>NC_041737.1:34331168-34953668 GCF_004115215.2 Ornithorhynchus anatinus | reverse complement strand
CTGGTCTTGCTGTTTCCCTGACAAAAATGTGGGAGTCTCTTTTAGACCCCATTATCAGACACTCCGACCCCCAAACCTGCTGACATTCTCTGTTGGTCACGGATGTGCCAGTTTCCACTGAGTAGAAACAGGACCAGATCCTCTTTAGGGGGCATCTGTATGTACTCCATTAATGATCTTTCACTGAGAAACACCCTGTTGATGCATTATTTGGAAATCATTACTTACATTGTCTAGGTAATTTAAGCATCTTGACAATTCTGGGCACAGTTTATGGAACAATCAATCAGATGCTTTTACTTAGCCAATACAGGGGTTGCCTCATTGCCTTATGTTTGTGTTTCCGCCACAGCAATGAAGGTGATGACCAGAAGCTGCTCTGTAAATGGTTGCAGAAGGAGCGTAACCTCTGGAATTAGCCTTTCCCTGTCCTCTGCCATTGGTGACTCTGACCCAGACGCTGGGTCCCTACTAGTAGTGACATCGAAACACTGAATGGGATCAGTCTTTCTTCTCTTTGGAGAGTCAGTGAATACATGGCCAAAGTGTAAAATTCCTCTCTGGTTTCATCAGCAGGTTCAAAGCATGGGGCTACATTAACTGGTGTCCGGGGCAGCTGGGATCAGATGGAGATCTGATTTTTGATTCCAGGTGGAAGCTCATCTTAGTTAATGAGCTTGTTCTTAATGGCAGATCGGACTCAGCAAAGTCCGTGTGCCTTTCCAAGTGGCCCCATCTAGAAGAAGGTTGGTGAGAAGCAGCGTGTCTTGGTGAAAAGAGCCTGGGCTTGGGAGTCAGAGGTTGTGGGTTCTAATCCCAGCTCTGCCACTTATCAGCCATGTGACTTTGGGTAAGTCACTTCACTTCTCTGTGCCTCAATTCCCTCATCTGTAAAATGGGGATTAAGTCTGTGAGCCCCACGTGGGACAACCTGATTACCTTGTATCTACCCCAGTGCTTAGAACAGTGTTTGGTCCATAGTAAGTGCTAAACAAATACCATTATTATTATAAATACTCCCTCGAGTTGCTCATCTCCTACCCACTGAATTTTCCTGAGGGTTAAAGCACCAACATTATATTGTGTCACCTTTCACCCTATATTTGTAGGGTTGTATGAGGTTTCCTGGGGCTCCTCTACCTTAAATCCTAAGCCACAGTAACCCCCAGAGTGATGTTACGACCCCTGTTAGCCTCCGCAGGACCCTGAAGTCCTCCAGGTCTTTCCTTCCCAGGACCAACGGATAAGGGATCTCTGCCTACTGAACCCCAGCTTCCTGAACCCCCATCATTGCTACCACCCCTGTCTTAAGCCTAGACATTTCCCCTAAGTGAGGGGGATCACTTAGGGACTAGCTGGCCGTCTCTCCCTCCCAAGGCTGGCTATAGAAATCTCAAGGAGAAAGTGACCCCCTCCGCCCCTGGCATCTGGAGTTTCTTATCCCTACTGCAGGCAGACATCAAGAACTGACTGTCTCACAAGCATTCTTAGAGCACTAATAATCAGGTAATGTTCAAATAGAATTATAGCCCAAAGCACCTTTCCTTAAATCTACAACTTTCTCCCCACCACCTACAGGACCCTCTGTATTTTTCTGTAGCATCCAGGGCTCACGCTCCTCTGGTTCTTTCCTCTCTTCTCTCAGGGAGTCCCAGGACCCCATCAATCAATCAATGATATTTATTGTGTGCTTTCTGTGGGCAGAACACTATTCTATGTGCTGGAGAGAGTACAATCCAAAGGAGTTGGTAAATGCAATTCCTGCTCACAAGGAAGCAACATGGCTTAGTGGAAAGAGCATAGGCTTGGGAGTCAGAGGATGTGGGTGCTAATCCCAGCTCCATCACTTGTCTGCTGTGTGACCTTGGGCAAGCCACTTAACTTCTCTATGCCTCAATTTCCTCATCTGTAAAATGGGGATTAAAACTGTAAGCCCCATGTGTGACAACCTGATTACCTTGTATCTACCCCAGCACTTAGAACAGTGCACGGCACATAGTAAATGCTTAACAAATACCATAATAACCATAATAAATAATAATAAAGATTTTATAAACTAAACGGGGTCACAAGTATTAAAATAGATTTGGGATAGGGGAAACAGTAGAGTATATCAATATTTACATAAGTGCTGTGGGACTGGTGTGAATAGCACAGTACTCAAGGTGTACACAGTCAAGTGTATAATCAGTGTGGGCGGGAGGGCAGATAGGGAACTGAAGGTTTAGTTAGGGAAGTCCCCCTGGAGGAGATGTATTTTAAGAGCATTTTGAGAGCAGGGAGTGTCCAGGCTGTTGGACAGGAAGGAGTAAGAAATTCCAAACCCAAAGGAGAGCATGGGCAAGGGATCAGCAGTGAAATAAACAAGATCAAGATACAGCGAGTGTGGTTTTTTTTATGGTATTTGTTAAACACTTTCTATGAGTCAGGCACTGTTCTAAGCGCTGGGGTAGATAAAAGGTAAAAGCCCACATGGAGCTCACAGTCTTAATCCCCATTTTACAGATGAGGAAACTGAGGCTCAGAGAAGTGGAGTGACTTTCCTAAGGTCACATAGCAGTCAAGTGGTGAAGCTGGGATTAGAACTCAGGTCCTTCTGACTCCCAGGCCCATGCTCTATCATCTAGGCCGTGCTGCTTCTCGGCTGGCTTTAGAGAAGCATATGTACAGACTAGATTGAAGCAGGAGATCTGGCTCCCAAACCGGTGCTCTTTCCACTAGGCCAAAGTGCTTCTTGAGAAGAGTAGAAAGAATTAAGGAACCTTTCAGAAGAGCCCCCCCACAACAAGGAAGAAGCAGGGACTCAGATTATCTGTCCCAGCAGCCTCTCTGAGTTGCTGCTGGTTTCTGAGGGATGAGAGAGCTAGGGAGAGGGGAAGTAGTACCCCTCCCATGGAGTAACACATCTACTGGAGACCAACCAAGCCACAGAACCAGAGAAACAGACAGAAGGATGGATGTCTGACACACATATTTCCATCATGGCCTCAAAGGAGCTTTTGAACAACTCACAACCAACATTCCCAAAACATACTGGGATTGGCTGGGGGCTGTGTCCACAGCGATGATGATGATGATAAATGCATTTGTTTAGCATTCACAATTTACAGTACAAAAATTCTGTAGTAGTGGACTAATCCAATGTATTGCATTCATTCAACTCTTTCAATCATATTTATTGAGCACTTCTCCAAAGTGCTTAGTACAGTGCTCTGTAAAGAATAAGAGTTCAACATCACTGATTGATTTGTTTTTTGCCAGGTATTTTACCAAGTGCTGTCCCTCACTAGGCTAACAGCCTAAGTAGGAGGAAGAAAAGGTATTCCCCATTTTACAGATAGGGAAACTGAGGCACAGTCAGTAGGTCATTGCCCAAAGTCACACAGCAAGCGAGTATTAGAGCTAGGATTAGAACCCAGGTCCTCTGACTCCCAGGCCCACGGTCTTTCCACTAGACCACATTACAAATGAAAGGAGGGACTGGAGAATCCAGACTCAGTTCAGCCCCTCTCTCTTGAATCATTTTCTGCTTTCGGGAAGAATTTGGATCTTTGGAAAAGATTGAGTACAAAGTGGTGGGCTTTGCTGTCCCAAGTGTGGGTTCAGAAATGTAAATGCAAATGTCAGTGAGTGTTCAGGGAGCCATCTATGTGAACTTGAATGATCCAAACCCAATGCTCCCAAAAGCAAGCAATGCAAGAAATGCTTCTTCTCCAAAATGTGAATTTATATCTTGTATTGAGGGATAGATCTATTCTCCAAAAAAGGGCTGTGCCCTTTCACTGAGGACAATAATTTGTGGGATTTTTTTCCACCTGGTGTCAAAAGTATTCAAGTGCAAGTCTGGAGGGGAGTAGCAGACTTTTCATCTCAGAGAGCAGAGGAACTTGAGAACCACTAATATCTTTTGGTGTATCAGAGTGTTACAAAATGAAACAATCTTTTTAAGTTACTAGCTCAAAATTCCTTGAGAGGACATGCAAGTAGAAAAAGGGTTCTGAGTTTTTGAAGCAGGGAAGTAAAACAACATTGCATCTTCATTCACTGTGAACTGGGCCGAGAGCACAGAAAAATGTTCGTGGAACAGGGAGGATTGTTTATCCTCCTGACTTAAAGCTACTGGTCACCTAGCAACCAATATCTCAGCAAGCTGCCTGAACCGATGGAAGACAAAATTGTTTGACTCAAACTGATCATCAAGGAAACTGCAGAGAGCATAAATGTACAAGGAGGGGGTACCTCTCTCCCACTATCTTTGTGCCACCTTGATCCATGTATTTCTTTTAAATTATTCCTATTTTTTGTCTAAAATGGGACTACTTTCTCTTAAATCCCAATCACCATTTCCAGATCCAATATTCGCCTCCCAGTTCTGTGTGGAAGGGTGAACCATTTCTTCTTTGGGTTTGGGGGGAGCAAGTCAGAATGATGGTTTTGAAGTCATTCGCTTCACTTATCATGAATTAGGGACATGGTCTCACACCCCAGCAGGATAGCTCCACCACTGATTTTGATGTCACTGAGTCCAGTTAAATTCTGTCCATACCTTATCAGGATAGTACACTCAAACCCAGAGTATGGGGGCGGTGAGGGGTGTGTGGAATGATTAGGATAACTATCGAGGGCCTGGCAGTGTACTTTAGACCAGGAGAGACAATGTTGCATTCAATCATTGCTCTAGTCACAACCATGACTGTGCTCTAGTAGTAGCAGAAGGAGGAGGAGTAGGCATAATAGATAATAGTAGCAACAATAGTAATTATTAAGCAGTTATTTGCAAAACATTGCACTAAGCGCTGGAAAAGACGTACAGGGAGAAGGTATAGACACAGTCCATGGCCCACAAGAGGTTCACAATCTAAGAATGAATTGTGGGAGAGGGACTGGAGACATAAACAAAAGGAAAGGGGAGCAAGTATTCAGAAAAAGACTTATTCCAGTAGAATAAAATTGAGAGGAGTCACATATTTCATTGATTCTAGGTGAGGAGAACACAAGGAAACATCTGGTCCAGTCCCTGTCTCAGGGTAATATAGCAATATATTTGCTCAAAATTTGTTGCAAGATTTATTTCCACAATAAAATTTGGAAATACCTGAGTAAATAATAACAACAACAATAATGATAGTAATTGTGGTATTTGTTAAGCACTTACTAAATGTCAGGTATTGTACTAAGTGCTGGGGTGGACAGAAGCAAATCAATCTGGGCACAGTCCCTTTTCCTACATAGGGCTCACAGTTTCAATCCCCATGTTACATATGAGGTAAATGAGGCCCAAGAAGTGAAGTGACTAGCCCAAGGTCACACAGCAGACAATTGGCAGAGCTGGGATTACAACCCATGATCTTCTGACTCCCACGCCCATGCTCTATCCACTTCACCAAGCTGCTTTAGTGTCTCCATTAGGCTGGCTGACATTTGAAGCTGTGGGGTAGGTAGGTGATGTGTAAGAAGGGTGCGGTACTCAAACTATGTATGGGGGAAGTACCGGAAGGAGCAGGAGTTAGGGGTAGTGGTCCTGGAGTGAAAGAAGCTACAGCAGAGGAGGACAACCTGCATCGAGTATGGCAGGAATCCATGATCTCCAGAAAGGGTGTCAAAACCGCAGCATTAAAGAACAAAGGGAATGGTGGGCAAAAGTGAGCGGTGATTATGGAGTGGTGGCAAGGCTCCCTGACTTCTCTGAACAATCATATAGGGGTTTTTTGAGATACAGAAGAGATGACAGCCAAATTGAATCTTATCTCTTACAAGGACTATGACTTCTTTCATGGACTGCCAGAACTCTCCACTAGGAAGCACCCAAAATATATAGAAACTCTTCAGGAACATCCAAGAATGCCCCAAAGTGAAGGTAGTAGTGAGGAAAACCCACTGGGAAACTGGGCTAGAACTGAGGAGGAACATGGGAAATTGGAAAGAGGAAAAGGGGGACTTGGGGGAATAACAGTGGTCTTTAAACCCACAGGTGTACACCTAATCCCACTAGGTCAAGGAGAACTACTGGCTGATGGTGCTGGTGGGGAACGGTGGTGCCCCAATACTTTTGTCTCAGTAAATGTCTTTGATTCAGACCCCATGTTATCTCCCTCATTCTTGCTATTAGTGTGAGGGAAAAGGAATTCATGTCTTTCAAGGGGATTCTCTTCCAGGGATCCCAGTACGTTGTCAACTGAAGGAGCTTGTTGATAACAGCATCTTCACTGGACTGAGGCTGTCATTATGTTTCCAAGAGTATACCTATCTTTACACCATCCTGTGCTCCAAGTGGGCTGTTGTGTGCTCCCTGTCCCTCATCATCAAGTCAGTAATGGGGTACCATGAGACATAGAAGTAATGGAAAGGGGTGCTGATGAATTCCTTCTCCTCCACCCACAACGCTTCCAGTGGGCAAATCCTTGTGTTTACCCTCCAGTCGTCATAATGACTCTGTATTTCTCCTAATGTCTCTCTTCCAGAACACCTCTAGAATACCAGAGAACAAACTCAGTGTTTGGCTTAGTTCAAAGGTATTTTCTGCATCCTATCTGGGTCCAGTCTCCTGTTTTACCTTGGCCACTTCCCTTTCACCTTTCACTGGTCCTCCTGCTCCCTTCCAATCCTATCCCCCAGCCAGGGATTCCCATGCATTCTCGGACAAATCCCACAAGAGTAAATTAGGGCACACACACACACACATACAAACACACACACACAACCTGCACATGCTCATGCACACCCATTCCTTTCATTAATTTGGGAAATCAACCCAGGAATGCTGCTACTAGTCTTAGAGGAGTTAGTTGGATTAGTTGGTATAAAAAGTCATCTGGAAAATTAGTTTACTGATGGACACTATCATTACCCAGCAGTGAGGGGTTGATCAAATTGTAAATATAAAAACAGTGTCTCACATTTGTATCATGAAATTACTAAATCACAAAACAAACAAAGAAGTAAATGACTCTCAAAACAACTTAATAATGATAATAATGTTGGTATTTGTTAAGTGCTTACTATGTGCAACGCACTGTTCTAAGTGCTGGGGTAGATACAAGGTCATCAGGTTGTCCCACGTGAGGCTCACAGTTAATCCCCATTTTACAGATGAGAGAACTGAGGTCCAGAGAAGTTAAGTGACTCGCCCACAGTCACACAGCTGACAAGTGGCAGAGCTGGGATTCGAACCCATGAACTCTGACTCCCAAGCCCGGGCTCTTTCCACGGAGCCACACTGAGATAAAATGAGGCTGTCAATTGAGAGATCAATTTATCACAGAGCCATCACTGAGTTCTCATTAACCATCTTCCACCTCCCCTTTCCCTCCCTGGCGATACCAAGAAGAGGTATGAACTTCAGATGGAGGAGCTGAGGGTATTAACCTAAAATCATAGATACTGATGTTGCAAAGCAACCTTTTTTTTTTTTTGAATGAATGAATCACTTTTCTTGGGAGCCATTTGAACCGACTCAAGTCAATCACAGGCAATTTGGCCTTTCCTCTGCTACTTGACACAAGATAATCCAGAGTTTTTTGTGCTTTTTTTGCTCTCTTCAGAGATGAAAAATTGTCTAGTCCATGCTTCGTTTCACTAACGTACTTTGATTCAGTTTACTACAGCAAACATCAAAGAAACTAACATGATTTGGAATGAGAGCTTTTTTCTACATCTAGTCCTTGTCCCCAAAGACCCTGGCTCAAGGCCACTGGTACACAACCTCTGTCAACTCACTGCCATTCAACCCCTCCACACCCCTTGTGCTGTCCCTTCCTCCAGAGCCACCCCATCACAGCCTCAACCAAATGCAGCCTGCTCCATCACAGGGAGGCTTCCCTTCATCTCTGACCTATTCCTGACCCAGTCACTGCTCCTCCTTGCTATCACTGAAATCTGACTCTCCCAAAAGAACACGGGAGACCCTGCTGCTCTCTCCAGAAGGGGCTACATTTTTCACTGGGAAAGGAGGAGGTGTAGCTTCCTTCTCATGTCCCAGCACCGCTTTTGAGCCATTCCACCTCCCCCATCCCTTTCTTTCCCTCCCTTTGAAACCTATATCATCTGCCTCTAAAACCCAATCCAGACTCTAGTAATGGTCATCTATAATCATCTTCTGCTCCTCAGGTCCCTTCTCCAAGTTTCATAATAATTTTGATCTCTTTCTCATAAACCTTCTCTCTCTGTCTCCATCCCTTCACTGATCCTTGAGGACTTCAATATCCTCATAGATGTTCCTGATGACCCTTCTGCTGCCCGCTTTCTATCACTCCTCAATTCTACTGAACTCCTGCTCCATCCCACCTCACCCACTCATCAACTTGGACACACACTCGATTTGATCATCTCTAGCCATGGCTAAATCTCTACCCTCACCAAATCTGAAATCCCTCTATCTAATCACAACCTCTTTACTTGCCTTCTCTCCCACAAGCCTCTTCCCCTCAAATCTGGGTTGTTCCCTCACAGAGACCTTTAATCTTTTGGCCCTATCCAATTTTCTCAAATCATCATGCCCCATTTAGCTTAGATACAAAAACTTCCTTCCCTCGATGACCAAATTGACACTCTCAATTTCAACTTCTCTATGGAACTCAACTAACTCACTGCTCCATTCCTTCTCTGAACTCATACCACCAATCCACAGCCCTGGATCAACAGAAACTACCCTCTCAAAGGTTATAAATTATTTCCTTCTTGTCACATCTTTTGACTTCTACTCCATCCTAATCCTCCTCAACCTCTCAGGTGCTTTCAACACTGATGACTACCCCCTTCTGGAAACATTATCCAACCTCCATTTCACTTACACTGTCCCCTCCTGTTTCTCCTCTTATCTCTCTAATTGCTTATTCTCAGTCTCTTTCAGAAGTTTCTCCTCCACCTTCCACATTCTAACTGTAGGTGTCCCTCAAGGTTCAGTTCAGGGACCCCTCCTATTTTCCATCTACACTCACTCTCTTGGAGAACTCATTTGCTCACAAGGCTTCAACTACCGCCTCTATGCAAATGATACCCAAATGTACATCTCCAGCCCTGATCTGTCTCCCTCTCTGCAGTCTCATGTTTCCTCCTGCCTTCAAGACATCTCTACTTGGATGTTCTCCTGTCACCTCAAACCTAATACAACTAAAATAGAACTTCTTATCTTCCCTCCCAAACCCTTTACTCCCTTTGACTTTCCCAACTCCCTGTGACTTTCCCATCACTGTAGATTGCACCACCACCCTTCCAGTCTCATAAGCTTGTAACTTCGGGTTATCCTTGACTCCTCTCTCTTATTCAACCCACATATTCAATCCATCGCTAAATCCTGTCTATTCCACCTTCACAGCCGTGCTAAAATCTGCCTTTTCCTCTCCATCCAAACTGTTACCACGTTAATTCAATCACTTATCTCATCCCCCCTTGACTACTTTATCAGCTTCCTTGCTGACCTCCCAGCCTTCTGTGTCTCCCACTTCAGTCCATACTTCACTCTGCTGTTCAGATCATTTTTCTACAGAAATGTTTAGGCCATCTATCCCCTCTTCTCAAGGACCTCCAGTGGTTGTCCATCCACCTCCACATAAAACGGAAACTCCTTGCCATCAGATTTAAAGCACTCAGTCACCCTGCCCTCGCCTTGTAATAATAATAATAATGGTATTTGTTAAGCACATACTATGTGCCAGGCACTGTATTAAGCACTGGGGTGGATACAAGATAATCCTTTTGGACACAGTCCCACGTGGAGCTCACAGCCTCGATCCACATTTTACAGAGGAGGTAACTGAGGACCAGAGAAGTGAAGTGACTAGCCCAAGGTCACACAGCAGACAAGTGGCAGATCTGGAATGAGAACTCCTTGCTACTCTCCTACTACAACCCAGCCCACATACTTCAATTCTCTAATGCTAACTTTATCACTGTATCTCAATTTCATCTATTTTGCCACTGAACTCTCACCCATATCCTGTCTCTGGCCTGAAATGTCCTCTCTCCTCATGTCCAACAGGCAATTACTCTCCCCACCTTCAAAGCCTTATTGAAGGTACATCTCCTCCAAGAGGCCTTCCCTAAGACTTCCTCTCCTCTTCCCCCTCTTCTTTCTGGGTCACCCTGACTTGTTCCCTTTATTCATCCCCCCTCCCAGTCCCATAGCACTTATGTACATATCTGCAATTTATTTATTTATATTAATTCATTCATTCAATAGTATTTATTGAGCGCTTACTATGTGCAGAGCACTGTACTAAGCGCTTGGGTTGAACAAGTCGGCAACAGATAGAGACAGTCCCTGCCGTTTGACGGGCTTACAGTCTAATCGGGGGAGATGGACAGACAAGAACAATGGCAATAAATAGAGTCAAGGGGAAGAACATCTCGTAAAAACAATGGCAACTAAATAGAATCAAGGCGATGTACAATTCATTAACAAAATAAATAGGGTAATGGAAATATATACAGTTGAGCGGACGAGTACAGTGCTGTGGGGATGGGAAGGGAGAGGTGGAGGAGCAGAGGGAAAAGGGGAAAAAGAGGGTTAAGCTGCGGAGAGGTAAAGGGGGGATGGCAGAGGGAGTAGAGGGAGAAGAGGAGCTCAGTCTGGGAACGCCTCTTGGAGGAGGTGAGTTTTAAGTAGGGTTTTGAAGAGGGAAAGAGAATCAGTTTGGCGGAGGTGAGGAGGGAGGGCGTTCCAGGACCGCGGGAGGACGTGACCCAGGGGTCGACGGCGGGATAGGCGAGACCGAGGGACGGTGAGGAGGTGGGCGGCAGAGGAGCAGAGCGTGCGGGGTGGGCAGTAGAAAGAGAGAAGAGAGGAGAGGTAGGAAGGGGCAAGGTGATGGAGAGCCTTGAAGCCTAGAGTGAGGAGTTTTTGTTTGGAGCGGAGGTCGATAGGCAACCACTGGAGTTGTTTAAGAAGGGGAGTGACATGCCCAGATCGTTTCTGCAGGAAGATGAGCCGGGCAGCAGAGTGAAGAATAGACTGGAGTGGGGCGAGAGAGGAGGAAGGGAGGTCAGAGAGAAGGCTGACACAGTAGTCTAGCCGGGATATAACGAGAGCCCGTAACAGTAAGGTAGCCGTTTGGGTGGAGAGGAAAGGGCAGATCTTGGCGATATTGTAGAGGTGAAACTGGCAGGTCTTGGTAACGGATAGGATGTGTGGGGTGAACAAGAGAGACGAGTCAAGGATGACACCGAGATTGCGGGCCTGAGAGACGGGAAGGATGGTCGTGCCATCCACGGTGATAGAGAAGTCTGGGAGAGGACCGGGTTTGGGAGGGAAGATGAGGAGCTCAGTCTTGCTCATGTTGAGTTTTAGGTGGTGGGCCGACAACCAGGTGGAGACGTCCTGGAGGCAGGAGGAGATGCAAGCCTGAAGGGAGGGGGAGAGGACAGGGGCGGAGATGTAGATCTGCGTGTCATCTGCGTAGAGATGGTAGTCAAAGCCGTGAGAGCGAATGAGTTCACCGAGGGAGTGAGTGTAAATGGAGAACAGAAGAGGGCCAAGAACTGACCCTTGAGGAACTCCAACAGTTAAAGGATGGGAGGAGGAGGAGGCTCCAGCGAAGGAGACCGAGAATGACCGGCCAGAGAGGTAAGAGGAGAACCAGGAGAGGACAGAGTCCGTGAAGCCAAGTTGAGTTAAGGTATGGAGGAGGAGGGGATGGTCGACAGTGTCAAAGGCAGCAGAGAGGTCAAGGAGGATTAGAATGAAGTAGGAGCCATTGTATTTGGCAAGAAGGAGGTCATGGGTGACCTTAGAGAGAGCAGTCTCGGTAGAGTGGAGGGGACGGAAGCCAGATTGGAGGGGGTCTAGGAGAGAATGGGAATTAAGGAATTCTAAGCATCGATTGTAGACGACTTGTTCTAGGATTTTGGAAAGGAAGGGTAGTAGGGAGATAGGGCGATAACTGGAGGGGGAAGTGGGGTCAAGAGCGTGTTTTTTAATATTAATGTCTGTCACCCCCTTTAGACTATAAGCTCCCTGGGGACAGGGAATGTGTCTGTTATATTGTACTCTCCCAAGTGCATAGTACAGTTCTCTGCATACAGTAAGAGCTCAATAAATATGACTGACTGACTGACAGTGACTGTAACAGAGAAGAGCACAAAATAAATTGAAGCCACAGCAAGCTTAATAATATTGATGGCATTTGCTAATAATAATTATGGTATTTGTTAAGCACTTACTATAGGCCAAGCACTGTTCTAAGTGCTGAGGTAGATACAAGGCAATCAGGTTGTTCCTCGTGAGACTCACGCTTTTAATCCCCATTTTGCAGATGAGGTAACAGGCACAAAGAAGGTAAGTGACTTGCCCAGAGTTACACAGCGGACAAGTGGTGATCCAGGATTAGAACCCATGTCCTCTGACTTGCAAATCTGGGCTCTTTTCACTAAGGCACGCTGCTTCCCTGTGGCTTCAGTTAAGTGTTTACTATGTGCAAAGCACTGTTCTAAGTGCTGATATTAGGAAGAAAATTAAATACTTTAAAACAGCCCCTTCCACATGTATAGACCTGACTTTGGGAATCAGGAGCCCCTAGTTCTAGCCCTGTTCTGCAAGTAGGGATCCACTGCTTTACAATTATCTCTGTATCATTTACCTCTTTTCCCACTCTAGCTTTGGCCTTAACTATGCCATCCTTGCTCTGCAAAATGACCTTGGTTCTGTCCAGGATTCCCAGAACCAACTCATTCCAGCTGGCTCCTCCCGCTTCTTATCTCACAAAACTGAGGGGACACAGAGCCTCCAGATGAATGTGTTCCAGCATCTGCCTGGGTCCTAAGGGCCAGTGTCTTTTGAAAGGTGGGGAGTGGGGCACTGAATCTCAGAGATCCCCAGTGTTTCAGTCCTTCAGAACAAAAAGGAGAAAGCGTTTGGGGTTTGGAGGAATTTAACATTGGCCTGGGTATGTTCAGAGAGGATCTGGAGAAGTATTCTGTTCCTCTCCCCATCCAAAGCAAATAAAAGGGTTTGATGCTCCCTTCTTGGTCATATTCATTCAAAGTCTCTCCCTTCAGCATCCCCCTGCCCTGGGGGATCTGCAGTTCCCAAATCATTCAGCCCAAATTTCACTGGGCAGGCTCAAGAAAGCTGGCTGGTAACTTGGCTGAACTCTGGAAATGCTCAGAGTTACCTAAGATCATTTATGATAAAATGAGAAAATAAAAGACAGAAAGTTATCAGATAGCAGATGGACTCTGCATTAACTTGGATGAAACAGCCCAGAGAGCTTGGCAAGGTGAAATGGTTTCAAAAGAGGAAAATCTACAAGCTATCTGTGAGCATTGGCTCCAGGAAGAAATAGACAAATGAACTGAGATGTCTCTCTAATGAAGTAAAAGATGCAGAAGTAGAGTCAGAAGTAGGGTAATCTTGCAGAGAGCTAAAAAGGGCACTGCTGAAGGCAAAGTGACTGAAGAAAAATAGAAAAATAGATATGTCGTTTGGGAAAATTTCCCAAAACAGCTTCAAAGAGGAATATTTGTCTGGGGAAAAAGTCTTTTAAAACAATTACGTGTCTTGGTTTGAAATACAATCAGTTCAATCTTCAGTCCTCCACAGACTGAGTTTAAAACAGATCTGTGTGTATGTGTGTGTGCTGGAAGTGCCAAGGGTGGGCGGGGGGAGCGTTACTTCATGCCATTGTTCATATAGGAGTGTGCCATTGTTGACCATGTGTGCAACTCTTCCTGTGGGACTGTGGGTGATTTAGTGTGGATGTATGACCATGTTTGCATATAATCATTTTCTCCTTTAAAACAGTATTGTGGTTGTTCTTCTGGTACAGTGCCTAGCACACAGTAAGCGCTCAATAAATGTGATTGATTGAATGAATGAATTGCCACAACTATCTCATCCCAATCCTTTTCAAACATCTTGAGTGGGTTGTTTGCACTGTTGCCTTCACTTTCTCTTCACCAACTCTCTTTTGGCTCACTTCAATCACAGAGGCCATATTCTAATGCCACTAATATGACCTCCTCATTGCCAAAGTGCACTGGGCTTTAATTAAGCCTAATCCTCCTTGACCTCTTGGCCACCTTTGACATTGTTGACTGTCCTCTTTTCCTTAAAATACTATCTAACTCTGGTTTCCCTGACACAGTATTCATCTGATTCTTCTCACCACTTTCGAATCTCTTCTCTACTTCTTTTGCTGGTTCCTCTTCTGCCTCCCAATCCTGAACTATTGGTACTGGATCTATTATTCATCTCATTCTGTATTCACTCACTGGGAGAGTTTATCCACTCATGAGACTTCAACTTCTGTCTATTGTAGATGACTTCCAAATATATCTCTCTAGTTCTGACCTCTCTCCATATATTCAATCTCACATTTCCTCTAGCCTACTGAATATTTCCATGTGGATGGCCCACTGGTACTTCAAAGTCACATATCCAAACTGATTTTCTCATTTCCCACTAGATTGCAAGCTCCTTAATGGCTGGGATTATGTTATCAACCTACTGAACTCTCCCAAGTGCTCATTATATTGATCTTCACACAGTAAGAGCTCATTAAATGCCATTGATTGATTTTGTCTCTTGAACACTCCACCCACTTAACTTTTCCTTCTTTGTCTATGACACTACCAACCCCCCTCTCCCAGAAGCTTACAGTCTGGGTAATATCTTCTACGAGATGGCCAACAGCTAGGTACATTTCAAATGAAATGAATGAATGAAAGGTGGGTTGTCAACATCTTAAACACAATTACCATTGGCAGAAGTGTATTCTTTTAGAAAAACTTCCCTTTCAATTTGCAGTCACAAATTCTTCAGTTTTCATCTGATCAGTCTCCCCATCTCAGCAACTAATGAGCTCTACTTCACCCCATCCCAACCCTTTTTGCCCTTCAAATGATAATGAAATGTCAGTAAAATGCTTCTCCTAACCCTCACTCATCTTCATTCCTGCCTTTCAACACCAAAGCTAAAAAGTCAATAGGATTTGAATGAATGGTTAAAAAGACCTTTCCACACAGGTTCAGGGATTTGTATTGCACTCCCTTATACCTCAAAACGCTTTGCAACTAAAAGGAAAACTTTTACTTATTAGATTTTATTTTACATTATTTTTATCTTTGAATTATTTTATTGCTTTTTATTAATTTTCTCGTGTTGATATTCTGTATGGGTTTTATAAATGCCCTGGGCCGTTAATAAAGCCAAAGTTTTCCTGACAAGTTGAAACTAGAAATGGTTTTGCAATATGCGGTCTTACTAACCTGAAGTCATTACCACATACAATTTCTCAGAGCCATGCCCACAGCACTGCCCTTCCTGGTGTGCTGGAAAAGAAATACATAAAAGGAGTCACGTTGATTTCTAGTCCTGTTAGAAATCAAGGGGAATAAATCAGTAATTACCACCAAACAAGGCCAGGGACAAACACCAAAGAGAGAAGAGTTATTTTAAACTACTGATGGCCTTGTGAAATTTCCAACCCCTTCACTTTAATAACCAACTCTGTCCCCTTCAGCTCACCCACACTGATAGAACAGAAAGTGAATTGCCTCAGATTCATTCATTCATTCAATAGTATTTATTGAGCGCTTACTATGTGCAGAGCACTGTACTAAGCGCTTGGGATGAACAAGTCGGCAACAGATAGAGACAGTCCCTGCCGTTTGACGGGCTTACAGTCTAATCGGGGGAGACGGACAGACAAGAACAATGGCAATAAACAGCGTCAAGGGGAAGAACATCTCGTAAAAACAATGGCAACTAAATAGAATCAAGGCGATGTACAATTCATTAACAAAATAAATAGGGTAACGAAAATATATACAGTTGAGCGGACAAGTACAGTACTGTGGGGATGGGAAGGGAGAGGTGGAGGAGCAGAGGGAAAAGGGGAAAATGAGGCTTTAGCTGCGGAGAGGTAAAGGGGGGATGGCAGAGGGAGTAGAGGGGGAAGAGGAGCTCAGTCTGGGAAGGCCTCTTGGAGGAGGTGAGTTTTAAGTAAGGTTTTGAAGAGGGAAAGAGAATCAGTTTGGCGGAGGTGAGGAAGGAGGGCGTTCCAGGACCGCGGGAGGACGTGACCCAGGGGTCGACGGCGGGATAGGCGAGACCGAGGAACGGCGAGGAGGTGGGCGGCAGAGGAGCGGAGCGTGCGGGGTGGGCGGTAGAAAGAGAGAAGGGAGGAGAGGTAGGAAGGGGCAAGGTGATAGAGAGCCTTGAAGCCTAGAGTGAGGAGTTTTTGTTTGGAGCGGAGGTCGATAGGCAACCACTGGAGTTGTTTAAGAAGGGGAGTGACATGCCCAGATCGTTTCTGCAGGAAGATGAGCCGGGCAGCGGAGTGAAGAATAGACCGGAGCGGGGCGAGAGAGGAGGAAGGGAGGTCAGAGAGAAGGCTGACACAGTAGTCTAGCCGGGATATAACGAGAGCCCGTAATAGTAAGGTAGCCGTTTGGGTGGAGAGGAAAGGGCGGATCTTGGCGATATTGTAGAGGTGAAACCGGCAGGTCTTGGTAACGGATAGGATGTGTGGGGTGAACGAGAGGGACGAGTCAAGGATGACACCGAGATTGCGGGCCTGCGGGACGGGAAGGATGGTCGTGCCATCCACGGTGATGGAGAAGTCTGGGAGCGGACCGGGCTTGGGAGGGAAGATGAGGAGCTCAGTCTTGCTCATGTTGAGTTTTAGGTGGCGGGCCGACATCCAGGTGGAGACGTCCCGGAGGCAGGAGGAGATGCGAGCCTGAAGGGAGGGGGAGAGGACAGGGGCGGAGATGTAGATCTGCGTGTCATCTGCGTAGAGATGGTAGTCAAAGCCGTGAGAGCGGATGAGTTCATCGAGGGAGTGAGTGTAAATGGAGAACAGAAGAGGGCCAAGAACTGACCCTTGAGGAACTCCAACAGTTAAAGGATGGGAGGGGGAGGAGGCTCCAGCGTAGGAGACCGAGAATGATCGGCCAGAGAGGTAAGAGGAGAACCAGGAGAGGACAGAGTCCGTGAAGCCAAGGTGAGATAAGGTATGGAGGAGGAGGGGATGGTCGACAGTGTCAAAGGCAGCAGAGAGGTCAAGGAGGATCAGAATGGAGTAGGAGCCATTGGATTTGGCAAGAAGGAGGTCATGGGTGACCTTAGAGAGAGCAGTCTCGGTAGAGTGGAGGGGACGGAAGCCAGATTGGAGGGGGTCTAGGAGAGAATGGGAGTTAAGGAATTCTAGGCATCGATTGTAGACGACTCGTTCTAAGATTTTGGAAAGGAAGGGTAGTAGGGAGATAGGACGATAACTGGAGGGGGAAGTGGGGTCAAGAGCGGGTTTTTTTAGGATGGGGGAGACGTGGGCATGTTTGAAGGCAGAGGGGAAGGAGCCCTTGGAGATCGAGTGGTTAAAAATAGAAGTTAAGGAAGGGAGGAGGGCAGGGGCGATGGTTTTAAGAAGGTGAGAGGGAATGGGGTCCGAGGCGCAGGTGGAGGGGGTGGCACTTGCGAGGAGGGAGGAGATCTCCTCTGAGGATACTGCAGGGAAGGATGGGAAAGTAGGGGAGGGGGTTGTTGGGGGGGAGGGGAGAGGCGGAGGGGTGACTTTGGGGAGCTCAGACCTGATCGTGTTGATTTTCGTGAGGAAATAGGTGGCCAGATCATTAGGGGTGAGAGATGGGGGAGGGGGAGGAACAGGGGGCCTAAGGAGAGAGTTAAAGGTCCGGAACAATCGGCGGGGGTGACGGGCATGGGTGTCGATGAGGGAGGAGAAGAAGCTTTGCCTGGCGGAGGAGAGGGCAGAGTTAAGGCAGGAAAGGATAAATTTGAAGTGTGTGAGGTCGGCTCGGTGCTTGGACTTTCGCCAGCAGCGCTCAGCAGCTCGAGCATAGGAGCGTAGGAGGCGGACGGAGGAGGTGATCCAGGACTGTGGGTTAGTGGAGCGAGAGCGGCGGAGGGAAAGGGGGGCGAGAGAGTCGAGATGAGTAGAGAGGGTGGAGTTGAGAGCGGAGACCTGATCGTCGAGAGTGGGAAGAGAGGACAGGGCGGCAAGGTGAGGAGAGATGCTATTGGAAAGACGGATGGGATCGAGAGAGCGGAGGTCTCTGTGGGGCAGTAGCGAAGATTTGCAGGGGGAGGGAGTGTGAGAGATGAGGCAGGTGAGAAGGTTATTATATGCACCCAAACGGCCCTGCCCATCCTCTTCCCTTAGCACCACCCCCAGCTCTGCCTTCACCATCACCCAGGCTTTAGGCTTCTGGGAGAGGGAGTTGGGTAGTGTCATAGACAAAGAATGAAAAGTTAGGTGGATGGAATGGTCAGTAGATAAAATAAATCAATGGTATTTATTGAGCTCTTACTGTGTGCAAAGCACTGTAATAAACACTTGGGTGAGTTCAGTAGAGTTGATAGACATAATCCCTGCTTTCAAGGATCATGCAATCTAGTCGGAAATGAGAAATTCAGTTTGGATATGTGACTTTGAAGTACCAGTAGGCCATCCATATAGAGAAGCTTCATTTTTCCTGGCTGCTTTTCCCCATCCCTCACCCACAATTTTTTTTATGGCACTTGTTAATTGCTTACTAAGTGCCAGACACTATACTAAGTGCTGGGGTAGATAGTGCTGGGGTAGATAGAAGCTAATCAGGTGAGACAAAGTTTGTGTCCCACATGGGGCTCTGTTACCTCTAGCCTAGGGACAGGTTTGTTCGGGAATCGGCTCGGGCAGGGGGGAGAGAGAGAGAGACTGGAGAAAGAGAGCCTAAGTTCTATACAAAATTTATTCCATGAGGTGAATTGAATTATTTGATTATTTTGGAAGCGGCAAATTGAACTTCCCTTTTGGGAGGAATATAATTATTTAGTGATTTAAGAGCTTCCCTAATGGGAGGAATATACTTAGATGTTACTCATGTGTGGCAGAACATCCAGGTCACAGTGGGGAGGAATTCACTTATGGTTTGTTCACACGCGGTGAAACACCTACCTCCCATCCACGAGCACTTCCCTCTTGGACGGAATCCACTTATAACAATGTTGGTATTTGTATTTGTTAAGCGCTTACTAAGTGCAGAGCACCGTTCTAAGTGCTGGGGTAGATACAGAGGAATGAGGTTGTCCCATGTGAGGCTCACAGTCTCCAACCCCATTTTACAGATGAGAAAACTGAGGCACAGAGAAGTGAAGTGACTTGCCCACAGTCACACAGCTGACAATGTGTTACACACCCATGGCTAAGTGGCTGGCTTCCAGCCCCACGAGCATTCACAGGATGAGACACTCACCCATCCATCCCATGGCTCCTCACTTGGTGCAGGCAGAGGGGGAATCTCGCAGAGTGGGAATCTCACACTCTGGGCAGAGGTGACCCTCAAGCAGCTGCTGCAAGTCTCGATCCACCACACAGAAGGTCAGTGGCCACAGGAATTTATCACCTGTGCTCCTAGGCTATGCCAGCTCCCAATCTCAGGTTATCCAATCTGCCCCCTCCCCCCACTCCATACCTAATTTGATTGGCACCAGGGCGAGGGACGCCTTCTGTATTCCCAGCTTGGGCTGTCCATCTAGCAGTTTTGATTTGGGGTTGTGGTTCCCACCCACACTTCCAAGTTCCGCCTGCTGGCTTGGGGGACAAGAGATAGCATTTGACATTGAGAAGGTGGATACCCCGGGGTCACCTTGGGACAGACTCTCAGTCTTGATCCCCATTTTTCAGGTGAGCTGTCTGAGGCATGGAGAAGTTAAGTGACTTGCTCAAGTTCACACAGCAGACAAATGTGACCTATTGGATAAAGCATGGGCCTGCGAGTCAGAACGACTTGGGTTCTAATCCCAGTTTTGTTGCTATTCTGTTGTTTGACCTTGGGCAAGTCACTTCACTTCTCTGTGACTCAATTATCTCCTCTGTAAAATGGGGATTCAGACTGTAAATCCCATGTGGGAGAGGGACTGTGTCCAACCTGATTATCTTTTAGATCTGTGTGTGGCACATAGTAAATGCTTAACACATACCATAAAAAAAGTGGCAGAAATGGAATTAGAACCCAGGTCATTCTGACTCCCAGGCCCGTTCTCTACCCACTAGGCCATATTCCTTCTCATTATATAAACAGAGTTGGTTACTGTAAACAAAGACTTGACAAAGCTCTCTTTTAAGTGGTAATTACTCTGATAAAATATCTGGGAGTGGGTCACTCCAAGAATATCAGTCATTCACTGTCCTTATTTGGAGAAATGCCCACTCTATTATCTTGGAAATCCTATCCTTTCACAGTCACACTGAAAAAAACTGAATCCTGCATATTCTTCTTCCACAGTATTTCCAGATCCACTCTTCCTCCAAACTCAAGCAAACATCACCCTGGCTCAAGAATTTACCATATCATAGTTAGACTAAAATAGCAGGCTCTTCACTGGTCTCCCCTCTTCCAACCACTCTCCATCCTCTGTCCAGGAGCTCCAGTTATCTTCCTGAAATGTAACTCAGCATGCGATTGGGAGTCAGAAAGAGCTGTGTTCTAATCCCAGATCTGCCACATGTCTGCTGTTTGACTGACCTTGGACAAGTCACTTCAACTCTCTGGGCCTCAGTTACCTTAACTGAAAAATAGGGATTAAGAGAGTAAGCCTCATGTGGAAGAGGGACTATGTCCAATCTGAATAACTTTTATCTTCCCCAGATCTTAGAACAGTGCTTGGCACATGGTAAGAACTTAAATACCATTATTATTATTATTACTCTCCTAATGAAAATCTACTAGCTGTGCTTCCCATCTTCAGAGCCCTCATAAAAATCCACCTTCTCCAGGAAGTTTTCCACAATTAATTCCCAATAACCAAAGTTATATTATCCCATTAGCAGTTGTATCGATAGGCATATTTCAATTGTACACCCAATTATTCATTGCCATCATTATTCATTCATTCAGTAGTATTTACTGAGCGCTTACTATGTGCAGAGCAATGTACTAAGCATTTGGATTGTGCAATTCGGTAACAGATATGGGTTTACAGTCTAATCAGAGGAAACAAACGGACAAAAGCAAGACAGCATAATCACAATAAGTAGAATCAAGGGGTGGGGGGGGGAAGCAGAGGGAAAGGGGGCTTAGCTGAGGAGAGGTGAAGGAGGGAAGGGGGAGGGAGCAGAGGTGGGAGGGAGAGCAGAGAAGGAGAGGGAGCAGAAGGAAAAGGGGAATCTCAGTCTGGGAAGGCCTCTTGGAGGAGGGGAGCTCTCAGTAGGGCCTTGAAGAGGGGAAGAGAGTTAGTTTGGCAGAGGTGAGGAGGGAGGGCAGTCCAGGACAGCGATAGGACGTGGGCCAGAGGTCGATGGCAGTATAGGTATGAACAGGGAGCGGTGATTATCATCCATGCTAATACCTTTCATTCATTCATTCAATAGTATTTATTGAGCGCTTACTATGTGCAGAGCACTGTACTAAGCGCTTGGGATGAACAAGTCGGCAACAGATAGAGACAGTCCCTGCCGTTTGACGGGCTTACAGTCTAATCGGGGGAGACGGACAGACAAGAACAATGGCACTAAACAGCGTCAAGGGGAAGAACATCTCGTAAAAACAATGGCAACTAAATAGAATCAAGGCGATGTACAATTCATTAACAAAATAAATAGGGTAACGAAAATATATACAGTTGAGCGGACGGGTACAGTGCTGTGGGGATGGGAAGGGAGAGGTGGAGGAGCAGAGGGAAAAGGGGAAAATGAGGCTTTAGCTGCGGAGAGGTAAAGGGGGGATGGCAGAGGGAGTAGAGGGGGAAGAGGAGCTCAGTCTGGGAAGGCCTCTTGGAGGAGGTGATTTTTAAGTAAGGTTTTGAAGAGGGAAAGAGAATCAGTTTGGCGGAGGTGAGGAGGGAGGGCGTTCCAGGACCGCGGGAGGACGTGACCCAGGGGTCGACGGCGGGATAGGCGAGACCGAGGGACGGCGAGGAGGTGGGCGGCAGAGGAGCGGAGCGTGCGGGGTGGGCGGTAGAAAGAGAGAAGGGAGGAGAGGTAGGAAGGGGCAAGGTGATGGAGAGCCTTGAAGCCTAGAGTGAGGAGTTTTTGTTTGGAGCGGAGGTCGATAGGCAACCACTGGAGTTGTTTAAGAAGGGGAGTGACATGCCCAGATCGTTTCTGCAGGAAGATGAGCCGGGCAGCGGAGTGAAGAATAGACCGGAGCGGGGCGAGAGAGGAGGAAGGGAGGTCAGAGAGAAGGCTGACACAGTAGTCTAGCCGGGATATAACGAGAGCCCGTAATAGTAAGGTAGCCGTTTGGGTGGAGAGGAAAGGGCGGATCTTGGCGATATTGTAGAGGTGAAACCGGCAGGTCTTGGTAACGGATAGGATGTGTGGGGTGAACGAGAGGGACGAGTCAAGGATGACACCGAGATTGCGGGCCTGCGGGACGGGAAGGATGGTCGTGCCATCCACGGTGATGGAGAAGTCTGGGAGCGGACCGGGCTTGGGAGGGAAGATGAGGAGCTCAGTCTTGCTCATGTTGAGTTTTAGGTGGCGGGCAGACATCCAGGTGGAGACGTCCCGGAGGCAGGAGGAGATGCGAGCCTGAAGGGAGGGGGAGAGGACAGGGGCGGAGATGTAGATCTGCGTGTCATCTGCGTAGAGATGGTAGTCAAAGCCGTGAGAGCGAATGAGTTCACCGAGGGAGTGAGTGTAAATGGAGAACAGAAGAGGGCCAAGAACTGACCCTTGAGGAACTCCAACAGTTAAAGGATGGGAGGGGGAGGAGGCTCCAGCGTAGGAGACCGAGAATGATCGGCCAGAGAGGTAAGAGGAGAACCAGGAGAGGACAGAGTCCGTGAAGCCAAGGTGAGATAAGGTACGGAGGAGGAATACCTGTGATTCATTCTGATGTTTCACCTTGGCCTATTTGTTCCTCTTATGATCTAATCCTTATTCTTCCTACCATTCCCACTATTTGTAAATATTTTGTACGTCTGCCTCCTTCCTTTGTAACCTCCTTGAAGGTAGGAATGTTTTACTTCTGTTTTATTCATTCATTCATTCAATAGTATTTATTGAGCACTTACTATGTGCAGAGCACTGTACTAAGCGCTTGGAATGTACAAGTGGGCAACAGATAGAGACAGTCCCTGCCGTTTGATGGGCTTACAATCTAATTGGGGGAGACGGGCAGACAAGAACAATGGCAATAAATAGAGTCAAGGGGAAGAACATATAAAAACAATGGCAAATAAATAGAATCAGGGTGATGTACATCTCATTAAACAAAATAAACAAAATAAATAGGGTGATAAAGATATATACAGCTGAGCAGACAGTACAGTGCTGAGGGAGTGGGAGGGGAGGGGGGAGGAGGAGAGGGAAAAGGGGGGAGAAGAGAGTTTAGCTGCAGAGAGGTGAAAGGGGGGTAGGGAGCAGAGGGACAAAAGGGGGAGCTCAATCTAGGAAGGCCTCTTGGAGGAGGTGAGTTTTAAGTAGGGATTTGAAGAGGGGAAGAGAATTAGATTGTCTGAGGTGAGGAGGGAAGGCATTCCAGGACCGCGGGAGGACGTGGCCCAAGGGTCGACAGCAGGATAGGCGAGACGGGGGACGGTGAGGAGGTGGGCGGCAGAGGAGCGGAGCGTGCGGGGGGGGGCAGTAGAAAGAGAGAAGGGAGGAGAGGTAGGAAGGGGCAAGGTGATGGAGAGCCTTGAAGCCTAGAGTGAGGAGTTTTTGTTTGGAGCAGAGGTTGATAGGCAACCAGTGGAGGTGTTTAAGAAGGGGAGTGACACGCCCAGATGGTTTCTGCAGGAAGATGAGCCGGGCAGCAGAGTGAAGAATAGACTGGAGCAGGGCGAGAGAGGAGGAAGGGAGATCAGAGAGAAGGCTGAAACAGTAGTCTAGCTGAGATATAACAAGAGCCCGTAGCAGTAAGGTAGCCATTTGGGTGGAGAGGAAAGGGCGGATCTTGATGATATTGTAAAGGTGAAACTGGCAGATCTTGGTAATGGATAGGATGTGTGGGGTGAATGAGAGAGACAAGTCAAAGACAAGTTCCACACTGTAGAAGCTCAGTGGAAAGAGCATGGGCTTTGGAGTCAGAGGTCATGGGTTCAAATCCCGGCTTGGCCACTTGTCAGCTGTGTGACTTTGGGCAAGTCACTTAACTTCTCGGTGCCTCAGTTACCCCATCTGTAAAATGGGGATTAAAACTGTGAGCCCCACGTGGGACAACCTGATTCCCTTGTGTCTACCCCAGCACTTAGAACAGTGCTCGGCACATAGTAAGTGCTTAATAAATACCAACATTATTATTATTATTAAAGATGACACCGAGATTGCAGGCCTGAGAGACGGGAAGGATGGTCGTACCATCCACGGTGATAGGGAAGTCTGGGAGAGGAGGGAAGATGAGGAGCTCAGTCTTGCTCATGTTGAGCTTTAGGTGGCGGGCCGACATCCGGGTGAAGACATCCTGGAGGCAGGAGGAGATGCGAGCCTGAAGGGACAGGGAGAGGACAGGGGCAGAGATGTAGATCTGCGTGTCATCTGCGTAGAGATGGTAGTCAAAGCCGTGAGAGCGAATGAGTTCACTAAGGGAGTGAGTGTACATGGAGAACAGAAGAGGGCTAAGAACTGACCCTTGAGGAACCCCAGGGGACACAATGTCCCCAGGGCCGAGCAGGGGAGCACATTTTACTTTCTCAAGCACTCAGTAGAATGTATTGCACTGAGCAGGCACTAAATAAATATCATTACTATTAATAACTCTGGTATTTGTTAAGTACTTACTATGTATCAAGTACTGTTCTAAGTGCTGGGGTAGATACAAGATAATCAGGTCCCACATGGGGCTCAGGTATTGAAATCTCATTTTTCAGAAGAGACAACTGAGGGAAGCAGCATGACATAGTGGATAAAGGACAGGCCTGAGAATCAGAAGGTCATGTGTTCTAATCCTGGCTCTACCACTTGTCTGCTGTGTGATCTTGGGCAAGTCACTTAACTTCTCTGTCCCTCAGTTACCTCATCTTAAAATAGAGATTATAAGATTGTAAATCCCAAGCAGGACAAGGACTGTGCCCAACCTGATTTACTTGTATTCACCCTAATGCTTAGTAGAGTGTCTGGCACATAATAAAGACTTAACAAAAACCACAGTTATCATTATTACCCAAGGTCACACAACAGATGGAGCCAGAATTAGAACTCAGGTTTTCTGACTCTTAGGACTTTGCTCTTTCCACCGGGCCAGTCTGCTTATTGCTGTGTGACCTTGGACAATTCACTTAACTTTTCTGGGCCTTAGTTTCCTCAAAAGTAAAATGGAGATTCAAAACCTGTTCTCCCCTCCTACTTACACCGTGAGCCCCAGTGGACAGGGACTGTTTCCATAACCTGATTACTGTGAGTATATTACTACTCCTACTACTAGCAGCTTGGCTCAGTGGAAAGAGCCCAGGCTTGGGAGCCAGAAGTTGTGGATTCTAAACTCCTCTCTGCCACATGTCAGCTGTGTGGCTTTTGGCAAGTCACTTAACTTCTCTGTGCCTCACTTACCTCATCTGTAAAATTGGGATTAAAACTGTGAACCCCACGTGGAACAACCTGATGACCTTGTATCCCCCCAGCGCTTAGAACAGTGCTTTGCACATAGTAAGCGCTTAAATGCCATCATTATTATTATTATTACTATTACTATTCCACTTACTCCTATTGGCATGACTACTATTACTACTGCTGTTGCATAAATCCCTCTGTGTGTCTTGACTGGTATGTTATCAAATATAATAATAATAATAATAATGATTGCATTTAGTGGAAAGAGCCAGAGCTTGGGAGTCAGAGGTCATGGGTTCGAATCCCAGCTCTGCCACTTGTCAGCTGTGTGACTGTGGGCAAGTCACTCAACTTCTCTGGGTTTAAATTCCCTCATCTGTAAAATGGGGATTAACTGTGAGCCTCACGTGGGACAACTTGATTACCCTGTATCTACCTCAGTGCTTAGAACAGTGCTCTGCACATAGTAAGCGCTTAACAAATACCAGCATTATTATTTAAGTGTTTACTATGTGCCAAGCACTTTCTAAGCACTGGGGGAGTAGAGGGTAATCAGGTTGTCCCACCTGGGGCTCACAGTCTTAATCCTCATTTTACAGATGAGGGAACTGAGGCACAGAGAAGTTAAGGACTTGCCCAAAGTCACACAGCTGACAAGTGGCAGAGCCAGGATTAGAACCCATCACCTCTTACTCCCAAGCCCGGGCTCTTTTCACTATGCCATACTGCGTCTCTTAAATATGGGAGCTTTTCCACTGTACATGGTTCTGTATGTCAGTGACAACTTTCTCACAATCCTGCCTTGTCTCTATCTTCTTATGGCTCTTCCCCTACAGTGGAAGGTGTGTTCAGGAGATAAGCCTCTTAGAATGGACTCTCAATGCATGAAAGTTAGCCCAAAACATATCCTCACAACTCTTCAGCTATGAATAGGGGGACTTTTCTACTTACCCAGGGCAAAGAGTCCTTCCTAGGGGGTGAGCACATTGGTAGAAAAATGTTTTATTTGTACTTTCTTACCCATTATTGCTCTTGCAACTGTCCCTACTCTGGGTCTAAGGACAACAATTGAGGGATTTCAAGAATCAGTGGCCAGAGGGGACTCCTGTCCCTATAAAGCCACTTTACCCCCTCCCTGGCTCAGCAGTCAGTCCTATTCAGCTGCCGTTTTAAGAACATTTTTCCTCCCCTATGCTCAGTGAGGTGTAGTTTTAATATCATCTCATGCCTCATTAGTTTTATCCTCAAATTTAAAACATTGGAAAAACCTCTCTGCATGATGAAGCAGCAAGTGATCAATAATTTAAGATATTTTAATGAACGTGCATTGCTTTCTTCAAACTTGATTCAGAAAGGAAGTTCTTCATCCTCCATTAAATGTTGATGACTGTGGTGAAGGAAGGGATTTCCAAAAGGAAATTAATGCTGAAATCCTTTAGTCATATAAAATGGTTTGGAAATCCTTCCAAAAGCTGAGAGTTGCAATGGTGTCTTAAGGGAAATTCCATTTTGGCAGTATTGAGCCAGTTTAAAAATCAGCTTCAGGAAAGTGTTGGTAGAAAAGGGAGTGAGTTTCTGAACTGGTACAATGAGTGGAGAGATGACCCATTTGCTTCAAAGGTCCATGGATTATTGCATTGTAATTGGATTGGGATTTCTTGATCTTAAAGCAGAAATGAATTGAAATAACCTCGCTGAAGAGCCAATAACTTTCGATGTAATTTTCTTCTAGCCAAACTGCCTTATAGTTTTAGGGTACCGAGAGTACCAGGTGGGCTCACTCTCAAAGGGGACAGTGGATGGTTTTAAGGCAGGGAGACAAGTAAAGTAGGTGTTTCTCTCTCTCCCTCCTGTTCTCTCCCTCTCCAGTTTATATTTCATTTGCATATCTTTTTTGGAAAGGATAATTCATAAATGAAAAAATCTCAATCATCTTTCAGTGTTTTCTTGTTAATTTCCTCATTTTGGGGTTAAAAGCATACATCCCACTGACAGTAGAATCCTATATAAGGTAGGCAGCACCAATCTCAATTTTTACTATGGGAGAGAGACAATGGAGCCAGTTGAGCAATGCTTACTCCCCAAACCAGAAAACACTGTGAACTACCTTTCCCTGGGCACAGTGTGCAGGAAACTGTCTTTCAATGACACAAACAGAAATGTAATCTCATCATCAGCATCATCATTTTCAAATGCTTAGTACAGCTACGAAGATATGATTGTGGGCAAACTTACTTTGGAAAATCTGATCTATTTCCCAAACATGAGTCAAAGCTATAGACTTGAGCCCAAAGGAAGCACAGGTGCCTTGTTAGACCAGCCTTTCATACTGAGAGTCAGCTATAAATGTCTTAGACTGTGGTCTACCCACAGTAGATGGTTAACACACAATGGGGGACTGGTACAGAGTTCTGCACATAGTAGGAACTCAGCCTCTCCCCTCCCCCCCACCAACCCTCTCCCCTGCTTTTCCATCCTTCCCTGCAGTATCCTCAGAGGAGATCTCCTCTCTCCTCGCAAGTGCCACCCCCTCCACCTGCACCTCAGACCCCATTCCCTCTCACCTTATTAAAAACATCGCCCCTGCCCTCCTCCCTTCCTTAACTTCTATTTTTAACCACTCAATCTCCAATGGCTTCTTCTCCTCTGCCTTCAAACATGTCCACATCTCCCCCTTCCTAAAAAAACCCGCCCTTGACCCCACTTCCCCTTCCAGTTATCGCCCTATCTCCCTACTACCCTTCCTTTCCAAAATCCTAGAACGAGTCGTCTACAATCGCTGCTTAGAATTCCTGAACTCCCATTCTCTCCTGGACCCCCTCCAATCTGGCTTCCATCCCCTCCACTCTAATAATAATAATAATAATGTTGGTATTTGTTAAGCGCTTACTATGTGCCGAGCACTGTTCTAAGCGCTGGGGTAGACACAGGGAAATCAGGATGTCCCACGTGGGGCTCACAGTCTTAATCTCCATTTTACACTCTACCGAAACTGCTCTCTCTAAGGTCACCCATGACCTCCTTCTTGCCAAATCCAATGGATCCTACTCCATTCTAATCCTCCTTGACCTCTCTGCTGCCTTTGACACTGTCGACCATCCCCTCCTCCTCCATACCTTATTTCACCTTGGCTTCACGGACTCCGTCCTCTCCTGGTTCTCCTCTTATCTCTCTGGCCGGTCATTCTCGGTCTCCTTCGCAGGCGCCTCCTCCCCCTCCCATCCTTTAACTGTTGGAGTTCCTCAAGGTTCAGTTCTTGGCCCTCTTCTGTTCTCCATTTACACTCACTCCCTTGGTGAACTCATCGCTCTCACGGCTTTGACTACCATGTCTATGCAGATGACACGCAGATCTACATCTCTGCCCCTGTCCTCTCCCCCTTCCTTCAGGCTTGCATCTCCTCCTGCCTCCAGGATGTCTCCACCTGGATGTCGGCCCGCCACCTAAAACTCAACATGAGCAAGACTGAGCTCCTCATCTTCCCTCCCAAGCCCGGTCCTCTCCCAGACTTCCCTATCACCGTGGATGGCACGACCATCCTTCCTGTCTCTCAGGCCCGCAATCTCAGTGTCATCTTTGACTCGTCTCTCTCATTCACCCCACACATCCTATCCGTTACCAAGACCTGCAGGTTTCACCTTTACAATATCACCAAGATCCGCCCTTTCCTCTCCACCCAAACGGCTACCTTACTACTACGGGCTCTTCCTATATCCCGGCTAGGCTACTGTGTCAGCCTTCTCTCTGATCTCCCTTCCTCCTCTCTCATCCTGCTCCAGTCTATTCTTCACTCCGCTGCCCGGCTCATCTTCCTGCAGAAACGATCTGGGCATGTCACTTCCCTTCTTAAACAGCTCCAGTGGTTGCCTATCAACCTCCGCTCCAAACAAAAACTCCTCACTCTAGGCTTCAAGGTTCTTCATCACCTTGCCCCTTCCTACCTCTCCTCCCTTCTCTCTTTCTACTGCCCCCCCCGCATGCTCTGCTCCTCTGCCGCCCACCTCCTCACCGTCCCTCGGTTTCTCCTATCCTGCCGTCGACCCCTGGGTCACATCCTCCCGCGGTCCTGGAATGCCCTCCCTCCTCACCTCCGCCAAACTAATTATCTTCCCCTCTTCAAAACCCTGCTTAAAACTCACCTCTTCCAAGAGGCCTTCCCAGACTGAGCTCCCCTTCTCCCTCTACTCCCTCTACCGCCCCCCCTTCACCTCTCCGCAGCTTAACCCTCTTTTCCCCCATTTCCCTCTGCTCCTCCCCCTCTACCTTCCCATCCTCTCAGCACTGTACACGTCTGCTCAACTGTATATATTTTTATTACCCTATTTATTTTGTTAATGAAATGTACATCACCTCGATTCTATTTAGTTGCCATTGTTTTTACGAGATGTTCTTCCCCTTGACTCTATTTATTGCCATTGTTCTTGCCTGTCTGTCTCCCCGATTAGACTGTAAGCCCGTCAAACAGCAGGGACTATCTCTATCTGTTGCTGACTTGTTCATTCCAAGCGCTTAGTACAGTGCTCTGCACATAGTAAGCGCTCAATAAATACTATTGAATGAATGAATGAATGAACAGTGTTCCACACACAATTAGTATTGAGTCTATTATTCTGCATACAATAGAGGCAAAAGTGCTATTTTGGGTAAAAAAATAAATAAATCCTCGATCAGGAAACATGGATTATAAACCTGTGGCTTGCTAGTTTACAGTTTTCTTAATAAACAAAAAATTTCTGAGAAACCTTTGTTGTTCAGAATCTTCCCCTGAAAACATTGTTTTACATTATGCACCTCCAACCACCTCCTCTGGTTTCATCGGGACCTGAATAATGTGCAAATCTGACTGTTGAGTATTCAGAGAAGCAGTGTGGCTCTGTGGAAAGAGCCCGGGCTTGGGAGTCAGAGGTCATGTGTTCGAATTCCAGATCGGCCACTTGTCAGCTGTGTGACTGTGGGCAAGTCACTTCACTTCTCTGTGCCTCAGCTACCTCATCTGTAAAAGGGGATTAACTGTGAACCTCATGTGGGACAACCTGATTACCCTGCATCTACCCCAGCGCTTAGAACAGTGCTCTGCACATAGTAAGTGCTTAACAAATACCAACATTATTATTCCGCACAATCTGGTTGGTGGAAAAATCTGTCTGTTCAAATCCCTCCACACCAGTGACCTAATCCTGGGACTGAGCCAGTTTAAGTGGAATGCTATCCCTAAAGTTTGAGTTGGAAGGAGAGGGGTGTTTTTCCCATTTTACAAGCCTGGGTAAGTTTCATGACCTTTAAAGTATTACAGCATATGACATGCAAGTGAGAGGGAAAGCAGAAACTATTTTCTTCTGAACTTTTTCTACTATTTCTCCATGAAAAAGCCCAACTTTTTTCCTTGCTTGGATCCGGGTTAAGAGTAGACAGGACTGAAGGACACAGAAAACAAACTGCAAACAAATGGGAGGGTGTGACTGCCAGTTCCACCTCCCCAATACTTAGGAGGAGGGAAAAACATCAAAAAAAAAGTGTCACTCCATGGTGCACCTCCCTAAGAGGAATGAAATTACTTAGGCAAACCAATCAGATAAAAGGATTGAAGAGATGTCACCTGTCACCTAGGGATGGGTTTGAGAACTGGTGCAGCGAGAGGATCCTGGTGGGAAAGTATTTGATCTAGGGAAATGTGGTTTGAACAGCAATTGTTTTCATTGTTTCAAAATTAAGAAACCATTAAACATTAGTTGAGGTCTTAGATCTCAGTGTCTGCCTTCAGTAGAGGTTGTAGGAGAAGCTCTGAAGGAACGACATGGATCTAGCGAGCTGCAGGAGCAGGAAGGAGCATTTTCTCCATGAAGGAGAAATCCCAAGAAGGATTTGATAGGCAGGATGACTTCTTCACTTTTGGGGAGAGACATCTAGGCTGAAGTTGAAGGGTAGAGGCAGGGATAGGAGGGCAGAAACTTGGGGTGCACTGAGCAGATAAGACTCAAATATGCATTTCAAATAGGAGATCTGAAGGGATTTAGGACCCATCTGAGGCTACTAGATGTCCAGAAGCTCCTAAAGTAACTCTGGGATCTATTTCAGACTAGATTTAGGTCTAGGTTATTAATATCCCATTAATATCACAGATAGAAAACAGAAGATAATATTTTCCCTTGAATCTCCACAAAAAAAAATCTAGAATATTCACTCATTCATTCAATAGTATTTATTGAGTGCTTACTATGTGCAGAGCACTGTACTAATGCTTGGAATGTACAAATCGGTAACAGATAGAGACAGTCCCTGCCCTTTGATGGGCTTACAGTCTAATCGGGGGAGACAGACAGACAAGAACAATGGCAATAAATAGAATCAAGGGGAAGAACATCTCATTAAAGCAATAGCAAATAAATAGAATCAGGGTGATGTACATCTTATTAACAAAATAAATAGGGTAATGAAGATATATACAGTTGAGCAGACGAGTACAGTGATGAGGGGATGGGATGGGAGAGGGCGAGGACCAGAGGGAAAAGGGGGAGAAGAGGGTTTAGCTGCGGAGAGGTTGTGGGGGAGAGGGAGTAGAGGAAGAAGGGGAGCTCAGTCTGGGAAGGCCTCTTGGAGGAGGTGAGCTTTAAGTAGGGTTTTGAAGAGGGGAAGAGAATTAGTTTGGCGGAGGTGAGGAGGGAGGGTGTTCCAGGACCGCGGGAGGACGTGGCCCAGGGTTCGATGGCGGGATAGGCGAGAAATGGGGATGGTGAGGAGGTGGGCGGCAGAGTGGAGCATGGGGGGGGTCAGTAGAAAGAGAGAAGGGATGAGAGGTAGGAAGGGACAAGTTGATGGAGAGCCTTGAAGCCTAGAGTGAGAATAGACCCTGATAAACCCTGCCTTCTCCTCCAATCCCTCTTCCCCTGCCACCCCTTTACTAACAATGCAGCTGAGCCATAGTACGCTTGAGAAAGCGAATGATTACTTCGTAAAGCTGTTCTAAAATGGTCAACCTTTGGGGAATTCACCAAAATGAAGATCTCTGCCCGTAAAGTCAAACTGGCTTTGTGGTACTGAAAACATCTCAGGATTGCACAAATTCTACTTCTTTCTCTCCATTATGGAATGTGAGCACATCTGAGAGTAGTCAAAATTCTTGCATCCATGAGTTTTGTTGCATTTTCCCCTAGGAGAATAGGCACATGGATGTGAAACATGAATTCATCCTAGTTTATTGATTGGATCTCTCCCTGTCACCTCAGCAGAGGTCAGCAGGTAAGACCCGGTAGTAAATATGTACCTCATCAGTCTGAAGCATGAATTAAATATTTTCTCTTTCTCTTTCAGGACTAGTCCAAAACAGTCTTCAGCAAAGACTGCAAAGCCACTTTCCACCTCTTTCTCTGGATAGGGACAACATTTTGGAAAAATACCTGCAGCCTGGAATGGGTGAAGAATACTTTTCCTAAGTTAACTATATGATCTTTGCCAAGCTTTTTCATGTCCTCTATAGGGGGAAAGGACACTTTAGCAAGAGAAGTGCTCAGGGACCATTTTCAGAAGACCAAAGGGAAGAATATTAGAAGAAATGTTAGTTGACAGAGCTCTAACTCTAAGATCTCCATGAAACAGAATTAAGATGTTCCCTTGGGTTGTCACACTTTCCCCTAGGGAATCCTCCTGGAACCTGCTTCAAGTCCCATATCACCATAATCCTGTGAAATGCAGGTGGGGACCATGTGTTCTCATTGGCACACCTAGATGGGAAAAGAGAGTTTCAAAAAGCAGAGAAGCAGCATGGTCTAGTGGATAGCACCCAGGCCTGGGAGTCAGAAGGTCATGGGTTCTATTCCTGGCTCTGCCACTTATCTGCTGTGTGGCATTAGGCAAGTCACTTCACTTCTCTGTGTCTTAGTTACCTCATCTGTAAAATGGGGATTGAGACTGTGAGCCCCACATGGGACAGGGACTGTGTCCAACTCAGTTAACCCGTATCCACCCCAGAATTTAGTAATCTGTCACATAGTAAGTGCTTAACAAATACCATTGTATTATTAAACTATATTTAGTCATGAAAGAATCTCACAAATAGCGGCTCCAGTTCATCAAACCACACCTCTGAGGACACCACAATCCCTCCGAGTTTCTGTCTTGGGAACCAGGCCAAAGCACACCTGCTAGTTACCCAGGTGTGATTGTTCTGGATTGCAGCAGCATCCCTGGATCATAGGGTGTAGATTCTGGAGGGTTAGCAGGTCTCCCTCAGGTGATGCTGTTTGAGGATCAGTAGTTTAGACTCTCTCCTAAAGTGGGTGTGGATCATTCCCCAGATGCTGGGACTCTCTAAATGGTGGTGAGAGTGCTAGGTTACCAAGCCTATCTTTGGAGATCAGTCCTCTTGTTTACATTGGGAAATGTTCCCCTCTGATTAAACTGACTGTGGCCTTTCTCACAGGTTCATGTGTTACAGCAGTTTCAGTTAAGTTAAGTTAATCAAACTTAACATGTCAAAAACAGAACTCCTTGTCTTCCCACCAAAACTGTCCTTTCCTTGACTTTATCACTGTAGACACCACCACCACCCCTCCTGTCTCACAAACTTGTAACCTTGACATTATCTTGATTACTCTCTCCCATTCAATGCACATATTCAATCCATCACTAAATCCTGTCGATTCAGCCGTCACAACATCACTAAAATCAATCCTTTTTTTTCCTCCACCCAAACTGCTACCATATTAATCCAAGCACTTATTCTATCCTGCCTTCATTTCTGTTTCAGCCTCCTTGCTGACCTCCCCACCTCCTGTCTCTCCCCACTGCGGTCCATAGGTCATTCTGCTGCCCAGATCATTTTTCTACAAAAACATTCAGTCCATGTTTCCCCACTCCTCAAGAACCTCCAGTGATTGCCCATCCACCTATACATCAGGCAGAAACTCCTTACCATCAGCTTTAAAGCACTCAATCACCTAGCCCCTCATTATTCTCCTACTACAACCCAGACCACACATTTTGCACCTCTAATGCCAACCTACTCACTGTATCTCAATCTTGCTGATGACCTCTTTCCCATATCCTGTCTTTGGCCTGGAATATCTTCCCTCTTCACATCCAACAATTACTTTCCTTCTCTTCAAAGTCTCACTGAAGGCATATCTCCTCTCCAAAAAGCTTTCCCTGACTAAGCCCTCTTTTCCTTCTCTTCTACTCCCTTCTTCCCTTCTGTATCACCCTGACTTGCTCCCATTATTCATCCTCCTCTCCCAACCCCACAGCACTTATGTACATATACATGATTTATTTATATCTGTCTCCCCCTCTAGACTGTAAGTTCATTGTGGGCAGGGGGGTCTGTCTGTTATATTGCTACATTGTACTCTCCCAAGCACTTAGTACAGTGTTGTGCACTCATATACAATTGAGTGATTGATAGATATACAGAAATATGGATAGAGGATAAATAATGGATAGATCAATAGGGAAAGAGATTATAGATAGGTAAATAGATGATATAGTTGCCCTTTGAATTAGATGTTACTACTGAGAATAAAACTCATCCATGGGGTTTTGTGTGTCTGAAAAGGCCAATGCAGTTCCCACAGTCCAAACCACATCATGCACATACAGCCAGATTTTCCTTTGTTGCACTGTTCTGCTTGTTATTTGTAGTGTGTATGGCACTATTAGGAGTACTCAGTCTTAAATGCCCACCAGAAACCTCCCTTGAGTCCCTCTAGGTGAGCCCAAACCTCAGTTATCCTCCACTGGATCCTAAAGCCAACTGGCTCTTACATCTTTTCCACATGGGTTCGGGGGCCCTTTTCTGCTCACTGTTCTCCATTTACTACTATCACCCTTTAATTGAAGCCCAGGCATCTCTCCAAAGGCCAAGGGGTCATTGGGGACAAGAATACCCCCCTCTTCCCAGAGATGACTGTATAAAAATCATGGACACAGTACTCACTCTAGTGCCTGCAGCTATCTCTGTCCATTTGTCTTCCTCACATTCAGAGCTTCCCAGTAGCTCTACTGCAGACAGTCAGCAAGGTCTGAGATCTCAACCACATTTAATTGTTTCTTACTTCGGTAACAGTGAATAAAATTTCATTTCCAACCGCCTTTCCTAGATCTAATACTTTTCCTCCCAGGACCATCTGAAATTCCCTATAGGCATCCCAGGGTTCAAGTTCCTTGGGTCCTTTCCCCTCTTCTTTTGGGTTATCTCAGTTTCCATTCTCAGTCACTAGGAAGCAGGGCCTCAGCATACTTTCACCCCCAGGAGAAGGAAGCTTGATCCTCAAGAGTTCTAATTCTGGACCCCAAATCACCCCCATGATCCTCTCTGATCCCTCCCTCTGCCCTAAAGCTGTCCAGGGTCTACAACACAGGCCCTCCCTGAGTCCTGCTCTACAGAAGCATGGATCACCTTCACTCCTCCAAGATGGCAGAGAGTCTTCTCCAACTATCTGGCTTCCCTACTTCCTCCCCATTCTTTCTCTTTGGTTTACTCAGCTAAGGAGGAAATATGAGACTAGAGAGGAAGAGGAAAGTTTGGAACTGGAAAGGTAGATTTGGGAACTATCTGCTTAGAGTTGGTAGTTGAAACTTTGGGAGAAATGAGTTTTCTAAGGGAATGGGTATAGATGGAGAATATAAAAGGAGACCATAGTGTGTTCCATACCCTTGCCTGTGCCAGCTGTTTCAGTCATATAATTCATTCCACAAACCTCCTGTTCCCTCGTCCCTTTCCCAGTGACTTAGCCACAAACTTCACTGATAAAATTGGAAGCATCAAGCATGATCTCCCCAAAATCTCTCCTGCTTCTCTCCTTCCTCCGTTACCTTATTCAACTCTCCTGATTTTCCCAGCAGTATCTCAAGAGGTCTCTCACTTCCTCTCAAAATGTACACCTTCCATTCATACCTTATTAAAACATTTGCCCCCTCCCTTCTTCTCTCCTGGAATGTCAGCTTCAACCATTGACTTTCCAATGGCTTCTTCCCCACTTTTTTTCCAACATGCTCATGAAGTCTCCTATCCAAAAAAATTTTAAAAAACTTGACCATATCCTTGATCTTTCTGCTTCCTCTAGTTATCCCCCCCCTCCCTCCAACAGTCTTCTCCAAGCTCCTTGAGATAGTTTTTCTACCCATTACCTCTACTTCCTTTCATCCAATTATTATTTCCTTATGAGAAGCAGCATGACATGGTGGCAAGTGCAGAGCCTTGGGAGTCAGAGGACTGGGGTTCTAAACCCGACTCCGCCAATTGTCTACTGTGTGACCTCCAGCAAGTTCCTTAACTTCTATGGATCTCAGTTATCTCTTCTGGAAATTGGGGTTTAAGACTGAGTCCCACGTGGGAAAGGGACTGTGTCTAACTTGATTACCTTGTATTTACTTCAGTGCTTAGAACAGTGCTTGACACATAGTAAGCACTTAATACCATTATTATTATCATTAGTATTATTATTAATCCCCTCTAATCTGGTTTCAACCTCCTTCACTCCTTAGAAATTGCTCTCTTTAAGGTCTCCAGTGACCTCCTTCCTGCAAAATCCAATGGCCTCCATGTCATCCTAATCCTCTTAGATGTCTCAGGTGCCTGTAACATGACCCCCTTTTCCTTGATACATTTTCCTAACCTTGGTTTCACTGACACTGTCCTTTCCTCGTTCATCTCCCATCTCTCTGGCCACTGCTTCTCAGTCTTTTTTGCAGGATCCTCTTTATTTGTTGGGGATTGGGGGGGAGGGGTGGTCTCTCAAGTCTCATTTCTGAGTCACCTTCTATTCTCCATCTATGCCCACTCCATTAGAGAACTCATTCACTCCTACAGCCTCAACTACAACCTGTATGTGGATGATTTTCAAATCTACCTCTTCAATCTTCACCTCTCTTCTGCAGTCTCGCATTTCCTCCTGCCTTCAGGACATCTCAACTTGAATGTTCCACTGACACCTCAAACTTAACATGTCCAAAACAGAACTCATCTTCCCACCCAAATCCTCTCTTCCCCATCACTGTAGATAATACCACTATCCTCCCTATCTCATAAGCCAGTTGCCTTGGCATTGTCATTAATTCATCACTCTCATTCAACCCACATATTCAATCTGATGCCAAATCCTGATGGTGCTAACTTCACAACACTGCTAAAGCCCACTCTTTCTTTTCCTTGCAAAATGCTACTATGCTGATCCAAACACTTATCTCCCCTTTTGACTACTGCATCAGCACTCATCAATCCCCCAAACTTTCCAGCTCACTTCCTTCTCCTCCTTTGATGTCTCACATTTGAAGGGGTCTTTTGATTCACCAGAGATTTTAAAACAACAGCAACTGGCCATTCCAACTGCAGGAAGAGAATATTAGAGTCTCACTGTGGCTATTCATTAGGCCAATAACCACTGGCATTTACTGAGCATCTACTGTGTGCAAAGCATAGTGCTAAGCATTTGGTAGAATAAACATAATCCCTGCCCTCAAGAACCTGAAGAAAAACAAACATTATGTATCTTACAGATTGGAGGAAGCAATGAGGAATATAAAATATGTCCATAAGTCCTATAAGGGGTTATGAATATGTAAAGACTAAGGTGGAATGAAAGTAGTGATTTGGGAGCTGGTGGGAGTTAAAAATTTACCAGGTAAGATGTCCTAGAAGAGATGCGATTGTTTTGAGGGCTTTGAAGATGGGGAGAGATATTGGAAATTAAATGGGGAGAAAGTTCCAGATAAGGAGATAAGAAATTAACAGTTGAGTCAAGAAAAAGACACGATAAGTTGTTTAGCTTGAAAGGAATGAACAGAACGTGCTGGAGTATAATGGGAGAAGAGAGTGGATAAGAGGAGAATTGAATGAATACCTTAAAACCAATTTCAGGAGTTTTTGCTGATTTTCTCCTTATTTTCATATCAAAATAACAAGTTCATTAGGAAGGAAGTATAAAATACGACAGACTAAAAATCGCATGAAATGCTTTTTTAATTTTCACCTTTATTCAATTTCTAAAATGATCTTTTTATCTGAAAACATGTTAACAGTCTCATATAACACCCTCCATGTTAAATGACCTTTTTTCAATGTGTATTTTACTTTTTTTTTCCACTGAGGTACTTTACAGCTGATGCTATTAAAAATGGAAATTTTGAAAATGGACTTAAAAGTATGTAGACTTTCAAGTAATTTTTTTTATCATCATGTTGTAGGGAGAAGAGAGAGGGTGCAATTTAGAAGAATTTAAATCAGAGAAGAAAAATATGCAATCTGATGCCAAATTCTGATGGTTCTACCTTCACAACATTGCTAAAACCCACTCTTTCCTTTCCATGCAAAATGCGACTCTGCTGATTCTTGATTTTGACTAAATCCTGTCTGTAAGTCTTTCAAAAGCCATACTAACCTTTTACAGTCTATTCTTTTTTTACAAAATGGCATTTGTGAAGCTCTTACTGTGTGTTATGTACAGTTCTTAGCACTGGGGTAGATACAAGATAACCAGACTGGACTTACAGTAACCAGACTGGACTTACAGTCTACACTGGAGGAAGGAGGAAGATTTAATCTTCATTTTGCAGATGAGATAACTGAGGCATAGAGAAGTGACTTGCCCAAGGTCACACAGCAGACAAATGGCAGACCTGGAATTAGAACTCAGGTCCTCTGACTCACAGGCCCATGCTCTTTCCACTAAGCCAAACTGCTTTTCACGTTCTTACTTTTATTTTCCTTATTTTGGTCTTGCCATGCACTGTTGGAAAGTGTGTGTGTAGGTATCAGTTTTGACTGACTGTGGTAAATTTTATTCTGTCACTGAAAAGCTTTGGATCTGGAAAGACATCTGCTGCTGCGTAGACCTACTCTGTGAATTCCACTGGCAAATAATGGAACGTTAGAAATGATATTAAGGGGATTGGAAAAGAGGAAGAGGAAGCAGCGTGGCTTAGTGGAAAGAGCACAGGCTTGGGAGTCAGTCATCATGAGTTCTAATTCCGGCTCCGTCGCCTGTCAGCTGTGCGACCTTGGGCAAGTCACTTCGCTGTGTCTCAGTTCCTTCATCTGTAAAATGGGGATGAAGACTGTGAGCCCTACGTGGGACAACCTGATTACCTTGTATCTACTCCAGCACTTAGAAGAGTGCTTGGCAGATAATAAGTGCCTAACAAATACCAACATTATTATTATTAAATACCATGTGGGTCCTTGTGGGTAGAGATTATGTCTACCAACTCTACTGTATTGTTCTTTTCCAAGTGCCTAGTACAGGTCTCAGGGCACAACTGTTCAATAAATACTGTTGATTGATTGATAGACAGATTTTGTTGACAGGATTCCACCCAACATTTAACTCAGATTTAAAGGGAAGCCAAGAACGTACATTCAGAAACCACTAGTGCATTTAGTGAGATTCTGAAAGGAACTTCATAGGAAGAAAATCCAAAGTAAGACCAAGAATTGGTCACCTCAGTAATGGAGATGAAATGTTACAGGAAGCACTGTCATCTATGTAAAAGCCCTTTAAGGTATGTTCTCTCCAGAGCAATTATCCCATGAGTTGTTCTAGTCTGCCCAGAGCCAGGTAGCTGGGCTCAGTAAACAATGGATATTCTAGCAAATTGTTCATGGAATGGTGGCCCACTGTGATGGCCTATCTGTTACTTATTTTGTTAGTTATGGTAGCAGAACAAGATGACTAACAACACAGTCTTGAAGTTCAAGACATTCAGCTCATCAGCATTGAATCAATGCTTGCAGGTCAGGCTGAGTGAGACACTGTGAGAACTACTGATGAAAAAACAGGATAATCAAGCAGCAACTGGAGGAGGAACTGAGCATCATGAGCCCATCACAGGGGATTTTCTCCCCTTAATATCAGAAACTCAGTCTATGAGCACTTTTGCTGGAGAATATGTCTCCCCTTAATATTGGGCGCTTGACCTACAAGTCCATTTTCTGTGAAATTTATCTCCCTCTAAAATTAGGTATTCAATGACAAGTTCAAAGTGAAACCAAACCATCACTGTGTACTGCAGAAAGCTTTCATTCCATACTTAAACTTGCTAAAAACGGAGGTAGATGCATACACACACAGAGACACAGAACACCTACCTATCCTTCTAGGTTCCCCAAGTCCATGTCAGAGGAATTTCAAGGAGTCCATCTGCCCACAGCTCATCATTCTGGCTCAAGTCTTAGGTGGTTTGGCTTTGGCCACCAGTAGGTGACTCAGTGAATGGCTTAGGTGGTTTTTGTCATGGCCCAGGTGACCAGTTCTTTCCCCTTTTATCAGTTGTTTCTGGAGCGGTTGAAGCGGGTGTTCCTCAGGATTGCCTGCTGTCTTCCTCAGTAGTGGGTAAGCAAGGGGGGATGACCACCCCTCCTCCTGGGTTTACACCTGCAGTCAGTCGTAACCCCATCCGGCAGTCTTTTCTCATGACCAGCAGAGCAATTTAGCCCTTCCTCAAGCCCCTCTGCAAAACAAGTCAGTTTTGCCTCAGCAATTCATGTCCTAAAAATTTTTCAGCAAGATAATGCCGTTTCTCCTCCAATTCTTCCACCTTTTTACTCCTGGTGTCAAATAATAGTCTCTTAGGAAATGGCTTCTGAGTGACAAGATGGAGTCATTCTTACTCACCACACGGAGGCCCTCACACTCTCCGAGAACAGTAAAGTCATCTTACAGATATGGAGCAACTCATCTTCAAACAATGGGATATAACAATGGAATGCTTTCAGACCACCACAGTAATAATAATTGTCATGAGCCCCCAGTTTATACCAACCAGGACCTTTCTGGACCAGGGAAGCCTTGGGGATGCACAGGAGAAGTACCTCTGATCATCAAGGTTAATGTGCAAAGTTTCTTAGTTTTACCAACATACAAGGGAGTGACACATACACAGTCACTCCACTAAGGGTCCAATATCAGTCTGTGGTCAAAAGAGCTCATTCTGCCAATACTTCTTTCTGCTTTCAAGTGCAGCTACCTTATGCTGCTCTCCTGCTGCTCCAGGGCTTGCTTCTTTCTGCATCTCAGTGTACCTCTGTGCCGCTTCTCTGCCCGCATGCCCTCTGTGTGCCTTCATGTGCCCCTTATGAGAGAAAGTCCCTTCTACCTCCAAGTGCCCCGTGCACTTCAAAGCAACCACTTTTTATCTGCCTTAGGCGTTGCAGCTGGGGCTTTAAATAGCAGTCACTGATTGGCCCAGGCCTGTTACCAGGTAGAACAGGGAGAGACAGCCTTGCTTTCCTCCATGCTCAACCCCCGTAATCACCTGCCCTCAAGTAAAGCCCATCAGTGACTTCCCAAAGTCTCTCCCTTGTTGTTGTTCACGGGATCATAAACAGTCACTAGTAAGACAGCTTGCTGTGGGCTCACCACTTTAATGATAATAATAATAATAATAATTGTGGTATTTGTTCTAAGCTTTGGGGTAGATACAAGAAAATCAGGTTGGACTCAGTACCTGTCTCACATAGGCCAACTGACCTGAAAGGCAAAATTCAGGAGAGGTATTGTCCTCCAGGAGCAAAGGCCCTGTGCAGATTGGGACATAAAAAGACAGAATCAGGTCTGAAGTAGAAACATCCATTAAAACAGCAAAACAGTACAGGAAACAGTGTCGAATCTCACCACGGTCTCTTCTACCACATTTACACAGGGGCACAGACTGGGTACTTTGATGTAGTTCCACATATCTTTCCAACTAAATTATGTAGTTATCATACTGATAATCATGATGGTATTAATTCAGTGCTTACTATGTGCCAAGTCCTGTACTAAGTCCTGGGGTAAATGTAAGTTAAACAGATTGGCTACAGTCATCCCAGACAGTCCTTGTTCCAAATAGGGCTTACAATCTATTAGTTAGAGAGAAAGAACAGGTATTTAGTCCTCATTTTATAGATGAGGAAACTGAGGCAATTGAGGTTAAATGGCTTGTCTAAGGTCATACAGTAGGAAAGTTGCAGAGCTGGTACTAGAACCCAAATCCCCTGACTCGCAGTCCCATGTTCTTTCTATTAAGTCATACTAGGTCTCATGACTTATTATGGGTTCCAAGTTATTGCACAGCAAAGAGACATACCATCTTCCCAGCTGGCGAAAGTTTCATGAAAGTCCATAAATGGGGATTATTCGGGCCTTGTACTCCCTTTCCTCAAACTACAACTGTGACTTGATCAACTAGAATCGTGGGACAGAAGGAACATGGAAAATAGGAATCCCCAGTTACTTCTGAAATCTCATTTCCTTCAGCAGCCTCAACTTCTTTCTTCCCTTTCTTCAGGCTCCTTATCCCAAGCCTCCTTTTCCCAGAATTAGAACAAGAAGTAAAATGTGGCTTAAGGTCTCCTGTTCCATATCTTCCCTGGACCCTTCTGTTGGGGAGCACATTTGTGATGACACTGGCTGAAGGGGGGCATCAGAACAAGCAGAAGCAAAGACCCCGAGGGAATGGGAAACTGCAGAATTGAAAGTTGAATATTGGCAAGTTAAAGGAAGTTTCTCTCTCCTCCTGGGTTCAAAAAGTATCCATCCAGGGAAGTAAAACCAGCTTTCTTTTCTGAAAAATTCTACTTCCTGTAGGTGGAGGGAGTGCTCTCTAGAATTCCAAAGAAGCAAACTATTCCTCCTTGTAAGTCAGCCAATTCCCATTGCCCTTGGCTAGGGCTGGGGTGCCAGACTCACAGACACAGTATTCACACTGAGTGTTATATTCCACCACTTGGAAGTTCCCACCAGAAGCCTTTCCCACAAGAGTCTCACTCTTTGGCTAATTCCTCCTCACTCCTCACAGCATGACAGTGGAGATTGCTGGCCCTCATTTTCTCTTGGTTTATGACTTTTTCTTTTTTGTCTACCTCTTGACCCAACTTTCATCAGTTAGGCCAACTCTCTCCACCAGCAGCCTGTACAAATCACTGTCATACTGACCACCACACTCTGTTTTCATTTAGGTCTCTGCTCAAGATGCTCTTAACTTTTATTTCCTTAGTTGCACCACTGACTCTCTGCTCTGGCTCCTTATACTGAATCCTGAACTGGACAGATGATAAAACTGAAGTAAAAGCTACTCGCTACTGCAATGAGAGCTTTTCCAACTAGTCCTGAGGAAAAGGAGTTTACAACTGGACATTTGTTTCATTTGCAGTTTTTGCACATTTTCCAGCATGTTTTCTTACTTGCTTGTCTACCGCCATATGGATGTGAATTGCAAATGAATGAAAGCAACAGGAAAAGTGTGAGCAGACCTAAGGCAGTGATGAGCACAGTGGACTTGAAGGATGTATGAATGCATGCTGCCATGTAAAGGCAATGATGAGCACAGGTGGACTCAGAGGATGTTTGGATGCATGTATGCTGTCATGTGAGGGAGTCACGCAAGAGGCCAAGCCCTGGGCTGAACAGTGACTCACAGCTCCAAACTCAAATTATCTATACAACAATAGGCTGAAATAAAGCATTCAAACCACGAAGAAAGCTAAATATCAAGCTACTAGACACAAAAGAAAACTGCAAGGTGCTCAGAGGTAACACTAACACTACAGCAGCCCTGTTGAGCAAAGGAACCTCAGCTCTAAGTATTTCCTCATCTTGGAAATGAGATTTTGCCTATCTCAGATTTTGCCTACCTGGCAGTGGTTATGGAAAACATAACATTAAGACTAGTAAGATGAAAATTATTTAGACTAAAAACTCTATTTCCTGAAAAGGAATAAATGCATACTATTAGTCTGGTTTCCCTGCTCATGCTTCACCTTTTTTCATTTTACCATATAGTAGTTGTTTGGGGAGTTTGTTGTCATCAGTTCTCTTTACCTGCCCCACTCAGGAAAGCTGGGTTGTTGTAAGTACTGTTTCAGTGCTAGTAAACAGAATGCACACTAGAAACCTCTTTGAAGGTAATCCTGCCCACCATCTGATGTTGAATATGGCTTGTTCTCATGAAAAATTTCAAAAAACTGTTGTTTTTTTCTTATGGAAGGTCCATGTCTCATAGCTATTATAGAGGTTGAACACAAATTTCACTATGTTCTCTCTAATAGTCTGCCAAGAATTAAGTTCCAAGAGTAGGCCCATGTGCACAGCAGTGTGAAGTGCTCTGCTGAATTTGCAAAGCAATTCTGAAACATTAGCATTCTGTCATGAGTATGTGCTTTAGGGCACAGCCATCTGCATTTAGTAGTTCCTGAACCACTGTCTTTAAGACTTTTAAGGTGTTGTGAATAGTAGAGTGAAGCATAATTTCAAGCAATGCAAAATACTAAGCCAGTGAGACAATCCTGCAGGGGTCAGAACATCTGGCAAGCAGCAACTGGGATAAAGGATTCCAAAAGGCAGGCTTGAAAATCCAGACAGGTCTAAAGTGGGGCAAATGGATCAGCACAGCAGGGAATTAACACAACATGTATACAGTTCAGAAGGGACTGTCAGGCATTCTTCCGCACAGTCTGTCAAATATGTATCTGGATCTCATAGACTGAAACCTCATCTTCAAAACAGACAGCTACGTTACAGTATACATATAGGTTTGTGAATCCATAACAATATACACTTGGCAGTATGTACCATACTGATTCACACAGGTTGCCTCACTTTTTGCATGATTCTTATACTTCAAATAGAGGTAGGGCTATTACTTGAGGTCATAGAAGAATTAACTGCGGGAGAATTGGCAAGCAGCATGGCTTACTGTACACAGGAGGCAGCGATGTCAGTAAGGAGGCTGATGCAATAGTTAAATTGGGATATGATAAATGTTTGGATTAGCGTATTAGCAGTTTGGATGGAGAGGAAAGGGGCAGATTGTGGAGATGATATCGAAGTAGAATCAACAGGATTTGGTGAGAGATTGAATATGTGGCTTGAAGGAGAAAGAGGAGTCTAGAATAACGCCAAGATTATGGTAGCCCCACGGACAAGTGGCAGAACAGGAATTAAAACCCACATCTTCTGACTCCCAGGCTTCTATACTTCCCAAGGTCATGCTGCTTCTCTAAAAAGGTCAGCCATACATGTAAATCTAGTAGTGAGAATATTTTTTAAGCGCCCATACGTTACCCTTGCCTATATCAGGCTTGGGCTCTATGACAAGTGAGCCCTGGGCTGCTTCCATCATGGAGTCAACACCGGTTCCTGCCCCGTCTTCCTTTCCATCATTTCAACCTCATCCCCAGTGCCCTAGAGCCCCACATAGTGATTCTCTACTGCTATGGGGCATTCCCAGGCTGCTGCAGCATTTTCACCTTATTTCCTCTCTTCCATGATCCAAACTGCGGTCTGAGTTGAGTTCCACAGGGCAGAGTTGCTCCGAGCTACTTCACAGCATTTATGTACATATCTGTAATTGATTTACTAATATCAATGTCTGTCTCCTCCACTACACTGTAAGCCCACTGTGGGAACGAATGTGTCTATTTTTTTATTGTGCTCTCCCAAGCACTGAGTACAGTGCTCTGCACACAGTATTCTATAAATGTGATTGAATTAATGAATTAATAATTTATGTATATAGTCTTATATTCTGCCATTTCTCCTATCTATAAGTTTATTTTAATGTCTGTCTCCCACTTTAGTCTATACTTTTTTTGTGGGAAGGAATCATATTGACCCACTGCATTGTATGGCACTCACTCAAGCTCTTAGAAGAGTGCTCTTGCATACAGCAAGTGCTCAATAAATACCATTGATTAATTGATTGTGTCCTTCATTTTAAATTAATGCATATACATTTTGTTACTTACTAGGAAGATGTTTCCTGTTCTCCTGAAGCCTGATGCATTCATAGGTGATGTGGGGATTTTACTCTTATCAGACCAGGAAAAAGGAAAGAGCAGTCACAGTATTTGAAGGTATGGGAATTTAGGGAATAATTCCAACAAAATGCATCATCGTGGAGATCACATTTTAGCTGTCCCAGGTTCCAAAGAATTAGAGGTATAGAAGGTTGCTATCCACCTTCAGGGGCCATGGTTGCAAGTCTTCAAACAGCCCCCATTTTAACCCAGACTCACAGGTGATTTTCAAAGGGCCTACCAAATTCCAGGCCCTCTGAATGTCCCTCAGTCAATCAGCCAAAGGTATTTATTCATTAATTCATTTATTCATTCAAATGTATGTACTGAGTGCTTCCTTTGTGCAGAGCACAGTATTAAGTGCTTGGGGAGAGTGCAATACAATAGAGGTGGTAGACAACAATCTCTAACCACAAGAAGTTTATAATCTAAAGAATGCTCCAGCTCTGCCATTGAGACCCTACACTGAGTTCTGGGGAAACAAAATCAATCCATCAGTAGGTAGTATTAATTAATTAGTGAATTGATTCAATCAATCATTTATTGAGCACTTACTGTGTGCAGAGCACCATACTAAGCATTTGGAATGTACAATTTGGCAACAAAGGGAGACAATCCCTGCCCACAACGAGCTCATAGACTAAAAGATTAAACACTTATTGGGTACAGAACACTGTACTAAGCACTTGGTAAACTGCAATACAAAAGAGTTGGTCTACGTGATCCTGGCCCACAAGGAGCTTAAAGACTAAAGGGGAATGATAGACCTTAAAATGAATTGCAGAAAGAGAAAATGGCAGAGTGTAAGGATGAGTATCTAAATGCTGTGGGACTGAGAATGGAGGGAAATACTAAATGGGTACAGATCCAAGGGCTCTGAGATCAGAGAGAAGAGAGGAAATCAGGGAAATGAGAGCTTAGTTAGGGAAAGTCTCAGAGGAGATACGTTTTTCAGAGGGCTTAGCCTGTTGTTTGGCAGTGACTGTCTCTATCTGTTGCCGAATTGTACTTTCCAAGCACTTAGTACAGGGCTCTGCACCTAGTAAACACTCAGTAAATATGATTGAATGAATGAATGAAATGGTGGTCTGTTGGGTATGAGGGAAGGGAGCGATTCAGATCAGAGGGAGGTTATGGTCAAGGGGTCAGTGGTGGGATAGATGAGTTTGGGGACTACAGAGTAGGTTGACATTAGAAAAGTGAAGTGATCTGGTTGGGTTTGTTGTGGGTAAGGAATTTGTCTGTTTATTGCTATATTGTATGCTCTCAATAATAATAATAATAATAATGATGGTATTTGTTAAGCGCTTACTATGTGCCAAGCACTGTTCTAAGCACTGGAGGAGATACAAGTTTATCAGGTTGTCCCATGTGGGGCTCACAGTCTTAATCCCCATTTTACAGAAGAGGTAACTGAGGCACAGAAAAGTTAAGTGACTTGCCCAAAGTCACACAGCTGCAAGTGGCAGAGGTGGGATTAGAACCCATGACCTCTGACTCCCAAGCCCGTGCTCTTTCCATTCAGCCAAGCTGCTTCTCAAGTGCTTAGTACAGTGCTCATAGTAAGTGCTCAATAAACACGACTGAATGACTGACTAGTAGGAGATCAGTGAAGTAAGGTAGGAGGAAGAGAGCTGACTGAAAGCCTAATAGTTAAAACTCATCTCTGTCCTTGAAAGGACTTAATTTCTGCAGAAGTTTTCTAGGGCTCAGTTCCCAGATCTGTGGGTAGGTCCATGGGACCTCAAAGCTGGAGTCTTGACTTGATGGGCCAGAACTCCGGCACCTCTAAAGTGTATCTAGAAGAATGATAATGAAGTCCTGGGCTTGGGCTTGCACTGCCTGCTGCATTAGGTGCTGGGACAAGAGGGCCCATTGCCCTTCACTTCACCCAAGAAGAGGTGACAGCAAGGAGGGGTGAGGGGCTTCTCTCGGTATAAATCTTAAATCACTTATAGTAGTCCAAAGATACCCATCAGAAATGGATATGCTGCTATGCCAGGAGAGTACACAGTGGCAGAGACTTTAATGTGTGTTTAGCAATCCCTATGAGGTCAGAGATAAGTGGAGTGATTCTGGGAAGACTCTGGGGCATACAAAATATCCAGGCAAACTTCACAGGGAGGGAGGAAAAGGGGCGCAGTTTGATGACAAGCAGGGAGTATGCTGCATGACCCGCTTCCAAGCCAAATAGAAATGACTGGAACCAAGTAATTACTGAAGTAATGTGGCCTAGTGGATGGAGCATGGTGTGGGAAGTCAGGGGACCCGGTTCTAATCCCAACTTGTCTTCTGGGTGACCTTGTGGAAATCACTTGACTTCTCTGTGCCTCAGTTATCTAGTGTGTAAAATGAGCCCCACATGGGACATGGACTGTGTCCAACCTGATTAGCTGTATCTACCCCAGTACTTAGTACATTGCTTGGCACAAACAAAGCATTTAACAAATACCCTTGAAAAAATAAATAAATAAATAAATAAACAGCCCAGACAGTGTCTAAAGGAGCCCAGCCTGATCTTCCCACCATGATAAATGGCCTCTGGTTCTGGCCATGCAGAGGTAAGACATGCAAAGCTGAGTTTTACAGCCAGGGGCCAAGAGAATTTGGCTAAGTCTGTAAAGGTTTACATTCTGCATTTATTGCTCCTGCTAAAATGGAGCGTAAGCCTCTTTACAAATATATTTCCTAGGTGAAATGTTTATTCCTTGTGACCCAGTCTGAGCTTGAATGGAACTCACCAAACTTTTTCCTCCAGCAGGGTAGGATCATCTCTAGAAACCTACAAAAAAACAAGGGCTTCTTCAGCAGGCACTATTTGAGGAAGTCACTCATCTATCGATTCTTGATGCTGCTGGTTTTAGTGAGATAAGGCCTCTAATCCATCTGCTGAGTGTTACCCTGCCAAAGATGAAACAGCTCTAATGTCAACAAAGATTACTGGGATGTTGGGTTTGGGAAGATCTGGTATGGGGAATTAAAAGACCCAATAGTGCAGGCTGTTTTGTGTGACTGCAGGGTCAGTGCCAAGTCCCTCCTTACTGCAGGAATTGGGCAGAGCAGCCAGGTTTACCATTCTGAGCACCCCAGATGGATGGCTTCTCTTTTTCTGGGCTTTTCCTTCCCCCTCCCTTCTCCTTGGACTGGGATAGGGACTGGGGCTAACCTGACTATCTTTTATCTACCTCAATTCTTAATGCAATGCCTGGAACACAGGAAGAGCTTTACAAAAACACACAATAATTACTATTATTATTATCATTGTATCTTCATCGGTTTTAATGGTGAAGAAATGAAACCCCACTCCCAGACATAAGGCAAGAAGTTTCTAGAATTAGTGACCCTCCCATGGGGGAAGCTCATCTACATGAAGTGACAATCACCTGCTGACATCAGAGGAACAACAGCCAATGACAGGGGAGAATTTGGGAAAGATTAGAGGGGGCCACCATGAAGGGGAAGAAGCACCTGGCTATTTTAGAGTTAGTTAGATAGGTCTGGATATAATCTGAAAGGAATAATAATTGTGGCATTTGTTAAGTACTTACTGGGTGCCACGCAGTGTACTACAAGATACAAGATAGGTTGGACACAGTCTAAGGGTGAGGGAGAATAGGCATTTAATTCCCATTTTACAGATGAGGAAACTGAGGCACCTAGAAGTTGTGACTCTCCTAAAAGCACACAATGGAGAAGTGGCAGTCAGGATTAGAACCCAGTTCCTCTGATTCCCAGGCCCATGCCCTTCCCACTAGGCTAGGCTGCTTCTGAGGGGAAGCAGAAGAATGAGAGGAAGACCCAAAGAATAAAGTTGAAGCTGGTACTAGTCAAGGGTGGCTTTCCACACATCACCTGAGGGTGCAGTTCTGAAAGTTATGAAATAGTGTCAGCGAGATAATCTAGATAATCTCCAGGAGGGTGGAGATTTTTTTTTTCTTTTTTCTTTTTTTTTCTCTCCCATTTGACTGCAAGGTCCTCAAGGACAGAGAGTGATTTCTTCTATTCTAAGAATAATGATAATAATGAAAATGGTAGTATTGGTTAATAATTGTGGCATTCTTTAAGCACTTACTACGTGCTGGCACTTTACTGGGGCAGATACAAGCAAATCAGGTTGGGGACAGTCTCTGTCTCACACGGGGCTCACAGTCTCAATATCCTCAATATCATTTTCAGATGAAGTAACTGAGACATAGAGAAGTGAAGTTACTTGCCCAAGGTCACACAGAGCAGACAAGAGGCAGAACAGGGATTAGAACCCAGGTTCTACTGACTAATTCTAATTTCCACTTTTTCACCAAGTAGTGTCTGCACTCTTGACAACTATAAAATATTAGTTCAAATTTACTAACAAACAACATGGGAATTTTGGGTGAACGATAATGCCTGGGAGACATGGGTTAGTACCTTCTCAATCCTGAAATGAGGATTAGATTCTTCATATTCACTAGGAGTCATTAGGACTCCCAAGCCTGAGTTCTAACCACTAGGCATGTTAGAACCCAGGTCCTCTGACTCCCAGGCCCATGCTGTATCTCCCCAACAGCTAAAACAGAATTGTGCTCCCACTGGGCACTCAGTCAGGAGAGAAGATGGAGTTGGAGGTGGTGGTGTTAATAGTGGTGGTGGTGAGTGATCCCTCTCTATCATAGGACACAGACACAGCCACTGAGAATGTGAAAGCCCTAGGGAGGGAGTTGGGTGTGAAAACAAAAATCTTTGGAGGCAAGATGTCTTGCCCAGGATTTGGGGCTATTAAGGCACAATCTGAGGCTCATTGCTGGCCATGGCTGTGAATGTGGTGCCTTCTGCCCTACCCAAAGTTCAGACTCCTGATCAAATGCAGAAATTGGAGTTATCTCCTAAGTTATCTCCTCCCTGAGATTTTAAGGGACAGCTGCAAAACCATTTAAAACTTCCCTGTGATATGGGAACAGCATATGTGGCCTCTAGACTATAAGTTCCTTGTAGGTGAGGAATGTGTCTATCAACTTTGTCATATCATACTCTCCCAAGTGTTTACTGAAGTGCTCTGCACACAGTAAATGCTCAGTATATGCCTCTGGTTGATTGATTGACCAGCCTCAAATGCAACTGGCTTCTGTGTGTCTGTGCAATTCTCAGTCAGGCTTATGGTGCACTGGACAGTCATGTCATGGTCACCACTGGATGCTGCCATGGGGCCTCTCCTCTATGAATTCATTCATTCAATCTTATTTATAGAGAGCTTAACTGTGTGCAGAGTCCTGAACTAAGTGCTTGGAATGTACAATTCGGCAATAGATAGAGACAATCCCTGCCCAACAAGGGGCTCACAGCCTAGAAGACGGGCCAGATTGTTGCCTGAGAACAATCAAAGAAACTTTTATGGCCAAAAATTATTTTTAAGTCTTGTATGTCATACTAACGGTATAAATAAGAGAGTTGGCTAATGTAACAGGGAAGCATAAGTAACTGTTCTATTAAACATTAATGGTTTTGTGATACAGTATGGAAAGTCATTGCATTAATAGCAACACTTAACCTGAATATCTCATTTGACTACTTTAACCTTGATATGAGCAGATTAAATATATTCAGCTTTATTCAATTATCCTTTATGTCCTGCAGTAAGTTTCTGGTAGACTCTGAGGAAACTGTTATAAACCCTCCAAGACATGAGTCAATTTACTTCACACTGGGATATTTTCAACAAATTATTCTCAGTTTTAACATGAATAAGTTTCTGAATTTCAGTGCCCTGACCCTGAAATGATAAAGTTCTGTTACTATCATTTAAACCATAATTATCATTGCACTTAAATAGAACTAGAACCCAGTGAAAGGTGACAGCTCTCTGTCTGCCTCTATATGTACGGCTTCAAGTCTAAAGAGTATTTGAGAATGTAATTATTTTGTAGGGTCCTTGAATATTTCTTCTACTTGATGACAGAGATGCAAGATGACATTTCTGGAAACACTAGAAAACTTCACTAAGGCTTACGATAATTAAAGGTTGTTGTAGTTATGAATTTTATAAGTAGTCCTTCTATGGTTCTTTGAGTTTAAACTCTGAATTTTTGTTCTGTAACCAAATGTTTTTAGTAATTAAAAAAAAATTGCTTTAGATACTTGTTTCAGTGGCCACTTGCTCCCATTGTTTAGTATGCTTTCTGAGCTACCTCATCATTAGGCTTGTTTAATATGCCCTGAGTGTAGAGTACTCTAGGATTACACTGAGTCTCAAGCCAACATACTCCCAACATCCAACTGCATGAGCAATCACCAGAGAATAAATTTCAACATTAAGAGTCCAAAGAAGCAATGATATTGAATAACTCCAGGACATTTCGCTCCTCTTCACTGCCACCAAGAGCCTAGTCAGAGTCATTCTGGAAAGGCTCCTGAAAAAAATACGTTGCCCTCCCAGAATTGATTTCTAATCAAAATGCAGTAAAGCAGATCGTATTTTTGCAGCACAGTGGGTACAGAAGAACATTAGGGACCAAGACTAAGAAGCAGTGTGGTCTCGCAGATAGAGCACAGGTCTGGTAGTCAGAAGGATCTGGGTTATAATCCCAGGTCTGCCACTTGTCCACTGTGTGAGCTCTTTGTGCCAGGGATTGTCACTCTTTACTGTTGTATTGTATTTTCCCCAGTGCTTAGTACAGTTCTCTACACTGAGTAAGTGCTTAATAAATATGATTGAATGGGTGAATGAATGAAGTGTGACCTTGAGAAAGTCACTTAACTTCTCTGTGCCTCAGTTATCTCATCTGTAAAATGGGGATTATGGCTGTGAGCCCTATGTGTGAGGGGGACTGTGTCCCATCTGACTAGCTTGTAACTGCCCCAGTGGTTAGTACAGTGCTTGGCACATAGTAAGTGCTTAACAAAGGTAATAACAAAACCCACCAAGATGCATATACTGTCCTGTTTTTGTAGATCTTACAAAAATCTGGTCTCATCAACTTATCAGTGTAAGATCCCCTCTAGATTGTAAACTCCTCGTGTACTCTCCCAAGCGTATTAGTAAAGTACTCTGCACACAGTAACCACTAAATACTATTGATTGATTTAATAAGTGTATTGATAGCATTTCATGAATGCTTATACTGTAAAGAGCACTGTGCGAAGTATATGGGAGAGTACAATGGAGTCAATAGATGTGATCCTTGCCCTCAAGAACGAATGTCTCATCCTCTTTGTCAGTCTTCTTGCCTCCAGCCTCTCCCCATTTCAATCCACACTCTACACTGCTTCCTGGATCATCTTCCCAAAATGTCACTTAGCACACATCTCCACTCTCCTCACAACCCTCCATTGGTTGCTCCCCCTGCTTAAAGCAAAGACTTCTTTACCTTGGCTTCAAGGCTCTTCACCTTATCTCTCCACCTTAAAATAATAATAATAATGATGGTTTTTGTTAAGCACTTACTATGTGCCAAGCACTGTTCTAAGCACTGGGGGGGGGAGGATACAAGGTAATCAGATTGTCCCATGTGTATAATACCCATTTTACAGATGAGGGAACTGAACTGAGGCAATTCTCATCCACTATAGTTTATACGCTCCGCTGTTCCCAAGGCCACCTTCTGCTTCTCTCCTGCTCACATCTTGCCCATGATGACCCTCTTGGAATTCACTTCCCCACCTACTTTATTAGACCTCAACTCAGCTCACCTTCAAAGCCCTCTTAAAATGTAACTGCCCTTAAAAAAACTTGACTAATGGCCAGCCTCCCTCAGTCCCACAGCACTTATCTGTAATTTATTATTAATATTGTCTGTCTCCCCCTCTAGACTGTAAGCTCCTGAGGGCAGAGAACGTGTCTACTGTTACATTGTTATATGGCTACACTGTACTCTCCCAGGTGCTCTGCACACAGTAAATTCTCCATAAATACCACTGATTGATTGATATAGATTGAATTCTAACCACCCTGTCACCTGTAGTACTTGATGCAATTATGTATTTATGCCCATCCTCAGTATTTGGTATATATTTATAATTTATTGAATGTGTATGAAAATTTTTATAGAAACAGATGAACAAATAATATGTCAGGTAAAGCCAAAATACATGAGATGTAGTAGAGTTGCTTTCAATTATTCGGTGCTTAGCACTAATGGTAAGTGCTAAACAAATACCACTACAAAAAATAAAAAAGGTGAAGCCCCTGACCCTGAGACTGTCTCCATGATCATGATTGACTTAGAGACAGAATCTCTTGCTCACTTCATTCATTCATTCATTCACTCGCATTTATTGAGCACTTACTTTGTGCAGAGTACTGTACTAAGCGCTTGAAATGTATAATTCGGCAACAGATAGAGACAATCCCTGACTAACAACGGGCTCACGGTCTAAAAGGGGGAGACAGACAGCAAAACAAAATGAGTAGTTGGGCATCAATACCATCAAAATAGATAAATACAATAATAGATATATGCACATCATTAATAAAATAAATGGAGCAATAAATAATATATACAAATATACACAAGTGCTGTGGGAAGGGGAAGTAGGTAGAGCAGAGGGAGGGAGTAGGGACAATGGGGAGGGGAGGAGGGGCAGAGGGAAAGGGAGGGCTCAGTCTATGAAGGCTCCTGAAGGTGAGCTCTCAGTAGGGCTTTGGAGAGGGGAAGAGAGTCAATTTGTCCATGAAAATACAATGTTGTACCTTTTCTGGACTCTTGCCATTCAGGAGAACCTTGCTCCAAAGCCAGCAGTTAAGAGGGTCAGCAGAGTGCAGACGAGCCTGAACTGATTGTCCGATTCAAGTGGGCAGGAGGAGTTAGTCAGGGAATCCCTCCTGGAATAAGGGGACTTTTAGGAGGACTTTGACTGTGGGGAGGAATGTAGTTTAGGGAATTTAAAGGGGGATAGGATTTCTTAATGAGGAAAGGGAATGAGCAAGGGGTTAGAAATAGGAGAATTAAGAGCAAGGCATTTTAAGAAGTTTAGATTTTGAGCAGGGAATTGTGTGAGTTGGAAACTTACGGAGACAATTAGACTGTAAACTTTTTGTGGTAGAGAACCTGTCTGCCATCTTTTGTTGTATTGTCTTCTTTCAAGCACTTAATGAAGTACTCTGCAAACAGTAAGTCCTCAATAAATACTGTTGATTGCTTGATTGATTGATTTAAGAGAGCACAAAGGTAAGAAGGAAAGAGCTGGAGGTTGGAGGGTTTTGTGGAGTAGAATGATGCAGTCTAACTTGGGTTTCTGAATGGCAAGATCCCTGTTCGTCACACTATTCTCTTCTTTAGTGTCCTTTGTTGTGCATGATCTCCTCACCCCAGTAGACACTAATTATCCCACTCCTAGTGTCAAGGCTGCTTTGTTTTTCTTCTCCTGAGAAGAGCAACAGCACAGAGGGGAGAGGCTATCACGCTGGATCCAGTCTCTAACTGGGTTGAGTTCTAAAGGAACACACAGATGACAGCCGGCAGGTTAGACCCTGAGGGGAAGCTTGTTGCCCGTGTCACTTGTGATGTTCCGTGTGGCTGGAAGAATATCTGTCAGCATCAGGGAGGTTGGGGAAGAGAGAGCCACCCCACCTCCACCAGAGCTTGGCTCCTGCTCCCGCTATTGGGAACACTGCTTCTCCTCCTGCTCTCTGGAAGGAGACGGTCAGCATCCAAGCCCCAACCCCCTACCACACTGGCCATCCTGGAGAAAAGCTACAGCCACAGCTGGCCACTCAGCAGACTGGGGAGAAGCCCTGCCCATCTCCTGCTGCTGTTTCTGGGAAGAAGAGGATCTGGGTGAGACACAGACAGAGAGAGAGAGATAGAAAGAGAGTGTCTATGTGCACAAGAAAGCATGCGTGTGTAAATTTTCATCTTTGTCTCTGTGTCTGTCTTTTTCTCTCAATGTCTCCCTGACATTTTCTCTGCTGTCATCTCTGTTTCTATTTTCAATTTCTGTCCCTTTTATGCTTTTCTCTCCCAACTTACCTTGGATGCAGTCCCCTTTCCTGTGAAAGCCCCTCCTCATAGTCTAGGATCTGCTAGGTCTATTCTCCTCCTCCTTCCCCTCCCTACTGCCCTCCTCCCCCCTACTTCAAGCTGAAGAGCAGGAGATTTCAGTGGGCAAAAGAGGGAGAAGATTAGTGTCCACTGCCCAAGAGGTAAGGAAGTGTCCTCCCAGAGTCTGGGGCAGAACTGGAAGTACCCAGGACATCAGGATAAAAGTTGGTCCAGCAGTTCTTGTGTGAATGATTTCCAAGCAGGCAATTTTTCCCCCCCAGAACTAAGGCTCTCTCCACCGGGGCTAGGAGTGGGACTGGACTGGGGACTCGGGGAAGGGAGAGGGCTGGGCTTCCTCTCACTTGTTTGGGGTATCTTGTAGTTGTGGGTGTGAAGCAACAGCCTTGACCCCAATCTGAGTTTCCAGGGTGCTAGATGGCCAATTGACCTCCAGCATCACCATCTGCTCCAGCAGTGAGGTTGGCATGGCTCTGGGTTGGGGGCAGGGGAGCAGGGCCAGCTCTAGAATGGGAACAGATGGAAAACCGACTCATGCCCAGCACCCCAGCTTTTTCAGCATGCAGGCTCTCTCCCTCCCCAACAAGGAATGCCACTGTTTATTGCTGTATTGTACTTTCCCAAATGCTGGGAAAGTTCTGCTTCTGCACACAATAAGCACTCAATCAATATGATTGAACGGTGAATGAATGAATGAACCCCTGCTGCCATCGCCACGGTATTTAGTAATGGTATTTGTTAAGCACTTACTATGTGCCAAGCACTGTTCTAAGCACTGAGGTAGACACAAGGTAATCAGGTTGTCTCACGCGAGGCTCACAGTCTTAATCTCCATTTTACAAATGAGGGAACTGAGGCACAGAGAAGTGAAGTGACTTGCCCAAAGTCACATGGCTGACAAGAGACAGAGGTGGGATTAGAACCCACAACCTCTGACTCCCAAGCCCATGCTCTTTCCACTGAGCCATGCATGCAATTCCTCCCCATTCAGCACCCATTTGCCACCAATTTTCTCATCATCATCTCTGGTTGGAGCTGACTGTAGAAGGGCAGTGTCTAGAGTGGACATCATCTTGGACTATGGATCCCTACTCATCCTTCTCTATTCCTCCTTAAGGCCCCTATTCCCATGTAGCAATGTTCCCTGCCCTAACCTCATGGATACAACCCTTCCCCTCCAACCAAATGGTCTTCGCAGTGGTCCAGGAACTAGACCATATCCTGGACTGCATCATAATCTCAATTTGACTCACCCTCCTCAATGAGCTCTCCTTTTTCAGTGTCTTCCCTCTCCAGCCCATCCTTCACTCTGCTACCTGGAGCATTTTCCTCAAGCAGTCTGACACTTCACTTCCCCAAAACCCCCAGTGGTTACCCATTGCTCTCCACATCAAGCAGTGTGAGAGAGAGAGAAGCAGCATGCTTGAGAGAAGCAGTGTGTCCTAGCGGAAACAGCACAGACTTGGGAGTCAGAGGTCGTGGATTCTAATCCCACCTCCAGCACATGTCAGCTGTGTGACTTTGGATGTCACTTAACTTCTCTGTGCCTTAGTTGCCTCATCTGTAAAATGGGGATTAAGACTGTGAGCCCCATATGGGACAACCAAATTACCTTGTATCTGCCCCAGCGCTTAGAACAGTGCTTGGCACATAGCGAATGCTTAACAAATACCAGCGTTATTATTACAATTATTATCAAGCAAAAATTTCTGACATTTGGTTTGAAAGCACTCAGTCAGCTCTCTTCCCTACTTAGTTACTCTCTTCTCCCACTACACCTCCCCTAATTCTGCATTTCTCTCAAGTCAACCTACTCTCTATACCTTGTTCTCAACTCTCTTGACCCCAGCTTCTTACTTACACCCTCCCTCTGCCTGAAAGTCCCTCCTACTTCATATCTGACAGACCAACAGCTCCCCGCATCTTCAAAGCCTTCTATCACATCTCTCTCAGGAGGCCTTCCCTGATTAATTTATAATTTCCTAATTTCATATCCCCAACTGCCAGATTGGCAACTCTGCATTATGTAAGCACTTAAATGCGCTGACTCTCTCATAGCATTCTTATGTTTAGTCAACAAATTCCATAATGTAAGCACTAACTCATTTACATATTCACTTATCTGAAATTTATTTTAGTGTCTGTCTCCCCAACTATTGTATAAGATCTTTGAAGGCAGGGATCATGTCCACTATGCATATAATATTCTCCCGAGCACCTAGGAAAGTACCGTACACAATAGTTGCTCAAGAAATGTGACTGACTGATTGGAGAGTGATGGCAAAATGGCCCCCCAGGCTTGGGAGCCATGGGAATGGATATACTGTAAGGGAGAAATGCAGGACGACAATGGGTCTGGGAGGAAGCTCACAACATTTCAATCTCTAATCAGTGTCTTACGTCCCAGAAGCATTGGTGGTTATCTCTTCCCATAGAAGGGGTTCTGGTGGAAGGAACTCTGGTATAAGGATCAGGAGATCTGGGTTCTATTAGCAGCTCTGCCACTGGCCCACTGGAGTTGTCAGAAGGAGATTTCAGTGGGCAAAAGAGGGAGAAGGTTGGTGTCCACTGAGCCCAAGAGGAAATCTCTTTGTGCTTTTGTATCCCCATCTAAGGAACAGTGATAATAACCTCAGCCTCCACCAACCCAACAGAGATGTTAGGAAAATCAAATGAATTATTTTGGGCAGATTAAACAAGGGGTCTACAAAGACACAGTATCATCATTCTACCCTAGCAGGCAAGGCCATGGCTCACTGTGGGTTGAAATGGGGTGCCACTCTGCCCTTCCTAACTCAAGTCTCAAGTATTCTCTGTGTATCCCTTCACACCCCACCCATGATGTGACATCTGGAACAGCTGACCTTCTCCCCACCACTCCCTGTCCTGGCCCTGCCCTGACACCAGGGAGAAGTTTGTTGATTCATTCATTCAATTGTATTTATTGAGCTCTTACTGTGTACGGAGCACTGTACTAAGCCCTTGGAAAGTATAATTCGGCAACAAATTGAGACATTCCCTACCCAACCACGGGCTGTTCACCCAGCAACTCCAATGGGATCTAACTATGACCATCAACAGTCCCCACACTATGACCATCAACAGTCCCCAGCTGTTCCCATGAAGATGTGTCCACGAGTGACTGCTGTTTTAATATGACATTTTCCTGTAGCTTCCCCTGGAGCTGTTGGTTCTATTAACAGCCATTTCAAATACAGACAAGATTTTGTCTCTTTCAAACTCATTCGCCCAAACCCTCTCCTTTGTCATGATTAAACTGATTCATTTCCGGAGGAGCAGTTGGGCCCTGGATACTGAGCCGTTGCTCAATCCAGCCAAATGGAGGTGAGATGGAGAATCCAGTTAACACAGTCTCTGGCTAGGATTTCCCAGCTGGATCTTGGCATGTCTCTCTGCAGACTCCTTGATGAAGTGATTTCAAAGTGACTTTAGGTAGGAAACTTCTGTGAGATCTAAGACTGAAGCCCTGTCTGTGTTAAGATAGAAATGTAGAAATGACAACTTGGGGGAATGTGAAAGAGCAGGTCATCGCTTGGCCACAGAAGGCAGCAACAGGAAGGTGCTTACGGGACTATTGGCTCTCAAAACAAAGGAAGCCCCAGAGCTGCCTGGGCCCAATATTCATTCATTCAATCAATCAATCAATCAATCACATTTATTGAGGGCTTACTGTGTGCAGAGCACTGTACTAAGTGCTTGGAAAGTACAATTCAGCAACAAATAGAGACAATCCCTACCCAACAATGAGCTCACAGTCTAGAAGGGGGAAGACAGATAACAAAACGAAATGCAAGTACAAGTAAGCAGGCTTCAATAGCATCAATATAAATGAACAGAATTATAGATATATACACATAATAAAATAAATAGAATAATAAATACGTGCACATACACACGTGTTGTAGGGCAGTGAGTGGGATAGAGCAGAGGGAGGGAGGTGGGGCGATGAGGAGGGGAGGAGGAGCAGACGAAAAGGGGGCTTAGTCTGGGAAGGCCTCCTGGAGGAGGTGAGCTTTCAGTAGGGCTTTGAAGGGGGGAACTGTGTTAGTTTGGCAGATGTGAGGGAGGGCATTCCAGGCCAGAGGTAGGACGTGGGTCAGGGGTAGACAGTGGGACAGGTGAGATCGAGGCACAGTGAGAACATTAGCAGCAGAGGAGCGGAGTGTGCAGGCTTGGCTGTAGAAGGAGAGAAGGGAGAAGAGCAAGGTGATGGTGAGGTCTGAAGCCAATAGTGGGGAGTTTTTGCTTGTAGAGTAGTACACATCCAGACACAGGCTTAAAGCTGTACTCTGAGGTTATGGATGGCTACATGATATCATGGCACCATCAACACTGAACCAGGTGCATAAGGCAGCAGCAAGCCCAATCCATGACTGGTGCCATTCCTTAGAGAAATGGAGTGTAGAAAACACCTGAACAGCAGCTCAACAGAGAAATAACATGGTTTACTGGATAGAGCATGGGCCTGGAAGTCAGAAAGTTCTAATCATGGCTCTAAAACCTGTCTGCTTGATGATCTTGGGAAAGTCACTTCATTTCTCTGTGCCTCAGTTATCTCATCTGTAAAATGGGGATTGAGACTGTGAGCCCCACATGGGACAAGATTCTGTGTCCAACCTGATTGGGTCGTATCCAATACAGCAGTTACTATAATGCCTGGCACATAGTAAGTGCTAATAAATACCATTAATATCATTATTATCATTCCAGTCCAAGAGCCTTTATTTTCACTTCCCCCTGGGAGGTCCCAACACATGTGCATGGGTACATGTTCCCTACAACTTTAGCTTTTATTGCTCTATTTTCATAGTCCCTCCCCTAGACAGTCATGCTGGCTCCAATCCTAAGGAGCAGCGTGGCTCAGTGGAAAGAGCACGGGCTTGAGAGTCAGAGGTCGTGGGTTCAAATCCCGGCTCAGCTGCTTGTCAGCTGTGTGACTTTGGACAAGTCACTTAACTTCTCTGTGCCTCAGTTACCTCATTTGTAAAATGGGGATTAAGACTGTGAGCCCCATGAGGGACAACGTAATTACCTTGTATCTACCCAGTACTTAGAACAGTGCTTGGCACATAGTAAGTGGTTAACAAATACCAAAATTATTATTATTATTATTAAATGGCTTTCCATTGATTGCTGAGCCATCAATCTGTCCCACAGCCAATCAGGGCTCACCACTATCAGAGTCCGCTTCTCCTGGTGGGGCTAACCAGGACCTGCTATTCTGGTTTCGCTGCCATCACATGGCCACGATCCAGGGTTTGAAGCACCGGGCCCAGGCAAGGCTCAGGGGTCAAACCCCATCAGACTTAAGAGCACAAAGGGTCAGAGCTCAGGTCCCCACCACCATGAGGCTGAGCTTTGGGGAGTGGAAAGAGAACGAGGCACCTGGGGAGAGTTGGGCTGACCTCTTTCTACTGCTCATCTTCAGAACACATGGAGCTGAGGGGAGAAGGAGGTGAAGGGGAACTGGAACTGGGGTTTGATCTTCAAGGAGAGGGAGCTGGGGACATTAGCCCTACAGCAGAAACAGCAGTCTGAGCTCTCCACCTGTTGCACGTACCCGATATCATTTCTGCTTGCATCCCAGACCGATCTCGGGCCTCGCCCACCAACTCTCATCTATATCCCAGATCCTGCAGAAAGTAACCCGCTTTCTCCTTTCCCACTCTCGCTCTGATGCCCATTCGCTGCATTCCAGGAAAGCTGCTAAATACTACCCAAACAAGGAATGGAATAGGTATGCAGCGTGGCTCAGTGGAAAGAGCCCGGGCTTGGGAGTCAGAGATCATGGGTTCGAATCCCAGCTCTGCCACTTGTCAGCTGTGTGACTGTGGGCAAGTCACTTAACTTCTCTGGGCCTCAGTTCCCTCATCTGTAAAATGGGGATTAAGACTGTAAGCCTCACAAGGGACAATCTGATTACCCTGTATCTACCCCAGCGCTTAGAACAGTGCTCTGCGCATAGTAAGTGCTTAACAAATACCAACATTATTATTATTATTATTATCCCTCTGCTTGACTCTCCCTCCCATAGTCAAGACTGGTCGAGTACTGGAAACTCCTCAGGTGAGACCCTGAGAGGGGGCGCAAGTACTTATAAATACCATTATTAATAGTAATTCCTGCTTGACATATATTAGAATCCAAGGAGGTGGTCACCAGGAAGGGGGATGGAAGGGACGGGGGTGGGGGGTGAAGGGTCAGGATGGAGTGGGATGAGGTAGGAGAGGATGGATGGGGGAGGGTGCTGCCTCTTATCCCCATGGTGTTCCAGTGCCACCACTATCCAACCCAAGCATGTCCAACAGAAAAACAGAGAGGTCATTCTGGAGGGTCTCCTTCACTGCCCCAAGAAACCCCTACTTGGCTCTCTATGGTCCCACCAGTTTTCCCAGGGCACCAAAGAATTACCACCCAGGGGAGGCCTAGGAGACAGAAAGAGAGAGGCTGAATGCCACATTGGCAATGTCAGAGTAGGTGGCTGGGCCCCATAAACTGATCATCAGTTTCCAGCAGAGATGCCTGGGATGCTAAAGGTTTCCATGGAGATGATCCTATTTAAAACATTAAAGGCAAACGGCAAAACTCTGAAGACTGTCAAGGAGAAAAAGTACAATCAACCTTGCCTCCACAAATGGGGAAGAAGTAACCTAGATCAGGTGAAACTGTAACGCCATAAGCTCACCTCCTCCAGGAGGCCTTCCCAGACTAAGCCCCCCTTTTCCTCTGCTCCTCCTCCCCTCCGCATTGCCCCAATCCTCTCCCTTTGCTCTACCCTCCACCCCATAGCATTTGTGTATTTATGTACATAATTCTCAAGCTCTTAGTACAGTGCTCTGCACATAAAAGCACTCCATAAATACTATTGAATGAATGAATGTCTAATTATAATTCTACTTATTTTTATTAATAATGTAAATATATCTATAATTCTATTTATTTATAATGATGCTACTGATGCCTGTTTACTTGTTTTGATATCTATCTTCCCCCTTCTAGACTGTGAGCCCATTATGGGCAGGGGTTGTCTCTATTTGTTGCTGAATTTTACTTCCCCAGGTGCTTAGTACAATGTTCTGCATACAGTAAGCACTTAATAAATATGACTGAATGAATAAATGAATGAAAGAACATGGGCCTGGGAATCAGAAGGAACTGGGTCCTAATCCTGGCTCTGCCATTCACTCAGTCGTATTTATTGAGCACTTACTGTGTGCAAAGCACTGTACTAAGCACTTGGGAGAGTACAATATAACAACAGACACACTGCCATTTGTCTGCTGTGTGACCTTGGGCAAGTCACTAGATTTATTTGTGCCTCAGTTACTTCATCTGTAAAATGGGGATTAAGACTGTAAACCCTGAGAAGGACATGGACTGTGTTCAACCTGATTAATTTGTATCTCTTGGATCTTAGGTCAATGTCTAAGCGAGAAGCAGGATGGCTCAGTGGAAAGAGCCCGGGATTGGGGGTCAGAGGTCATGGGTTCGAATCCCAGCTCTGCCACTTGGCAGCTGTGTGACTGCTGGCAAGTCACTTAACTTCTCTGTGCCTCAGTTACCTCATCTGAAAATGGGAATTAACTGTGAGCCTCACGTGAGACAACCTGATTACCCTGTATCTACCCCAGTGCTTAGAACAGTGCTCTGCACAAAGTAAGTGCTTAACAAATACCAACATTATTATTATATGTCTGACACATAGTAAGCATTTAACAAGTTCATTAAATAAACAATAAGTATATCCCTATTTTAAATCTATCTTTGTAGATTCAGGAACTCAATCCCATCTTCCTGTTGTGGCAGTTTGGAGGTCCTCGGGGTTAGGGTTCCAACAGTCATGCCCCTCCCCTTCCTCTCCATCCAAATGGTCACACCACTGGCCCAGGCACTTGTCTTCCCCGACTCAACTCCTCTTTGCAGAGCTCTCCGTCTCTCCTCTCTCCAGTCCATACTTCCCTTTCATTCATTCATTCATTCATTCATTCAATAGTATTTATTGAGCGCTTACTATGTGCAGAGCACTGTACTAAGCGCTTGGGATGAAGAGGTCGGCAACAGATAGAGACAGTCCCTGCCGTTTGACGGGCTTACAGTCTAATCGGGGGAGACAGTCTAATCGGGGGAGACAGTCTAATCGGGGGAGACAGTCCCTCTGCCGCCTGGATCATTTTCCTAAAACACTATTCTGCATATGTCTCCCTGCTTCTCCCACATCTCCGATAGTTGCCCATTCTTCTCTATAGTAACCCACAACTCCTCACCACTGGCTTAAGGCATGCAATCAGCTCTCACTCCCTACATTTCCTCACTTCTTTTTCTCTTCCCCGCCCTTCTCTCTTTGCTCCCCTCAAGCCAGCTAATTCCCTGTGCCTCTTCCTCTTTTTTATCAACCTCTTGCTCAGATCCCTCCTCTTTCTGGATATCCCTCTCCCATCATATCCAGAAGACTATTGCTCGCCCCATTTTCAAGGCCCTTCTGAAGTCCCAACTCCTCCAGGATGCCTTGCCTGATATATCTCTTGTCTCCCCACCCTATTTCCTCCCAAGTGCCAACCCAGCACTTCTGCATCACTACAGCACTTGGGTATTCACATACCACTGCTGTACTTATTTTCATATCCTTATACTCTATTGCTTCCTCCTACCCGTAATTTATTGTAGTGTCTGTCAACCCCACTGGACTGTAAACTCCTTAAGGGCAGAGGTCATGTCTACTATCTCTCTTGTATTTTTCCAAGTACTCAGAGCAGTGCTCTGCACAGAGTAAGTTTGCAATAAATACCATGGACTGGAAAAATTATACTGGGACCAGTGTGGGAAGCCATATGGGAGTATGTGATGGTTGGGACAGGGTTGGGATAGCTTTGGGTGCACAGACTGAGGTGGAGGTGATTAGGGGTTTCATCCTTGATATCCCAAAGAGACCCCAAAATTCATTCATGTATTGGCTGTATGCTGCATTGGTTGTCAGTGGCACCTACAGAGCAGAGAAGAGCAGATTGTCAGCCCCTGGACAGAGTTTGGAGCAGAGAGAACTACACAAGTACATCTTCTCAAAGGACCAGTTCCCCAAGGAAATGCAAAAGTCAGAATTAATAATAATAATAATAATGTTAGTATTTATTAAGCACTTACTATGTGCAGAGCACTGTTCTAAGCGCTGGGGTAGACATAGGGGAATCAGGTTGTCCCACGTGAGGCTCACAGTTAATCCCCATTTTACAGATGAGGTAACTGAGGCACAGAGAAGTGAAGTGACTTGCCCACAGTCACACAGCTGACAAGTGGCAGAGCCGGGAGTCGAACTCACGACCTCTGACTCCGAAGCCCAGGCTCTTTTCCACTGAGCCACGCTGCTTCCCTTAGTAATGTTGGTATTTGTTAAGTGCTTACTATGTGCCGAGCACTGTTCTAAGCACTGGGGTAGACACAGGGGAATCAGGATGTTCCACGTGGGCTCACAGTCTTAATCCCCATTTTACAGATGAGGTAACTGAGGCACAGAGAAGTTAAGTGACTTGCCCACAGTCACACAGCTGACAAGTGGCAGAGCTGGGATTCGAACTCATGACCTCTGACTCCAAAGCCCGTGCTCTTTCCACTGAGCCACTGAGAATTAGTTATCATCACCTCACCAGTGATGCTCAGAGAAGTGAAGCTGAGTTTCCAGGAAAGAGCAGGGCTATGAATATTCATATCTCTGCAGGAGGCCCCTGACCTGGGTAAGTTTTGCAAGTTCCCTGGCCACCTAGGCTGATTTGGCCCTCATTTCCCCAACTCATTTCCCCTTCTGCATCGCTTATGCACCTGGATCTGTAGAGAAGCAGTATGGCTTACTGAAAAGAACACGGGGCCTGGGAGTCAGAGGACATAATAATAGTAATAATGTTGGTATTTGTTAAGCGCTTACTATGTGCAGAGCACTGTTCTAAGTGCTGGGGTAGATACAGGGTAATCAGGTTGTCCCACGTGAGCTTCACAGTCTTAATCCCCATTTTACAGATGAGGTAACTGAGGCACAGAGAAGTTAAGTGACTTGCCCACAGTCACACAGCTGACAAGAGGCAGAGCTGGGATTCGAACACATGACCTCTGACTCCCAAGCCTGTGCTCTTCCCACTGAGCCATGCTGCTTCTTTTGTTAAAAAAAAATGGGTTCTAATCCCATCCCTGCCTCTTGTCTGCTGTGTGACCTTGGGCAAATCATTTAACTTTTCTGTGCCTCAGTTACCTCATCAGTAAAATGGGGATTAAAAGTTTAAACCCCATGTGGGACAACCTGATTGTCTTGTATCTACCCCAGTGCTTAGTACTGTGCTTGGCACGTAGTAAGCGCTTAACAAATACCATAATTATTATTATTATTATTACTCCCTATTCAGCCTCACCCTCAGACCCAAAGCACATACCTTTGCAGTCTGCCATTTTCCCTGTCTGTAATTTCCCAATCTGTAAATTTCTTTCAATGCCTATCTGTCCCCCTAAACTGTAAGCTCTTAGTGGGCAAGGATCATACAATACTCTATTGATTTGTACTCTGCCAAGCACTTAGTTCAGTGCTCTGCACACAGTAAGTGCTCAATACATATCAATTGATTAATTGATTGACTCATCCGGAGTCTTTGCACAGCCTGGTTGACACTTCGGCTCCCAGGCATTTCTGAATTTGTGAGGGAGTCTGGGTCTTTAGCAGTCAATTTATCTGGGGATTTCTGGGCCTGAGTACCTTCTCTGAGTTCCTGCCTCTGGGTACAGTGGGAAGTCATCTGGGTGGGGCTAGATCACGACCTTCCCAGAGGCTCATGCATATTATGGCAAACATTCCCAGTCTGACACAGGCACAGGAATGGGACAGCAGATTGAGCATGCTTGGGACAGAGTGAGAAAGCAAAACTCCAGTTCTGGTAAACAGCCTAGGCTGCCACCTGAATGCAATGTAGAAATTTCACTCTGACCTGGTGGTGGAGTGAGCAGAAGTTACCAAACACAGACACATGTCATAGCAATATATACTGAGTGATTACCATATACAAAGCCCTATACTAAATTCTAGGAAATAAATCCATGGATGAAGTAGAGACACAGTTCAAGGCCCCCTTGGGGTTCACAATCTAAGAATGAGGAAGGGAGGAGAGTGGGGAGTGTTGGTGACAGACAAGTAAAGAGAGGTAAAAAGAATTACAGATGAAAAAGATATCAAGCATGAAAGGAGTGGCAGGATTTCAGGCTCCTCGTGGTACAGACCAGCATGCCCAGAAGTCACAGCTGTGGCCACAGGAATGACCTATTTGGTGTTCTAAAAGTTAAGAAGCTCTCGAGCTGTTGGCAGTCAAGTCCATCCTGGTCTGGAGCAGGGGTTAATAGGCTCCCCGGTGACATGGGGGTGGGGTAGCATCCTCCTCACAGGGCTTGGCCCTAGCCATCAGCAGTAAGAGGCCCAGTGGATAACTCACCCAGCCCGGTGCACAAAGGGTAGGTATCGAAAGATGGAGACCTACACTGATCCCCACTGGCAAAGGCCAAAGTTGTGCCTGATCTTTTTCACCTCCCATTCTGAACCTCCCTCAGTGACAGATTGTACCTGGGCCTTGGGTTGCTTGGGAGAGGCAATCCCAAGTGCTTAGTACAGTGCTCTGCACACAGTAAGCACTCAATAAATAGGATTGAATGAATAAATGAATGGCCTAAATAAATAATAAATGAATCAATGGCATTTATTGAACACCGACTTCATAAACCCTTAGGAGAGTGCAATATCATACGTGTCCCCATCCTTAAAGGGGCTTGCAATTTAAGGTTTAAATAAATAGAGATGTTCAAATCAATGCAAATAGAAAAAAGTAATGGAGTCCCTATAACATGGAGATGAGTGATTCAGTGATGGGTGAGTGTACATGGATGATGAAAAAGTGGGACTTCAGGGGCAGTTGTAGAAATGAAGTGACTCTTGAGGGGTAAATGAAATGGGAAGATGAGAGATCAATAATGTTGGTATTTGTTAAGCGCTTACTATGTGCCGAGCACTGTTCTAAGTGCTGGGGTAGACATAGGGGAATCAGGTTGTCCCACGTGGGGCTCACAATCTTCATCCCCATTTTACAGATGAGGGAACTGAGGCACAGAGAAGTTAAGTGACTTGCCCATAGTCACACAGCCGACAAGTGGCAGAGCTGGGATTCGAACTCATGAGCCCTGACTCCAAAGCCCATGCTCTTTCCACTGAGCCACGCTGCTTCTCCAATCAATCAGGGAAGGGTAAATGAAATGGGAAGATGAGAGATCAATCAGGGAAGCTCTCCTGGAGGAGATTGATTTCAGAGAGGCCTAGAAAATGGGGAGAGCAGTAGTCTGCTGGTTTAAAGGGATGGGAGTTCTGGACTAGGAAGAGCATCAGCAAGTGGTCGGCAGCAGGAGAAATGAAAAAGAGGTACGGTGAGGAGGAAAGATTGAGAGGAAGGGAAAGTGAGCTGGGATGCAGTGGGAGAAAAGAGTAGATAAGAGAAAGAGAGAGATCTGATTGAGTGCCTTCAAGCCAGGTGAGGTTAGGCAAGAGAAACAGTGTGGGCTAGTGGAAATAATAATAATAATAAATAATGTTGATATTTGTTAAGCACTTACTTTGTGCCAAGCACTGCTCTAAGCGCTGGGGTAGATACAAGGAAATGAGGTTGTCCCAAGTGGGGCTCACAGTCTTCACCCCCATTTTACAGATGAGGTAACTGAGGCACAGAAAAGTTAAGTGACTTGCCCAAGGTCACACAGCTGACAAGTGGCAGAGCCGGGATTAGAATCCACAACCTCTGACTCCCAAGCCAGGATTCTTTCCACTAAGCCATACTGCTTCTCATTACTACTTCTAATAATAGTAGAAGAAATAATAATAGCATTCCTTAAGAACATACTATGTGCCAAGCACTATAGTAAATGCTGAGGGAGAGAGAAGATAATTGGGTCCCACATGGGGCTTACAATTTAACGGGGGGGGGGGGGAGTGAGAGATGTTGAATCTCCATTTTGCAGATGAGGGAACTGGGGCCAGAACAGTTAAGTGACCTGCCCAAAGTCACACAGCAGGTAAGTGGCAGAACTGGGATTAGAATCCAGGCCTCTGATTTCCAGGCCCGTGCTCTTTCCACTAGGCTACTCTGCTTCCCTAAAAACATGGGCCTAGGAGACAGAAGACCTGAGTTCTAATCCCAGTTGAGCAAGTCATTTAACTTCTCTGTGCTTCAGTTTCCTCATCTGTAAAATAGTATTCAATACTTATCAGTCACTCAATCACTGGTATTTATTGAGTGGTTATTGTGTGCAGAGCACAATACTAAAGGCTTGGGAGAAGACAACAGGGAAGACCTGTTCCCTATCTACAAGGAGTTTACTGTCTGAAAGGGAAGAGACATTTGATTTACAGATGTATACATAAGTGCAGTAGGTCTGAGAGTAGAGTGAATACCAAATGCTTGAAGGATACAGATCCAAGGTAACAGGAGGAAGAGAGAATTGAAAGTTTAATAGGTGAAGGCTTCTTGGAGGAGATATGAATTTAATAATGCTTCGAAGGTGGGGAGAGAGGTGGTTTGTCATATGGAAAGGGGGAGGGAGTTTCAGGCCAGAGGGAGGTAGTGAGCAAGTGGTCAGTGGCTAGTTAAATTAAATTGAGGTACAGAGAGTAGGTAGGCAATAGAGGAGCAAAGTGTGAGGATTGGGTTGATAGGTAGGAGGAGGAGAGTGGACTGAGTGTTTTAAAGCTGATGGAAAGGCACCTCTGTTTGCTCCTGAGGTGGATGGAAAATCCCTGGTTTTTGAGGAGTGGGAAGACATGCACTGAAAATATTTTGGTAAAAAATGATAAAGGCAGCGGAGTAAAGTAAGGATTGGAGTGACGAGACTCCTTACCATCAGAAACTCCTTACCTTTGGCTTTAAAGCACTCAGTCACCTTGCACCACCTACTAACTTACCTTGCTGCTTTCCTACTACAACCCAACCTGCATGCTTCACTTCCCTAATGCCAACCTACTCACTGTACCTCTATTTTTTCTACCTTGTGACCAACCCTTTACCCTCATCCTGCCTCTGACCTGGAATACCCTCCTCTTCATATCTGACAGATAATCACTTTCATCACCATCAACGCCTTATTGAAGGCATATCTCCTTGAAGAAGCCTTCCCCAGTTGGGCTCTATTTTCTCCTTTCCCACTCCCTTCTGTATCACCCTTGGATTTGCACCCTTTATTCACCCCTCCACCAGCACCACAAGACTTATGCACATACTCGTAATTTATTACTTATATTGATGTCGAGACTGTAAACTAGTTTTGGGCAGGGAATATTCCTATCAACTCTGTTATATACCCTCCCAAGTACTTAGTAAACTGATCTGCACACAGTAAGTGTTCAATAAGTATGATTGACTGATTGAGACTATTCCTCTTCTCCCTCCTCCTTAGACTGTGAGCCTTATGCAAGTCAGAAACTGTTTCTGACCTGATTGTTTTGTATCTACTCCACTGCTTAGTAGAGTGCTTGTCACATAGTAAGTGTTTAAGAGATACCACAATTACTATTATCCTCATTAAGAGTATTAATATTATTATTTCCTTATAGAAAGCTGTTTCTGTAAAGTCAAGAAGCAGTGTGGCCTATGGGAGAGAGACTAGGTTCGGGAGCCAGTTCTAATCCCAGCTCTGCCACTTGCCTGCTATGTGACCTAGGGAAGATCACTTAACTTCTCTGTGCCTCAGTTACCTAATCTACAAAATGGAGATTGATATTGTGAGCCCCATGTGGGACATGGACTTCGAGCAATCTGATTAGCTTGTATCTACCTCATCACTTAGTAGAGTCTCCCCCTCTAGACTGTAAGCTCATTGTGGGCAGGGAATGTGTCTGCTTATTCATTCATTCATTCAATCATATTTATTGAGCGCTTACTGTGTGCAGAGCACTGTACTAATCGCTCGGAAAGTACAATTCGGCAACAGAGACAATCCCTACCCAACGATGGGCTCACAGTCTTGAAGGGGGGAGACAGACAACAAAACAAAATAAAACAAGTACAAGTAAACAGGAATCAATAGCATAAATATAAATAAATATTCAATAAAATATATTGAATAAAAAATATGTACATATATACACAAGTGCCATGAGCTAGGGAGGCGGGTAAGAGCAGAGGGAGGGAGTCGGGGCAATGGGGAGGGAGGAAGAGCAGAGGAAAAGGGGGTTTAGTTTGGGAAGGTCTCCTGGAGGAGGTGAGCTCTCGGGCTTTGAAGGGGGGAAGTGTGCTAGTTTGGGTGATGTGAGGAGGGAGGTCATTCCAGGCCAGAGGTAGGACGTGGGTCAGGGGTTGACAGTGGGACAAATGAGATCGAGGCACAGTGAGAAGATTAGCGGACAAGGAGTGGAATGGGCAGGCTGGGCTGTAGAAGGAGAGAAGGCAGGTGAGATAGGAGAGGACAAAGTGATGGAGAGTTCCGAAGCCAATATTGAGAAGTTTTTGCTTGATACGAAGGTTGATAGGCAACTACTGAAGATTTTTGAGGAGGGGGACGACGTGCCCAGAATGTTTCTATAGAAAGATAATCCAGGCAACAGAGTGACGTATAGACTGAAATGGGGAGAGACAGGAAGTTGGGAGATCAGAAAGGAGGCTGATGCAGTAATGAAGTTGGGATATGATGAGTGACTGTACTAACAAGGTAGCGGTTTGGATGGAGAGAAAAGGCCGGATCTTGGCGATGTTGAGAAGGTGAGACCAGCAGGTTTTGGTGACGGATTGGATATGTGGGGTGAATGAGAGAGTGGAGTCAAGGATCACACCAAGGTTGTGGGCTTGTGAGATAGAAAGGATGGTAGTGCTGTCCACAGTGAAGGGAAAGTCAGAGATAACACAGAGTTTGGGAGGGAACATAAAGAGCTCAGTCTTGGATGTGTTTACTGGTGTATTGTACTCTTCCTTGTGCTTATTACAATGCTCTGCACACAGTACATGCTTAACAAATACCATAAGAAAAAAAATGAAACAGTAGGAGGAAGATAGTACTATAAATTGAGGGAGCTGTGGGGTTAAGGAAGTATTTTTTTAGGATGGGGATAGATAGGAATGATTTAAAAGAGTAGGAAAAGAGCCACTGAAAAGTGAATAGGTGGTGATTTCATTCAGGAAGGAGAGAAGGGAAGAGGTATTTTGATAAGTTTCAAAGTGGTGGAGTCAGATGCACAGGTGGATGGGGGAGATTTTGAGTGGAGGTGGGTGATATCCTCTTGAGATACTGCTGGGATTACTGGGAGAGTTGAAGAGGGGACAGCAAAGAGGTGGAATTGGAAAGAAACAGGGGACATTTTAGGGTGACCACTCCTGATGGTTTCTGTTGTATTGATGAAGTAGATGACATGTTCATTTAGGGCAACAGATGAGGGTGGGGAGAGGGAGATGGGGGATGAGGAGGGTTTCAAATGTCCAAAATATCTGGCATGGGCAATAGGCATGGCATTTTGCCAACAGGAGTGGAAGGCAGAGTAAAAAGGAGGATAAGTTTGAGTTGGACAAAGTCTGTCTAGTGTCTGGATTTCCAGCAGCCACACTCCACAGCTTGCAGATGAAAGCAGAGTAAGAGTAGTGTGGAGGTGATCCAGGATTTCAGGTTAATAGCACCAGATCAACGGAGGGATAGTGCAACAAGGGACTTGTATTCCACTGAGAGGGCTGTGTTGAGGGTATGGAGTTTTGTGTAAGGATCAGATAGGTTAGTTATGGAAACCAAATGAGGTGTAGTGACTTGGGAAAGTTGGAAGGGATTTCGATCTGGACATGGCACTCCCCTTTTTAAACAACTCCAGTGGTTGCCTATCAACCTCCGCTCCAAACAAAAACTCCTCACTCTAGGCTTCAAGGCTCTACATCACCTTGCCCCTTCCTACCTCTCCTCCCTTCTCTCTTTCTACCACCCACCCCACACGCTCCGCTCCTCCGCCGCCCACCTCCTCACCGTCCCTCGGTCTCGCCTATCCCGCTGTCGACCCCTGGGCCATGTCCTCCCGCTGTCCTGGAACGCCCTCCCTCCTCACCTCCGCCAAACTGATTCTCTTCCCCTCTTCAAAACCCTACTTAAAACTCACCTCCTCCAAGAGGCCTTCCCAGACTGAGCTCCCCTTCTCCCTCTACTCCCTCTACCACCCCCCCTTCACCTCTCCGCAGCTAAACCCTCTTTTCCCCCTTTCCCTCTGCTCCTCCCCCTCTTCCTTCCCATCCCCTCAGCACTGTACTCGTCCGCTCAACTGTATATATTTTCATTACCCTATTTATTTTGTTAATGAAATGTACATCGCCTTGATTCTATTTAGTTGCCATTGTTTTTACGAGATGTTCTTCCCCTTGACTCTATTTATTGCCATTGTTCTTGTCTGTCCGTCTCCCCCGATTAGACTGTGAGCCCGTCAAACGGCAGGGACTGTCTCTATCTGTTGCCGACTTGTTCATTCCAAGCGCTTAGTACAGTGCTCTGCACATAGTAAGCGCTCAATAAATACTATTGAATAAATGAATGAATGAACATAATATCACACCATACTTCTCCTCTTCCCTCTTGCTCCCCAAAGAGTCCACTCCTCAAAGCCTCCTTCTTCCTGAATGAGCCTCAGGTGGCCCCTCCAAGAGGGTCCCCACATCCCAAAGCAGGGTAATCTGTATAGGCTGGAGGAGGAGAGGTAGAAGGGGCTCAAAGCAAGCTGGCAACTGACAAGACACAAAAGCAGCCAGTGGAAAGGGCTGGACTCTGCAGGATGTTTCTTCCTGGAGAGTCCCACCCAATGGTACTTGGACAGGGGCTCTGGGACTGGGGTATGAGTTCTGGGTTTGTGGGGTGGAGGACCTGGGAAGGGTAGGGGTAGAGGTATGAGTAGGGGTTGTGGGACTGGTGTAATAATAATAATAATGTTGGTATTGGTTAAGCACTTTCTATGTGCAGACCACTGTTCTAAGCAGTGGGTAGATACAGGGTAATCAGGTTGTCCCACTTGGGACTCACAGTCAGGGATCCTGGAACTGGGATGGGGTTCTTGGACTGGGTTAGGGGTCTGGGTCAGGAGCACAGATTCTGAGACTGGAATGGGTTCCTGGGCCATGGGCAGGCGTTCTTAACTGAGACAGGGATCCTAGGCCTGGGGTAGGGGTCCTGAGCCTGGGGCAGGTGTTCTGGGACTAGGATAAGGGTCCTTCCTTTTATCTATTTTGATGCTATTAATGTCTGTCTACTTGTTTGGTTTTGTTTTCTGTCTCCCCCTTCTAAAGTGTGAGCCCACTGTTGGATAGGGATTGTCTCTATCTGTTGCCAAATTTTACTTTCCAAACACTTAGTACACTGCTCTGCACACAGTAAGTGCTCAATAAATAAGAATGAATGAATGAATGAGTCTGGGGTAGAGGTTCTGGGAATGAGACAGGGGTCTTGGGGGTCTCTCCAGCAGAGGCCTCTCCTTCTCCCACTCCCCCAGACTCACCGGTAAGGGAGGAGGCGTCGGCTTCCTCCTCTCGCCCCGTTGCCACTTCCGCACTATCCCTCCTCCCCCCTCCCTCTCCTTCCCCTCCTTCAAAGCCCATATCGTTCGCCTCTACCACCCCCTCCAGTTACTTGTCGCTGTCATCTACCGCCCTCCCGGTCCCACCTCTGACTTCTTCAACCACCTTGACCCCTTTCTCACCTTCCTTCTCTCCTTCTCTCTGCCCACTCTGATCCTTGGAGACTTCAACATCCATACGGATGTACCCGACGACTCCTCTGCCGCCCGCCTGCTATCCCTCCTCGACTCCGCCGACCTCCTCCTCCACCATACCGCGCCCACTCACCGACTCGGTCACACCCTCGATCTTGTCATCTCCTACCGCTGCACTATCTCCTCCCTCACCAACTCTGAAATCCCTCTCTCTGACCATAACCTTCTCACCTGCCTCATCTCTCACACTCCCTCCCCCTGCAAATCTTCGCTACTGCCCCACAGAGACCTCCGCTCTCTAGATCCCATCCGTCTTTCCAATAGCATCTCTCCTCACCTTGCCGCCCTGTCCTCTCTTCCCACTCTCGATGATCAGATCTCCGCTCTCAACTCCACCCTCTCTACTCATCTCCACTCTCTCGCCCCCCTTTCCCTCCGCCACTCTCGCTCCAGTAACCCACAGCCCTGGATCACCTCCCCTGTCCGCCTCCTACGCTCCTATGCTCGAGCTGCTGAGCGCTGCTGGCGAAAGTCCAAGCACCAACCCGACCTCACACACTTCAAATTTATCCTTTCCTGCCTTAACTCTGCCCTCTCCTCCGCCAGGCAAAACTTCTTCTCCTCCCTCATCGACACCCATGCCCGTCACCCCTGCCGATTGTTCCGGACCTTTAACTCTCTCCTTAGGTCCCCTGTTCTTCCCCGCTCCTCTGCCACCCACCTCCTTACCGTCCCTCGGTCTCGCCTATCCCGCCGTCGACCCCTGGGCCACGTCCTCCCGCGGTCCTGGAACGCCCTCCCTCCTCACCTCCGCCGAACTGATTCTCTTCCCCTCTTCAAAACCCTACTTAAAACTCACCTCCTCCAAGAGGCCTTCCCAGACTGAGCTCCTCTTCTACCTCTACTCCCTCTGCCACCCCCGCTTTACCTCTCCGCAGCTAAACCCTCTTTTCCCCCTTTCCCTCTGCTCCTCCCCCTCTCCCTTCCCTTCCCCACAGCACTGTACTCGTCCGCTCAACTGCATATATTTCCATTGCCCTATTTATTTTATTTTGTTAATGAATTGTACATCGCCTTGATTCTATTTAGTTGCCATTGTTTTTACGAGATGTTCTTCCCCTTGACTCTATTTATTGCCATTGTTCTTGTCTGTCCATCTCCCCCGATTAGACTGTAAGCCCATCAAACGGCAGGGACTGTCTCTATCTGTTGCCAACTTGTTCATCCCAAGCGCTTAGTACAGTGCTCTGCACATAGTAAGCGCTCAATAAATACTATTGAATGAATGAATGAATGAATGAATGAATGAATGAATGAATGAATGAATGACTGGGACAGGAGTTCTAGGACTGGGGCAGAAGTTCTGGGACTGGGGTTTTGGTCCTGGGGCTGGAGCAGGGGTTTTGGTCTGGGGTAGGAGTCTTGGGACTGGGGCAGGGGCTGTAGGAGGGGATCATCAGCCCCCACACTAACTGCAAACTCTTGCAGGAGGCAGACAACCCAGCCACAACTCCAACCTCCAGGACAGTTCCAGCACTCTCCAGAAAGTGTCCCTTAATGTTGAATACAGAATGAGATGTGGCCAACTCCCAGCCTTCCATTTACCCCCTCAGCGTGGCCAGATCATCTCAACTTCTGCTCCTCTAAAACCGGGCGGACAGCCCGGGTTGGAACCCAATGGCCAAACATCTGCTAGTGAGGTCTCCTCCCTCCTCCTCCCTCCCTGTAGAGGACTGATGGGTTCTATGCCCCCACTGCATGTCCCCCTCCTCTTAGCCACCTTCACCCCTCCACCCTGGCATTACACTCATCCACCTGGTTCCCAGCAGCTTCTGGGGTGATGCTGTGGCTTCCCGAGCTGGCCAGCCCCTGAAATTAAAGAAAAAAACAACAAAAAACTATATTATTTGTATTAATGTTTGAATCCCACTGGAGTTCTTCGCATCTCCAAACTTTAAAAATAGCAGCCACTTGTCACTCCTTTTTATCTATGAAATATAGACCTCACTCCTTTCTGCATCACCCTGATTTGCTCCCTTTATTCATCCTCCCTCCCATTCCGATGGCACATATGTATATATTTGCAATTGATTTTTTCATTTATTTATGTATGCTAATGTCTGCCTCCCCCTTTAGACTGTGAGCTCATTTTGGGCAGAGAATGTGTCTGTTCATTGTTGTATCATACTCTTGCAAGCACTTAGTACGGTGCTTTGCACACAGTAAGCACTCAATACATATGATTGAGACCTCTGGCAATACTGGGGTACCTAACAACTTCCTCAATTGATGAGAAGTCTGATCTGCCTTCTTCATTTCCTCTGAACACCCCCTGCTCTCCCATGCCTAGAGCCAACTCCTTCCCAGATACTGACCAATTGGAGCCCTGTGATTTTCCATATTCTGCAGCTTTAGCCCATTTTCAGTTTAAACCCTGCTCTACCACCTTTTTGGATAGTCAGCACTAACAGGATGGTCTACTGGTTCAGATGAAGCCTGGGCTTCCGGTACTAGTACTTGTTCCAACAAGTTCTACGGGTCTTCATCAAACCCACAGTCCTCTCTATACCTTCGTCTCATCCTCACACTGAAACTCTGGATCTCTGCCTGTTTTGGGACTGTGCACACAGAACCAACAGCATTTAGAGAAGCTTCTCTGGAGAGTCTGGACCTAGTTCCCTGACTTTGACCTCAATGGCCCCCTAGTACCACGCTGCTGCCCTTCCCTAAGTCAGTAGTACCAGCATGCACCACGAGCACCCCTCTTATGACAGGTCACCATGCAGCCCTCCCAGATATTAAAAACCCAACTATCTCTATGTCTAACAAGCAAATGGCCTCTAACAGCCCCTACTTCTGTCTATCCTGAAACCATCACCTCCTCAGAGTAGCATCCTCAATGTGAGGGTCCATGACATCAGCCAGAAGAGGGTTCCAACTGAGGGTTAATTTCTCTCTTCTGCAGCTGGTTGGTCTCCTTTTTTTCAGTTGGGTTTTTTTTTGGCTTTTTTAAATGGTATTTTTTAGCACTTTGTGCTAGGCATTGAATTAAGCATTGGGGTAGATAAGGTTAGACACAGTCCATGTCCTACATGGGGCTCATTTAAAGATGAGGTAACTGAGGTACAGAGAAGTTAAGTGGCTTGCCCAAGGTCACCCAGCAGACAAGTGGCTGAGCCAGGATTAGAACCCAGCTCTTTCTGACTGCCAGGCTCATGCTCTATCTGCTAGATCATGCTGCTTCTCAGTCTGCATTTCAGTCTTCAATGAGGTAAAAAGGGATAAAAAATATTAGCCTGACTCCAAGAGAGAGTTTTAAGAAGGCTGGCCACAAGGGTGAAGCTGGTGGCTCTTTTAATCTCACTATCCACCCAGGGTTTAAAAGTAGATCATGTGACTTTTCACCAGGAAAAGAGATGTATTTTCCTGGGAGACTGTAAACTACATGAGGGCAGGGGTTGTATCTTCTAAGTCTCCTGGGGTTTCTCAAGAGTTGAATTCAGCACTCTGCACACAGCGATGTTCAGTAAATACTACTGACCAATTGAGGATGAATTGAGTTTGTTTCAACCTTCCCAGAAAGAATCAATGAGGGCCTATTGCAGAATTGAGATGGATGGATATTTGGGGTGAGTGGAAGTCAGACCAAATGAAACCTTTAGCTTGTCCTCTCACTACTCAAGGACCTGACAGTAATTTCATGTGATTGCTAGCTCTTTGGTCTACAAGCAGCATTGCCTAGTGGACAAAGCACAGGTCTGGGAATCAGAGGGTCATGGATTCTAATCCCAGATCTGCCACTTGTCTGCTGTATGACTTTGGGCAAGCCCTTTCACTTCTCTGGGCCTCAATTAACTCATGTGTAAAATGGGTATCGAGACTGTGAGCCCCACGTGGGACATGGATTGTGTCCAATCTGATTTGCTTGGGTCCACCCCAATGCTTACTACAGTGTCTGGCACAAAGTAAATATTCAACAAATATCACAATTATCATTATTATTATTAGTCCCACATTCAGACCTGTGGTAACTTTTCCTTCTCAAAACCTCTCCCTTCCAGAAGCCACAGCTCAGGAAAGAGTGGTTGTGGTTAGCCCAGATTATTTCTAGGCTAATTGGCTACAGGGGAAGGACTGGTGGCTGAGGTGGCAAGTCCACCTCTGGGGTGAAACTGGCACCCCTGCCTGGGCACAGCACCTGGCCCAACCAGGCCAGGCTGACAACTTGGCTTTCTTTCTCCTCCACACCCTGAGGACCACCTCAACAAGGGCCTTGAAAACTTGGACAGCAGCAGCTGCATTCACTGAGTACCTTGGAAGGCTAGGGGGAGAATAAAAAAAAATCCAATTCAGTCAGAAGTTCCACGTACCAGGCACACCTGATCTAGGGGCAGATACTGGTTCATCTTGGGCCAGGTACAATATCCCGGATCACCCCCTTTGCTTCTGGTATTTGACTGCTTTTGTCCATCATAATGTCTAACTACCCACAGTTATTGCCTTTTTACTTTACCGAGTTAATTTCAAACCAGAAAATCAACTACAGCATCCATGCTAATTAAGGGGATTATCCAATTCCCATCCAAGCAGTGGTAAATCCCAAGACATACAAAACCCTTCAGTGAGGTCTGGCAACTTTGATTGTTCTGGGACCTTATGTTTCCTCTGATAGCTAATTAGTTTTACTCATATCGTCACCTTTCCTCCCTGAAACTCGAAGCGGGAAAGATGAATTTGAGACCATTTGTAAAGACGAGGCTACTTACTCAAAAGATATTGTGTTCTGGGTGAGTTAAGGAGAAATTTTCAGAAGGGCAGTCAGATTTCCCACCCTGACTTCTCTCTGGGAGTTTGGGATTTCAATCCATGGTTATTGGTCCAAGGTTGGCCACTGCTCTTTAGATGAGACATTCAGAAGTCAGTGCCATATTTGTGATCCAATAAGGGCATATGGTTTTCCACAGTCAAAATCCTGGAACCCCTGGGATGGCAGGGAACAAGCAGACTCTCTCACCCCTTATCCTTCTCATTTGTTTAGCATAGGCTATCCCCATCCCTGGAGAAGCTCTTTCTCTCTTTCCCCTGAAATTCTCTCTCTCTCCTTCCCTCTCCCTCTTTTCCTCTTCTCTCCCCCCCTTTCTCTCTTTTCATCTCTTTCTCTCTCTGGGAGTGCTGAAGCAGCAGCAGCAGTAGCAGCAGGGCCACCTCCATAAAATGCAGAACATTGGGAAGGCTGCAGCTGTGGCAGTTGAGGTGTCTGTGACTGTACTCGAGTGAATGAAAAGCCACATCCTCTGGTCTCGTAGTCATGTTATCCTATAAATTTTATATTTATTTATTTGGACCTGTCTTTTTCTTGTATGTTGTTTTTAAGTTCTTACTCTTTTCATTTTTCCACGTGTTTGTTGCCAATCCCATTGTCCCCTTTATTCTGAGACTGTGAGCACGCTGAGGCCCAGAAACCCCATCCAATTCTCATCTGTGTGTCCGTTCCCAGTGCTTTACATAAGGTAGGCACTTTATAAATACTACTTCTCTCTTTCTCTTCTCTCTCACACTCTATCTCTCCTCAGACTTCTTTATTCCTACCTGGTGTGGCAGGCTAGTCTTGATTGGTTGATTGCCATGTCAAACACTTGGAAAGATGGTTTGGTAAGAATTGGGGGTCATTGGCTGACCCTCAAACTCTAACTGTTCAGGTGCACTTCTCTGGCCAGGCACAGGGGACAAAAACCCACCAGGAAGCATTTGGGGAATGCAATGTCCATGAGCCAAAATGATTGCTGGGAAAAAGTTCCCCAGCAGCTTGGGTACAGTAGCTTTTCCACACCAGAAATGTCTAAGGCCTGAGCAAAGAGAGGCACATTTCTTGGAAGAAGGAGGGCAGAAATCAATAATTATGAATGTAAGGAGACTTTGTGTAAAGCCTATGCTTCCAGAGATACGATGGGAGGGTCATGTGTCGAGGCAAAACTATTTGGAAATCAAGAAATCAAGGCATCAGCATCTGTGGGATGGGACCCTCTTGCCATGGTCTCACGAGTGTCAGGAGGAAAGGACATTGGAAGGGGAGTTCAGTTTTACTTATTAGACTTAGAATTAGAATCTTTTTAATTTCTGGAAGATGAAGATCAAATCAAAGGTCTGCACACAATAAGGGCTGGGTCCCCCATATTAGACTGCGCTGAAAAGCTTCCAGAAGCATATTGGATTTAGAAGGAGCCCAATTAGTGATGGGAAGTGTCTTGTAGAAATCAAAATAGTATTTGGATCATTCTTACAAACTAAACTGATACCAACCCACAGAAATCAGTGTTGATAATCCTAGCCTTTACTGAGAAAATGGAGTCAGGGCCCCCTCTCTGGGGGCACTTTATTGGGATTAACCCCTAGAATAATCAGTCTTAGTATCATGTACAGACCACTATACTAAGTACTTGGGAGAGTACAATACCACAGAGTTTGTATACACAGTCCCTCCCCACAAGGAGTTTGCAGTCTAGGGTTATCACAACTAATTTTTTCCCTCCAAACACAATCAGACCAGATTCATTTCTGCCTGTGAAATGAAGTTTCTGAACTGAAATGAAGTTCAGATATTCTTCTCAACTAAGTATAAAGTCTACATCTAACTGTCCATCAGGGTTAGAGATGAGACTGTGAAAGCACTTCCATTTGTGCTTGTAAGTGTGGTAAACAATCCCTGTACAACTTGTGCATGAAAAGATTGTACCACTTGTTGTACATACTACACAAACCATTTATTGCAGTCCTCTAGACTGTAAGCTCATTGTGGGTAGGGAACATGTCTACCAACTTTGTTATACTCTCTCAAGCACTTAGTACAGTGTTCTGCACACAGTAAGCACTCAATAAGTATGATTGATATATATGATTGATTGATTATTAATAATAATTGCAGTATTTGTTAAATGCCTTTCTATGTGCAGCACTGTACTTACCAGGGTAGACACAAGATAATCAGATCAGACTCAGTCCCTTTATCAAGTGATGCTCAGAGTCTGAGAGAGGGAGAACAGGTATTTCAACTCCATTTTACAGATGAGGAAACTGAGGCACAGAGAGGTTAAGTGACTTGTCAAAGGTCGCACAGCAGGCAAGTAGCAGACCTAGTTTTAGAACCCAGGTTCCCTGACCCCATGGACGTCCCAGTAGGCTATGTTGCTTCCTTGCCTGTCCCTGCTTTTGTTTCTTCCTTTGACCCAGCCATAGTAGGCTCCTCCTTGGACCACAGCATCAGGAAACACACAGATCATCAGCACTTTCCCACCTAAATTACTACTTATCAGGAAGACTCTAAAATCAAGTCTAGACTAGAAGCCTTAAAAAGGCAGGAAATTCATTTTCCTCTTCGTTAATCTAGATTCTTTACCCATCAGAGTGCTCCATTAATCAGACCATTGAGTGAATAGTGGCTGATGTGGCATGTCAAAATTTTTGAAGTTTTCAAATAGATGGGCCAACCAGTCATTCATTTAGTTTCCATGAAGAAGAGATCCTTTCATTCTTGCATTTGTGAAAATATTTTCCATTCATAAAGAAAGAAGCAACATGTAAACTCAGTTCCAAGTATTTGGTTTTCTGAACTCTTGATAGTGCCTATGAGAGGTTCCAAAAGGTGAAATTGTAAACCCAGTAATATATTTGTTTTCCTATTAACTTTCTCCTGAGTTACAATGAGTATAGATGACAGTAGACCATGTTCATTCTTGTTTCCATTAGAAAACTGTCAAGGAAGGCTATAACTTTTTCCCCTGACTTTCCATCTTCTATTTTCAACATTTATGATGGCTCCAAAGCTCTCGGCCAGCCAAGTTACCCCCTTTCAGGTTTTCCATGAGTGGGTTAATCAATTCCTCCAACTTGGCTCTTCCTAGCCCCTGTTCAAAATAGAAGAGATGATATGATATAATGTGAAGGGTTTTCTGATATTCAACGAAAGTATGAATGCATTTCAGAGAACATGATTGTGATGACTTTCATTTTTAGAAAGCATTTTTCCCACTGAGATGTGAGTCTGAATTTTTGTTCTTTATTTCACCATCACTGACATTTTTTGAAGTGTTTCCTATAGCTACTGAACTTCTACTTGAGAAATTGGGCAATAAATCCTAAATTATGAGGAATTGAATCACACAATCTCAAAAGAAATACTTCATCAAAGATACAACAGGTTAGAATTTAAAGTTGCAAGAGTTTCTCTATTTTCTCTTTTTAAACTCCATATAAAGTCTAATGTTATGAAAAATACCAGATCAAAAAAAAGTTTATTATTCGCTAACAATATACTTAGGACTAAGGATGAGTATCCATGGATATGGACTCCATGGACTCCATCATTATCCATTTATTAGCCCTAATATCTATAATGTATTGGTGGCTTGAGGCCAGATCTGCACTACACAGTGGAAGCTGGAGATTTTCTGAGAGACTTGATTGATTGGTTGATTGAAAATCTGGTACATGAGCAGATGTCTCCTACATGACTGTAGGTGGGTTTTAAAGGTAGATACCACCTCCAGGACATAAGATTTCCTCACCCAAGATGGGAAAATGGCACATTCAAAAGATAAGAAGTGAAGACCAAGATATTAGTGATTTCCTAAGGATGCTGGAAAAGGTTTAAGGAGTGATGATCAGAGGAAGGGAGCAGCGTCTGTATAGGTCTATACTGGAAGGTTAGAATTCTTCATCCTGGAAAGATGCATGCTGAAAAGGGATATGAATAAGATCGACAAAATAATATTGAGAATGATACTTAAGTGCTCACTTTGTGCCAAGCACTGGGTAGAGACAAAATAATTAGAATGGGCACAGTCCTGGTTCCACACATGACCCTCTCAGTCAAAGAAGAAAGTAGAATAAGTACTGAATCACCATTTTATAGATCAGGAAACTGAAGCCCAGAGAAACTGTGACTTGTCCAAAGTCATGCATAGCAAGCAAATATTTGAGCCAGAACTAGAACTGAGTATTCCTTAATCCTAATACCATGCTCTTACCACTAGGCAAGAGTGCCTCCTCAAATCTATTTCTCCAGTCCCAACCTCTCTCCACCTTTGCAGTCTTGGGTTTTCTTCCTCCTGTCTTCAGGATAGCTCTACTTGGACACCCCATGCACCCCTCAAAACTAATATGTCCAAAACAGAAATCCTCAACTTCCCAACTAACTCCATTCCTCCCTCTGAATTTCCCCAACACTGTAGATAATACCACCATCCTCCTTGTCTCATAAGCATGTAACCTTGGCATTGTCCTTAGTTCATCTTTGTCATTTAACTCACATAGTCAGTCTGTCCCCAAATACTCCCCTTCCTCTCTATCCAGAGGTATTTGCCCCCAATTTATGTACATATCTATAAATTGTGTAATATGAATTATTTCTTTATATTAATGTCAGCCTCTGCCTCTAAATTATAAGGTCACTGTGGGAAGAAAACATGTCTACCAAATCTTTTTTTTTGTACTCTTCCAAGTGCTTTGTTCAGTGCTCTGCACACAATGAATACCACTGATTGATTGATTAAAAACTACTACCACTCTGGGACAACCCTCCCTGACTAACCTCTTATTTCCCCACCCTATTTGCCCTCCCTTCATATTGCCTATGTTGCTTCCTCTATGCACAGGCTATTTTAATGTCTGACTTTCCCACTAGATTGCAAACTACTAAAGGGCAGGAATCTAGTCTTCTCAATTTTCTTGTACTCTCCAAAGAGTTCTGCAAACGGTAAACTCTCAGGAAATACCATTGATTGATTGACTACAAACCAAATAGGATGTGGACAGTAGAACTGTACTAAACAGTTTGGAGCTTGCTAACCCCACATTCTTCAGCATTTTAGCCAGTAGTCAATCAGTCAATTATATTTGAGTGCTTAACATGCACACATCACTGTTCGAAGCACTTGGGAGAGTGCAATATAACAATAAACAGACGCATTCCCTTCCCACAACAAGCATACAGTCTACAATAGGTAGCAGCAGGGGATCAAGACTTACCCAAAAGCCTTCATTTCAGGTGTTAAGCCAATGTTAGGACATGGAGATCAAAGAAAACAAACAGACAAAAACAGAGAGGGACTTTCTGTTTGATGAAGAGATGGATGGGTAACTACTGGAGTTTCTAGACAAAAACATAAAAGGAGGTTGATTTCCCTGTTTAGTGGTATTTCTTAGAGCAGTCTATCCAAACTGAATCAAGAATGCCTGCTCATCCTTTGGGAGACCATCAGACAGGGTGTGGTCACAGTATAGAATCAGGCTCCACACCAACCTAAGGGCTCCTAATGCTATACTATTGTCCAACCCCCTCTTTGGCTGTGAGACCTTTCCCACATGCAGACACCACAACTAGCTTCTTGAGAACTTTCATCAGCAGTTCATGAAACTCTTTATCTTCCAACCCAAATCCTGTCCTCCCCATGATTTTCCTTTCACTATATGGAGTGCACCACCATCCTTCCTGTCTCACAAGCCCATAGCCATGGTGTTATCCTCAATCATTTCTCTCATTCAACCACATAGAGAAGCAGCATGGCTCAGTGGAAAGAGCATGGGCTTTGGAGTCAGAGGTCATGAGTTCGAATCCCAGCTCTGCCACTTGTCAGCTGTGTGACTGTGGGCGAGTCACTTAACTTCTCTGTGCCTCAGTTCCCTCATCTGTAAAATGGGGATGAAGACTGTGAGCCCCACGTGGGACAACCTGATTCCTCTGTGTCTACCCCAGCGCTTAGAACAGTGCTCTGCACATAGTAAGCACTTAACAAATACCCAAAAAAAAAAAACCCACATATTCAGTCTGTCATTAAATCCTGTTGGTTCAACCTTCACATTCCCACCTGCAATTTTGATATTTTGGCAAGGGCTTTTCTCTCCATCCAAACTCACTCTTACCACCTGAATCCAAGCACTTATCCTATCCCACCTCAATTACTGCATCAGCCTCCATGCTGACCTCTCTACCACCTGTTTCTCCCCACTCCAATCTATACTTCACTCTGCTGCCCAGAACAGTTTTCTACAAAAATGTTCAGTCCCTGTTTCCCCACTCCTCAAGAGACTCCAGTGGTTCCTCTCCATTTCTGCAAGAAACAGAAAGTCTTAGCTGTCGACTTCGAAGCACTCAATCACCTTGCCCCCTCCTACCGCTGTCCCCCACCCCTACCCACCCCCTCCATTTTCCCCCAGCCTAGGGAGAAGTTACAAGGGAAGCAGCTGCTTATGGGAAGCAGCTGCTTATGGGAAGGAGCATGGCATAGTGGACAGAGTATGGCCCTGGGAGTCAGAAAGTCATGGGTTCTAATCCCAGCTCCTCCCCTTATTTGCTGTGTGACCTTGGGCAAGTCAATTAACTTCTCTGTGCCTCAGTTACTTCATCTGTAAAATGGGAATTAAGACTGTGAGCCCCATGCGGGACAAGGACTGGGTTCAACTCTATTTGCTTATAACCATCCCAGTGCTTATTACAGTCCTGGTACATAGTAAGTGTTTAACAAATACCACAATTATTATTATTATTATTTCCTCACCTTACTACTCTCCTACTACAATCCAGCCCATGCACTTCACTCCTCTAGTGCCAGCCTACTCACTGTACCTCAGTCTTGCTCATCTCACTACGGACCTCCAGCCCACATCCTGCTCTCACATGGAACACCTTCTTTTTCATATCTGACAATCACTCTTCCAACCTTCAAGGCCTTTTTAAAGGCACCCCTCCTCTGAGAGGCCTTCCCCAACTAGGCCCTCATTTCCTCTTTTCCTACTCCCTTCTGCATCACTCTTGCACTTGGATTTTCACCCTTTCTTCACCCCTCTCCCACAGCACTCCCTACCTTCAAAACTTTATTGAAGGCACATCTCCAAGAGGTCTTCTCTGACTCAGTCCTCATTTCCTCTTCCAATTCCTTCCGTGTTGTCCTTGAACTTACATTTGCACCCTATGTTACACATTACATCACTTATGCCATGACCTTCTAGAAAATTAACTTGTTGTGGGCTGGGAGCATTTTGTATTTTACTCTCCCAAGTGCTTATTACAGGGCTCAGAACATAGTAAGCTCTCAAAAAATAGGATTGCTTGATTGATTGCTACCAAGAATTGAGACAACGGTGGATCAGCTCTGACAATACTAAGCATCTTTGTACCAACAATGGCACTCTAATCATATTTGCAAGAGAGACTGGAGTAAGATGCAGCGTTTTTGAAAGTTGCAAAATGGAATTGCAACCAAATTGGTTGCTCAATACATTATGCTTTGAAGCCAGAACTATAAAACCTCTTTAATTGAGGCCCAAGTAGGAAAGACTAGTCCAAAGAGTGAGTCTGAATTGTGGAAGTCTTTGATATAAGACAATTTTATTACCACATTTTTTCTCTTGCTCATTCTGAATAGATGGGCTGGTTCAAAGCTGCATACATCTCAGTTTGAGATTAAGCCTCAGACAGCTTCTAGGAGAGAGGAAGGAGCAGCAGAGTGAAAATAGGGTGGCTGCCCAGAATAAGAGAGTAGATAATCAAGGCCTGGGATTGGAGGTAAGAGAAAGTTTACATTAGAAACAGCAAAGCCTAGTGGAAAGAGCACAGACCAGGGTTTCAGAGGACCTGAGTTCTAATCCAGGCTCTGCCACCTATCTGCTATTTGACCCTGAGCAAGTCATTTAACTTCTCTGTGTCTCAGTTACCTCATCTGTAAAATGAAGATTAAGACTGTGTGACCCATGGGGACAGGGCCTGTATCCAACCCGATTTGCTTGCATCCACCTCAGTGCTTAGTACAGTGACTGGCACATAGTAAGCACTTTACAAATATCATTAAAAAATAACAAGTTGTGAAAGGGAGAAGAGAGGAATCCTAAGGAGTTTCTGTTTGAGGTAAAGTAAACAAACATTGGAGGTTCTTGATAAGTGTGGAAAAAGAGACTGAACCTTTTTTGAAAAATGATTCAGGCAACAGAGTGAAGTAAAGGACTGGAGTGGGGAGAGTCAGGAAGCAGGGAAGTAAGTGAGGAGACTGATGCAGCAGCTAAGGTGGGATATAAGTGCTCTGATCAGCATAGTAGTAGTTATGTTGGAAAGGGTAAATTTCAGCAATGTTGTGAAGGTAAAACCAGCAGGATTTAATGTTAGATTGAATATGTGGGTCGAATGAGAGAGATGAGTTGAGAATAATGCCAAGTTTGTGGACTTGTGAGACAGGGAGGCTAGTGGAGTGGTCTGCAATGATAGAAAAGACAAGGGGAGGACAGGGTTCAGGTGGGAATATGTTAAGTTTTTGGTATTAATAGGATATCCAAGTAAAGCTATCCTGAAGGCAGGAGGAAATATGAGAATGCAGCAGAGTGAGTCAGGGGTGGGGAGGTAAATTTGGAAATCATATACATAGAGATGGTAGTTGAAGCCATGGGAGCAAATAAGTTCTCCAAGAGAGTGGGTTTGAGGAAGAATAGAAGGGGACCCAGAATTGAGCACTGAGAGACTCCCACAATTAGGGGGTGAAGGCAGAGTAAGAGCCTGTAAAAAAGACTGAGAGGAAGTGGCTAACAAGATAGGGAGAGAAGCAGTAGAAGGCAGTATCAGTTAAATACCAGTTCAAATCATTTTGGGTTCTGAATTTTTGGGGTGAGAATTTATGAAGTTTTACTGTATAATTTTGAAATATCATGAAATTTACTCAATTGAATAGAAAGATGTGCTATAATAAATGTATATACAGTCCTTCATTTAATCAAAAATGATGCTACTGGAAGTGAGATCTCATTCACCTGTTTGTGTGTGGTTAAAAACACTAATGCATGCCAACTTTCCTTAACGTATTACTCATTTTTAAGAGGAGTCTCTGAGCCTATCTTTTGGTCTCCTAATTATAATGAAGTCAAGGAGGGCAAGCTTCCCCTTGATTGCTGCCTTGCAGGTTGGGCTGACTGCTATTGTTTGTCTCCCAAAAGTCCACTGTCATAATCAGCCCTCAAGTCTGTAAGCCCCTTGAGGAGAGGGATGGTGACTATCAACTCTATTATTGTACTCTGCAAAGTTTTGAGTATAGTGTGTGCACACAGTAAGCATTCAACACTATTGTGTTGACCTAGAGGAAGAGCAAAGGTAAAATAGGTGGTAGAGCAAATATTCCAGGATAAGATTTTGCAGACAGAAAATTAGCAGTTGAGTCTTCACATACATGTAGGCCATCAATGATGCCCTCTCTGACAAATCTCTGTAGACAGCACTACCATCCTCCCTGCTTCTCAAGCCCATAACCTTGGAGTTCAACTCATCTCTCTCATTCAACACACATATTTAATCTGTCACCAAATCCTGTTGGTTCAACCTTCACAAAGCTGCTAAAATCCACCCTATCCTCTCTATCCAAACTGCTACCACATTAATCCAAGCACTTATCCTAACTTGTCTTGATTAGTGTATCAGTCTCCTTGCTGACCTCCCTGCCTCCTGTCTTTCCACATTTCAGTTCATACTTCACTCTGCTTTCTGGATTATTTTCTGCAAAAATGCTCAAGCCATGTTTTTCCACTCTTCAAGCAACTCCAGTGGTTGCCCATCCACATTCTCATCAAACAGAAACTCCTTGCTATTGGATTTAAAGCACTCAATAACCTTGTCCCATCCTACCTAGACTCACTACTCTTCTACTACAATCCAGCCCACATACTTGGATTTTCTATTTGCCAACCTACTCACTGTAGCTCATTATCTTCTGTCTCGCCACCATCCTCTTACCTGCAACCTGTCTCTGGCCTGGAACATTCTCCCTTTCCCTATCTGATAGAAAATTACCACCAACTCCCTCCCCTGAAACCCACCCCCAAAGCCTTATTGAAGGCACATCTCCTCCAAGAGCCCAACCCCGATTAAGCCCTCATTTCCTTGTTTCCGATTCCTTTCTGTGTCACCCTGACTTGCTCCCTTTCTCCCCACCCTCCAACTCAGCCCCACAGCACTTATTTATATATCCGTAGTTTATTTATATTAATATCTCTCTCCCCTCTCGACTGTAAGCTCACTGTGAGCAGGGAATGTGTCTGTTGTATTGTAGTTTTGTACTCTCACAAGAGATTAGTACACTGCTGTACAAATAATAATGTTGGTATTTGTTAAGCGCTTACTATGTGCAGAGCACAGTTCTAAGTGCTGGGGTAGATACAGGGTAATCAGGCTGTCCCACGTGAGGCTCACAGTCTTAACTTCCATTTTACAAATGAGGTAACTGAGGCACAGAGAAGTGAAGTGACTTGCCCACAGTCACACAGCTGACAAGTGGCAGAGCCAGGATCCAAACCCATGACCTCTGACTCCCAAACCCGCGCTCTTTCCACTGAGCCATGCTGCTTCTCTACAAATAGTAAGCGCTCAATAAATATGATTGATTTGATTGATTGTTTGATGTGTATCTATCCAGATCTGCTACAACTTGTGCTTTCATGACCACAGGTGACTATATTACATTGGGAGAAGAAGGGAACAGTCTTCCTTTTACATACATTAATCCTGGCATAACAAAATCCAGAAGTTCACACAAGCAGATGTGGTGTTTTCTGTTGTTTTTTTGCTATATTCTGTGTGAAAGACTCATTTGAGGCTGATGTGATCAAACCCTGGTACTGACTGATTGTGGTAGAGTGAGTACCAAAGTCCTGGAAGAAAGTTGCCTTGGTAGCTGCTGCAGTCTTCGCTGTCCACAATAGGCAGCTATTTTTCAAACCTCTTGCTGGACCTGTCCACCTCACACAGTGCTTTAGGTGATCCTTCCTTCCTTCAGAAACCTTCACCACTGAAGAAGGAGCCCCAGCGGTCAGAACCAGGACTTCAACCTATCTCTCTTGGCTTTCACAGTAACCCTCTTTCCACAGGACCAACAGCAGGGCTACTAATCAGTAATAATAATAATAATAATGTTGGTATTTGTTAAGCGCTTACTATGTGCAGAACACTGTTTTAAGCGCTGGGGTAGACACAGGGGAATCAGGTTGTCCCACGTGGGGCTCACAGTCTCAATCCCCATTTTACAGATGAGGGAACTGAGGCACAGAGAAGTTAAGTGACTTGCCCACAGTCACACAGCTGACAAATGGCAGAGCTGGGATTCTAACTCATGAGCCCTGACTCCAAAGCCCGTGCTCTTTCCATTGTGCCACGCGGCTGGCCTAGTGGGAAATAGCCTGGCTCTGGAAGTCAAAGGTCCTGGGTTTCAGTTCTGCCTCCACCATTTGCCTGCTCTGTGGCCTTGGAAAAGTCATTTACCTTCTCTGTGTCAGTTTCCTCATCTACAAATTGGGGATCCAGTATCTCTTTTCTCTTCTTCTCGTATTGTAACTCCCTCCCCGCAAGGAAAATTCCCATCTATGCATTTTCTCCCTGTTCTTAGTACAGGGTTTTGCACATATTAAGCATTTAATACTCCTACTTAGGCTGTGAGCCCCATGTGAGGCAAGGACTGTGCCCATCCTGATAAACTTGAATCTACCCCAGCATTGAAAACACTGTGTTATATACAGTAAGCACTTAAAAACATTATAATTATTATTATAATCATTATTAATAAATACTATTACTACTACTTAGATTGTGAGCCCTTTGAAGGACAGGGACTGGTTGTCTTGTATCTACTCCACTATTTAGTGGAGTGCTTGGCACATAATAAACACTCAAGTAATACCATTTCATTATTACTATAAAACAATTTTTACTCCTACTTCTCTTTATACTACTTCTATCTGTTGTTCTCATAAATGGCTCTGAATGATTCCAAGAAAATGAGGCATGCTCAGACATTGACAGAATTCAGAAAAATCCAGAATGTCCAAATGCAGGCAATGGCACATTTGGGCAGAAGCCCTCCCAGTCATCAGTACCACCCTAGGCCTGGCCCGCCCAGGTACCAGCCTGCAGGGGTACTGATCACGTGGTTACCGATCCTGAGTCTGCTGGCCTTGCACAAAGAATGATTTTTCCATGAAGCCTTAGAGATGGAAAAAACTCATGTGCAAGAAAATAAATATAATAAGAGGAAAAGCAAATTAAAGGGAAGAGATGAGAAAATAAGGCCTCTGACTTGACCTTTAAAAGTCACCGAAATAAAGCTGCAGTAATGTGGGCTCTGTAGCTAGCTCCTTGACCTTTGATCTAAGCTGAGCATTTACCCAGCAGATAATAATAATGATGCCAGAGTCCTCCCTTTCCTTGTCCCTTTGAGAGAACCTTCAGTATTTTTGGAGAAGTGAGGGGGGTCAGCCCCACTTTGATTGGAGGTGCTGGAGTAATTCTTGCTTTCTAGCCTGAATTTCCTTCTCAGGGTCACACCTGGACAGTTTCCAGTACTCTACCAGTTGACTAGGGGAGGAAGAGTAAAGCAGAGGCATACCCATTCCATTCATAGCTTGGCCAGTGGCTAGCGAGCAGAAGGCAATCTGCTACAGGTCAAAACTCCCCTCTGCTGGGCAGCAGCGACATGAGAGAGACTCAAGCTTACTGTGCAGAAGGAGGCAGTGGTAATCCACTTTGATATTTTTACCAAGAAAACTCCATGGATACACTACCAGAAGGACTGGAGGTGGGATATTCTGGGAGAGATGTGTCCGTGGCATTGCTGTGGATCAGAGATGACTCGACAGCATAAGACAAGACAAGCCTGAATAATGTGAATTATCTAGTCCTTCTGCTTTCTCTTCAATCAATCAATCTGTCAGTCAATTGTATTTAGTGAATGCTTACAGTGTGCAGAGCACCCTAATAAGCCGTTTAGACTGTGAGTCCGTTGTTGGGTAGGGATAGTCTCTATCTGTTGCTGAATTGTACATTCCTAGCTCTTAGTACAGTGTTCTGCACATTGTAAGCACTCAATAAATATGATTGAATGAATGAATAAGCATTTGGGAAAGTACAATAGAGTTGGCAGACTGTTACCTTTGCCTATTGTTTCAAAAGATCAGTGGTATGCTGGGGACTTCCAGACAGAACTACCTTCCCAACAAAGCCTTGTCCCCTGCAAGACTTTCCCATCACTGTAGACAACACCACCATCCTACACTTCTCACAAGTCCAGAACCTTAATATTATCATAACTTATCTCTCTCATTCAACCCTTATATTCAATCCTGTCAGATTTGGTGACACAGTATCTCCAGAATTCCTTATCCAAAGTGCTCCCTTGAAGAACTCATTCATCCCGTGCCTTCAACTACCACCTCTATGTGGATGATACCCAAATCTATATCTCCAGCCCTGATCTCTCTCCTTCTTGGCAGTCTTGCATTCCTCTTGGGTTCAAGACATCTCTACTTGGCTGTCCTCCCATCACCTCAAGCTAAACATGTCCAAAACAGAACTCCCTTTCTTCCAACACAAATCCTGTCCTCCTTCTCACTCTCCCCTCACTGTAGACAGTACCACCATCCATCCTGTTTCACAAGCCCATAACCTTGGCATTATCCTTGATTCTCTCTCTCATTCAACCCACATATTCAATCCATCACTAAATCCTGTTGGCTCCATCTTCACGACATCCTTATAGTCTGCCCTTTCTGTTCCATCCAAACTGCTACCACGTTAATGCAATCACTCATCTTATCCTGCCTGTATTACTGCATCAGCCTCCTTGCTGACCTCCCAGCCTCCTGCCTCTCCCCATTCCAGTCCATACTTCACTCTGCTACCCATATCATTTTTCTACAAAAACACTGAGCACATATCATCCCACTCTCAAAAAACTCCAGTGGTTGCCCATCCACCTCCGCATCAAACAAAACTCCTCACCATTGGCTTTAAAGCACTCAATCACTTTGCCCCATCCTACCTCACCTCCCTACTCTCCTACTACAACCCGCCCACACACTTCACTCCTCTTATGTTAACCTTTTCACTGTGCCTCCATCTCGCCTATCTTGCTGCAGACCTCTTGTCCACTTCCTGCCTCTGGCATGGAGTACCCTTCCTTCTCAAATACAACAATTACTCTCCCTCCTTTCAAAGCCCTATTGAAGGCACATCTCCTCCAAGAAGGCTTCTCTGACTAACCATCTCCCCCTTTCCTCTTATCCCTCTCCCTGCTGCATCGCCCTGACTTGCTACCTTTTCTACTTCCCTCCTCCCAGCCCCACAGCACTTATGTACATATCTGCAATTTATTTATTTTAATATCTGTCTCCTCCCCTCTAGTGTTAAAGCTTACTGTAGGCAGGGAATGTGTGTTTATTGTTGTATTGTACTCTCCCAAGTGCTCAGTACAGTGCTCTGCACATAGCAAATACATGATAAATTCAACTGAAGGAATGAATGCTATCCAGTAGTCCAAACACTTTCCATAGTTTGTTTTGACTACTGCTTCATCCTACTAACTGATCTCTCTGCCTCCTGTCTCTCCCCTCGGTCCATACTTCATTCTGCTGCCAAGGTAATTTTTCTAAAAAAAAATTCAGCCCACATCTCTTCCATTCTCAAAAATGATGAATGATTGCCCAACCATCTCAACATCCAACAAAAATTCCTTACCATTATCTTTAAGGCACTCAACCAGTTCGCTCCCTCCTACCTACCTTACCTCGTTTATGTCCTACCCAACCAGCTTACATAGTTCCTCTAATGACAATCTACTCACTGTACCTAGATTGCATTTATCTCACTTCTGACCCTTTGCCCACATTTTTCCACTAGCCAGAAACTCCTTTTTCCTTAATCTGTGACAGATGACCACACTTCTCAACTTCAAAGCCCTAGTAAAATTACATGTTTTCCAGAAGGCTTTTCCTGGTTTCCCTCATTTCCCCTCTTCACCCGTCTTTATGTACCACTCTTCACTTGGATCTGTACCCAGGATCAGGAAGCAGTGTGGTTCAGTGAAAAGAGCCTGGGCTTTGGAGTCAGAGGTCATGGGTTCGAATCCTACCTCTGCCACTTGGCAGTTGTGTGACTGTGGGCAAGTCACTTAACTTCTCTGGGCCTCAGTTACCTCATCTGTAAAATGTGGATTAACTGTGAGCCTCACGTGGGACAACCTGATTACCCTGTATCTACCCTAGTGCTTAGAAAAGTGCTCTGCACATAGTAAGTGCTTAACAAGTAACAACATTATTATTATTATTATTACCCCTTAAATACTTGATATTCCCCCCACCCCCAGCCGCAAAGCACTTATCTTTATAAGTGCTGTATCTTAAGATTTATCTTTATAATCTAACTCTTAAAGCACTTTAATTCACTCTCTACTGCAATCAATCAATTAATGGAATTTATCAAACACTTACTTTGTGCAGATAACTGTACTAAGTGCCTGGGAGAGTACAGTATAACAGAGCTCTAGAGGGGGCGATAGACATTTAATATAAAGAAATAATTTACAGATATATACATAAGCAGTGTGAGGTTGAGAGTAGGGTAAATATCCGATGTCCAAAGGTCACAGATCCAATTGCATAGGTGATGCAGAAAGGATAGGATGCTTAGGAAAAAGAGGCTTAATTGGGAAAGGCTTCTTGGAAGAGATATGACCTTACTAAAGCTTGGAAGGTGGGGAGAGGGGTGGTCTGGCATATATGGAGGGAGAGGGAGTTCCAAGCCAGAGGGAGGCCTTGAGAAGGGGGTTGGAAGTGAGATAGATGAGATTGAGGTACAGTGAGTAAGCTGCCACTGTAAGAGTGAAGTATGCAGGCTGGAGTGTTGTAGGAAATCTTTGAGGTCAGATGATGGGGGGCAAGTTGAATGAGAGTTTTAAAGCCAATGATAAGGAGTTTCTGTTTGATGTGGAGGTGAATGGACAACCATCAGAGGTTTTTTAGGATTGGGGCAGGAAATGTATCTGCTATCCCAAGCTCTATACATAGTAAGTGCTCTGTAGATACCATTGATTGATTGAGTTGGGAGATGAACGAAACTTTTTCTTGAAAAATGATATGGGCAGCACAGTGAAGTGTGGACTGGAGAGGGGAGATACAGGAGGCAGGGAGATCAACAAGAAGACTGATACAGTAGTCAAGGTGGGATAAGATAAGCACTTGGATCAGCAGAGTAGCAGTTTGGATGAAGAGGAAACGGCTTGAACCAACAGGATTTGAGGAAAGAGTAAATATGTGGGTTGAATGAGAGAGGTGAGTTGAGGATAATGCTAAAGTAATGGACTTGTGAGACAGGTAGGATGGTGGTGCTGTCTACAGTGATGGAAAAGACAGGAGGAGAACAGGTTTGTGTGGGAATATAAAGAGTTTTGTTTTGAACATGTTCAGTTTGGCAAGTTGGAGGGACACCCAGGTACAGATGTCCTGAAGGTAGGAGGAAATGCAGACTGCAGGGAAGAAGTCAGGACTGGAGATGTAGATTTAGGAATCATCCTCATAGATGATTCAGCTTTGAGACTGTAAGTAAGCTCGTGTGGGTAGGGAATGTATCTGTTATATCGTTGTGTTGAACTCTTCCAAGCACTTATTATAGTGACATGCACACAGTAAGCACTCAATAAATATAATTGATTCAATGTTTAGAACAGTTGCTATATTAGCACCACTGTATTGTATCATATTGTATCATGTTGCTATATTACCGATTTCGTTTATTACTGTTTATTGTTGTCAGTGCTGCCACCCACCTCTCTGGCCTCGCCATGTCCCTCCTCCCCCCCTCCCCCCTCCCGCCCCTTCCTATCTTCCCCTTCCCCTTCCCCTTCCCCTCTCTCGCTCAGCTCTTTCCCGCTCTCTCCTCTGTCTCCTCCCCCCCTCCTCTCTCCTGCCCTAGAACCCCACTTTACCAGCGCTACCCCTCTTCCCCCTCCCCCTACTCTTCCCCCCACCAAACCCCCTCTTCACCCCCTCCCCCCTTCTCTCTTCCCCACCCATGCCCCATCCCAGTCCTCTTGTGCCACCGCCACCCCTCATCCCCCTCTCCTCGTCCAGGGCCCCGCCACCTCCTTCCCATCCAAACCCTCCCCTCCCCCCGCCCTTCCCCCCCTACTCCCCTTGCACCCACAGCTACTTTCAAGTGTGGCCTCTGGAACCCCCGCTCTATTACAGGCAAGCTACCTTTCATCCATGACCTTTTCCTCTCCCGCTCTCTCCTCCTCCTCGCCCTTTCGGAAACGTGGCTCTCTCCCGAAGACACGGTCTCCGCCGCCGCTCTCTCCAGGGGAGGCCTCTCCTTCTCCCACTCCCCCAGACTCACCGGTAAGGGAGGAGGCGTCGGCTTCCTCCTCTCGCCCCGATGCCGCTTCCGCACTATCCCTCCTCCCCCCTCCCTCTCCTTCCCCTCCTTCGAAGCCCATATCATTCGCCTCTACCACCTCCTCCAGTTACTTGTCGCCGTCATCTACCGCCCTCCCGGTCCCACCTCCGACTTCTTCAACCACCTTGACCCCTTTCTCACCTTCCTCCTCTCCTTCTCTCTGCCCACTCTGATCCTTGGAGACTTCAACATCCATACGGATGTACCCGACGACTCCTCTGCCGCCCGCCTGCTATCCCTCCTCGACTCTGCTGACCTCCTCCTCCACCATACCGCGCCCACTCACCGACTCGGTCACACCCTCGATCTCGTCATCTCCTACCGCTGCACTATCTCCTCACTCACCAACTCTGAAATCCCTCTCTCTGACCATAACCTTCTCACCTGCCTCATCTCTCACACTCCCTCCCCCTGCAAATCTTCGCTACTGCCCCACAGAGACCTCCGCTCTCTCGATCCCATCCGTCTTTCCAATAGCATCTCTCCTCACCTTGCCGCCCTGTCCTCTCTTCCCACTCTCGACGATCAGGTCTCCGCTCTCAACTCCACCCTCTCTACTCATCTCGACTCTCTCGCCCCCCTTTCCCTCCGCCGCTCTCGCTCCACTAACCCACAGTCCTGGATCACCTCCTCCGTCCGCCTCCTACGCTCCTATGCTCGAGCTGCTGAGCGCTGCTGGCAAAAGTCCAAGCACCGAGCCGACCTCACACACTTCAAATTTATCCTTTCCTGCCTTAACTCTGCCCTCTCCTCCGCCAGGCAAAGCTTCTTCTCCTCCCTCATCGACACCCATGCCTGTCACCCCCGCCGATTGTTCCGGACCTTTAACTCTCTCCTTAGGCCCCCTGTTCCTCCCCCTCCCCCATCTCTCACCCCTAATGATCTGGCCACCTATTTCCTCACGAAAATCAACACGATCAGGTCTGAGCTCCCCAAAGTCACCCCTCCGCCTCTCCCCTCCCCCCCAACAACCCCCTCCCCTACTTTCCCATCCTTCCCTGCAGTATCCTCAGAGGAGATCTCCTCCCTCCTCGCAAGTGCCACCCCCTCCACCTGCGCCTCGGACCCCATTCCCTCTCACCTTCTTAAAACCATCGCCCCTGCCCTCCTCCCTTCCTTAACTTCTATTTTTAACCACTCAATCTCCAAGGGCTCCTTCCCCTCTGCCTTCAAACATGCCCACGTCTCCCCCATCCTAAAAAAACCCGCTCTTGACCCCACTTCCCCCTCCAGTTATCATCCTATCTCCCTACTACCCTTCCTTTCCAAAATCTTAGAACGAGTCGTTTACAATCGATGCCTAGAATTCCTTAACTCCCATTCTCTCCTAGACCCCCTCCAATCTGGCTTCCGTCCCCTCCACTCTACCGAGACTGCTCTCTCTAAGGTCACCCATGACCTCCTTCTTGCCAAATCCAATGGCTCCTACTCCATTCTGATCCTCCTTGACCTCTCTGCTGCCTTTGACACTGTCGACCATCCCCTCCTCCTCCATACCTTATCTCACCTTGGCTTCACGGACTCTGTCCTCTCCTGGTTCTCCTCTTACCTCTCTGGCCGATCATTCTCGGTCTCCTACGCTGGAGCCTCCTCCCCCTCCCATCCTTTAACCGTTGGAGTTCCTCAAGGGTCAGTTCTTGGCCCTCTTCTGTTCTCCATTTACACTCACTCCCTCGGTGAACTCATCCGCTCTCACGGCTTTGACTACCATCTCTACGCAGATGACACGCAGATCTACATCTCCGCCCCTGTCCTCTCCCCCTCCCTTCAGGCTCGCATCTCCTCCTGCCTCCGGGACGTCTCCACCTGGATGTCGGCCCGCCACCTAAAACTCAACATGAGCAAGACTGAGCTCCTCATCTTCCCTCCCAAGCCCGGTCCGCTCCCAGACTTCTCCATCACCGTGGATGGCACGACCATCCTTCCCGTCCCGCAGGCCCGCAATCTCGGTGTCATCCTTGACTCGTCCCTCTCGTTCACCCCACACATCCTATCCGTTACCAAGACCTGCCGGTTTCACCTCTACAATATCGCCAAGATCCGCCCTTTCCTCTCCACCCAAACGGCTACCTTACTATTACGGGCTCTCGTTATATCCCGGCTAGACTACTGTGTCAGCCTTCTCTCTGACCTCCCTTCCTCCTCTCTCGCCCCGCTCCGGTCTATTCTTCACTCCGCTGCCCGGCTCATCTTCCTGCAGAAATGATCTGGGCATGTCACTCCCCTTCTTAAACAACTCCAGTGGTTGCCTATCGACCTCCGCTCCAAACAAAAACTCCTCACTCTAGGCTTCAAGGCTCTCCATCACCTTGCCCCTTCCTACCTCTCCTCCCTTCTCTCTTTCTACCGCCCACCCCGCACGCTCCGCTCCTCTGCCGCCCACCTCCTCGCCGTCCCTCGGTCTCGCCTATCCCGCCGTCGACCCCTGGGTCACGTCCTCCCGCGGTCCTGGAACGCCCTCCCTCCTCACCTCCGCCAAACTGATTCTCTTCCCCTCTTCAAAACCTTACTTAAAAATCACCTCCTCCAAGAGGCCTTCCCAGACTGAGCTCCTCTTCCCCCTCTACTCCCTCTGCCATCCCCCCTTTACCTCTCCGCAGCTAAAGCCTCATTTTCCCCTTTTCCCTCTGCTCCTCCACCTCTCCCTTCCCATCCCCACAGCACTGTACTTGTCCGCTCAACTGTATATATTTTCGTTACCCTATTTATTTTGTTAATGAATTGTACATCGCCTTGATTCTATTTAGTTGCCATTGTTTTTACGAGATGTTCTTCCCCTTGACGCTGTTTAGTGCCATCGTTCTTGTCTGTCCGTCTCCCCCGATTAGACTGTAAGCCCGTCAAACGGCAGGGACTGTCTCTATCTGTTGCCGACTTGTTCATCCCAAGCGCTTAGTACAGTGCTCTGCACATAGTAAGCGCTCAATAAATACTATTGAATGAACAGTGCTCAGTGCTTAGAACAGTGAGAGCTCACCTCCTCCAAGAGGCCTTCCCAGACTTAGCTTCCCCTTTTCCCTCTGCTCCTTCTGCTCCCTCTCTGCTTCCCCTTCACCTCCCCTCAGCTAAGCCCCCTTTCCCCCCTTTCCCTCTGCTCCTCTCCCTTTCCTTTCCCCTCCCCTCAGCACTGTGCTCATTTGTCTATATTTTTAATACCCTATTTATTTTGTTAATGAGGTGTACATCCCCTTGATTCTATTTATCATGATTAAGTTCACTTGCTTTTGTCCATCTGTCTCCCCCCATTAGACTGTAAGCCCGTCAATGGGCAGGGATTGTCTCTATCTGTTGCCAAACTGTACATTCCAAGCGCTTAGTGCAGTGCTCTGCACATAGTAAGCACTCAATAAATATTATTGAATGAATGAATAATTGGCACATAGTAAGTGCTTAACAAATACCAGCATCATTATTATTAGTAGTATTGCTGATTGATAGGATGGTAGTCAAAGTCATGGAAGTGAGTGCTCCAAGGGAGTGGATGTAGATGAAAAATACAAAAGAGGACCCAGAGGGGACTCCACTGTCAGCGGGTGGGAGGCAGAGGAAGAATCTGCAAGACAGTGAATAGGAGCGGTCAGAAAGATAGAAGGGAAACCAAGAGAGGTGAGTGTCAGGGAAGCCAAGGTTGTATAAAGTTTCATGGAGAAGGGTATGAACCACAGTTTTGGAGGCAGCTGAGAGGTTTAAAAGGATTAGGATGAAGTAAAGTCCAACCCCAGCCCTACATCTTTCTTTAGCATTTTGATCCTCCCCTTACCTCATCCCCACAGCACTTATGTAAATATCCTAAAACTCTAAAGTTTCCCAGATCTGTAGCATATTTTAATGTCTGTCTCCCCCATAGACTGTCAGCTCTTGGGGACAGGTATCAGTCAACCAAGTCTATTGTACTGTACTCTCTCTAGTGTTTAATATAATGCTCTGCACACAGTAAGCACTCAATAAATACTATTGATTGATAGATTGATTTCAGCTTACTTTGTAAATGATGGGGAAAAATGTCAAGCAATTTCACTACATTCAAAGTCCTTCAATGCAGCCCAGTCCCCATGCTAGACATTTTAGTGTTTCACTTTGCCCTTTCCCCTATAAGGTTTTCTTCATCACCCCGCCTCCCCACCCCCAGGGAAATGTACCAGCCTTTTCCATTTTGGGAAACATCCATCCTTAGCTGTTGGCTCCAGCTTGCAACTTGAGCACGGGTTCCGTGGACATTTTGGGATGGCAGCTGTCATTCTGAGGGGAGGGGCAAATGGTACCTTTGTCACACATTAAAGTGAGAAAGCAGTGCAGGATGAAGGAACTGGAAGATTTTTCATTTCTCCCCTAACAAGAAATGAAATCCTGTAACATGTGCTGGGTAATTACAACCCGTTGCGTGGGCATCATCGCCATATGCCCTCTCCACCCGAGGGGCCCAGTTTCAAGGTTGCAATGTCACAGATTGTAGCCTTACTGTTTATAGCTACCCCTGGCGCTGGAGAACTGACTGGCAAGATTTGCTCTGAACTTTTGTTTCTGCAAGAACTCTTGGAGCTGGTAAATTAGTTCTCTAATGGCTTGAGTTACAGCTGGAGAGGCAAGATTTTCTCTAGAGGGTCTCAAGGCATACTGAACTCAGTGTTACCTTGAGCCCAATAAACAGATGTCTTGGCATGACATAGTGGATAGAGCATGGGCCTGGGAGTCAGAAGGTCATGAGTTCTAATCCTGATTCTGCCACGTGTCTGCTATGTGTCCTTGGGCAAGTCACGTCACTTCTCTCTGCCTCAGTTAACTCATCTGTAAAATAGGAATTAAGACTGTGTGGGACAGGGACTGTATCCAACCTGACTTATTTGTATCCATTGCAGAGCTTAGTTAAATGCCTGGCACATAGTAAGCACTTAACAAATACCACAATCATTATCATTATTACTATTATTATTATCTTTATTGGTCAAGTCTTAATTCATTGAGGAAGGGCCTGAAGAAGCCATGTCAAGGTCCATCCCCATGGACCAAACTGCATGTGCAGCTGAACTTCCATTCAGGGAAAACAAACTGAAAACAATGAATTAATTCCCTGTACATTGATTAGTTACTGAACACATTTATATGACAGAGATAAAGTAAAGGGAATCGAAGACTAGAACTTTCTCTGTTTGCATCTTGCCAATGCAGCATAATGGGCCAGATAGATAATGAAACACGGGTGCAGGGCAGACCTATAAATGCTTTGGATTACATGGATTTGGCCTGGGATTGGAGTCAGATGCTGATAATTCTGAACCCATTAGTGCAGAAACGATTAATCTCTGCACAGAAACAAGGAGGAAGGGAATGATGGTCTCACATTGGTCTTCTCAGTTACACTCACATGTACAGCTAGAATTTCACTGTTGGCAAAGTCATGTATGTGAATATAATGCATACACACTCACACATCCCCCCAAACACACACACATTCTACCCATAAGGGAGTTTTCAACCCAAGGATGGAGACAAGCAGACACAAATCCCTATGTATGCATCTACATATCTACCTACATATCATTATATGTGTATCTATACATACCTATTTATCCATCTATATATATACTTGAATATAGAGATATGCACATGTATGTAAATGCTGTTGATGAGGATGAGGAGTAAGAAGAGAATGAGGATGATGATAACAGGTTGGGAATAACTGAGTAAATAAATAGTACAGAATTCAGTGCCTCTCTGTTGCAGTGTTAAATCATTTGTACATCTTTCATGTCTCACTATCAGAAGATGTTATAATTAATTAGATGCCATTGTTTAGATCTTGGACACATCAAGGATGCTTTTAATGTAGAAGGTGAAAGAATGGAAGATTGTGAGTTTATATTTGACTGAGTTTAAAGCAGTAGCAATAAGAATGGTATTTATTGACTACCTATGAGTGTAACATTCTGTATTATGGGTTTAATAAGTAAAGTGATAATAATAACAATTATGATATTTGTTAAGTTCTTACTATGTGCCATGTACTGTTCTAAGCACTGGGGTAGGAACAAGATAATCAGGTCAGTCATAGTTCCTGCCACACATTGGGTTCACAGTAGGTAGGAGAAAGAACAGAAACACAAGACACATTCTCTGCCTTCAAGGAGCTCATACTCTAACAGGATAGACATCTTAGTGAATATTTCACAAGAGGGCAATCAGAATAAGCAGACTACTCAATCAAATATACATATAAACAAGGGCTATGTCTGATTTTACCAAATAATAATAATAATTGTGGTATTAGTTAAGCACTTACTATGTGCCAGGCATTGTACTAAGCACTGGGGTGGATAACTAGCAAATTGGTTGAACACAGTCCGTGTCCCATGTGGAGCTCACGATGTCAAACCCACTTTACAGATGAGGTAACTGAGACCCAGAGAAGTGAAGTGACTTTCCCAATGTCACACAGCAAACAAATGGCAGATCCGGGATTAGAACCTGTGACCTTTTGACTCCCACCCTATGCTCTATCCACTAGGTCATTGTTGGGTAGGGATTGTCGCTATCTGTTGCCGAATTGTACTTTCCAAGTGCTTAGTACAGTGCCCTTCATACAGAAAGCACTCAATAAATATGATTGAATGAATGAAATCACGTGAGTGTAGAGGGAGAAGATTAGAATCTACTTTTGGGATGTTCAAGATGGAAGAAGAGATGGCAAAGAACAGAGAAGGTGTTTAATTGAGTTAAGAGAACTAGGTGAACATCAAGTCAGTAAAATCAAGATCCTGATTGTGCTCCAAGGAGAATGGTTGGACTACAGTGGTGAAGGTAGCAGAGAGGTTGAGGAAGATTAGGATAGAATACAGGCCATTAGATCTGGTAAGAAATGGGTTGTTAGGTAACTTTGGAGGGTGTGGTTTCAGTGGAGTGAAGCAGGCAAAAACCTGACACTAGTTGAGAAGAAGAGTTGGTAAAGAGGAGGTAAAAGCAGTGAAGGCCTTTGGATATGAAGAGGAGGGAGAAAAAGGAGGAGAGGGTTACGGAGTGCTGGGACTGTGTGAAATTCACATCTGATGATATCTATTTTACTGACAAAGTGGTTGACAAGGTCCTAAATAGTTTGCTTTTCAACCTTCCAATCACACATGACCATTGCCTTTTTTACACATTTCAGGATCACTGCTCACCCATTCTTGAAATCTCCCATAATGATCAGCTTATCAGATGATTAATCAGATTTGAAGCCACTATATTTGATCTATCCAGATACAGTATTCACTGCAACCCAGCTTTACTCTGTGGGGTAGATGAGGTGAATGGGTAATTGCAGGCATATGGTCACCTGAAATTCAGAAAGCATGAACAGAGTGAACAGAAAAGCACTCAAACATCTTGCCCACTTGTACCTTATATCGCTGATTTCTTACTACAACCCAGCTCACATACTGTGCTCCTCTAATGCCAACCTACTCCCCTTACCTCGATCTCATCAATCTTGCCACCGACTTTTCATCCAAGAACTGTTTCTGGTCTGGATTGCTCTCCCTCTTTGTATCCTATAGATGATCACTCTCCCTACCTTCAAAGCCATATTGAAGGTACATCTCCCCCAAGAGGCCTTCCCCAAATGAGCCTTCACCCAAATAAAGGTGCACTCTTTATTCACCTCTCCCTCAGCCCACAGTACTTATGTACATATCCATAATTTATTTATTTATGTTAATATCTGTCTCCCCCTCTAGATTGTAAGCTAGATTTGATCAGGGGATGTGTCTACCACCTCCGTTATACTGTACTCTCCAAGGGCTTAGTACCAGTGCTCAGCACACAGTAAGCACTCAAGAAATAGATGGCAGAGACAGGATTAGAACCTAGATCTTCTGAGTCCCATGCTCATGCTGTTTCCAGTAGGTGTCATAGGAGAGAGTTGGGCTGATAACTAGAGCTAATTTTAAGATCAAGGATCAAAATTGTAGGGTTCTAGTGGCCAGGGACATTTCTACCCACTCTGTTGAATTTTATTTTCCTTCCCTTGCATGGAGTTCATAGTCTAAGTAGGAGGGAAAACAGGATTCCCCATTTTACAGCTGAGAAAACTGAGGTACAGAGAATTTAAATGACTTGACCAAGGTCACACAGCAAGCATTTGGCAGAGCTGGGATTAGAACTCAGGTCCTTCTGACTCCCAGGTCTGTGCTCTCTCCACTAGAACATGCTGCTTGATTGATTTGACTGAGAGAAGAGAGAGGGTGAACAGACAAAATAAAACAAAGACTCAGAAGACGTAACGCAGCAGAGGACAGTGTGCGCAGTAGCTAGCCACTGAATGGGTCTCTTGGAACATTCATTTCAAGAAGATTATGACAAAAAAGAAGAGAAGCAAAAAGTGTCATGCGAGTTGCAAATCGGACCACTTTTCATATATACATTCTGAAAGGAAAAGTACAAAAGTGCTGTGGGATTGAGGATAGGGTAATGATCAAATGCTTAAAGGATAAAGAATGAAGAGAATAGGTGATGCAGAAGAGAGAAGGAGCAGGGAAAATCAGCCTTAATGAGGTAGGCCTCTTGGAGGAAATGGAATTTTAATAAGGCTCTGAAGGTGGGGAGAGGGGTGGTCTATTTTATAAGGAGGGAAATGGGGCTCCAGGTCAGAGGGAGAACAAGGGCACAGAGTCGGCAGTGTGATAGATGAGATCAAAGCACAGTGAGTAAACTGGTGTTAGAGGGATGAAGTGTGCAAGCCGGGTTGTAGTAGGGAATCAGAGAGGTCCATTTGGAGGGGATAATTTGCTTGAGTGCGTTAAAGCCAATGGCAAGGAGTTTCTGTTTGATGAGGAGGTGGATAGGCAGCCATTGGAAATTTGTGAGGTGTTTGGAGATGTCAACTGAACTTTTTTTAGGAAATGATCTGGGTAGCACAGTGAAGTAACGACTGGAATGGAGAAAGACAGGAGACAGGGAGATCAGCAAGGAAGCTGATGCATTACTCATTAAAGGAGGGATACGATAAGGGCTTGGATCAGCTTAGATACATAGGAAAGTGTGAATTCCATGACAGCTTTAAATTCTGTGTGGCTGATGAAATCCCTTGACTGAGCATAGAGTTACTTGGACTGAATAAAGCAGATGGACACATAGTGGACACATAATACATAGCAAGCATACCAAGCATACACACACAGAGAACTCAGAACATACCCTGTGACAATGAATGGGCAGAGACACCATGAAGAAGCAAACAATCAATTGTTTTTATTGAGTGCTTACTGTGTGAAGAGCACTGTTATAAGCACTTGGGTGAGTACAATATGAGTTGATAGACACATTCAATGCTCACTTAATCACCTTATTAAGCTAACCTCCTTTTCTCAAAGGGAAAATGAAAAGTAATGAGGTACAGAAAAGTCAGAAATAAGGGGACAGAGATATTTCCAATAATTGGACTTATCAGCTACACCAATGCAGCCATCTTACAATTTGAATGATCATATCCCCTAAAGAGACATAAATATACTATAAAAATTCTGATGAAAATTAAATGTGAACAAATTCAATGCCAAATTTTACATTTAACTTTAACTGTTGGGGCAATAGGGTGAGGGGCAGAGCAATGACATTGAGAGAATCCACTGTAGTACAGGCCTTATGGATCTGACCTCTAGGATATCTGCTATGGTAAAGGAGTTATGCTGAAGCAGAGTGGCTTAGTGGAAAGAGCACGGGCTTGGGAGTTAGAGGTCATGGGTTGGAATCCCAGCTCTGCCACTTGTCAGCTGTGTGACTGTGGGCAAGTCACTTAACTTCTCTGTGCCTCAGTTACCTCATCTGTAAAATGGGGATTAAGACTGTGAGCCTCACGTGGGACAACCTGATTACCCTGTATCTACTCCAGCGCTTAGAACAGTGCTCTGCACATAGTAAGCACTTAACAAATACCAATGTCATTATTATTATTATTATTAAAGTTTTCTGGTCATTCAAGAGAAGTTGGGACTCCCCACTAGCCCATGACATACCAAAGGAAATTGTTACCCTTGCTCTCCTCTTGGCAGAGAGGAGGGCCTGGGCTGCTTCCACCATGGAGTCCCATGAGTTGAGCTTCTGCCGCTGCAGGCATCCTCCACCTGCCATGGTGGGGTATTCCCTCACTCTCTTCCTTTCCCCACTCCAAACCATGTCCTAGGTGGAGCTCTATGGTATGAGGGAGATTTGAGCCATATTGTCCCCATAGTTCCAGTGGGTCCCTCAGTGTGGAGAGGGGGTTCTGAGATGCCACTGCCATGGAGCTGATGCCACCTCTCCTCTCCAACATCCCCTCTCACCTGTGGTGCAACCGAAGGGCCTGAGCCACCACTGTTTTGGGGCACCTCTGTGACAAGCAAGTGTCTCCATGCCCGGGCACAGCACCCGTCACCTGCTACCAGTCCTGGGTCCTGGCTCTGCTGTTGGGAATCACAGCCCCTTTCCCACATACACCCCAACACAGAAGTTCCATGGCACAACACCCAGCCCCTGCCCCGAATGCAGCCTGTGGCATTTCCTGGAGCTGCTGTCACTGCAGGACACCTCCCCGACTCCACCACAGCTTGGGATTGACTATCACTGTGTTTTCCCCTCTGACCCCTCCAGGCCACATTCATTCATTCATTCAATCATATTTATTGAGTGTTTACTGTGTGCAGAGCACTGTACTGAGCACTTAGGAGAGTACAATACACATGGCTCCAAGTTGATGGATCAGGTCACAAGGTGGAGATGAATGGACTGTTGGAAGAGGGACTAAGAGTAACACTGGAGACTAAGAGATGCCAGGTTCCTGCTCAAAAGGCATTGAGAAGTCACAATCTGACTGACAGGACAGGGAATAATGACCATTCGCGCTGAGGGGACCATCTTCAGGAGGGCTAAGGGGAGCTGACTGTATCTGTCTGAGGTGACTTTATAGAAATGAGTGGATGTGATAAGTGTAAGTGGTCCCACCCCACCTGTGTAAATGGCCTGCGCTCAGTACTTGGGTCGGGAGCTGTGTGCTGAGATCTCCTGGGAAGGAGTGGGATTAAAGGTACCTGACTAGGAGTGAGCTACTGTCTCTCAGTTCTCTGTGCTGCACCTGACTGGGAGTGGTGGCAGAAATGTGCAGAATATAGTTATATTCAGGATTTCCTGCCTCTAAGGAGTCTGAAACACACCAAAGGAAATGTTCCTTCTGTTAGGTAGCACACAACAATTCAGAGTTTGCTGTTCTTCGAGGGGTTCTTCAGGGAGTTCCACCTGCATCAGGCTTCGTCCACTGGAGATTCATTATCAGCATATCCTGCATCCAGATTTACAGGAAAAGTGACCTATAGGCCGGCAGGACCCAAATTGGCAGAAACCAAAAGGTAAACTAAAGCGGAAAGAGGTGGAAGAGTAATCACTCCAAAACTAAATAAGAGGAAACTTCTACATGTGGATTTACTATTCTCTTCAAAGTCTCTATAGCAATGTGGAGAAAAAGTAGAAGAGGTGGTGACTACAAGAATGGGGCTGGTATGTGGAAGCGGGAAGCTCCGGGTGCTCCCGCAAATACTATATAAAGACAGGAACACAGAACACCTCTGGGTCAGTGTGCTGAGTGCAGCCTGCCTCTATCACTGGTGCATGGCGGTGTGAGGCAGCGTGGCAGGGCCTGGTTGCTTAGTGAAAGCTTGGTGGCCAATCCAAATAAACACTAAACACTTTATCCTGGGAACCTGACTCACTATTAAACTTGGCACTGGCTTGCCGCAGCCACATAGATGAGCTAAAATATTCTGTTCCAGTTTCTCTTTGTGAATGAGGAAAGAAAGGAGATGAAACAGCAAGCCCTCCAACCCCAGGAAGAACTGGCTATATATAAGTGATGGTTGAGGAAAATACACTTTGATAATGACGGTCATAGCCAAAGCACAGTAACCAACTCAAAGTGCTGTATATGGGTGTCAGATCTCTATCACAGTGTCAGGCATGGCCCACTGCATCATTTGAAAAGAATTTAGGCAAGCTGATGATGGGCTTCAGTAAGAGTCAAACCATGAAAATGGAGAAGCTTTAGAGGGAAAATAATAACTTTTCTCTCATTACATTTATCATGAACCCAGGTTTTTTGTAACTTCTGATAAAATGCTATTTGATCAGAATTTCAAGTGTCTGCTTGAAACAGGAAGCAGGGATCAAATAGACCCCTTTGGCATTTTTTTTTGTGATATTTGTTAAGTGCTGTCCTAAACACTGGGGTAGATACAAGATAATTGGGCCGGACATTGTCCCTGTCCCACGTAGGACTCACAGTCTAAGCAGAAGGGAGATAATTTCAAAGGAGACTATAACCCGCATGGCAGTTCCTTTGCAAATTGAACCAAATACCTAGGTGATTTACTTTCTACAATGAGTGGCTACCCTGCTTTATGAGGGCAGCCATCTGTTGCTGGAGGCTAGGGTAGTCCACAATTTAGCAAAGGAGCTCTCTTTCCTCTGAAGCTACAAAATGGAAGTGGGAGATAGATCTCCTTCTGCCTCAGCCCAATACTTCCCTGTTATCTTAAGGACATACCAGTGTTCCTTGAAGAAAAAAAATTCAGCCCAAATTCCATTTTGGAAATGTTACCTCACTCCAAGTCATTTAAAATAATTCCTCAGAATGGTTAGAATTTTTCTTCTTTAAATCTCCAAGAACTGAAGCCTGTAAAAAGTGAGAGAGACATGAAAAATCTAAATTGGCTCAAAATGTGTTGAACAAAGAAAGAACAGAGGAAGTCTTGGAATAGAAATGACATCTGACCACATGGATACCATTGAGGGAGTAGAGAGAGGTACATGAGATAATTAAAGCAGGATGATGCTGTCTGTATCTCTACAGGGTGTCCTGTGAAAGTGGAGCTGACTAAAACCATCAGTAAAGGGTGAAGCTGATTGGCAAACAGAGAATTCACTAAGGAATCAAGAATATCCTGAGAATTACTGTGGGAGCAGTGTTATCCTTTCAAAGATCAAAAAGGTGCCAGGCTACATCTCATACAGAAACTTTCAACTGACACAGGCTGAATTTTCAGAATGGCCCTTTACAGTATGATCCTGTGTTTGCCAAGTCATAACTGGGAGGGTAAATCTGTGAATTCAATCTCAATTTCATCCTGCCCTAAATAGTAGACAAATGGAGACAAACTCACTCTAATTCCTAGGGGAGATGTGAGGAGCTTGATCTGGAGCTGAAGAGGAGAATTTGGCTTATTCCAGCTTTCAAATTATTCAAATCCAACACATTTCTGACTTCAATAAAAAAATGACAAGCAGAAGAGATGAATGAAACAAGCATTTTTTATTTCATTTTAATGTGACACAGTACAGTTCTCTATCCAATAGTGAATGATACTCTTCCGGAGATGACAATTCAAAATACTCAGTAGTCCTGAGTAACTGTTTCTTTGAATTCAAGCTGAGCAATGAATGATGACTGCTATACTAACTTTCAACAAAATCTTTGCTTCCAGGATGTATTAGGCATCATATAGCAAATCAAATACACTAAAAAGATCAACAAATTGAGAAAACCAAATCAAACCTGCTACAGGAAGAAATGGAATAGTTACGGCTTTAGCTCTGTAATTTTCTTGTACTGATGAATGGTTGAATCTTAATCAAATTCAAAAGCTATCCCTTCTGGGGTGATCTTCAAGAAAATATTTCTCCTTCAGGCGAAGTCATAGAGTGACCTGTGTATATTCTTGGGCAGCGTTGTCTGGTTCAGAATTCAGGTGCTTCCATTCCTTCTGACCCCTCTGGGAATGTGGATGTCATTCCAGCACCAGTGCCTCCAGGTCCTCATATTAATCCTTCTGACTGTGAATGGGCACACGGTCTGGAGGAAGAATGGGATACAGCTTCTGCCAGCGCTGTGGGGGCCAGAGAATATGAGTGGCCTGAGCATGGAGGAGCCCCAGCGAAACCTGCATCAATCAGAGAGAAAGGGTCAACATTCACCTCTCTACCACTTCATTAAGACTTTCCCCAAGGGTTCAGGGGATGGGATTCAGCTTTGGCGCCAACAGACAAACCCGAGGTAAACTGGTTCTTGAAACAGTCAGCCTGATTTATAGTCCTCTCAAAACTTCCAATGGAGTTTCCAATGATTCCATACATGAAAAGGGGAGCTAGATAAAAATATTTTGCATTTAACCTATATAGGGAGGTGACATGGCCTAGTGGAAAGAGCACAGACCTGGGCATCAGGGGACCTGGGTTCTAATCCTGATTCTACTACTTGCCTGCTGTGTGACCTTGGGCAAGTCATTTAACTTATCTGTGCTACAGTTTCCTCCTCTTTAAATGGGGATTCAATATCTGGTCTCCCTTTGCCTTAGACTGTAAGCCCTGTTGGGGACAGAAATTGTGTTCAACCTGCTGATCTTGTATCTACCCCAAGTCCTAAATACAGTGCTTGGGTCATACTAAACACTTAACAAATACTGTGATGATAATGATGATGTACAAATACTCCCCTACAATCTTGGTTTTCCAAAGCAAAAATTACGGTAGGTGAACTATTTTAAGTATTAAAGGGATAAGCCACATTGAAGACATGCCTTCTCACACTGATTCTCAATGATCTAGCCACATATTGGTCAGGTCCTACTATATAGATTTTTTTTAAATGTGAGAAACCCCCCAAATTGTCCCTGGTCGGTTCTACAGAACCTAGAATTTGATTCAGTGTATTAAATTGTTCAGGACTCATTAATTTCCCATTATTCCTTATTTAAGTTTATATTTTACTCTAAGGGATATTGCTGTTCATTGAAAAAAAATTCGGTATTTCTCTTTCTTCCCAAAGATAAATGATTCATTTTAAAATTAAAAGTACTCAATAATAATTACAACAGTAATTAATAATAATTACTATTATTTACTATACTATAAATAATATAATATAAAAATGATATTATTATATATTTATTAATAATAATAAGGATATTAATAAGGGTATTAGTTACACACTTACCATGTGCCAAGCACTATTCCAAGTGCTGTGGTAGATTCAAAATAATCAAATTGGACACAGTCCCTGTCTCACACAGTTTCACAATATAAGGGGAGGGATAGCACGTATTGTATCCCTATTTAACAGATCAGGAAACTGAGACTCAGAGAGGTTAAGTGACTTTCCCAAGTTCCCACAACAAGCCAGTGGCAAAGCTGGGATTAGAACCCAGAGCTTCTTACTCCCAGCATGCTCCAGGACCAACAGGCTGGGGATAAAAGCTGCTCCCACCCATTCTCGGACTCCTCCATCCCCACCAAGATTTTGAGCCCAATTTTTAATTATTTCTGTGTTTTAATAATTCATCACTCTTGATGTGTCTGTCTCCAATCCCTTCTCCCCTTAAAATCTTAGATTGTGAGCTCCCCAAGAGACATGACCGTGTTCAATTCCCACCTGTGTATCCTCTTCCAAAGCTTAGTGCAAGTCCTCTGTACAAAGTAAGCCCTTAATAAATACTACTAATAAAGATGGCATTTGGTAAGCATTTACTATGTGCAAAGCCCTGTTCTACTACTCTTTTTCCAACAGGCCACATTATGAAAACCTCAGTGGCATCAGTAACATGAATACTGAAAAGACATAATAAAATTGACTTGATTATGAGATTGTAAACAATGTAATGCAAACTAGAAGTAGTGGTGGTGGTAAGAGCATTTTTTGAGCACCCACCAAGTGACATGCACATACAAAGTATGTATATGAGAAGCAGCAAGGCCCAACGAGCAGTGTGACCTACTGAAAAGAGCATAGGCCTGGTAGTCAGAGGACCTGGGTTCTAATACTGGCCCTGCCAACAGCCTCTTGTATGACCTTGGACAAGTCACTTAGTTTCTCTGTGCCTCAGTTGCCTCATCTGTCAAATGGAGATTAATTAGCTGTTCTGCCTCCTACTGAGAATTTGAGCCTTATGTTGGGCAGGGACTGTGTCCGACCTGATTAGCTTATCTTTACCTTAGCATTTAGAACAGTGTTTTACTCTTAGTAAGTGCTTAACATATATAATTATAATGATTATTAACATAATTATTATTGTGTATTTGGGAAGTACAAAATTAAGATGTAACATGCTTCCTGCCCAAAAGGATTTTGCACTCTAAGGGAGGAGAAAGGCATAAATATATTCATTAATAAAATAATCAAAAGGAATAAATTTGAATTATATTGAATAAACACATATACAAGTGCTTAGGATAGGCATAAATAAGTATATAAGTGCTAGAGATGGGAGGATGGGAATGCACTGAAAACAGGGGAAGGCTTGTTGAAGGAGATGGGATTATAGAATGGATTTGAATATGGACAGGGTTCTGGTTTGTTAGATTTGGGGAGGGCAAAAATTCCAAGCTGGGGAAACAGTGTGAGGAAGGGAAGGAGATGGGAAAGTGAAAAACAAAGTATAGTGAGAAGGTTAGTTTGAAAGGAACAAAGAGAACAAGATTGGGAGCAGTGAAAGACGAGAGCAGATATGGAAGTTGATGGCAAAAGCTGAAGTTGATTAGGAGGAGTTTTTGCTTGATGTGGAGGGAAATGCATAGCCAGTAGAGGTTACTGAGGAGTGCAGAAATGTGTTCCATAGATTTTTTTTAAAGTATTTGTTAAGCGCTTATTATATGCCAGGTACTGTTCTAAATGCTGTGGTAGATATAAGATAATCAGGCTGGACACAGGCTCTGTCACATATCATTCATTCATTCAATCATATTTACTGAGTGCTTACTGTGTGCAGAAAACTGTACTAAGCTCTTGGAAGAGTACAATACAGCAGTAAACAGATATTCTATACCCACAACGAGCTAACAGTCTGTGGGGGGGAAGGACACACAATAATATAAATAAATGTTACACATATAACATGTTACAGATAAGTGTCATGGGGCTGAAAGGGAGAAGAACAAAGGGAGCAATTCAGGATGACCCAGAAAGGAGTAGGAGAAGAGGAAAGGAGGGACTTAGTCTGGGAAGGCCTCAAGGAAAAGATGTGCCTTCAATAAGACTTTGAAGGGGAGGACAGTAATTGTCAGATTTGAGGAGGAAGGATATGGGCAAGGGGCCAGCGGTGAGACAGTTGAGACTGAGGCACAGTGAGAAGGATGGCACTAGAGGAGCCAAGTGTGTGGTCTGGGTTGTAGTAGGAAAGTATCTAAGTGAGGTAGGAGGGGGCAAGGTGGTGGAGTGTTTTAAAGTCAATGGCGAAGAGTTTCTGTTTGACGCAGAGGTGGATGGACAACCACTGGAGTTTTTTGAGGAGCAGGGTGATGTCCAGAACGTTTTTGTAGAAAAATTATCCAGGCAGCAGTGTGAAGTATGAACTGGAGTGGGGAGAGACAGGAGTCTGGGAGATCAACAAGAAGGCTAATGCAGTAATCCAGGAGGGATAGGATGAGTGATTGTATTAACTTGGTAGCAGTTTGGATGGAGAGGAATGGGCAGATTTTAGTGACGGAGGGAAGGTGAGACCGATGAGGGGCACAATCTTCATCATCATTTTACAGATGAGGTAGCTGAGACACAGAGAAGTACAGTGAAGTGTCCAAAGTCACACAGCAGACAAGTGGTGGAGCTGGAATTAGAACCCAGGTCTTTCTTACTCCCAGACTCGTGCTCTATCCAATAGGCCATGCTGCTTTGAGAGTACATTTCATGGGTGTGGTATAGATTGGAAGGGGAAGAGACTGGTGGCAGGGAGGTCAGTGTGGAGGCTAATGCAATAGTCTAATCATGATAAGACAGAATTTAGACCATGGGTTTAGCTATTTGTTGGGGAGGAAGGGAGTGATTTGGGAGATGTATAAGGAAAACTGGCACAATTTGGCAGTAGCTTCCATGTGAGAATCAAATGACAGCAAGATGTTGCAGTTTAACACTGAGTTTGTGGATTTATAAGGCAGGGATGATGGTGGTGCTACTGAAGGACAAGGGAAAGATGGAGAAGAAGCTGAATGAGAGGGAAAGATGAATAGTTCTGCTTTATAACTATTGACTTTGAAGGGCCAGTAGGACATCCAGATGGAGGCAAGAGGAATTGTAGATTATAGAATAGATGAGAAGTCAGGACTAGAGGGGTAGATTTAGGAATCATCTACATGAGAAACTTGAGAGAGTAAGTGTAGAAGAAGAGCAGGGAACCAAGAACTGAGTCCTGCCAAACTCTCACAGTAAGAGGATGTGAGGCAGAATAGGAATTTGCAAGTAAAACTTAGAAAAAGTGACTAGAGAGGTAGGAGGTGAGAAGTGGCAGGGTTGGAGGTGAGAAGTGGCAGGGTTAGAGGCACAAATAGAGAAAGTGAATTTAGAGAAAAAGTAAAACACTGCCCCTTGAAAAACTGCTGAGAAGCAGGAGAAATAGGCAGGAGTGGTTGAAGGGTGTTGAAGGGGTGATCAAGAAGTTCACTTCTGATGGTTTCAATTTTAACCATAAAGTAGACTAGGGCTCCATCTCGCCAAGTTGGTGCTTGGAGAAATTGTGTAAATAAACTCCTCATCTTCCTCCTGGATGCTCTACCCCACCTAATTGTCCCATAAGAGCCAAAACCACCATTACCCTCCCCGGCTCTCAAGCCTATGACCGTGACATTATCTTTGACTCCTCCCTCTCTTTCACCATCCATATTCAGTCACCAACCCTGCTGGGTTCTTTTCTCACATCACTTCCAGGATTTGTCCCTTCTTCTCCATACAAATAACCACTACGCTAGTCCAGGCACTTGTCATACCCTGCCTTGATTAGTGCATCAGCTGCCGCTGATCTCCCTGCCTCCAGTCTTTGCACCCTCCAGTCCATATTTCACTCTGAATCCAGGATCATTTCTCTAAAACCACATTCTGCACATGTCTCCCACTCCTCAGAAACCTTCAGTTGCTCCCTTTTCCTCACAGTATCATGCAGAAATTCTTAAAAATTAGTTTTAAGGGAATGCAATAACCTTATCATTTATCTTTATTAATAATAATTAATAATTTATTATTTATTAACTTCTTATTTACCAAAAGTAGTGCTTGTGCTTTCTGCTCCCATTGTGATTTTGTAGATTTTAAACAGGACTCCCTTCAACCTTTGCCCAGAAAAAGAGTCAATATATTATCAATCAAGTAATCAGTAGTATTTGTAGAATGGCTACTGTGCACAGAGCACTAAGCGCTTGGGGACTACCATGGAAAAAAAGAAAAAAACCCAATTCCAACCCATAAGACGTATACAACTTAGCTGGGGAGAAAACAGAGGTTCCAACTTTTCATTTAGAGCAAGGGGGTGAAAGGGGGAGTAGCAATTTTTAGGGAGATGGAGAACTTCAAAGTACTAAAGTGTCTGAAAGCTGCCATTTGGGGACATTTCATCCCTGATTGGACATTCTCGGGCTTTCTCCATCATCTCCAAGGAGTAGGCTCTCCTGGATGTCACACAGAAAAGAATTTACAAATTTAAAGAAATAGTAGTATGTAAAATGGTAGGGACAAAAGTGACAAAATGACACAAAAAAATTAGGGAAGGGACAGAGGGAGAAGAAAAATGAACCTGGAAAACTGTTTGGGAGGAGGTGGGTTTTCAAAGTGTTTCAAAAATGGGGATGGTGTGATTTGGTGGTTTTTCACAGGAAGAGAGTTCCTGGCAGGGGAGAGCGTGGAAGCCAGGGACCATAGGCCAGAGAGTTAATAATACAGCACAGTGAAAATAAGGGATTGGGAAGTACAGAGAGTGCAGCTGGGGTGAGGGAGGAGAAGAGAGTGAATAGCTGTGCGGACGAGAGGGGATGAAGTGCCATAAAATCAATAGTACAGAGTTTTTGTTTGCCATGAGAATGAATGGGTAACCATCGGGGGTTTCCGAGGAATGGGTAGTTATGTACAGAAATATGCTTTAGAAAGATGATCTGAGCAGTAGAGTGGATTATGGACTGGAGACAGGGGAGTCTGGAGGCAGAGAAACCAATGAGACAGTCATGCAGCTGGGATATGCTAAGAGTCTGGTCCAGGAGGGGTGCTGGTTGGATGGAGAAGCAAAAGTGGATCTGGAAAATGTGTTTAGCAACAGATTGGATGTGAAATTTGAAGGTCAGTCCTCATTTAGAAACTTCTCCATCTCCCTGATAATCTTATTCTCCTCTATACCTCTTTTCATTCCATTATGTCCTTCCCAGCATGCAGTAACCAGTTACATACAGTATTTCAGATGCAGGCATGCCACAGAGTAGCAGTTATGTGTTTCATCTTTTTTCACCTTCCTGATGATGCCCAGAATTTATTAAGGATGTTTGAGAATTACTGAATACCATTTGACTAGCCTTGTCTTTCCCATCATTGAAGACAACATCACTATCCTCTGCCTTAAAAGCCCATATCCTTGCCCTTATCCTCAACTCAACTCTCTAATTCAAGCTACATATTCAATGCCACCAAATCCTGCCGGTTCTACCTTGAAAACATTACTAAAATCTGCCACTTTCTCTCCAAAGAAACTGTTACTATCCTGATCAGAGAATTTACCATATCCAGCCTTGACTACTGCATCAATCTCCTTGCTGACCTCCCTGCCTCCTGTCTCTCTCCAGTCTAGTCTTGTCTTCACTCTATTGCCTGGATCATTTCTCTAAGAAAACATTCAGTCCATGACTACCCACTCCTCAAGAACCTCCAGTGGTTGCCCATCCACCTCCGTATCAAAAAGAAACTCCTTGCCATTGGCTTTAAAGCACTCAATCAGCTCACCCATCCCTATCTTACCTCACTACTACAAGCTTCACTCCTCTAATGGCAACTTGTTCACTGTATCTCAATCTTGTCTCTCTCGCTGCCAACCCCTGGCCCATCCAACCTCTGGCCTGAAACTCCTACACCCTTCCTAGACAACAGGCAACCACTGTTCCCACCTTCCAAGCCATATTAAAATCCCATCTCCTTTAACATGCCTTCCCCAACTAAGCCCTCAATTCCCCAACTTCCTCTCCCTTCTGCATCCCCCATGCACTTGGATCTGTACCCTTTTATAGCATTTGATATTCACCCCACCCTCAACCCCATAAAAATAATAATAATAATGTTGGTATTTGTTAAGTGCTTACTATGTGCAGAGCACTGTTCTAGGCGCTGGGGTAGATACAGAGTAATCAGGTTGTCCCACATGAGGCTCACAGTCTTAATCCCCATTTTACAGATGAGGGAACTGAGGCACAGAGAAGTTATGTGACTTGCCCACAGTCACACAGCTGACAAGTGGCAGAGCATGTAGGTATACATCCATAATTCACAGTCTATTCTTCACTCCGCTGCCCGGCTCATCTTCCTGCAGAAACGATCTAGGCTTGTCACTCCCCTTCTTAAACAACTCCAGTGGTTGCCTATCAACCTCCGCTCCAAACAAAAACTCCTCACACTAGGCTTCAAGGCTCTACATCACCTTGCCCCTTCCTACCTCTCCTCCCTTCTCTCTTTCTACCGCCCACCCCGCACGCTCCGCTCCTCCTCCGGCCACCTCCTCACCGCCCCTCGGTCTCGCCTATCCCGCCGTCGACCCCTGGGCCACGTCCTCCCGCGGTCCTGGAACGCCCTCCCTCCTCACCTCCGCCAAACTGATTCTCTTCCCCTCTTCAAAACCCTACTTAAAACTCACCTCCTCCAAGAGGCCTTTCCAGACTGAGCTCCCCTTCTCCCTCTACTTCCTCTACCACCCCCCCTCACCTCTCCGCAGCTAAACCCTCTTTTTCCCCTTTCCCTCTGCTCCTCCCCCTCTCCCTTCCCATCCCCTCAGCACTGTACTCGTCTGCTCAACTGTATATATTTTCATTACCCTATTTATTTTGTTAATGAAATGTACATCGCCTTGATTCTATTTAGTTGCCATTGTTTTTACGAGATGTTCTTCCCCTTGACTCTATTTATTGCCATTGTTCTTGTCTGTCCGTCTCCCCCGATTAGACTGTAAGCCCGTCAAACGGCAGGGACTGTCTCTATCTGTTGCCGACTTGTTCATTCCAAGTGCTTAGTACAGTGCTCTGCACATAGTAAGCACTAAATAAATACTATTGAATGAATTTTATGTCCTGCCTCCTCCACCAGACTGTTAACAGGGAATTCGTCTACCAACTCTATTTTACTGCAGTCTCCGAAGCACTTAGTACAGTACTCTGAATAGAGTAAGTTTTCAATAAATACTATTGATTGAATGATTGCTATTCACTAGACTGATGATTTAGGAACAGTTGACAATGATATTTAGAGCTCCATGCTAGATGTTTGTGGTTTGGATTATATTTCCTTTAGTCATTCCCTCTCAGCCAGCCCTCTGCCTCTGACTTCCAAATCCCCATCTTCAGCCCTTTGGAATAGGTCATGATGTCTAAAACTGAACTCATCCTCCCTTTAAAACCTTCTCCTCTTCCTAACTTCCCCATCAACCTCTACACCACCACTATTCTTCATCCCCTGGGTCCTCCCAGGCTTGAACGTTTGACTCTCTAAATTCAATCTGTCTATAAATCCTACTAGTTTTTCCTCTGTAATACGGATGGATCTTTCTCTCCACCTTTACTGTCACTACCCTTATTCAAGCTCTCCTCATACCCAGGCTGACTTGTAATAAACTACACATTGACTTTCCTGCCTCCACTCTTAAGTCTATTTTACAGACAACACCATGAATCAGTCATTTAAAACATCCTGTCTCTTAAACGCTGATGGTTTTTCATTATTTTAATCCAAAGCTACTGTTTTGTTTTGCACTTTTTTTTACTTTAAAAGAAGCAACCTTCTCAGAAGCCTTTTGGAAACGAATTCCCTTAATTCACACTTTTACCTTTCCCTACAACAAACTCCGGGAAATTAGTGTCTTTCCATCAAGAGGCTATGGTTTTTTAGCTATTCACTGACCTATAATTTCTGGAGTTGAGAGTTACATTGAAATTAACAAAAATAATAATAATAATAATAGTAACATTTATTAAGCACTTTCGATGTGTCAAGCAATATACTAAGCACTGTGGTAGATAAGAGTTAATCAGGTTGGACATAGTCTATGTAGGAGGGAGAATGAGTATAGTGGCCATTAGTAATGATAGAACACCAGGAGTTCTGCAACTTTCCCCTTTAAGTTCCTTCAAAGCTTTTTCTTTTTTTATCTTGGGAGTTTGTTTATATCTAGTTAAATTGCTTTAAACTTCTGATGGGTTTACCACAGTTCAGTCTAGTACTTCTGACTATCTGCTAAAAAAAAAAAGTTGGGAATTATGATTCTATAGTTTTTTCTGGTAAGACTGAGCTAAAGAATTAGCTGTCTCATCTCTACTGTTTTTAATTTCTAAGTACACCTTTCATACCACAGTCATCAGAGTCTCATCTCTCCTGTTTTGAAATTCTAAGTACACCTATCATACCACAGTCATCAGGAAGCCCCCTGAATTCCTAGCCAGCTTCCAACTTTTAATGGAAGCTGGAGAATATTTCATTATTGGTACACACTTCATAAGGTACTCCTCATACACTTTTCTAGCCTCCCTAAAGTCCTGTTTGCTCCTGACTTGCCACTTGTTTTCTTTTCAAAGCACCGATATTATGCTCTTCTGAAAATTCAGTTATATATCTTTATTTTGTAATTGCATCTCCTGTCACCTTCAAAGGCACATAACAATCTTCAGGTAAAGGTAAAACTCAATCAGCCTTGCAAATAATCAGCCCAACAAGTTTTCACCATCATCATCTCCATTAGAACTACCTTAAAGGGGTGGCCATTCCTCCTTGTAGAACAGATGGCTTCTTTATCCCTTATTCTTGTGCTCCCTTCTCATTCACCCACCTTCCATAATGGAAGAACTCAATCCCACTTCCCAATTCCCACATGCAAGCTGCATGACTTTGGTGTAGAGGACCCCACCCTATCCGTCGTGGGACACCCTTGCATTTGACCTTCTTGGAAAATGGAAAAAACCGAACACTTTAACCACATTAGTGGGCCTTAGCATGACTATCTCATTGAAACATCAAGAAAGGGGAAGGTACCACTCAGCTACTTTCAAACTGTGGAGGGCATAATCTTTCATAAATGTAGTCTAACCTCCACCATAAGTTTACTGAGTTTTCTGTTCCCTTGCATCAGAAAAAGAGGCTGGTTAGATTTCTCAGCAATGAGGGTAAGAACTGTTATACCGTAGAAGGCTACTTTAAACAACAGTGAAATCTGAGAAGTTGACAGTGATCATTACTTTCTTTTCTTTCAGACTTATAACAGAGGCAGGTATTTATAAAGGTCTAGTCACATATAAAATCAGAAAGCTTTTTGGACAGCCATCTTTAAGTTCTACTAAAGGAGAAAGGGCCAATCGCTATAAATGAAAAGTTACTTTATTTTTTTCCAACAATTCTTTTAACTCCAAAGCAATTCTAGAGGCTTAACCCAAACTTCATAAAAATAATTCAGTGTTGGCTCAAGAGCAAAATGGAGCCATCAGGAAGTTGCATCTGGGTTATGATTCAAATTCATATGAATCTTCAATTACTTTGGCTTCTATCACAGTTTCCTCACTATTGGAGCTTCATTGCCATCCATCAGCTAATGACAGAAAGGAAAGAAATGAGTGGAATTGGGGTCAAGGAGATTTCAAGAGGAATGGAGTCTGTTCTGAACTTTGGATCCAAATTTGGGAAAGAGAACAGAAGACTTATGGACACCATATTTATGTGACCCACAAGGAGCCCATTCTCTCCAGTAAGACGCTCCTCACCTGTGACTCAGTTCCCCAACTTAACTGTGAGCAGGAAGGCTCCTGGCATCAATGAGGGCTCACACAGGTCTCTGGGGTGGGTCCATGGGTGGTTCCTGCAGGTAGGTGGTGATCCCAGCACTTAATTAGCCCCAGCCAGGATGGGTTCCTGTGTACCTTTGCCAAAACATCCTTCAGGGATGGGGAGCTCAGATATCCTCTCCTGGGATGCTAGAGGATACCTAGTTGAGGACCCCTGGTATGAGTGAGAAGGAGCTCCTCAGATTCATCCCAGAGCCAAGGTTGGGCATTATTCTTTCCCAGGCCTTTTCAGGGTCCCTGAATCTGGGTCCTGAGATGCCCCAGGAGCACATTTAGGTTGTCAAGGAAATGGAGGGTCTGGCTATGCTATAGCAACCTCCTGGGAGCAATCCCCTAGAAAAAGGCAACATCAATGGTCCTGGCAGGGAGAAGAGAATGCTCTGCCAGCCCACCAAAACTTCTCCTAGGATCATTAGGGAAAAATACTGATAAGGTGGCACGTTTCCAGGAACTAGGGCATTGGATTTAAGTCTCTCCTGGAGAATCAGACTCCTGTACTCTGCCACTTCCCCTTTCTGTAATTGACTTTAACGACTGTCACCCGCTCTAAGACTGTAACGTCCTGAGGGCAGGGATCGTATCTTATAAATGCTATAGTATTGTATGCTCCCAAATGTTCAGTGCAGCATTCTGCACACAGTGGGAGCTCAATAAATACCATTGATTGACTGGTAGATAGGGCATGTGTGGAGCAAGAAGAAACCATGCTGATTTCATGAAGGTTAGTTCAGTGTTCTACAGGCATAGAAAAGCACCCAAGCTGAACAGGGCAGGCAACAGAGGGGTACAGCCAGGCCAGGGGAGGAAGAGGAGGCTGCCAACTGCAGGGAGAGTTCACAGAAACACCAAAATGCCCCAGACAGAACGAAAGGAAAAATAGGTTTAAATGAGACACAGACATTAGGGATGGCCAAGAGGGTAGAATGAATGAATGATCCTCTGATGAGCAGGCTGGAGCACTGGCTGTCCAAACTGGTCTTCCTTTGATAAGAGCAAATGAAGAAAGTCTGATTGTCATTAGACAATCTGTTCTGCCTCAGGTGCCCCCTCACTAATGCCAATGACTGGCAGAAGGCATTTTCTCCCCGGCCCTTCTTGCCTCTCCACTTTTTTTACTGCCTTCCCTCTGAGAGGAAGCTGGGATAGGGTGGGGCAGGAGTTGGTGGAGCCTCACATCAGATAAGGATTATGAGACTGAGGAAATAGAGGTCTCTCGCATGGACGAGGGAGGGAGAGGATAAATGCACCGTAACCAGAAAAAGGAGACTACTCCCAGTTCGCAGAAGAACAGTGCCACTACTATTCATCCTAACAGACTACACATATCACCCCTATTTGTGGAAAAACATGTAAAATGGGGAAAGTCAGAAAACCAGGAATGACTGGATTCTTTTCTGGAATGAATTTTAAAAGCACTAAGATTCATGTATTTGTCTTCAATAAAGAGAAGAGAAAAATCTGTAGCTAACTAGAGGCAGAGGAATCATCAATGGGAAGCTGTCCAAATCCACCAAAAACAAATTGCTAGCAGAACCCACCAGCTTTCTCAAAATAATTACAACACCAGAGCAGGGAAAATGTGGGGGAGGAGAGCTGAGTTCAGACTCCGGAAGGCAAAGATGTTCAGCCCCCCACGTGAAATCTTTTCTGAAATCCCAGAGGGAACTGGTTGGATGCAGACAAAAGTCCATGGCCAGAAATCTCCCCAGGCCAAGTGGCGGGAGCAGATGCTGCTCCGTGGAGTGCGGTACAAATCTCAGAATGGACTGGAAGGAGCAGATGCAGAATGTGAACACATGTGTCACTCAGGGCAGCTTGTGCAGCAGCTGGTATTACCAAGGGACCCTGGCTTGCCCAATTTGGGGACCTTGAGCAACTCTGAGAAGCCCCTTCACCTGGAATGCCCTCCCTTTTCACATCTGACAGACAGTTACTCTCTCCTCCCTCCAAGCCTTATTGAAGGCACATGACCTCCAAGAGGTTTTCCCTGATTAAGCCCTCCTTTCTTAGAGAAGCAGCATGGCTCAGTGGAAAGAGCCCGGGCTTGGGAGTCAGAGGTCGAGGTCATGGGTTTGAATCCCGGCTCTGCTGCTTGCCAGCTGTATGACTTTGGGCAAGTCACTTCACTTCTCTGTGCCTCAGTTACCTCATCTGTAAAATAGGGATTAAAAACTGTGAACCCCACACGGGACAACCTTATCACCTTGTATCCCCCCAGTGCTTAGAATAGTGCTTTGCACATAGTAAGTGCTTAGCAAATGCCACCATTATTATTATTATTCTGCCTCACTTTTCTGCATCATTCCCACTCCCAGCCCCACAACACTTATGTACATAAATGTAATTTTATTTATTTATATTAATGTCTGTCTCTCCCTCTAGACTGTAAACTCACTGTGCGAAGGGAATGTGTCTGTTATATTGTTACATTGTACTCTCCCTAGCGCTTAGTACAGTGCTCTGCACACAGTAAACGCTCCATAAACGTGATTGACTGACAGACTGACAAGTGACTGCCCTGGGAACTGGCACCTAGGCAGCCCAAGAGGCAGAGAAAAGGAGGGATAGGTCAGGATGGAAGACTATCCAGTTCCCTTTGAAGATTCCAAACCAGGCTCCAGCTTTACCTGAGCTGTGTCCTCCAAGGGCCCTACAGCCATGTTCTGGCCACTCCCGAGGCCATACCAATGCTCTAGGAGCCCCACCACTCTCCACCAACACAAGAATCATGGGGTTCAAGGACTCTGGTCACTGCAGGCCTATGTTACTGGGCCCCAAGGGTGTATCACTGGACAGGGGCATGTCCAGCTGCTTTTCCATTGATACCAGAATTGCCATGGGTGGTGATCACTGTCTCCACTGCCAATCTACCCTCCTTCCACCTGTAAATGGTACCCACCAGGTAGCCCTGGGTCGTGTTCTGCACAGAGATGCTACTTTGTCTCCTGGGAAGTGACCTGCATTTCCAAAGAGCTGAGCCTTGGTAATGTGAGCACTAATGCAGTAAGAGCCCTGGAGAGGGCCAATATAATGCTGCCTCCATCCTCTTTACATAGTCTCCTGCCTCCCTGCCTCCTGCCCTGTTCCCGGGAATAATGCAATGGGAAACAGTACATCACAAGTCAACAACAAGATTTATCCTATGTGGACAATACTAATTGTCTGACACTGATGATCTGTAATGCAGAAATCAGGGTTTTCCAAGCGTTTAGTACAATGCTCTCTACCCAGTAAGCTATGGATTGAAAGTAGTGGTTGTTAATGCAGTCTCCAAATAAGACTTTATCTCTTAAGGTGCTTATTCCAGGAAAGACTTTTTGTTCTTGCAAATTATTTTCACTTGGGTCATTTCAACCCAATCTCTCTGCACTAGCAGGAAAGCAGTTTCTAGTCATGGCAGGTCTCTTCACCGGTCACACTTTTCCCCAGACAGCTGCAGATCTCAGACAATCATTCCTCTCCTGACCAGCAGTTAGTGATCAGACAATTCAATGCTTTATGCAAAAAATAGATACAGTGCTGGCAACGAGGGATGGAGTTTGGATATCTCCAGCTAATTTTCATAAATTACTTTCCTAAATTACTTTTCCAGGGTTAATGTTTATGCACCAGTATCTTGAACACATAATCAAATCACTGAAGTTGAAGTGGTCTACCTCCTTATTTTGTAGCTTGATTAAGCAAGTGATGAACACTTGAATATAGTTTGGAGAGTTAATATCTTTCATACTTACTGTGATCCATACGGGATCAACTCTCCAGCTCCTTCTCTTGAGTGGTGTCTCTTGTCTACCACATCAAACCCACTTCTTTCACCCAGGACTCCCAGGGGGCTAGGAGGGAAAGCAATCTCTCCCTTCCCTGACAAAATCATGCACCCACCTGAACTGAAATGTCACAGCCTGGGCGACCACCTACTCCATCCTCCAAAGCACAGAAAGATTAATTGGAGGTGAGTGTAAGAGTGGCCACTCAACCCCTCCTTGATGCTGCCCCCGTAAAGCATTCATACTCCCTCAGAACCAGCAAGAAGCAATGTGGCCTAGTGGATAGAACAGGGGCATGGAGGTCATAATGACCTGGGTTCCAATTCCAGCTTTGCCACTTGTCTGCTATGTGACATTGGGCAACTCATTTAACTTCTCTGGGCCTCAGTTCCCTCAGCTGTAAAATGGGGATTAAGGTTGTGAGCCCTGTGTGTGTAGGACAGGGACTTTGTCCAACCGGATTAGCTTATATGTATTCCAGTGCTTAGTTACCTGGCACATGGTAAGTGCTTAACAAATACCATAAAAAAAGAACCATATGCAGATACAGGACTTCACTTAGCACTCCTCACACTAAAGGTAATCAACCAACCAGTTCACAGTATGTATTGAGCACTAAGTGCTTGCTTAGTACAATATTGTACGACAGTACAATAGAATTGGTAGACATTGTCCACAAGGAGCTTACAGTCTCAAAGAGGAGACAGATATTAAAATAAATACCGATAGGAGAAATAGCAGCATGTAAGGATATTTGCCAAAATGCTATGGGGCTAGGACTAGAGTAAATATCAAGGTTTCACAGATCCAAACCCAAGTGAATAGGCAGTGCACAAGGGAGGGTAAATAGGGGAATGAGGGCTTTGTCAGGAAAGGTCTCTTAGAAGACATGCAATTTTATTAGGGATTTGAAGACAGAGAGAGTGGTGGTCTGTCAGATATGAAGCGGGGAGGAGTTCTGGGTGTGAGAGAGGAAGTGGGCAAGGACTCAGTAGTGGGATAAAGGAGATAAAGGTACAGTTGATATTAGAGTGATGTGTGTGTGTGTGTGTGTGTGTGTTGGGTGATAGTAGGAAACCAGTGAGGTAAGATAGGATGAGGAGAGCTGATTGAGTATCTTGAAGCCATTAGTGAGGCAGGGGAGCTGATCTGTTCTCTTCCGTCCCCACACGCTTGCACAGAAGCCTTCCATCCTAGTCGTGTGAGAGCCAGGACTTGTTTATGGAAGCTCAGTTCTGGGGCTCATCTGTCTTGTAGGGCTCCCATATGACCTATGGCACATATGATAATAACATGCCCTCCTCCACGGTGACACCACACGTGGAATGGCAGGATTGTATCACAGCATCCTGCTTCTCCACCCTGACTATAGCTTGATTTTCCTTCAAAACCCATAAACCATAGTACTTTCCAGCTTCAAAATCCTTCTGAAAATATATACACACACACACATATACCCCTCTACCATGACACAAAGTACTTTATCAGCTGGAGAGAAAAACTCTGAGCTGCAATGGCAGACTGAGAAAGGCTAGCAGAAGTGACAGTGGTGTGGTGTGGGTGGAAGATGACAACAACAGCTAGCCTTGGTCAGAGGCAGGAAGTGAAGGTGGGAGGTGGAAGTTGGCAGTGGAAGCATGCAGAGTGACAGCATCTTATTTGGCAGTACTTTAGCACCTCTTCCTGACAGAAGTCAGGAACTTCTGAATCTCAGTGGGCCTTCTTGGGTCCAAGGCCCTGGGTGTGAGCCCTTGTGTTTACTCGGCCCTGGTGAGAGCACACCCTTCATTCATTCATTCAATTGCATTTATTGAGTGCTTACTGTGTTCAGAGCACTGTACTAAGCACTTGGAAAGTACAATTCGGCAGTAGAGACAATCCCTACCCAACAACGGGCTCACAGTCTAGAAGGGGGAGACAGGCAACAAAACAAAAGAAAACAAGAAGACAGACATCAATACCATCAAAATAGATAAATAGAATCATAGATATATACACATCATTAATAAAATAGAGTAATATATATGTACAAATATACACAAATGTTGTGGGGCAAGGAAGGGGGCAGAGCAGAGGAGGGAGAAGGAGCGATGGGGAGGGGAGGAGGGGCAGAGGGAAAGAGAGGGCTCATTCTGGGAAGGCTTCCTAGAGGAGGCCCCCAGTAGGGCTTTAAAGAGGGGAAGAGAGTTAATTTGGCGGATGTGAGGAGGGAGGGCATTCCAGGTCAGAGGTTGGACGTGGGCCAGGGGTCAACGGCGGGACAGGTGAGAATGAGGCACAGTGAAGAGGTTAGCCGCAGAGGAGCAGAGCATGCAGGCTAGGCTGTAGATGGAGAGAAGGGAGGTGAGGTAGGAGGGGGCAAGGTGATGGAGATCATGGAGGAGACCTAACTCTTTTTAGGGGAAGAAACATATTGTCTGAAATGAAATGTCTACATGAAGGTTGTCTCCATATGCCAGTCCCCCACATACACATGGAAATGAACTTGTCTCAGTACCAATTATCAAAGCTCCTGGACCCACTGGGGCTGATGAATACTTTAGTAGCAGGCAAGCAGCCTCCAGTAGTTAATTTCCCCAAGATAATGGGAGTGTGGCTGAGAGGGGCCCTGCCTTGGGAGCTTGACAGGGCGGAGGAGGTTTAGTCAGACCCCATCATGGCAACACTGAAGGAAAGGTGCCAGGACCTCTACTAGGGAAGCTGGGAAGGAGGATGGGCCAAGAAATTAGAAGCAAGAAAAGCAGCGTGGTCCAGTGGAAAGAGCACAGGCCTGAGAGCACAGAGGACATCATTTGCCTACTGTGTGACCTCAGGGAAATAACTTCTGTGCGCCTCACTTTCTTCATCTGCAAAATGGAGATCCAATACCTGTTCTCCCACCCTCTTAGACTGTGATCCCCCAGGAGGACAGGGAGTGTATCCTGCATGACTATCTGGTATCTACCCTGGAGCTTAGTACAGTGTTCGATACTTAACAATTATTACTGTTATTATTATTATTACTATTATCATCATCATTATTATTATTACTCTCTACTCACTGCCCACCGCATTCTCGAACCGGAAGGCCTAGGATCCCAAAACCCGGGAAGCACCTTTCACTTCCAGCTTCCCAGGGAGACCTCAAGTGCCCGTCTAGGACATGTTGTTAGCAAAGGTGCCCGTGTTGGCTTTCCTAAGCCTGAAATATAAATGCATGGCTTTTTGTGAATATGACTAGGAGGAAAAGCAATCCCCCATAACCCAAGACATGGCCATGCACCCACCTGAACTGAAACATCACATTCTGGGCAGCCATCTACTTGGTTCCTACAGCCCAGAAGAAGATATCAGTTTCTGGGGGCACCCTGAACTGAACCATTAAAGTCTATCAGGATTATTCCCCTTTAGCATGGGAGTGAAGTTTTGATACATCCCCACACTGCTTCTTCTTCTTCAATGAAGTATGAAACCAGTACCATTAAGTTTCATCTTCATGAGACGATTTTTTTCCTCACAAAGAAGTGACAAGTTAGATAATTATTTGGGAAAAACATTTAGAAAGTAATTTGTTCGGCTATACTAAAAATTTTAATTGATAAAGCATCAATTTTAAAGACATCTTGTCCCAACAATTTAGCTTCTCTAAAAAATCCATAGTTTCAAAGAAATGAAACATGGTTGCAATTACATTTTTTTTTTTTTCAAGATTGAACATTGAAACAATTGCTCCTGTGTTCAGGAAGAGGCTCAATAAAAATGAAATCCTCTGGATTATAGTAACATCTCAAAGAGAGCTCTTCAGCTAGAAGAGGTATCTGAAATAATGAACTAGAGAAGAATTAAATGTTCTTGATTTTCTTCCCATAAGGACCATGAAAGTGATATGTCAGGAAGGCCTATTTTCTACTTATACGTCGGTTTCTGTTCATTGCATTATATTGCTCAGAGTCCTTACAAGCCTCACACAAAATTGTTTTTTAGGGAAATCAAGCCAAGCTGTCAGTGTTCCAAACCTAAAGATCCCCATTGTGAGGTATCCTTCATCAGGTAGCAGTAGTAATAATAGTATTTACTGAGCACCAGCTGGGTGCAATACACTGTCCTAAGCACCCACAAGAAGCCTGCAGTCTAATGGGGGAGTTAGTTTTGTTCCATGACATAAGGTTGATGTACAAAATTTTGACAACCAAGAGGTGTTTGGTAATAAAAGTTCCAGTTGCAGGGAGTGAAACAGTGGGGAAGTAAATTGTGAATTTCAGATATGTGAAGTTAACTTACACTACCAGCACGCCTGGAATGTCACACTATAGTCCAGGTTAACCGAGACACAGAGGTCAGAAGAAAAAGAGCAAATATAAAGAGAAAGTGCTGCCCTGCTGTTCCTGAATCCTGGGAATGGGAGTGTTCAGTATACTGCTCCACATACAGTAGGTGCTCAGAACAGAGCTCTGATGGTAGAGGTAGCAATAACACTAATTTAGACCTGACTAGGTGCAGAGCACTGGGAAAGAAGGCAGCGTGGCTTGGTGGATAGAGCATGAGCCTTGGAATCAGAAGGATTTAGGTTCTAATCAAGGCTCCGCCACTTTTCTGCTGTATGACCTTGGGCAAATCACTTAACTTCTTTGGGCCTCAGTAACCTCATCTGTAAAAGGGGGATTAAGACTGAGCCGGACTGTGTCCTGATTAGCTCATATCTACCTTAATGCTAAATACAGTGCTTGGAGCATAGTAAGCATTTAACAAATACTATTAAAAATTTTTTTTTAAATTGCATGGATGAGATGGAGATACGGTCCCTACCCACCAAGAGGCTCATAATCTAAGAATACCAGGGGAAGGGCAGGTGCAGATGCAAAAGGAAAAGTACAGAATAAACGCTCAATAAATACAATCGATTGACTGATAAAGCAAAAACATAAAAGGCAAGGATGCAGATAAACAAAACAGGAACATTGGATTTTAGACTCCTCACGGGAACTCTACATAAAGTGGATGTCAAGTACACTGTAGACATCCCATACTGTGCTCTGCTAGGAGGCATTTGATGGGACCCAAAAGCTCACCCCTCCCTTCCCTGATGTACCTTTCTGGAAGAATGTATCCTAAAAATCACTTTCTGATCCTTTTCTTAATGTATTAGGAATAATTGGGAAAAAAAACTTCACACATTATTTTAGGATGAAATAAAATGCCGGAGCCACAGGCCAATAGTGGAAACAAACTCTCAAGGGTGTGCGTCTGGGTAGTCCAACTCATGACCCAAGTGGCAGGAGAAGAAAGAGAAGCAGGGGAAACCGACTGAGTCTAAGCAAATTTCTGGAGAAGGAGATTAAGAAGTGATAGGACTCAGAATGAAACTCAGAGAGGGATACTGACCTATAACTGCTCCTCAAAACAAGCTCCTGACACACTGACAAATATTCTGATATGAAGTTGTTGGTATCAAAACACTGAAAATGTAAACAACTTGGCTATATACATCCTCTGAAAATAAGATCAGTGAACCTTTAACTAAGAGGGTTCTCCCTACTGGTTCATTCTGTTGTTTCAAGGTTCCATCCACCAGGAGCCTTGCAGTGGTTTGGGGCTGTGTGATTGGCCAGAGACTGCAATCGCTTTTGTATTTCCCCACCAGGGATCCACATCCCACAACTAATGTTTTTCCCAGGGTATGCTGGCATGCTGCAGGGGAGGCAGGGACTGGGAACTGGGAGTCAAGAGCCCTGAATTCTAGTCCTGGCTCTGCTTCTTAGCAGCATTCACTGAGCACTTACTGTGTACAGAGGATTTTACAAAGTGCTTGGAAGAGTACAATAGGAAACAGAGGGTAGACATAATACCGATCCACAACCAGTCTGTAGTCTAAAGAAACAGATCAATCAATCGATCTATCAGTGGTATTGAACCGAATGCTTACTCAGAATACCCCACCTCCATCTGCAGTCATTCTGGTAGTGTATCCGTAGAGTTTTCTTGGCAAAATATGAATGGTTTATCATTGTCTCCTTCTGCACAGTAAACTTGAGTCTCCGCCCTCGACTCTCTCTCATGCTGCTGCTGCCCAGCATAGGGGAGTTCTGACTTATAGCAGTTTGCCTTCCACTCACTAGCCATTGCCCAAGCTAGGAATGGACTCAGCATACCTCTGCTTGACTCTCCCTCCCATAGACAAGACTGGTAGAGTACTGGAAACTCTCCAGGTGCGACCCTGAGAGGATACTCAGTACAGTGCTCTTCCCAAACTAGATTTCCAGCACAGTGCTCTACACAAATTGGATGCCCATTCACTAAGACGTGCAGACAATGTTGTTGTTGTAGATAATGTGACTTGCCCCAAGTCCCCACTTTCCTTCTGCGGCCCACCCTCCTGTTCCCAGAGAAGCCTCCGCTTACATCCCGCTGGGTCTGTTTGGCTTCAGTCCGGCAGTGCTGAGAGACTTTACCTAACCTCAGCAGCCTCTGCCCCAACAGTGGAGCCAAAGAGCAATATAGGCAGGTGCCCCTTAAGAGTGGGACCCCCTAGAGGGCAGGACAGAAAAAGCTTCTTTGGAGGACTTTAATATAGAAAACCTACAGGAAGAGATAGCTATATAGGCTCCTAATAGTAAGCCAAATCCACCACTCAGTAGCTCATCTCTCATTGGCTGGGCTGGACTGGCCTGGGCAAGAGCTGAAAGCCAAAGTTATTCCCAGATGCAGAGTGGGAAAGCAGGCCTTTAGGCCACATGGCCAGACAAAGCCCAGCTCACTAGAACGAGCCTGCCTGGCCGAGGGCATCCAGGGTGGCAGGTTCCCAGGGCTAGTTTTTCAGAAGGGACTCCTGATTGTCTTGCAAGGCTACCTGGATGTAGATTGCTGCTGACCTCTCACTTCCTCTCTTCTACCCCAAACCTATGTGATGTCTACCACCTCCGAGGACTGGTTTGGGGCTGCTCAACTGGCCCGACACTCCAGTGCCAGACAGATCGGTGTGGGGAAAAACCCGAAACTTTCTCTGTCACCAGAGCCCCAGGGAGTCATTAGGGTTCCTGGAAGGGCTCAGGAGCAGGGTGAGAGGGGTTGTTTACCCAGTGTGAAGACCATCATGAATACATTGTGTCTAAAATAAAATTTCCCTTGGAGAATTCAGTTGGGAATTCCAGAATCTCCAGTGACTGTAAGCAGGCAGTGAGGACTAAAATAATAATGAAGATATTTGTAAAGCCCCTACTGTGTGTCAAACACTCTTCTAAGTGCTAGGCTAGATACAAGCTAATGAGGTTAGGCACAATCCATGTCCCACATGAGGCTCACCGTCTTAAAAACATTTTACAGATGAAGTAAACAGTGAGGCATAGTGGATTGAACACGGGCCTGGGAGTCAGAGGTCAGGGATTCTAATCACTGCTCTGCCACTTGTGTGCTGTGTGAACTTGGGTAAATCACTTCACTTCTATGTGCCTCAGTTACCTCATCTGTAAAATGGGGATTAAGACTATGAGCCCACGTGGGACAATCTGATTACCTTTTATCTACCCCAGCACTTAGAACAGTGCTTGGCATATAGTAAATCCTTAACAAATACTATCATCATTATTATTAAACTGACTTGCCCAAGATCATCCAGAAGACAAGTGGTGGAGCCAGAATTAGAACCCAGGTCCTTCCAACTCCCAGCCCCATGCTCTATCCACTAGACCATGCTGCTTTCCCTAATGGAAAGAGCATAGGACTGAGAGTCAGGAAACTCAGGATCGAGTGTGGATTCCACCTCTTACCTGCTGTGTGACTTTGGGCAAGTTACTTAACCTTTCTGTGCCTCAGTTCCACCCCATAGAATGGGGATAAAATAGCTGTTTTTCCACTTTTGTTGACTGTGAGCCCCAAATGTGAAAGGGATTATGCCTGATGTGATTGCTTTTAGATTTATTGATTGATTTTAAGAAAATCACAACAAAAAAGCATTAAGCAGTTCTCACAAGAAAAATTCTATGAAATACTTAAAACAGTTTAGACCTCTATGCTGAAACTGACAAGAGAATGAAATGAAAGGAATTTGGAAGATACTGAGGTATAGTAACAAATGAGATTATTTCACTTGCAAACTGTCTCTTTCACAGAATACATGTGACTGGATTTTAATAATACAGTGTTGTCCATGTGTTTTTTTGCCTCAAAATAAAAAGTGTGAAGACTAACTGGATGATGTCACAAATTAACCTTACTAGCAGTCCTGCATTAAAACAGAGGTTGTACAGTTGTCTTTCAAAAATTTAAGCAGTACTAATTTAAAGTTAAGGAAGTTATCAGTGGAGTTCTCCATCACCTTGCCTCCTCCTACCTCACCTCCAATCTCTCCTTCTGCAGCCCAGCCAGCACACTCTGCTCCTCTGCCGCTAACCTCCTCACTGTGCCTCGTCTCAACTGTCCTGCCGTCGACCCCTGGCCCACATCCTACCACTGACCTGGAATGTCCTTCCTCCTCACACCCGCCAAACCAACTTCCTTCCCCCTCAAAGCCCTACTGAGCACTCACCTCCTCCAGGAGGCCTTCCCAGATTGAGCCTTCCCTTTCTCTCTGTTCCTCCTTCCCTCCCCATTGCCCTACTCGCTCCCTCTGTTCTACCCCCCTTCCACTCCCTACAGCACTTGTGTATATTTGTATATATTATTTATTACTCTATTTTATTAATGATGTGCATATATCTATGATTCTATTTATCTTGATGGCATTGATGCCTATTTGTTTTATTTTGTTCCCTGTCTCCCCCTTTTAGACTGTGAGCCTGTTGTTGGGCAGGGATTGTCTCTATCTGTTGCCAAATTGTACATTCCATGTACTTAATACAGTGTTCTGCACACAGTAAGTGGTCAATAAATATGATTGAATGAATGAATGAATTCTACTGGAACAGAATGGGACTTGTGAATTAACCATAGGACTAAGGGTCAGATACTCTGACTCACATTTGTCTAGTAAATGGCCACTGGCCTATATAATACTCAGAACATCTAATATGGACTTGTTATAATGATAATGCAAACTGTTCTAGAAATAGCATGTAATCTTCAAAGAAAAAGCCGTTATCCACAACCACTACTGAATACAGTAAATCTGGCCCCACCCATTCCAGCAGACTTTGCACAAGGTAAAGCAAGAGCAAAATTAACATCAACAAGCAGCTGACCAGGGGGCTGTACCTCTCATTTTCTTTACAAATGAGGTTGCAAAATGTCAAAGATGGCAAGGAAAAACCATTTGAGGTTTTACTTTTATCCATAAATTCCCAAAGAAATTCTCTTGAATTTTCCTATTACATCAGGGTTTTAGGATTATATAGGATGTGTGTGTGTGTGTGTGTGTGTGTGTGTGTGTGTGTGTTTGCATTTAGAGAGAGATCTGCCCCTTATTTCCTAAAAAAGGTGATACAGATGGTTAAAGTCTATCCATTGTGTAATCCATTCCCTCCTGTGAATACATAAAGAGAGTTCTCTGATGCCTCTGTTGCTTTCAGGGCTTGTCACTGATTTTAAGACTCTTCCTTATTATCCTGATACTCCCTAAGACTCAGATCAAGGAGGCCAAGTCTTCTCATGATTGCTACACATTGCTGCTGTCTGCTGTTGTTCTCTCCTAGCCATTTGCTGCGGTTTCACATTTTCTGGGACTGAGTTTAACTGTGTTTTGATAACATTTAATCTATCTGGCTATCCCAGTTCATCATACAGCACCTGCCCAACAAGACTGTGTAGCTCCTGTGAGTGTTACCTTACTGCTGATAAGCTGAGCTGATGAGATGATGAGCTAATGGGCCATTTGCCACATATGTTCATATATATATATGAATATACATGAATATGGTTGGTAGGTGACTCTAGCAAAACTGCTTACGAAGGTGATACTTCAAATTTAAAGCTCCAGTTCTCACAGTCATATAGAAGGTCGGACACCACAACTGGGGGGGCTCCCCTGACACCCCATTCTGACTGCCGGTCCCCCAAAAGTCTTGTTGTCCCTTTCATTTCTATTGCCTATTGCTTAGTCATGGCCCAATTTTATATATCTATTTATTTATTTATTTATTTATATTAATGTCTGTCTCCCCCTCTATACTGTGAGCTCATTGTGGGCAGGAATGTGTCTGTTTGTTGTTATACTGTACTCTCCCGAGTGATTAGTACAGTGTTTTGCACACAGTAAGCACTCAATAAATATGACTGAATGAATGAATGACAGATTTAGGAATCTATATCCTTTGGATATAGCTATAGCAAAGTTTCCGGACTTTAAAGAAGCATTTGACACCATTTAAAAAGAGCAGCAATTTAGACAATGCCATGTAAATTTGGATGTTTTGGGAAATTCACCAAGATTCTTAAGGTCCTCTAAAACGGCATGATAGAGCGAGTCTGTGTTCCCCATCACTAATGGGGCTGTGATGTAGGCCTGGTCTTCTGCAACCTGTTCTATAATGCCATGCTTGTGGTCAGGAAATGTGTCTGTTGTACTGTACTCTCCCAAGCACTTAGTACACTCTTCTACACACAGTAAATGTCCAATAAATACCATTGATTAATTGATCGATTCAATGAGCCACCTGCCAGCTGGAGTCAGGCTTGGCTTCTGATTCAGGAACCTCTGTACGCTGCTGCTTGGGTTCTTGAAGCCCACTCACAACAGAACAAAAATCACCGTGCAGATTCACCAGAGCCCTGGAGTCTGACCATAGTACTAGCCTACATCTGGGAAGCCCTGGTCCCAATCCAAGGTTTTCATTGGCAACACAGAATTTAAAGCAGTTAAAGAATAGCCCTAACTAAGCTTCCCAGATAGATAAAAATATAGAAAATAAGCTTAAAAAGAAAGGCATGGCAGTGTGGCATCCAAGTCCCAAACCAAGTTGAAGGTGAGCAAGGCTGTTCTCCTGTCGTGCCCAACTTTCCAAAAAGCTATGAATCCTGGACTTAAAATAAACAATGCAGCCAGATTCTGAAGCAATAAATCTGTAAAATCAAATAACAGGACAAGATTTTCCATAATGAGATCCTGGAATGCAGTCAGCCCACCAGAATTGAGGTAACTCTTCAAGCAACATAGCTCCCCTAGATGAGACATGAATGACAGCAGGCTATACCAAGCAGATATTGTATGCATGAAAGCCTTGAGGGCAAAAAATATGATTTAAAGATCTGGTGAAGCACTGTCTCAAACAATGAGACCCAGTGGTGGACAGTTGGGAATCTGATAATGGCAGGTATCAGATGAACCTGGCAGAAGACATCAGCAGAGGGGCTGTTCTCCTTGAGGAAGACTTCATGAAGATCAAGACACTAAGAAAGAGGCTTGAGCAAAGCCATTATTTCAAGGATAATTCCTTCCTTGCAAGTAATGCCAGGGGAAGCATTAGGTTCACATTGGTCAATTCAGCCACAATTAGAGATAGAAAGAATAGATAGATATGATAGGATAGGAGAGAAAGCAGCATGGCCTCATGGAGCTGGGAGTCAGAGAACCTTGGTTCTAATCCAGGTTCCAAGGTTCCACCACATAGCCTGCTGTGTAACCTTAGGTAAGTCAGTTAACATATCTGTGGCACAGTTTCCTCGCTTGTAAAATGGGGATTACGGCTGGGGGTCATAGTCCCACTTAGACTGTAAGCCCCATTTGAGAGAATGACTTTATTCTTGCTAGGACAATATGTATAGAAATATATAGGCTATTTTCAAGATGTTTTGAGTTGGGATGAATGAAACTGATCTCTAAAATTAAACATTGATTATTAAAATAATAATAATGATAGTATTTATTTAGCACTTACTATATGCTAAGCTCAAGTGATTTTAGTAACTAAGCTCTAGGTTAGTTACTAAGGTTATCAGATTGGTCACAGTCCCTGTCCCACATTGGGCTCACAAGCTATCTTATTCTCATTTTATAGATGAGGAAACTGAGACCCAGAGAGGTAAAGTGAGTCATCCAAAGAAACACCTTAAGCCTTGTCAGAGCTAGGATTAGAAACTAGGTCTTCTGGATCCCAGTCATGTGCTCTTTCCACTATACCTTTTATCCAAATGAAACATCAGTTTTGACTTAACACTAGCTTCCTCCATGGCACTAGTTCTGGGGCTGTGGGTAGTGGTTGAGCCTCAAGGGGAACTAAGGCAAGATGGGGAAACAATTTTTAAAGTCAGCAGGTTAGGGGGAAGAGGAAAACTGTTTTTTCAAGAGAAAGAGTTGAGGGAAGGGAAGGTTTAGTACAGTGCTTGGCACATAGTAAGTGCTTAACAAATGCCATCATTATTATTAAGAGGGAAGATCACTTGACTGGCAGGTGGTGTCACCAGGGAGGATCAACACATTCCTTTTACCCTGATTAAGTCAGTAAGTTTCCCACAATGGAACCACTTTGACTCAGCATGATTACATTAATTTAGCCATAGTATGTATTTACGATTGAATATGTACACAATTCTGGGTAATTTTGGGGGGTAAAAAAATATGGAATCCAACCTTGACTGAAGAACCAAGCTGCCATTTACAACATTGTTCCTAGCAGAAAATTTGTTCCAATTTACAATATTTAGAGTTTAAAATGCAATCAATTGTGTCATTAGTCTGTGGACTGCTTGCATATTTCCTTGTCTAACCATGCTGTGTTGGATAAGATGCTGTCAAAAGTAGCATAATCAAAGATGGGTCATAGTTAACATCATATAATGCTCTAATAATAGTTGCTGAAACTTCACAGACAAGAAGAGTGCTGAGCATTTTCCTAGATAATTCTCCAGGGACACCTCTAGGGGCCCTGTGTACTACTAGGGTGCCCTGCACATAAATACTATCCTGAGGGCAGCATAAACTGGGCAGTTGCCTTGGTCCTGACTATACGTTCTCTCTCACACTTAGACTGTAAGTCCCATGTGGGATCTGATTATCTTGTATCTAAGGCTTCAGTGCTAAGTAAAGTGCATGACACAGAGTAAGTGCTTAACAAATACTACAATAATTATTAATTATTATAAGAATCCCACCCTTCCTTGCAAGCAGAAGACCTGCTCAGTGCAGAAACAGTGGCTCCAGAGTTTTAAAGGTAGGGAATTCTTATGGCAAGCAGAACTGCTCTTTAAACCACCATTTCTTCAAATGATTACCTTCACTTTGGGGTTCTTCTCCTGCTCCCCTCATTTCCTCCCTGAATGAACCTGGCTATTTTCCTATCCTCCTATCCTTCTCTTCCTCCTACCCTTCTCCTCCTCATAACAATAATGATGATAATACTAATAATATTACTACTAATATTAATATTGTGATATTTGTTAAGCACATATTATGTGCCAAGTAAAATGCTAAGGACTGAGGTAAATATGATCAGAGAGGCACATTTCTGTCTCACGTGGGACTCACAGTCTAAGAGGGGGGAGAACATGTTTTTAATCCCCTAAATTCCAATGAGGAAACTGAGGCATAAAGAACTTAAGAGACTCCTCCTATTCACATGGAAGTAATAATAATTGTGGTATTTGTGTGAGAAGCAGTGTGGCTTAGTGGAAAGAGCATGGGCTTAGGAGTCAGAGGACATGGGTTCTGACCCCAGCTCCGCTTCTTGTCGGCTATGTGACCTTGGGTAAGCCACTTAACTTCTCTGTGCCTCAGTTACTTCTGCTGTAAAATGGGGATTAAGACTGTGAGCCCTACGTAGGACAAACTGATTACCTTGTATCTATCTCAGAGCTTAGAACAGTGCTTGGCATATAGTGAGCGCTTAACTTGGCTTAGTGGAAAGAGCACAGGCTTGGGAGTCAGAGGTCATGGGTTCTGATTCCAGTTCTGTCACTTGTCAGCTGTGTGACTTTGGGCAAGTCACTTAACTTCTGTGTGCCTCAATTACCTCATCTGTAAAATGGGGATTAAGACTGTGAGCCCCATATGGGACAACCTGATTACCTTGTATCTACCCCAGTGCTTAGAACAGTGCTAGGCACATAGTAAGCGCTTCACAAATACCATCATTATTTTTATTACCAAATACCATAATTATTATTAATAAGTAATAGTTACCTGCCACAAACTTCTGCCATTTTCTTTAGGAATTCAATAAGGGAGTAAAATTTCAGAGTCTTAGTGGTCCACTAAGAGATTAACAGAATAAGAAACACAGATCAACCTTGTAAGTAAGTCCTCATACTTTTCAGCTTCACAGATCTTCTCCATTTCATACCCCCTATCAGCAGCATTCAGCAGAGAAAATGAATGAAATCAGATTTAGGGGGCTTCTTATCTAATAAAATTGTGTCTTCTTCTTGGGCAACAGTTTTCTGCACCTTAGGACACCCTACATTTTTTATTTGATCTGAACCAGTAAAAAGATTTATATTCAATCTCTTATCCATATAATACAAAGGAAATGTCTAAAACCTCTTGGACATATAAAAAAAAATATGGGCAGGAGGGCTCAATGGAAACAAATCCTAAAGAGCTTAACATCTTTCACATTTGTAAACCAAATTAAGTCCGGACATTTTGTTCAAAGTTATTTCATTATCTTCTTACTCCATCAAGCCATCCTGTCGGCACGCTCCATGATACTGTTCCATTTAATTATGTCTTCCCCAAACCCCCACTGGGAGACGTGTTTACATTTTCTCATAAACAGACATGCAAAAGCAGCTTGCCTTATAGAAAGCATGCTGTTGCAATATGAGCTGAGGAAAGCAATAGGGATCAGGCTGAATTCTTCTAGTACCCAAGATATCAGGATTTCATTAGGAAATTGCATGAAGTAATTAAAGGACATGACGTCTAGGTTTCCTGATGTATGCTTTATGTAGGATGATAATTGATCAGCTAAAATAGTAACTTCCAAAGTAAAGAATAAGCAACATTTTATAATTATGTTCATATTTATGGAGGAGCTCACCTCCTCCAGGAGGCCTTCTCAGACTGAGCTCCCCTTTTCCTCTGCTCCCCCTCCCCTCCCCATTACCCCTACTCCCTCCCTCTGCTCTACCCCCTCCCCTGCCCCACAGCACTTGTGTACATTCGTACATATTTATTACTCTATTAATAAAGTGTATATATCTATAATTCTATTTATCTATTTTGATGCTATTGATGCCAATCTACTTGTTTTGTTTTGTCATCTGTCTCCCCCATCTAAACTGTGAGCCCATTGTTGGGTAAGGATTGTCCCTATCTGCTGCCGAATTATATTTTCCAAGCGCTTAGGACAGTGCTCTGCACATAGTAAGTGCTCAATAAATACCATTGAATGAATGAATGAATGAATAATTAGCTTTTTCTGTGTCCTCCAGCCCCAACCATGACCAAATTAGAGTGTAAACTCCTTGTGGGCAAGGACTCTCTTGAATTATCTTTTTCTTGGTATAATCTCGAACACCTAGATAATTACATACACAAAGTAGGAGGTCCACAAATATCCAAAATAAATAAATAATATTTCTAATTCTACTGAGCACCAATAATTATTGGAGATAAGAATCTACCACTGTTTAATAGTTCTCAAAAGTAGTTCTTGAGACCCATGAATAGAAAGACCAAAAATGCCTAACACTGTCAACTGAATTTGTTGATCCTCTTGAAAAAAATCTAATTAATTCCACATCTGTTAGATAATATCCAGAACCAAAGTGCTAACATCAACTTTTATTTTGCCAAGGAAGAAAAATAATCTCTAAATAACTCTGAAGTGTTTTCCCATAGGAATTTCACTTCCACTTATGATTCCCAGTTTTTCTGATAATATTAACACACTTATATTGCAAGCCTCATCAATGTAACATTCACAATCATCTGCAGAGTTCTCACCCTTGCTTTAAGTACCAGAGTGTATATCCCATGTGCATTTCAATAGCAATGTCTCTTCATCTCATCATACTGCTTTCCCAGCTGGAAAAACACTGATGCCTAGAAAGATGTGCTGAGTGAGGCAGCACTGGCAATACAAATTGCTCATTCCAAGGTCACCAGTGACCTCTTCCTTTCCAAATCCAACAGACTCCACCTCATCTTATTCCTCAACTTCTCAACAAGAGCCTTTGACAGTGTGGACAACTCTCTTCTCCTGGAAACATTGGCATCACTGACACTGTTCTCCTATTTTGTTCTTTTTTATTAATGGTACTTAAGTGCTTAAATAAGTGCTTAAATAAGTGCTCGAAGCACTGAGGTAGATGCAACTTAATGGTTGGACGCAGTCCATGTCCCACTTGGGGCTCAAAGTCAATGGGGCTCACAGTCTTAACCCCCTTTTTATAGATGAGATAGCTGAGCTACGGAAAATTTAACTGACTTGCCTTAGGTCAAACAGCAGACAAGTGGCAAAGCTGGGATTAGAACCTGAGCCCTTCTGACTCCCCAGGCCTGTGCTCTATCTCACTACCCCACTAGGACAAGCTGCATTTCATGATCCTGCTCTTATCTCTCTGGCTGCTCCTTCTCAGGTTCCTCCTTTACCTCCCATACCCTAATGATGGGAGTTCCTCCAGATTCAGTTCTGGGTCCCTTTTTATTCTCCACCTACACCTGCTCTCATGGAGAACTCATTCAATCCTGTGGCTTCAAGTATCATCTCTACAGACATGACTCCCAAATCTAGCATTCTACTTTCTCTTCTTCTCTGCAATCCCAAATTTTCTCCTGCCTTCAGGGAATCTTCAGCCAACACAAGGATATCTAACTGACACTTCAAAGTTAACATATCCTGTACTGAAATCCTCATCTTCCCTCAAAACCCTCTAATCTCTCCAATTTTCCCATCACCGTTGACCATACAACCATCCTCCTTATCTCATGAGTGCATAACCTTTGTTTCATCTCTTTCCTTTAACCCGCATATTCAGTTATTCACCAAATCTTGTTGGTTCCACCTTCACAAGATCACTAGAATAGGCTCCATCCTCTATTCAAACTGCTACCACATAGGTCCAAGTGTTTAGTTATTTCCCACCTCAACTACTGAATCCACCTCCTTGTTGATCTCCTCTCTCCAATCCATACTTCATTCTACTGCCTGTATCATTTTTCTCAAAAAAAATTTTGTACCTGCCTCCCTACCCCACATAGCCTTCCAATGATTGCCCATCCATCTCCACATCAAACAGAAACTCCTCATCGTCAGCTTTGAGGCACTCAATCTATTTTCTCCCTTCTCACTCCTCTCCCACCATAACATAGTTTTCACACTTACCTCCTCCAACACCAACCTACTCATTGTTCCTTATCTCATCTATCCCTCTTTTGACCTTTTGCCCTCACTCTCCTTCCTGTGTAGAACTCTCTCTACCTTCATATAAGGCAGACTACAACTCTCCTGAACTTCAAAGCCTTACTAAAATTAAATCTACTCCAGGAAGCCTTCCCTGACTAATCTCTCAAATATTCACCCTATCGTCCCTCCCTCCTCCATCAATGGTCACATATGCACTTTAGTCCTTACCTGTTCAACACTTTAATACCTTTCTGTATGAGAACAGCACTCTATGAAAACACCACTCTGAGTCTTCTTCAGAAATGATCAATTTAGTGAATCAGGAAAATAACCTGAAATCCAAGTGAAACAAGCGGTCTTGTTTCCATCTTTTGGATTATCTGAGGACTTTATTTTCTCTCTTTCTCTCTCTGGTGGGCTACATTTAGTGAGCTCTCTGCTTCCCAGTATCATGGAGAGCTAGAAGGACATCCATCATATGTTTCCTCCAAGGGCTTTGGGCTCATGTGATGAGTTCAATAGGCCAGGGGTCTCCTGGGGGTAGTCGTGGTCTATTAAACAGTAAATTTTCCTCTGTTTACAGCTCTGGTTAAAAAAAATTGTTTGAGGAGGAGAAGGTAGAAGAGGAGAAGAAAGAGGATGGAGAGGAAGTTGAAGCTATAAAACTTTTAGGTCAGCTATGGATTTATTAGACTCCATCAAGGCTCATTTCTCAGGAGATTGAAATTGAGGCCACTTTGGGATGTAACCATAAACAAGGATCAAATTTGTCATTCTGTATTTAAGGAAGATATGGAGTTAGGAACTCCACTCAAGATCCAATTGAGAGTTCTGTGGGGGTCTTAGCTACCATAGCTGAGCCAGATTCTTTCACCTAACAAGGCCAAATTCATTAATTACCCAAATGGGAAAATCTCACAGAAGAAATACAAGAGGCAAGATTTTCAGGTAAATATTTAGTCCCTAAGGTTTCAGACTGTCAGGATCAAGGTGAGGATTTGATTAGCTGCTGTCAAATGTCATATGTTAGACCATGTGTTGGATATGAGGAAAAGGCTGGGAAATAGGGTTTTATCTGAGATCACTCCAAAATTAATGAGCAACTTAACTCACTCCAGTTACTTTATACCTCAGGTGTAGTTTAGCTGAAGAGAAATAAACCACTAATCTCTGGATTTCATATTCTCCAACTGCAACTTCTGCCTTTCTGATCCACTTAAGTACTTCAAGTACTTAAAACCTCCCCAAGGCTCTGATATCTATCTTACATACTTTACTACTTTTTTCTATCTAATGTATTTAAGAATCTATCTCTCTGGCTCCACTGTAAAATCCTTGAGGGCAGGGATTATGAATACTAATTTGCATTGTACTCACCTAAGTATTTAGAACAATGTTTTGCACACAAAAGATGTTCAATAAATGCTATTACTTGATTGATGGCCAAGAAACATCATTAGTGGGTTAATTAAACATTCTTATTTTTGTGTTTTAGGGTGTTTTAAAACCTGAAAAGCATCAAGATTGATGGTAAATCCTCACAGAAGTAGAACATGTAGTTCAATAACTGATCTGGTGCTTTATTCCACTTCTAACAGCTCTGAAAAAGGGCAAGATAAGTGGGATGTCATGTGTGTGGTCAAATGATCTCTGTTTACAGTCTTCATGGCTCAGAACATCCAATTGGGAAGAAAATGTCATTTCTGGTCATGTTAGAACAGCAAGGATCCATCAGGTTTCCCGTCACCTGCATCTGAATTACAGGACTTGCTTGTGCTGTTACATTGTAAATCACCACCAACTATTTATGGCATTTCTGCACTTCCAGTCAAAATACCCAGTAAATCAAATAGGATGTGAAATGTTTTTTGGCTGCCTCCCATAAACGTATTCAATATGTTCTTGCCTCTGGCAGCTGTACAGCTCAGGAGTTATTTTATGCCTCAGTGATTTGGGTATTAAACTTTTGGATCAACAGGTGAGTAGGCTGAAATCCCTTCCAATTCCCCTCCCCTGGGGATCTGGGTGCTATGACTCTTCACTCACTGACAAGTAGTCCAGAGTCCACAAGTTTATGAAGATGGAATCCTGTACCAGTGAGGAGCTCTCCTCACTTACTCCCAACTCCCCTACACCATATTATGCTAACACCTTTTCTTATATCCAAAAAACTATCACTTTTTATTCTATCAATAACGTAAAATTCAAATACTTCAGGCTTGATTCAATTTTCGGACCCTGTTCGCTTTCTAGTTGCCTTTCCCTGTATTTCTCTTCCTCAATATTGGCATTATTCTTGATATTTTGCCTGCAGTGGAAGTGTGTACCCTAGTTCTACATAAACCAGAATCCTCGCCCCACCCTTCTCCCATGTCTACCTAAGGCCTCGCTTCCAACCTGTCCTGGGTCAGCATTCAGGGAAAGGACTTGAGCAGCAGCAAGGCGTGGCCTCATCAAGTATAGAATGCGACATCGGGAAGGCTGTGGCTGTGGCAGTTCCTGTGTCAATCAATCAGTCATATTTATTGAGAGTTTAGTGGGATTAGAACAGTGCTCTGCACACAGTAAGTGCTCAATAAATACAATTGAATGAATGAACTTGTGAGAGTATAATATAGAAGAATCAGTAGACATATTCCCTGTCCACAAGTTTATAGTCTAGAGAGACAGACATTAATATAAGTAAATAAATTATAAGTATGTAATTTATCGGGTTGGGGGGAGAGTGTGAATAAAGGGAGCAAGACCGGGTGACACAGAAGGGAGTGGGGAAAAAGGAAATGAGGATTTAGTCCAGGAAGGTCTCTTAGAGGAGATGTGCCATCAATAAGGCTTTGAAGGAGGTGAGAGTAATTGTCTATAGGATATGAAGAGAGGAGTTCCAGGCCAGAGGCAGGACAAGGGTGAGAGTTGGAGACAAGATAGACAAGATGGAGGTACAGTGAGCAGGTTGGCATTAGAAGAGCCAAGTGTGCAGGCTAGGTTGTAGTAGGAGAGTAGGAAAGTGAGGTAGGAGGGGTAAGGTGACTGAGTGCTTTAAATCCAATGGTGAGGAGTTCGGAGGTGGATGGGCAACCACTAGAGTAAGCGCTTAACAAATACCAACATTATTAATATTATTAGAGGTTCTTGAAGAGAGGGGAAACATTTAAGCGATGCGAGTGCAGGACTCCAAGCTGTGAGGAGCTTAAAACTCTGAATCTCTAGCCACCATTCTCTACTGCTCTTTCTGTTTCATTTTTCAAATATAACTTTTGTCCTTTTTGTTAGCTGTGTGTTTTTATTAGTTCATTTTTCTTTATGTATTTGTTGCCAACCCTCTTTCCTCCCCCTTTAGTCTGAGACTATGAATCCCTAGTGGGCTGGGACCATGTCTAATTCTCAGCCATGTATTTTTCCCAACACTTAGTACAGTGTTTTGTGCTCAGGGACCTAATAAATACTATAACAAGTATTACTACTGCAATTCAGTATTATCCTTGTCTATTTTCCACATAGCCAGTTTTCCCCAAAACTCTGTTGCTTCCACCGTTGATTATTCTCAGCTAGCAGGGTCAGTAAATGTTTCCTCTTCCTTCTCTACATCTGTCCATCCCTATTTTAGCCAGTAACCACTTTTGCACCGTTTCCACCATGACAAAGCCCTCATGCTCCCTTTAGTTTCCACTAAACAACCTAATTTTCCCACCTTCTTTGTTTTAGTAATTAAAATATCTCCCACCCCCTGCTTTCTTTTCCACTTCCTTGTCATCTTATTTCTAAGAGTTGCTCTCTCCATGACAGGTTTCTTTTCCAAATGTGTTGAAAGTCCGATTCCGACTTTCCTTTCAAATAGTAAATCCATAGGTGAGCTTCCCATTGTCAAAAGTGTGCAGCCTTAATTTTATAAATGCCACATTGGGGTTGAACCTTTTGCAAATACTCTCTTCATTAATGAATCCATTATTTTATGCTCACCAATTTGACAGAAGGTTTGCTGGTGAACTGACCTGTCATACTCATAGTCATATTTGATTGGATAAATTTAATCCATTTCATTAACCTCCGGCAGTTATATCCATGATTCCTACTGAAATCATTATTCAAGCTCTAATGAAGGAATCTGCTAGATTTGAAATATTAACTCTGACTTGTAGTCTTAGCATTGTTTTGAAGCTTCTTCTTTTGTCCAGTATCTCAGCTGAACTTGGGATTTTTTTTTGCTTTTTCATTATTCTTGGGTAAATAAAAGTCCCTAAATCTCTCGCTTACCAAGCAAACAGATACTTTTCTTATGATAATTGTTAAACACTTACTGTGTTACAGGCATTGTTCTAAGCACTTGAGTAGATATAAGGTAATCAGGTTGGACACAGTCCATACCCGACATGAGGCTCACAGTCTTAATTCTCATTTTTATAGATGAGGAAACTGAGGAACAGAAAACTTAAGTGCCTTGCCCAAAGTTCCATAGCAGATAGGTGTCAGAGTGGGGACTAATAATAAAAATAATAATTATTATTATGGTATCTGTTAAGTGCATACTATGTTCTAAGCACTGTTCTAAGCACAGCCGTAGAAACAGAGTAATCAGGTTGTCCCACGTAGGGCTCACACTTTTAATCCCCATTTTACAGATGAGGCCACTGAGGCACAGAGAAGTTAAGTGAATTGCCCAAGGTCATATAGCAGACAAGTGGCAGAGGTGGGATTAGAAACCACGTCCTCTGACTCCCAAGCCTGTGCTCTTTCCACTAAACCACACTGCTTCTCTAAACCACACTGCTTCTCTATTACCTAGATTTAACCCCAGTGTGCTTTAGCAACTAGGTCCTCTAACTCCCAGGCCCATACACTTTCCTCTGGGTCATGCTGCTTCCCAGTGGAAGGAGGCTGTTGGTCTGTTATGAATATCTCACAATGAAAGTCTCTGGTTCATTCCTTCATTCATTCAATCATATTTATTGAGCACTTACTGTGTGCAGAGCACTGTACTAAGTGCTTGGAAAGTACGATTCGGCAACAGATAGAGACAATCCCTACTCAACAACAGGGGACTGGAATCTATATGTTGCTCTTTATGTCTGTCTTCTCAGTTCTTACCATCCATAGTATCATCTTGAAATCAAAAGACTAACCTATCACTACCTAGTTAATTTTGGAGGCACTATCAAGGATTAGTTAGTACAATTATTTGCATTCAGTAGGTACTCATAAATAATATTCTGAATGGGATTGACAACCCCAGTGTTAGGGTAGTATTAAGGCTTTAAGAGTGAATATTCCTGAGAAGGAATTTGTCTGAGAAAGCTAGCACAAGCATAGACATACAGGTTCACTTGTAGTTAGCTAAATCCCATATACTTGCAAGTTATTCATTTTTTAATAATAATGTTGGTATATGTTAAGTGCTTACTATGTTCAGAGCACTGTTCATTCATTCATTCAATAGTATTTATTGAGCGCTTACTATGTGCAGAGCACTGTACTAAGCGCTTGGAATGAACAAGTCGGCAACAGATAGAGACAGTCCCTGCCGTTTGACGGGCTTAATGTCTAATCAGGGGAGACAGACAGACAAGAACAATGGCAATAAATAGAGTCAAGGGGAAGAACATCTCGTAAAAACAATGGCAACTAAATAGAATCAAGGCGATGTACATTTCATTAACAAAATAAATAGGGTAATGAAAATATATACAGTTGAGCAGACGAGTACAGTGCTGAGGGGATGGGAAGGGAGAGGGGGAGGAGCAGAGGGAAATGGGGGGAAAAGAGGGTTAAGCTGCGGAGAGGTGAAGTGGGGGGTGGTAGAGGGAGTAGAGGGGGAAGAGGAGCTCAGTCTGGGAAGGCCTCTTGGAGGAGGTGAGTTTTAAGTAGGGTTTTGAAGAGGGGAAGAGAATCAGTTTGGCGGAGGTGAGGAGGGAGGGCGTTCCAGGACCGCGGGAGGACGTGGCCCAGGGGTCGACAGCAGGATAGGCGAGACCGAGGGACGGTGAGGAGGTGGGTGGCAGAGGAACGGAGCGTGCGGGGTGGGCGGTAGAAAGAGAGAAGGACTGTTCTAAGCGCTGGGGTAGATACAGGGTAATCAGGTTGTCCCACGTGAGGCTCACAGTCTTAATCCCCATTTTACAGATGAGGTAACTGAGGCACAGAGAAGTTAAGTGACTTGCCCACAGTCACACAGCTGACAAGTTGCAGAGCTGGGTTTCAAACCCATGACCTCTGACTCCCAAGCCCGGGTTCTTTCCACTGAGCCAAGCTGCTTCTCATTTTTTAGTACAATCTGCATTGGCTGATATCATTTGGACATGGAACAGCTGGAAGCCCCTATCGGTTTTACATAATAGTGAAACCTGCTCAGAACTGAGAGTGATTTACTCATGAGTTTGACTTCAACTGAATCACATCCAGGAGGTGCTTCAGAAGATGACAACATTCCTGTAGTGAGGGAAGAAGCAGTTTTATTGTTTAATACACTTTTCTTCAGGATTACATAGAAAGTTTCTGTTAGCCTCGTAATCCTACTCCCTCCTCCTTAGACTCTGAGCCCCATGTGTGACAGGGACTGTGTCCAACTTGAGTATCTTGTATCTACTCCAGCGCTTATTTTGGTGCTTGGCAGATAGTAAGTGCTTAACAAATACCATTATTATGACAAATTTTATGCATTCACACCCAATACCCAAAGCCAAACTAGATTCAAAGAGGTAAAATTCAGTGAGAGCGAGTGCACTGTAGGAAAACTGATTTAAACTACAACTACAAATCACACTTAGGAAAAAGATCTTGGAATCATAGTTGACTGTTCATTTAAATCGATCAAATTTGGACTGGCAGTCAAAAAGAGTTGACAATGATGGTTTCAACCAGAAAGAAATAGTAAACAGCACAAAAGTTTACTTATTCTTCCACATAAAACCATTGTATGCACACACCTGGAGTGCTATGACTCATTCCTATTGATGCATTTTACAAAGTAAATAATGGAGCTAGAGAAGGGACAGGGAAAGGCAATATGTGATGATCAAAAGACAGTGGAGAAGTTTTTGAATGAGCAGAGGCTGGACTCCAGTGGACTCCAGGTTTGATTCAGAAAGAAGGACTGAAAAAGTCTATGCACGTGGATCTATATCCTTTAAATACTTGATTTTCATCCCACCCTCAGCCTTACAGCACTTATCTACATATCCATAATTTATTTTGTTGTCTGTTGCCCACTTAGACTGTAAGCTCCTTGTGGGCAGAAAGTGTATCTACCCAATATGTTGATTTGTACTTTTCTAAGTGTTTACTACAGTGCTCTTGATTGATAGAATCTTAACCCTTGAGTGTGGTCTAGTGGAAAGAGAACAGGAAGATAGGCAGGGGATCTGGGTTCTAAACCCAAATCTGACACAGTTTTTATGGTATTTGTTAAGAGCTTACTATGTACCAGGCACTGTACTAAGCTCTGGGGTAGAAACAAGCTAATCAGGTTGGGCACAGTCTAAGTCCCACATGGGGCTCATAGCTTTAATGCCCATTTTACAGATGAGCTAACAGAGGCACAGAGAAGTTGTGACTTGCCCAAAGTCAAACAGCAGAAAAGTGGTGGAGCTGAGATTAGAACCCATATCCTCTGATTCCCAGGCCCTTGATCTTTCTATTAGGATATGCTGCTTACCTGCTGTATGACCTTGGGAAAATCACTTAACTTCCCTGTGCTTCTATTTCCTCATCATAAATGGGAAATAAATAAGTGTTCGCCCTCCTACTTAGACTCTGATGTCCATGTGGAACAAGGATTGGGTCCTACTACCTGGTATAGATGACATCTTTTAAGGTATCATCTTATACCTACTCCAGCATTTGGCATATAGTAAGAGATTAATGAATATGACAGTCTTTATTATTATAAACACATACACACTCACTCTAAATAAATGTACTGAACAATCAGCTTCAAAATACAGCAGAGTGTCAGGTTTTCTTCTGCTTATTTTTGTTTCAAGATAGAGATCACATTAGATCTGTGCTGAATAGCTCAGCTACAGGGGTATGAACTCCCACAGTGATTCCAACTGTCAGTATAGAAGAGAAGGGAAACCCTTTGGCCAGTCATTTATCCTGGGTGCAATTTCAATAGAAACTGAGGTCCCTCGGGAGTGGAGTTGGGGTCAGCCGGGAAGGAGAGGCTGCAATTTCCCATATGCTCCCCATTGGAAACTGGGCTTTCTCCACTCTGTCAGCAGCACTGAATTTTTATCTAAGCATATAGGAACTTTTGGAGATCTATTTTAAGATCTGATTTTATATGCCTGTTTCTGATGACTTGTCACAGTCTCATGGTAGCTTACTGAAAATTTACCTAAATTTTAAGGCAAAGCATTAGAAAATGTTCAACTTCAATTAGCTAGCATATCTTCAATTGCTGTTTAGTACATGCTTTTAGTAAGCACCGTTTTATCTGAATAGGAGACAAAATGTAGACAAAACAAAGATTATTGAGCCATTGAAACTCTCTTCCCATTGCAGTTCTCGATATATCTTTATTCTCTATTGCTTCCTCCTACTTGCAATTTACTTTAGCATCTGTCTCCACCGTTGATTTAAGCTGCTTGAAGGCAGGAATCATGCCTACTATCTCTATTTTACTGTCCAAGGTGCTTAGAATAGTGCTCTGTATACAGTAAGCACTCTATAAATACTACTGATGGATTGATTCATTGTCCAAAATGAACCCTTGCTTTTCCAACACTTAAGATTCTTCTGGACACAGTCAAGCAAGTTTAGTGTAGAGGCTCATCATCAAAAAGTGTAGTGGGGAACTGACAATAACACAAAAGGAAAAAAAGGGGTGAATATAGCAAACACACTAACTCAACAAAAACAGTAACAAACGCCTCAGTCCATCACTGTGGAAGGTAAAATTCTTCAGATTCCTCCTGACTCCCCATAACTCCCACAGTGCTCTACCATTTAGAAAAGCAGGCTTCTCCCCATCCTGTTACAGCAGAACAGATCTTCACCCTAGGGGTGGTGGATAGGGGACAATGAGGAGGAGTGAGCTGTGGGTCACAAGGCTGCAGGCTCAGCTTCCCCTATCCTACACCTGGGAGCCTGAGTGGCTCTTAGACAGTGGTGGATGGGGAGGGATGGGGTGCTATGAGACTCAATAATGCTCATTTTACTCCATGATTCACCTACTGCGGACAGGTTGACTTGCAGCATGGTGTTTCCTGTTCTCCTTCGTCTGGTGGAAAATGTGGCCAAACATATTTTAATGGAAAACTCTTACTCCCAAATAATCTCTGATTTATGCCAAATGAATAATATAAATATCAAAACCAAATCATCCATTTCAAGGAATCCTTATTAAAATTATTCTAGAACTTCTCTATGTCCACCCATTTAAGTTCTCACATACATCCAGATTCCAAAATGCAGAATACAGATTAGTTCAATTACCATTATAATAAAGGATTTGCCTTGAACTATCAAACAGGTTTCAGAGTACTGGCACAGGTGGACCTATGTTATTGTTATGACTGTCTCCCCTATAAGACTGTTAAGCTTCTTGTGAGCAGGCAATATGTCACTTGGTTGCTCTGTACTTTCCAAGTATCTAGAAATTGCAGCACACCATATTTGGGCTAAGATTTCATTCAGAGGAAGTGTGTGTGAGGAATGTCAGGAAGATAGGTTTTTCCTGGGTGAGACCTTCCCTCTGGGGAGAGCCCTGTCCTTCTGAGAAATAATAGCCACCCTGTCAGATGGGGCCCAAGATCCCAGACTTGGGAGTGCCTACGGAGGGACTGAAATCTCCAAGAGCCCTGTGGCCCTGGGATTTGGAAGGTGAGCAGGTGTAAGAGCAGGCACATTCACCAACTGGGGAGCTTGGGTCATCCCTGCCTTGGGGCCAATACCCCATCGCTGCTCCTCGGAGATCAGTGTCACAGTGACAACAACCCCGGCTCCAGCTCGCCTTCACCCCTCCTCATTTATTCATTCATTCATTCATTCATTCATTCATTCAATCTTATTTATTGAGCACTTACTGTGTGCATAGCACTGTATTAAGCGCTTGGAAAGTACAATTCGGCAACAGATAGATACAATCCCTACGTAGCAATAGGCTCACAGTCTAGAAGAGGGAGGCAGACAACAAAACAAAACAAGAAGATAGGCATCAGTACCATCAAAATAGATAAGTAGAACCATAGATAAATGCACATCATTAATGAAATAAACAGAGCAATAAATAGGTACAAATATATACAAGTGCTGTGGGGAGGGGAAGGGGGTAGAGCAGAGGGAGAGAGTAGGGGCAATGAGGAGGGGAGGAGAAGCAGAGGGAAAGGGAAGACTTAGTCTGGGAAGGCCTCCTGGAAGAAGTGAGCTCTCACTAGAGCTTTGAAGAGGGGAAGAGAGTTAGTTTGGTGGGTATGAGGTGGGAGGGCATTCCAGGTGAGAGGCAGGATGTGGGTCAGGGGTCGACAGCGGGACAGGCGAGAATGAGGCCCAGTGAGGAGGCTCCATGAGTGGGCTGGGGGTGAGTGGAAAATGAAGCTTAGGCTTTGACCTCTCGAAGCACCTCCCTAACCTCCTGCCTCCTGCAGCTCAGCCCTGGAGCTTGGTCACCCCATCAAAGGACCAATACCCCCTGCCCAAATTCCTCCCTCCACTCACCCACATCTGGGTCCCTTCCACTGTAGACCCAAGCACCAAGGTCAAGAGTCACAGGGGTATGTGTGCAAGTGGGCCAACACCCTTCAGTCTGGAGTCAGGCATTCACCTCCATCTAGCACCTCAAGACCAGGACCCTGGCCACATGGGGACAGTTTGCCCAAGATGGTATGTCCCGGTAAGCTCTGACGGCACTAGCCACTGGTGGGCTGTGGGAGCAGATTGCCATCTTGGCAACTAGTGACAACCAAAAAGGAATTACTGCTGGCTGGACTCTGTGGGGAAAAAAGAGGGAGTTGAGATGCCCTGACTGTGCTGGCCATGGGAGAGGAACATGAGCATGGGTAAAGAAATAAAGACCCAGGTCCGTAGGGAGCCTGTGCTCAGTGCATGGACTTGAAGACTTGAGTTGAGACCTCCTGGGAGGGGGTGGGAGTTACAGGCCTGATGGAGAATGAGATAACACTTGAATGCTTTCTATGCTGCACCTTACTGTGAGTGTTAACAACAGCTATACTTTTGAAAGCAGTTTCCAGTAGCATTGTCAGTTTTTGCTCTCAGTCTTCATTAAAGACAAATTGACTTCAATCATCAACCCATCCCGCAGAAAGAACCACTGGTTTTCCTCCAGGTCCACCTGCCTTGGCACTGGGATATCTGTCTAATCAAAAGGCTGCACTTAAGCTTTCTCCAATTCCCCCAGCCCCATCCTCTTATTATGTTATTTATTTATCTATTTATTTATTTATTTATTTATTTATTTATTTATTTATTTTAAAGTCTGTCTCCCCCTCTGGACTGTAAGCTCATTGTGGGCAGGGACTGTGTCCATTGATACATTGTAGTCTCCCAAGCACTTAGTAGAGTGTTTTGCACATAGTAAGTGTTCAGTAAATATGACTGACTGACTGAATGAATGAATGTTGCCACCCTTAGTCCCCTTTAGCCCTTTCCCTCACAGGTTTCTGGACCTGATTGGCTGTTACTGTGAGGGGCCTGGGGTAGCCATTTTTTTGGCTAGGAATCCATTTTGCAAGTGGCTGTTTTTGAATCCATGAACAATAACATTGAGGAAGGAATTCAAGAAGGATGTAGGCTGTTCTGCAGGGCTGATCGTTGAAAAAAACCAGTCCGCAGAGTGGCCATCTGTGCCCTTCCCAGTAACGGGCTTGGAGAGAATCAACACCCCCCGCGACACCCGAGGCAGCGAAACAGGAACCACTGCAACAGGAACGAGGCAGAGGAAGATAAAAGGCAGTTGCCTCGAGTCGGGGCCCCTGGCCTCCCCCGTTTCCACCTCCACAGCCCCCACAGCTACTGCCGCTGCTGAGTCGCCATCAGGAACAGGTGTGGCTGCCACAAACCACCACAGTCACCATGAACCAGCTAAAGCTCATGCCAAGAGACCACGCCACTGCTCACGGCCATTGTGAGCCAACTTGGCCCCCACGAACTGTGAACTGCTAAGAAGCACATCGAGTGTTCATGCTGTTGCTGCAGCCACCACAAGGCATCCCAGCCCCCGCAAACCGTGATTGGTAAGATTCATTGTGGGTGTTCACTTTGCCGCCACAGCCACCACGAAGCAATGCAGTTCCCACTTGGCCAGATTCCTCAGGTTCCTCCGACATAGGATCACCTCCACAAACTTGGGGCAAACTGTCAAACATGTAGCAATGTCTTTTGTGCATATGTGGATGTTTGTGTGTGTGCTTCCCCATTTAATTAGGCCAAGAATTGAATAAAGCTCTCCCCTGTACACAGTGGTGGTTTGGATTTATTTTGAATTTGTTACAGAGTGCCCGGTCTAGGAAACTCCTTGTCATTACATCTGATTAGAATCTGTCTCAGATGCCCTGGGCCAGTTAGGATACTCCATTGAGGTCCCTTAGGATAGTGGACTTTCCCAGCTCTGGAGGAGGGGCTGGTATGGAACCCACAGAGCAGGGCCCAGGGCTTGTGACCCACAAATTGGCGATGAGGAAAGTTTTCACTTTGTACTTAAGTCCCTGAGACTAGAAGAAGGTGAATTACCAGAGACGGGTTTATGACAGTTACCTCTAATCCCACTTATCAGGGAAGAAGAACAACCTCTAAAATTGGAAGTTAATGCCCTGGCTTACTTGTCCCATCCCAATAGGGCAGACTCCTGGGTCAATCAATCATCATCTCCCAAGAAGTACTCTCACTAGGAATATGCAGCTGGGAGTGCTTCAAACAAGTGGAGTTCAACTGATTCTAAGAAATCATTTGGGAGAGGACCACAGCAGTCTTCCATTCAATGAACATTTAGCTATTGAGATATTACAGGCTATTTTGGAAAAGGACATTTCTTAGCCCCACGCAATCCGAGATCACCTGTTAGCAATCTTTCTGTTTCATGAGCCAATTTCATGGCCCTGCCCATGAGTTTGAAATAACTTTTTAGACTAACTACAATAAACAAACCAATAGGAAAATAATGAATGCAGAGTGAAGAGGACTATTTGTAAATGTTGAACAGCCGAAGGTTATAAATTATTAATATAACTCCAAAAGGTGGGTGAGATATGTTTCTGCAGTTTTCAGTCTACTGAATCTCCCTGATATTTTCATTTGAACACTAATGGCTTTATTCAGGTTATACTGCTTGTCTCCTTCTCTTAGAAACAACTCCTAAAATTAAATGTGCTAGCTCTTTCTGACTCCCTGTTTCTCTGTCTTTTTCTATAAATGCAAGGCAAACAGTCAAGATTATCAATTTGAATTAAATCATTAATTTCCAGTAAAAACTGATGGCATGTTTTCAGCTCAAGATACCAATTTATGCTTTTCATTTATATGAAGGTAATGGCTTCATATAATTGTGGCTATCTTAGCTGGCAGCGTTATTGTAAACACCACTTTTGTCTCTCTTTACTAAAGATCTAAGTTCCAGCAGAGAGAGGACCACATACTTAGATCTATAGCCCACAATATTTGTCTTTCAAAAACACTAGTCGATGAACAATTAAAGGTTAGAGAAATTTTGGGGTTGGGCAAGGCTGAGTAATTTCTTATCTCTCCACTCTATTTTTCTCCCGTGCTCACACTTAGGCACTTCAGTGTCACCCAGAGCACTTGAGTATTCACTCCCCCAATCACCTCCCAGCCTGACAGCACCTATGTACATATCTTTTCATTCATTCATTCAATAGTATTTCTTGAGCGCTTACTATGTGCAGAGCACTGTACTAAGCACTTGGAATGTACAAATCGGCAACAGATAGAGACAGTCCCTGCCCTTTGACGGGCTTAAAGTCTAATTGGGGGAGACAAGCAGACAAGAACAATGGCAATAAATAGAGTCAAGGGGAAGAACATCTCATTAAAACAATGGCAACTAAATAGAATCAGGGTGATGTACATCTCATTAAACAAAATAAATAGGGTGATGAAGGTATATACAGTTGAGTGGATGAGTACAGTGCTGAGGGGATGGGACGGGAGGGGGGAGGAGGAGAGGGAAAGGGGGGAGAAGAAGGCTTAGCTGCAGAGAGGTGAAGGGGGGGTAGAGGGAGCAGAGGGAAAAGGGGGAGCTTAGTCTGGGAAGGCCTCTTGGAGGAGGTGAGCTTTAAGTAGGGTTTTGAAGAGGGGAAGAGAATTAGATTGTCGGAGGTGGGGAGGGAGGGCATTCCAGGACCGCGGGAGGACGTGGCCCAGGGGTCGACGGCGGGATAGGCGAGACCGAAGGACGGTGAGGAGGTGGGCGGCAGAGGAGCGGAGCGTATGGGGTGAGCAGTAGAAAGAGAGAAGGAAGGAGAGGTAGGAAGGGGCAAGGTGATGGAGAGCCTTGAAGCCTAGAGTGAGGTGTTTTTGTTTGGAGCGGAGGTTGTTAGGCAACCACTGGAGGTTTTTAAGAAGGGGAGTGAGATGCCTAGAGTGTTTCTGCAGGAAGATGAGCCAGGCAGCGGAGTGAAGAATAGACTGGAGAGGGGTGAGAGAGGAGGAAGGGAGATCAGAGAGATCTTCAAACTCTGCTGTTTCCCACTACCTGTAATTTATTTTAATATCTGTCTACCCCACTACATTGTAAGGTCCCTGGAGGCAGGGATTAAACCTACTAACTCTATTTTATTCTCCCAAATCGTTAGTACAGTGCTCTGCACAGATTAAGTGCTCAATAAATACCACAGGTTGATTGAGTGTTCAGACCCCCAGCATCAGGCTGTTTTGTGGTGACTCATTAGCACAGAGGAGAGTCAATTGGCTTGGAACTATCTGCTCTTCACACAGCCTTTTGATTATTTCCTAGAAATTTATGCACACCTAATGGATGCATTGAGGATAGTTGGCTGGCTAGTAATTCTCATGGACTCCCTTTTTCTCTTTTCCAGAAGAGGGGCCCAAGGACTCAATAATAATAATAATGATGATATTTGTTTAGTGCTTATTATATGCCAAGCACTGGTCTACCCACTGGGGTAGATACCCAGTAATCAGATTGTCCCACGTGGAGCTCACAGTTTTAATCCCCATTTTAGAGATGAGGTAACTGAGGCAGAGAGAAGTTAAGTGGCTTGCCCAAGGTCACACAGCAGACAAGTGGCGCAGGCGAGATAATAACTAATGGCTCAGTAATAGCATCTACCAATTGCTTAAGTACTCCAGGATGCATGTAAGCTTTTGAGATTCTCTTCAAGCATCTCTTTCCTCATTCGAGTAAGCTTTATTGGATTCTTTGGCCTCTTAGGCACATTGCACTCTGGGACATTTTAACTTTTACTTCAATCTGCTTCGATCTGTTAGGTCACGGGTTCTAATCCTTGGTCCTACCATTTGTCTGCTGTGTGACCTTGGACAAGTCACTTCACTTTTCTATGCCTCATTTACCTCATCTGTAAAATGGAAATGCAGACTGTAAGCCCATTGTGGGATAGGGACTATGTCCAACCTGATTAGTTTGTATTCACCCCAGTGCTTAGTACAGTGCCTGACACATAGTAAATGCTTAACAAATATAATGATTATTATTATCATTATTACTCCTGCTTTCCCAAAGTCACTAACCTGCATCTTGCTGAGTTTTTCCCCTTCTCCTTAGAGGAGTTGGGATACCTCTACCAAAGTATCTGCCTATCATTAGCTCTCCCTTATAGGTGAGATTTGAATCTTGAAAGGCATCAACCTTAGTTGATTCCTCTGTTTTCTGCCCTAGAGATTTATCCCCAGTCTAAATCCTGAGACAGCCTGGCTTTTTCAAGTGTTTTTCCAGCAGCTCTCTGCCTAGTCCGCAATCCCTTTGTGGTACTGGATCTTGATCCAAAGTTGCTTTGGTGAGTTGACCAGAGGCGATATTCTTCTTCCTTTCACATATTGGATTCTTTTCATGACATCACCTTTGTTCTTTCTCCAGTCACTTTAACCTAGACACTCTCAGCCTAAGGATGCTTTTTGTTTTCTCCTTTTAGTGCCTTACCTCCTCCTCCACCCTTGTTAGAAAGGATCAGGTAAAGACAACCTATATTGAGTTAATGAATCAATCATTCAATCCATTTTATCTAAAGAGTGCTTATTCTGTGTGGAGCACTGTACTAAACGTTTGGGAAAGTATAATACAACAGACTTAGCAGACATGATCCCTGCCCACAAGGAGCTTACAATTTACAGAAGTGAGAGGACAGTCAGCGTCCTCTCTGCACTTTTGTGTCATCTCTTCCACTGTGACCACGGTGGAGAGGTTTTCACTCCTGCAGTCCACAGCAGTTTAGCTCATTATGGGCAGGGAATGTGCCTGCTAATCTCTTGCAATGTACTCTTGCAAGCACATAAAACAGTGCTCTGCACAAAATAAGTGCCCAATAAATATCATTGATTGATTGACTGATTCCAAATTACTGTGCTCAAGTTTCAGTGTTGGAAAGGATTCAGGGCTGGACTAAAACTCAGGAGTGTTTTAGCAACTAGAAGACCCCCAACTCTCTATATAAGAAAGACTGAATTTCTTAAGGCTTCTGAAGAACAGAAAGACAACCCTGCAAAAGGTCTGGATGAGAAGACGACAAAAGCCAATCTGTACCTCTTTGTGCCGTAGAGAAGCAGTGTTGCCTAGTGGATAGAGTAAGGTTCTGGGAATCAGAAGGACCTGGGTTTTAATCCTGGTGCTGCCACTTGTTTGCTCTGTGACCTTGGTCAAGTCACTTAACTTCCCTGTGCCTTAGTTACATCATCTGTAAAATGGGGATTGAGACTGGGAGCCCTGTGTGGGACAGGGACCGTGTCCAAACTGAGTATCTTGTACCCCAGCTCTTAGTACAGTGCCTGGCACATAGTGAGTGCTTAACAAATTCCATAATAATAATGATGATAGATGTGGGAAGGACGTGCTACTTTCTTGATTGTGCCAAATTAGGTGGGCAAATAAGTGGCATGGTATGATTTTGGTGAATGGTAAATTTACTGAGACACTCATGAATCTAAGTGAAAACCAAATTTTTTTCCAGTGGACTAACTCAAATTTAGACTTTGCTAATGAACTGCTACAAGGACTTTTTTTAAATGGCATTTATTAAGTGCTTACTATGTGCAAAGCACTGTTCTAAGCGCTGGGGAGGATACAAGGTGATCAGGTTGTCCCACTTGGGACTCACAGTCTTAATCCCCATTTTACAGATGAGGTAACTGAGGCACAGAGAAGTTAAGGGACTGGCCCAAAGTCACACAGCTGACAAGCAGCTGAGCTGGGATTTGAACCCATGACCTCTGACTCCCAAGCCCATGCCCTTTCCACTGAGCCATGCTGCTTCTCTTGTGACTTCACTGTGGTAATTGAAATTATACAATAGCTCAAATTGAGATTCCATCAGTGATTTTATTTTCTTAAGAGCAAGGAGAGTTAAAATGAATGATAACTCCTATACACAGTTAGTTTGGGAGGTATTGAAACTTTACGGCTCTTCACTACAGTCAAATGCTGCTTTCATGACTAATTAATTAAACTCTGCTATTAAACCGGGAGGTTGAGACTGAGGTTGAGGCTGAGCCTGAGTGGGATGAGGCGAAGACTGTAAGCACTTTGTGGGCCGAGTTCATCTCTACCAATTCTACAATGTTCTGTACACAGTAATTGCTCAGTAAATTCCACTGATTGAAAACCCCTGCTCCCCTAGTTAGTCCCATACACTTAGGCTGAAGCAGCCTAAGCAACATGCTTATTGAGCCCTGTTTTGGCACTTCAAAAACTACTCTAGAAACTTCACAGTGTAGTTAAGGCCTTTACTTGTCCCAGCTCCACAGAGGTACTGCCTATCTCCAATCTGAGAAAGCACCCCCTGATTGAGCAGTTACAAATCTTTCAAATCCATTTATAAAATACAGGAGTTTTGTCTCTTTTAATTCACATTTTACAGATTTAAGTAACCTTGCGAGTTTTTCTTTTCCCCATTTCTACACAAAGCATTACCTGAGCAAAACAATTTTATGTTTCCAGGTCCTAAAAGGATACTTATAAATTATACTCAGAGAAAAATGGCAGCAGTACAGCAAATAGGAAAGAAATATTTCAGAGCCTCTTTTGTATCAGCCACTCCAATGCCAGCCTTTTTCTATTCTTCTAATGGTAGATGTATCTGTTTTAAAAACCAGTTTAGATAGGCAAGTGATATTGCTTTACATGTAACTAAACTCCAAACATGAAATTAAGAATTTTAAACCTCTAGTAGCAGTAGTAGTCATAGGAATTATGGCATTTTTACTCCCAGAAGTTTGAGTGAAGTTTGAGTACTACTTGCTGGGGCAATTATAAGGTAAATAGTCCCTGTCCTAAATGTTTTCTTACAATGGCCTAGAGGAAAAAGCCTGGGCATGGGAGTCAGGAGACCCAGGTTCTAGTATCTACTCTCCCACTAGCCTTCTGTCTGATGATCTTTGGCAAGTTACTTAATTTCTCTAGGCCTCAATTTCTTCTTCTGTGAAATGGAGAGAAGATACCTGCTCACCACTTCTTAGACTGTGAGCTGATAAAGGTCTGGAACTGGGTCCTATCTGATCATCTAGTATCTATCTCAGCACTTAGCACAATGTTTGGCCCATAGGAAATGCTTAAAATTCCATAATAATAATCGTTATCATTATTAGAAATAAATATTTCTCAGGAACCTGCCCAGAGGCTGCAAACAGTAGATTTAAGCAGAAAGTAGCAAACTTTCGTGGGAAATGGTGTTTTCACCAGGATATTAGCTCTTTTAAATGCACAGTGCATCATGACATTAAATCAATGAGTTGTGTTTTTTTTTAATTGCAAGTGAGACATTTTCCATGTCACAGCACATGCAGAACCCAAATAGCAATTAAAGGTTAACAGCATACAGCAGTGGTTAGGCACATTACTGTATAAGTGCTTGGAAGCAGCAGCATTTTAAATAAACACTAAAGTGCAACAAGTATTAGAAGGATCCCCAATCAAGATTATGCTGCCCCAATTCCTGTAAATATAGCCTTCATGATTTTAATAGCAATGAATCCAAATGAGGACATCACTTGGGATGGCAAATTTTCCTATCCTGTTATAGAAGTTTTTATAATGAGACCATCAGCATTTAGAAAAGAGATAGACCTATATTTTATATGCAAATCTTAGCAGTTTCTGTATTTGTTTTAACCAAGTATGCCCAACACACGCACGCAACATACACTAGAACTCTGTCCCGGCTTGGGGCTGATCTGCTTCTGTTCTAAGCCCTCTCTAACCACAGGCCAAAAGACTTTGTAAAATTCAGGCTCTGATGCACACAAGCCCCAAACTTAGTAGCCTTGGCAGTTACTTGGTGACACGACTGCCTTCATACAGGGGCCATGGCTTCTTTCAGTGGTAGCCAGGTGGCCCTGGACAGGTGTGCACCAAGAATGACTGTCCAGGGATGGGACAGCGGGTCACAGGGCTTTACCTCAGGGTTTGACTCCAGCCCTACACTGCAATGTCTTCACAGAGAGGTGACTTACACAAAACCGCTAAGGGATGGGGCAAGCTCAGGGCTTGCAGGACATTCTTCTCACATTCCTTCTCTAGTTCACCATCCCTATATTGATCCTCAGAGATTTCACCCATAAGGTGGTCCCTAACAATGCTTCCTCTGTCCATCTCCTCTTACTCCTCTATTTCAGTGACCTCCTTCTCCACCCCATATCACACTCTTACTGAACTGGGCACACATTTGATTTTATAATCTCCAGCAATTGTATAATCTCTACCCTCACCAATTCTGAAATTTCACTATTAGACCACAGTCTCCTCCCCGTTTCCTTTTCCATACACCCACCACTCCCACAAATCTGTCCCGTTCCCCCACAGAGACCTCCATTCTTTGACACCCCACCCCCCGCATAGTCTAAAGCTATCATCTTCCAGTTTTTAATGGCATTTAATAAGTGCTTACCATGTGGCAGGCACTGTACTAAATGCTAGGGTAGATACGAGCTAACCAATCAGTCATTCAATCTTATTTATTGAGTACTTACTATGTGCAGAGCACTGCACTAAACATAAACACTTGGCAGTGTACAATAGAATGAGCAAATTCACTCCCTGCCCATAACGAGTTTACATTCTAGAGTGGTAGACAGGCATTAATATGAATAATTTATAATTTAAAGATATGTTCATCAGGGCTGTGGGGTTGGGGGAAGGGAGAATAGCAAATATTCATAGGTCACAGAGTGAGGTGCATAAATGATGCAGAAGGGAGAGCGAGCCAAGGAAAAAAGGGTTTAATCGGGGAAGGCCTCTTGGAGGAGATGTGACCTTAATAATGATTTGAAGGTGGAGAGAGTGGTGGTCGGGAGAATATAGAGGGGGAGGGAGTTCCATGATAAGGGGATGACATGGGAAAGGGGTTGATAGAGAGATAGATAAGATCGAGGCATAGAGAGAAAGCTGGTGCTAGAGGAGCAGAGTGTTTGAGCTGGGATGAAGCAGGAGATTAGCGAGGTGAGGTAGGGTGAGTTGATTAAATGTTTTAAAGTTAATGGTAAGGAGTTTCTGTTTGATGTGGAGGTGGATAGGCAGCCTTTGGAGGTTCTCAAGGAGTGGGGAGAATCAGGTTGTTCATGGTTGATGTCTCACATGGGGTTCTTAGTTTTAATCCCCATTTTACAGATGAGGTGACTGAGACCCAGAGAAGTGAAATGACTTTCTCAAGGTCACACAGGAGACAAGTGTTGGAGCCAGAATTAGAACCCAGGTCCTTTTGCTCTTTTCACTAGGCCATGATGCTTCTCAGTGTGGTCCCCATACCATTTGTTCTCCATTACCAAGCTACCTTCTCTTGATGCAAAAATTGATGCCCTCAAAACTACACTCTCCACTGAGTTCAAATCCCTTGCTTTTCTGTCCCTCTGCAGATTTTGTATCACTAACTGGCAACCCTGGATTATCCACAGTATGCATCCTCTGCTCCTGTGCTTGAGCTGCAGAGCATGTTGGCAGAAATCCAGAAATCTGTCTGACCTTGTCCACTTTGAGTTCATTTTTATTTGCTTCAATTCGGCCCTGACCTCTGCCAGACAACAATACTTCACCTTCCTAATTCACTCCCACACCCACTGTTCCCACCAGCTCTTCCAGACATTTAATTCTTCCCTTTAACTCCGGTCTCCCCACCCCTACATCTTTTTCCCTACATCTACATCTTTTTCCCTACATCTACATCTTTTTCCCTACATCTGGTCACATACTTCATTAACAAAGTAATAATAATAATAATAATGTTGGTATTTGTTAAGTGCTTACTATGTGCAGAGCACTGTTCTAAGCACTGGGGTAGATACAGGGTAATCAGGTTGTCCCACGTGAGGCTCACAGTCTTAATCCCCATTTTACAGATGAGGTAACTGAGGCACAGAGAAGTTAAGAGAAGTTAAGAAAACCATGAGTCATGATCTCCCTAAAATCTCCCCTGCTCCTCTCTCCCCTGCTCCGCTCCAATCATCTCCTCCTCCATCCTCTTTAATTCTCCCTATATTTCCTGCAGTATCTCAAGGAGAAATCTCATCTCCCTTAAGATCTACCCTACTCTTGTGTTTCTGACCCAATCCCCTCATACCTTATTAAAACATTTATCCCCCCTTCTCTCCTCGACTGCCATCTTCAACCTTTCATTCGATAGTATTTCATTGGATAGTATTTTTTGAGCGCTTACTATGTGCAGAGCACTGTACTAAGCGCTTGGAATGTACAATTCGGCAACAGATAGAGACAGTCCCTGCCCTTCGACGGGCTTACAGTCTAATTGGGGGAGACAGGCAGACAAGAACAATGGCAATAAATAGAGTCAAGGGGAAGAACATCTCATAAAACAATGGCAAATAAATAGAATCAGGGTGATGTACATCTCATTAAATAAAATAAACAAAATAAATAGGGTGATGAAGATATATACAGTTGAGCGGACGAGTACAGTGCTGAGGGGGTGGGAGAGGGGGAGGAGGAGAGGGAAAGGGGGGAGAAGAGGGCTTAGCTGCAGAGAGATGAAGGTGGACGTAGAGGGAGCAGAGGGAAAAAGGGGGGAGCTCAGTCTGGGAAGGCCTCTTGGAGGAGGTGAGTTATAAGTAGGGATTTGAAGAGGGGAAGAGAATCAGTTTGGCGGAGGTGAGGAGGGAGGGCGTTCCAGGACCGCGGGAGGACTTGGCCCAGGGGTCGATGGTGGGATGGGCGAGACCGAGGGGAGGTGAGGAGGTGGGCGGCAGAGGAGCGGAGTGTGCGGGGTGGGCAGTAGAAAGAGAGAAGGGAGGAGAGGTAGGAAGGGGCAAGGTGATGGAGAGCCTGGAAGCCTAGAGTGAGGAGGTTTTGTTTTGAGCGGAGGTTGATAGGTAACCACTGGAGGTGTTTAAGAAGGGGAGTGACATGCCCAGAACATTTCTGCAGGAAGATGAGTCGCGCAGCGGAGTGAAGAATAGACTGGAGTGGGGCAAGAGAGAAGGAAGGGAGATGAAAGAGAAGGCTGACACAGTAGTCTAGCCGGGATATAACGAGAGCCTGTAGCAGTAAGGTAGCTGTTAGGGTGGAGAGGAAAGGGCAGATCTTGGCGATATTGTAAAGGTGAGACCGGCAGGTCTTGGTAATGGATCAGATGTGTGGGGTGAACGAGAGAGTTGAGTCAAAGATGACACCGAGGTTGCAGGCCTGAGAGACAGGAAGGATGGTTGTGCCATCCACGGTGATAGGGAAGTCTGGGAGAGGATCGGGCTTCGGAGGGAAGATGAGGAGCTCAGTCTTGTTCATGTTGAGTTTTAGGTGTGGGGCAGACATCCAGGTGGAAACGTCCTGGGGGCAGGAGGAGATGTGAGCCTGAAGGGAGGGGGAGAGGATAGGGCCAGAGATGTAGATCTGCGTGTCATCTGCGTAGAGATGGTAGTCAAAGCCATGAGAGTGAATGAGTTCACCAAGGGAGTGAGTGTAAATGGAGAACAGCAGAGGGCCAAGAACTGACCCCTGAGGAACTCCAAACAGTTAAAGGATGGGGGGGGGGGGAGGCGCCTGCGAAGGAGACTGAGAATGACTGGCCAGAGAGATAAGAGGAGAACCAGGAGAGGACAGAGTCCGAGAAGCCAAGGTGAGATAAGGTGTGGAGGAGGAGGGAATGGTCGACAGTGTGAAAGGCAGCTAAGAGGTCAAGGAGGATTAGAATGGAGTAGGAGCCATTGGATTTGGCAAGAAGGAGGTCATGGGTGACCTTAGAGAGAGCAGTCTCGGTAGAGTGGAGGGGACGGAAGCCAGATTGGAGGGGGTCCAGAAGAGAATGGGAGTTAAGGAATTCTAAGCAGCAAGTGTAGATGACTTGTTCTAGGATTTTGGAAAGGAAGGGTAGTAGGGAGATAGGGCGATAACTGGAAGGGGAAGTGGGGTCGAGAGAGGGTTTTTTTAGGATGGGGGAGAAATGGGCATGTTTGAAGGCAGAGGGGAAGGAGCCATTGGAGATTGAGTGGTTAAAGATAGAAGTTAAGGAAGGGAGGAGGGCAGGGGCGATGGTTTTAAGAAGGTGAGAGGGAATGGGGTCCGAGGCGCAGGTGGAGGGGGTGGCACTTGCGAGGAAGGAGGAGATCTCCTCTGAGGATACTGCAGGGAAGGATGGGTAAGTAGGGGAGAGGGTTGGTGGGGGGGAGGGGAGAGGAGGAGGGGTGACTTTGGGGAGCTCAGACCTCATTGTGTTGATTTTTTTGATGAAGTAGGTGGCCAGATCATTGGGGGTGAGAGATGGGGGAGGGGGAGGAACAGGGGGCCTAAGGAGAGAGTTAAAGGTCCGGAACAATTGGCAGGAGTGGCGGGCATGGGTGTCGATGAGGGAGGAGAAGAAGTTTGCCTGGCGGAGGAGAGGGCAGAGTTAAGGCAGGAAAGGATAAATTTGAAATATATGAGGTTGGCTTGGTGCTTGGACTTACGCCAGCATGCTCAGCAGCTCGAGCATAGGAGTGTAGGAGGCAGAGAGAGGAGGTGATCCAGGGCTGTAGGTTAGTGGAGTGAGAGCGGCGGAGGGAAAGGGGGGCTAGAGAGTTGAGTTGAGTAGAGAGGGTGGAGTTGAGAGTGGAGACCTAATCATCGAGAGTGGGAAGTGAGGACAGGGCGGCAAGGTGGGAAGAGATGCTTTTGGAAAGATGGATGGGATCAAGAGAGCGGAGCTCTCTGTGGGGGAGTAGCAAAGATTTGCAGGGGGAGGGAGTGTGAGAGATGAGGCACGTGAGAAGGTTATGGTCTGAGAGAGGGATTTCAGAGTTGGTGAGGGAAGAGATAGTGCAGTGGTAGGAAATGACGAGATCGAGGGTGTGACCGAGTCGGTGAGCGGGCGCGGTATGGTGGAGCAGGAGGTCAGCAGAGTCGAGGAGGGATAGCAGGCGGGCGGCAGAGGAATCATCGGATACATCCATGTGGATGTTGAAGTCTCCGAGGATCAGACTGGGCAGAGAGAAGGAGAGAAGGAAGGTGAGGAAGGGGTCTAGGTGGTTGAAGAAGTCGGAGGTGGGACCGGGAGGGCAGTAGATGACAGCAACAAGTATCTGGAGGCGGATGATATGGGCTTCGAAGGAGGGGAAGGAGAGGGAAGGTGGAGGAGGGATAGTGCGGAAGCGGCAATGGGGTGAAAGGAGGAAGCCGACGCCTCCTCCCTTTCCGGTGAGTCTTGGGGAGTGGGAGAAGGAAAGGCACGGCGGACACCGTGTCTTCGGGAGTGAGTCACGTTTCTGAAAGGGCGAGGAGGAGGAGAGAGCGGGAAAGGAAAAGGTCATGGCTGAAAGGTAGTTTACCTGTAATGGAGCAGGGGTTCCAGAGGCCTCACTTGAAAGTAGCTGTGGATGCAAGGGGGGGGGGGGAGAGCGAGGGGAGGGGAGGGTTTGGATGGGAAGGAGGTGGCGGGGCCCTGGACGCGGAGAGGGAGAGGAGGGGTGGCGGTGGGACAGGAGGACTGGGATGGGGCGTGGGTGGGGAAGAGGGAAGGGGGGAGGGGGGAGGAGGGGGTTTGGTAGGAGGGAAAGTAAGGGGAGGGGAAGAGGGGTGGCGCTGGTAAAGCGGGGTTCTAGGGCGGGGGAGAGGAGGGGGGGAGGAGGCAGAGGAGAGAGCGGGAAAGAGCTGGGCGAGAGAGGGGAAGGGGAAGGGGAAGGGAAGGATAGGAAGGGGCGGGGGGGGGGAGGTTGGAGGGACATGGTGAGGCCAGAGAGGTGGGTGGCAGCACTGACAACAATAAACAATAACAAGCGAAATCGGTAATATAGCAACATGATACAGTATGATACAATACAATAGCGTTAATAAGCGTTAATAACCTTTCATTTTCCAATGTCTTCTTCCCCACTGCTTTCAAACATGCTTACGTATCCCCTATTCCAAAAAATTCCCCCTTGACCCCACAGCTCCCTCCAGTAATCACCCCATCTCCCTCCTACCATTCCTTGCCGAACTTCTTGAGAGTTGTTTACACCTGCTGTCTCCACTTCCTCTCCTCCAATTCTCTCCTTAATGAATGAATGAATGAATGAATGAATGAATAATGCCTTTCAATCTAATTTCTGTCCCCTTCACTCCACAGGAACAGCCCTTTCTGAGGTAACCAATGACCTTCTTTTTGTGAAATATGTTGGCCTTTATTCTATCCTACTCCTCCTAGACCCCTTAGCTGCCATCAGCACTGAAGACTACCCCATTCTCCTTGAAACTTTATCCAACCTTGACTTCACTGACACTTTCAGTGGTCAGAGAAGTAGGAGAAGCAAGTGACCACTGACCACTCCTTCTCAGTTCCTTTGGCAGGTTCTTTCTCTTCCTCCCACCCTCTGACAGTGGGGGTCCCTCAAGGCTCAGATCTGGGTCCCCTTCTACTCTTCATCTACGCCTGCTCCCTTGGAGAACTCATTCTCTCCCAAGGCTTCAACTACCATCTATATGTGAATCGTTCCTAAATCTCCATCTCCAGTCCTGACCTCTTCCTTCTCTGTAGTTTGTCATTTCCTCCTGCCTTCAGGACATCTCTACCTGGATGTCCCACTGACACCTAAAACTAAACATATCGAAAACAGAACTCTCTATATTCTCATGCAAAACCTGTCCTCCCCCTGTAGACAATACCACTATTCTCCCCATCCCACAAGTCTGTATCCTTGATGTTGCCTTGACTCATTCAACCCTCATATTCAATCTGCCTCCAACTCCTGCCAGTTCTACCTTTACAACATTTCCAAAATCTGACCTTTCCTCTCCATTCAAACTGCTACTATACACTTAACCTATCCTGACTTGACTACTGCATCTGCTGCCTTCCTGACCTCCCTGTCTCCTATCTCTCCACACTCCAATCCATACTTCACTCTACTGCACAGACCATTTAAAAAAAAAGTTCAGTCCAATCTTCCACTTTCTTTAGAATCACCTCTGCATCAAACAAAACTCCTTAACATTGGCTTTAAAGCACTTCACTTCTCTGGGCCTCAGTTCCCTCATCTGTAAAATGGGGATGAAGACTGTGAGCCCCACGTGGGACAACCTGATGACCCTGTATCTACCCCAGCACTTAGAACAGTGCTCAGCACATAGTAAATGCCATCATTATTATTATTATTACCTCACTGATTTACTACAGTCCAGACCTCCCATTTCACTCCTCACAGTTTACTCACTGTGCCCGGATCTTGTCTCTCTCTCAGATGACTCTTTTCCCACATCTTCTCCCTAGCTTTGAACTCCCTCCCCCTCCATATACACCAGACCACCACTCTCCCCATCTTCAAAGCCTAATCAAAATCACATCTCCTCCAAGATGCCTTTCCCAATTAAGCTCTTTCTTCTCCGGCTCCTACTCCCTTCTGTGTTGTCTATGCATTTGGATCTGTGACCTCAAGTACATATCTGAAAATCATTTATTGTACATTGTTTATTCATATTAATTAATGTCTGTCTCGCCCTTTAGAGTGTAAGCTTGTTCTGGGCAGAGAACATGCCTATCAGTTTTGTTGTACTGCACTCTCCCAAGCATTTAGAACAGTGCTCAGTTTGTGCTCAATAAATATCATTGGTGATGATGATGATGACATTGCCCATTTGGAAGGCAACTAACACAGCTGGAGTCAGTCAGGAGGATTCATTTGGTTGGTAGGATAACCTGGGATATGGAGGGAAACAAATGCTGCCTGAGTCTGTCCCACTCCTTAATGGGTTCACCTTGGTGCCAACCTAATCTGGTGGGGTCAGCCTCGGCCCTGTGGATGGTAGGAAATGACCTAAGCCTGCACAGAGCTCTACTCCAGTGCACCTCCAGAAACATATACATTTAGACAACCTAACCTACACTCACACATGTACACAGACACAACCACAAACACACCTAACCTCTTGAACACAGTCATACCATGCAACTTTTTAAAATATAGCACTGAAAGGATAATTTGTAAATGTACTTGATGATAAATCATAATGGAAATCAATCAACTGCATTTACTGAGCTTTCACTCTGTGCAAAAAAAAGAAACCCATAAAAAGAATCCTTGACACACTAGAATCATTTGACCAGCATGTAATTCATAGCCAGTGGTAGAACATTCTCTTCAACTCTCTTCACTGCTCTGACTCCTGGTTGTGATACATAAAATTAACCAAATGGGTCTGACACAGATTATCTTGTTGGGCTTGTCCACTTCTGGAAAACCTGAGGACCAACGACCAGATTTCCTATGAAAATATTCTCCCTAACACGTCAAAAGTGACTAGGGCTTCCCCACATTTCTTACCCTTTCTGTGGAGATATAAATGTTTAAAAGAGCAGGGCGGTTAGTTCAGCCATAGAGAAATGTCAAATCAATATTCCATGAAGACAGGAAGAGCTAGCATAGAATCCATGATCCAGAATGTGTTGATGATTTGTTGGGTGATTTGTGCAGGCAGTTATTAGCAGAACTAAGTTCACTGTGTCTTAATAAGGAAAACTCATTGGTGATGCCAACTCCCTTATTCATTCAGGAGTATTTGGAATCAGAAAACCTGGGTTCTTGTACCTGCTCTGCCCTGGACCTGCTATTAACCTTGCTGGGACTCAATTTTGTCACCTGTGAAATGGGAATAAGGTGCCTTTGGTCTCTTAGATTGCAGGTCCATGTTAGATAGGTACTGTGTCTCATCTGATCATCTGGTACCACAGAATAGGCACATAATATAAACCATTATTATCATTATTATAAGGGCAAAGTTTTCAGACTAGTCTGTGGCCTTTGATGAATTGCATTATTTCACCTGCATCAACATATCACAGAATCATCAGGCCAGCAGGAACTCTAAAACTCATCTGGTCAACCCCATTTCTTCTAGGCAGGGCCACATAAGTCACTTTGCACTGATCATTTACCTCAATTTCTCTCATTTTTAAACTTTTCAAAGAAGGGCTCCTTACTAGTGTTAACAACCATCACTAAAAGAAAACTCTTCCATTTTCTATCCCAAAACCTTCATGCTTGAGTTTATGGCCCTTCTCCCCTTGTTCTGCCTGCAGTGAAAACATAAAACAGCTCACTGTGATAATCCATATAAAAGGCAACCTCCCCTTCCTTTCTCTCTCTCCCATATGGATTTAAATACACTCTTCTAGCATAGTTTTTAAGCAGACAAGTCTTTCTGAGTCTCTTTTGGCCATTCAAGGCAAGAAATTGGGAACTGAAGAAGGCAAGAAATTCTTCCCCAGATGGCAGTCATTCTGTTTGGCAGTGGAGGGGTAATTCAGGCCAGCCTGACTCTAATGATATTGGGGGAAAAAAAACTACACACATAAGTAGGCAGGCGTTAGCTCCTTAGGATCAGTAGTCAGACAGCCATGTTCAGAGTTACCTGTTTTCAGTCATTCATTCAATTGTACTTACTGAGTGCTTACTGTGTACAGAGGACTGTACTAAGTGGTTACACATTCCCTGCCCACAACGAGTTCACAGTCAGTTCTGCTACTGGTCCTGGCTGTCAGAAGTGTGTGTGTGTGTGTGCGCACGTGCGTATGCATGTAACAAGGTAAGAAGTTCTTCCTGATACTGGAGGTCATCTGAGAAAAGGCAGGGTTAAGGAGAGAGAGGAGAGGTTAGGTGAGGAGGCAGAGAATAAAAGTAAAATGGTGAGAATTGAGGGGTGAGTAAATTTAGATTTACAGTCCTGGGAGGTAGGAAACACCAAGAGGTAGAAGTATGGGAAGATGCAAAGAAACATGAATGAATAAAGGTGAAAGAAGGGTGAGGAAGCAATGGGTGGGAAGCAGAGGGCTGTGACCATCCTAGGATAAGATTCCTAATGCCAGTTGAACAAAGGAACATTTTGATCCCATGCTTATTTCTAGAAGCATTTATATCCACCTGTGGATGAAGAAGAAATTTGTAAGAAAGGGCAGGTGCCAAGGCCCCTATCTGGTCTCATCTGTAATTCTCCACAGCAGGGGGAGGAGCTGGTAACCACCCTGCTGGCATCAAGTTAGGCAAGGATAGCCCAAACCAACCCCAGGAAGCTAGGAACCTTTTCTGCCCCCACCCATCACATATGCGTAAGTACAGTGTGTTGTCCCAGCAGGAACATGGGGACTAGTGAGCATGAACTACTATCTATTGCTGCCATCAGAGACCTAATGAGACTTAATCCAGAAAGGATGAGTAGCATTCCATTCCACTCTGTCCTGCTGTCTTGTCCATGGGCCAGCCTGAATCTGTATGGTAGACAACTGTTTCAGTAATCTGATGCCAATTCTGACCAATGGACAGGGCCTCAGACTTGCAGCATAGTCCTTGAAAGGAGACTAGAAGAAGCATCACACAGCATTACACAGGGTCACTGAGCAGATTAATAGGAAAGAAAAGATGATTCACCAATGGTGAGTTTATGTGAGGGTCCTTGGCAACAATTCATGCCACTGCTGGGAAGAAGGGGTGAAATATTCCAGAAAACAAATTTAAAAACTTCTGATTTCTTGAGATTTCTTTTTTTCACTGGATTTCAAATGCTGGAGATGAGCATTCCTTTGAGATGCTGTGTGCCTCAAAAGTCACTGTAAGCTTATTCTGTATGATATATTTTCTATTGCTTACTCGGGCCTATGAAGCAGTTGAAATTGCCATGCTGTTCAAAATTCCTGTAGGAAATTATCACCCTAATATTCAATCTGTTCTTTTTTATTCTTAGTCTATCACATCTACTTACTCCTTCTTCATTCTTCCTTTATAGAAGGCAAAATATGCCTCTATTATGCTATTTTATATGCTATGCAAAGTGTTTTCTTCAGTTTCAAACTTCAAAGACTGAACAGTAATAATAACTGCAGTTTCAGTTAAGCTCTTACTATATGCCAAACACTGTAATAAGCACTGGGGTAGATGAAAGGTAATCAGGTCCCACATGGGACTCATAGTAGGGAGGGAGAACAGGTATTGAATCCCTATTTTGCAGATGAGGGAACTGAGACACGGAGAAGTTGAGTGACTTGCCCAAGGTCACACAATAGGTAAGTAGCAGAAGCAGGATTAGAACGCAGGTCCTCTGGCTCTCAGGCCCATGCTCTTTCCTGTAAGTCACACTGCTTCTCTGACCAACTTTGTGAACAACTAACTATTCTGTGTTCATCCTAGCCGTCTGATTCATAATTTGCAGTTTCCCAGACTGAAGAGTCCTCACCCTTTAGACCTATCTTTATTAGAAAGCTTCTCCATCCACCTGATCATCTTGGTTATCCTCCTTATAGTTTTCCACTTTATCATTATTTTTCTCAATCCCTCACATTTTTCAAGTCTTTGGTTTGGGATCTTGTCAAAGACCTATTGAAAATCTGGATATAAATATGCCTACTGGTTTCCCTCTATCCATAGGATTACTGATCTATCAAAGAACTCCACCACATTTTTTAGGCATGATTACCACATAGAAATCTTGCTGTCTTTTTCTCAATAATTATTCTCACCTCAGTTATCAGTGATTCTAAACTTAATTATGTATTATATTAATTGACAAAGGAGAGGGGTGAGATTCACCAGTCTACAATTCTCAGATTCATCTCTGGAACTCTTCTGAAAGAGAGCATTACACTGGGGATTTGCCATTCTTCTGGCATAGGGATCATTTGTAATGATAAGCAGTACTCTTACAATTTCACCTCTAAGTTTGTTCAGAATGTTCAGGTGGATGCAATCGGATCCTACTGAATTGTAAATTCACCCATTTGGGCTAGAATATCCTCTGCTGTCATCATGATGTGAGTCAATTCCCTTTCATTTTTTAACGTGTCTTTTACCTTGTCAAATGGCCCCCTGATTCACTAGTCAATTCCCTGCTTTTGAAGGAAGATTTCTAATTATTTTTGCCAATTCTTTTGAAATGTTCTTCAAACTCATTTAGGGGTTGACTAATTTCCCATGTTAACCTCACCTGCCACCTTCCATGTCCTCTCTCATCCTCCTCACTGTGGTGTATCCTGTTTTTTAAAATGCGCTTATTTTTTCTGATGATTCTCTTTTCCCCTGTCATCCTTGCACTCTCCTGACCATTGAAGAAAAAAGAGGGGTATTTAGAACTAGGCCTTGAAATTTGGAGTCAAGAAATCATCTTGTTCCGGGAATGTACATTTGTGGAGCAGATCTGTACATTTGTGGGACAGCACTGACCCTGTGCCCTTCCTCTCCCTCACTCTTCAATACTGGACCAGCTATATGGACACAGCTTCCTGATCACTTATGTGATCGTGTTGAAAAAGATGATAGGAGATATAAAATGTTAGAGTAAAATGGAATTGGGGATTCTTTCACACCAAGCAGGCAGCCCAAAATCTTCCCCAGCTCCTGGTCACTTGGCAATGGCCACTTAAGTTCTTTCTCCCAGCTACTCTGAGCAATGTAACCTAGAAGTCTTTCAATACCAGCAATATTACACAATGGCACTGGTTATTTTCATCAAATGATTGTGTTTTGGGAACCTGGTAGAGAACTGTACATGACATTTAACTTTGGGCCCTATTTCCCAGGAACCCCATACCCAAGAGTAGTAACAGCTGGGGCAAAGAATTCCTATAGCTTTCTGTTGTCCTAAACACCAAATGGTCTATTGAACAATCTAACCCTGATTGAGTCTACTATTGTAACTATCTTTAGGGTTCTTCTTTTTAGGTCTGAAGTACAAACTATGCTAGGAAAATACATTTACTACATTTGACTATTACTGAGCATTCAGTGTGGACTCAAAAGTAATATTTTGGTAAAGGAAACAGCTAAAGCATCCAACTCTGTTTACTCTGTTTAGGATGGCTCAGTGGAAAGAGCACAGGCCTGGGCCTGGGAAGAGGTCATGAGTTTGAATACCGGCTCCGCCACTTGTCAACTGTGTAACTGTGGGCAAGTCACTTAACTTCTCTGTCCTTCAGTTCCTTCATCTATAAAATGGGGATTAAGATTGTGAGCCTCACGTGGGACAAACTGATTACCCTGTATCTACCCTAACGCTTAGAACAGTGCTCTGCACATAGTAAGCCCTTAACAAATACCAACATTATTATTATTATCATCACCTTGTATCCCCCCCAGCACTTAGAACAGTGCTTTGCACATAGTAAGCACTTAACAAATGCCATCATTATTACCTCTTATTAAAGTGGGAACTGCACTCTACAGAATTTTCAATGAACCTTTTGTACTGTTATTCAAACATGTCGTTTTATAAAAGGTGTACCATATTTTCAAACAAATATTTTAAAATTAGTCACATAGAAACATAGTATTTTTCCATTCATTAAGAATGATTATTATAACTAATAAATTATTCAGGTTACTGAAATATGGTCTTTGCTTGATGACAAATTATAAAAAACCATACAACTAATAGACAAACATCAAAAAGTACATTTTACTGCTGAAATGAAAAATGACTGTCAGCAAAACCCATTCCAGGGAAGATCTGGGCTTGGGTTAGAGCAAAGATGAGGGGTAGGACTCTGGCCAGGTTGAGGGGTCAGGTTTGGGATTCAGTGGTTGATCAGTCAGTAATTTAATGTTTTACAGTGAGTGTCAATGTCTGTTTTTCATTAGTTAATGTGGTTCCAGTAGTCGAGAGGAAACGACTTACATAATTTACTTCTGATGGAAAGATTCATTCAGTCACATTTATTGAGCACATACTGTGTGCAGAATACTGTATTAAGTGCTTGGAAGGTACAATTCAGCATTAAAGAGAGACAATCCCCACCCACAATGGGCTTACAGTCCAGAGATCTTTTGAGGATCTCAGTGCCACCCCAGGTAAGGTTGAGGGAGAATGGCAGCAGCAGACTCCTATCTGGCCTCTTTCCCAAGCTGATGCCATCCTCTCCCCACTGTTCTGGAGGCTCCAGGTGGTATGGACCGAAAGGTAGTGAAGGGCCAGAGTAGCAGAGACAGGACTAGATTTTTTTTTAAGCCACACATATTGGATTTGATTGTAGAAGTGTGGCAGCCCTAGCTGGAGGAGGGAATGGGAGGGACAGAGGGGATGCAGTGTGCACAGAATCACATGAAGCATAAATTCCAAAGAGCTACTTGATGGGGTGGGGCCTGTGGAAGCAGGAGTGGGAAGAAGGAAGGGGAAAGATGGAGCTTCCCAGGTGCAACAGTGGAGCAGGGTAATGGGTCAAGCTTGTTTGACCCATGTACCCCTTTATGGCCCCATAGGTATGCTAAGATCCCAAAGCCAGACCTCAGAATCCTAGACAACATGATGCAGAATGATGATATCAAGAATGAACTGCAGATCAGTAGTTGTAACTGCATATTGCTACAGTCATCAAAAGTTGGTCAAAGCAGGAGGATGTAAATCTTATCTAAACACTTGCTGCTGGGGAAAATATCCACTCAGAGCAAACGCTTCTGTCTGTTTCATCTTTCTGAATATAAAAGCTTACAGTAACATTGGCAGGACTGAATTTCAGCCATATAAACATGCCCCTACCATAAAACTTTTCCAACAGACAAAACCAGTGAGGATTAATTTTAGGTGTCTGAGATGAGACCCAATCTGAAATGCCTTTACCTGAAAATGTCAATTTTTCCCATGACTAGCCTGTGGTCAGAGCATTTTACCACCTCCTCAGAGGGGCAATTCTTCAAGACAGTAAGTACATGAGGGAAGGCTGCAAAATGATTTGTCCACAAAATGCAAACTCACTTCACTGGAAGACAAGTTATGTATGACTTTTCTTACTTTACTAACTCTGGGATGGACATACAAGAGGGGTGTTTTGGGGGGATGTTCTAGGGCAGTAATCCTTCCCGGCAAGGAAATAATAGGAAAGCACCATGGCCTACTGGAAAGAGCACAGGCCTAGGTGTCAAAGGACCTCGGGTCTAATCATGACTCCTCCACTTGTCTGCTGTGTGACCTTGGGCAAGTCATTTAACTTCTCTGTGTAGTTTGGATGGAGAGGAAAGGGAGGATTTTAGCAAAATGAAGGTTGAACCAACAGGATTTGTTGACAGACTATGTGGATTGAATGAAAGTGATTAGTTTAGGATAACACCAAAGTTATGGGTTTGTGGAACAGGGAGGATGGTGGGGGTCCCTACAGTGGGAGGAAAGTCAGGGAGAGGACTGGGTTTGGGTGAGAATATGAGGTTTTCTGTTTTGGACATGTTAAGTTGGAGACGTTAGCAGAACATTCAAGCAGAGATGTCCTGAAGGCAGGAGGAAATGTGAGACTGCAGAGGAGAGAGATCGGGGCTAGAGATGTAGATTTGGAAATCAGCTGCATAGTGTTGATAGTTGAAGCCATGGGATTGAATGAGTTCTCCAGGGGAGTGGGTGCAGATAGAGACTATGGGAGAGATGAGACACAGAACTGAGCCTCAAGGGACTCCCAAAGTTAGAGGGTTAAGGTTAAGGTAAGGTTAGGGTTAGAGGTCCCCCTTCACTTCTGACAGATGATCACTCTTCCCACCTTCAAAGTCTTATTAAACACACATGTAGTCCAGGAGGCCAACCCCAACTAAGCCCTCGTTTCTTCTCCCCACATTCCCTTCTGCTTTGACCTTGCATTTGGGTTTGCACCCTTTATTCACCTACCCTCTGCCCCACAACACTTATGTACTATCCTGTAATTTATTCACTTATATTAATAATTGTCTCTCCCTCTAAACTGTAAGCCTGTTGTGGCAGGGAGCAGGCCTACCAACTTTGTTATAGTGTACTCTCCCAAATACTTAGTACAGTGCTCTGCACACAGTAGGTGCTCAATAAATATGATTGATAGATTGAACTAATTGATTGTATTCCAGGGTTGAGGGCATAGTAGAGCATCTCCACTGTTTCAAGTAATGAGTTTCCAATAATTATAATATAATTGGCCTTATAATAAGCCAATGATGAGTGGCTTGCAAGTATTGTCAGGGGTCAAGGGTCACTTCATGCCTGATAGATTTCCTTATTTCCAATTTTACATAACACTCCTTATAAATGACAACACAGAAACAGGTTCAAAGAAAGTGAGGATGCGAACATTGGACTTGCCCAAGACTTTATTGCAAAATGGGAAGGTGGGGTGGACAATGAAAGCCCACATTTAACTTGAAGGATGAAATGTGGAACATTTCCACTTCAGATATGAATCATAGCAATTCTGTTACATCTTCATCCTGCAGCTATTTCTACCTTAGGAAGAGTGAGATTGTGGATGGAATGAAGCCGCTCTCTTTTCCCCACCTGGTTGCTAAGTAATAATAATGATGGTGGTATTTGTTAAGCACTTGCTATGTGGCAGACATTGTACTAAGCGTGGGGTTGACAAAGTCCCTGTCCCATGTGGGACTCACAGTTTCAATCCCCATTTTACAGATGAGGTAACTGAGGCCCAGAGAAGTTAAGTAACTTACCCAAGGTCACACAGCAGACAAGCAATGGAGCTGGAATTAGAAATCATGACCTTCTGACTCTCAGGGCCATGCTCTATCTACTACGCCATGCAGTGTGGAAAAAATGGTGCTATCATTGCAGGATTAACATACACTCCTGAAATTTAATTGCTATTACATCTACGGATGAATTCAGGTTAGCATTTGGCCGTTGGTTGCTATAAAACTCACAAAGGGGCAGGCAAGACAATACTCTACTGGCTAAGGACCACACTTGTAGCAAAAGCATTTGGCTGGTTATCAGCCACCTCAGTTTCACTCCAAAGTTTAATTACCCACAAAAGCTGTTTATGGCCTCGTATACTTCTGCAACAAGAACATTATCTTTAAATGTGTCACTTGGAAATCCACAGCACATGGTAGAGCCACTCTTCAGTCTCTGGACTTAAAATATTATTACTGCATATTACTTAGGCTCCATCAAACATGATCAACAGTGGGAATCTGAGCTGCGATGGTCATCATGGATGTATCTTTAACCCACAAATCACACAAGAAAGCAAAATGGGACATGGGAGATTGAAGCCAAAGTGTTCATCATAGCACCCATCCACAAACTTAAAATATCAACTTTGACTTAATAACAATAATAATAATGAAGGTATTTGTTAAGCACTTGCTAAGTGCCAGGCACTGTCCTAAGCACTGGGGTTTGGACCGTTTCTGACCCACGTGAGGCTCACAGGCTCAATCCCCATCTTACAGATGAAGTAACTGAGCACCAGAGAAGTGAAGAGACTTGCCCAATGTCACACAGCAGTCAAGTCGCAGAGCCAGGATTAGTACCTATGATCTTTGACTCCCAGGCCCATGCTTTATCCATTTCACCATGCTGTTTCTCAAATTGTTTTCCTTGGTAAAATGTGAAATTCCAGAGCAAGTGATAAATCAAGGCTAGCAAGATCAATCAATCATATTTATTGAGCACTTAATATTCATTCAATCATATTTATTAAGTGCTTACTGTGTGCAGAGCACTGTACTAAGCACTTGAGAAAGTATAATATAACAGAATTAGTAGGTACAGTACCTGCCCATAACAAGTTTACAGTCTAAAAATATAACCAGTAGAAATCTTTCCTATCTCTAACAAATGAGTCAAGTAACATTACTGCAACAGTGCAGAATGGCAAACAATTCTTGACAGAAACAAAGTTACATGTTGATATTACTATTACTACTGTCACTATTCAACCCACTTTTTCAATCTGGCCAGACTGGCTCTAGCATTTTCCCAGAAACACTGTACCTTTATCACAATGACAGAAAACCCTCTCTCGACTCACTCTCCCATTCTTCTCTCCTACTTCATCCCGGCTCACACTCTCCATTCCTCCTAAGCCCCCATTTCTCCTTCTGCCTTGTTCCTGATTCTCTCCCTTCTGGCTCCTCCTCTTGCCTGAAACTCCTCCAACCCCTGTGCCAGGCCAGAGCTCTTCTTGTTTTCAAAGCCTTACTGAAATTCTACTTCCTGGGGGAGGTTTCCCCAGTTTGGTTTTCTTCTCCCCAGATTATACCCTCCCAATTATGATCTCCATGGTCCTGCACACACAACTTTCTGAAGCATTTTGGTATTTATCAGCATATATACTTGAGTAGTTGAGCACTTCTCTATCCTCTGCAATGTATTTTGTCTGTCTCCCCTATTCTATTGCCAGTTTGTAGTGGGCAGACTGTTATCCTCCATTTACTGTGCTCTCCCAAGTGCTTAGAACAGTGCCTTCTAGGTGTTTAATAAGTATGACTGGTTGACTGACTGATTAAATGTACCCCCTTTCTCTTCCTAGAACTCCAATAATTCCCATAGTACACTGGATGTTCCAGAAAGGCATGTTGCTGCTGCTGTCCATAAACAGGTGTGTCCAGAGGCTCCTAGATTTTTGTTTCCTTCTGTCAGTGACATTCAGGGCATTTCCACTCTCTTTTCAGGAACAGAATAGCAGAGTAGTCTGTAAGTGTGTCTGCAAGAGACAGTCCTGGGGTTGTCTAACAGCCAGTGGTGATGGGGTTTCTCCAGGTATTTCTCTTTTGTTCTTAGTCTCCTTTATGCTAAAATCTGAAAGGAGGCTTCAGTCCTCCAACAATCTCCAACTCTCATCTGCGCGCAATCCCCGATTTCTAGGATGTCCATGGCTTCTCCAAAAAGCCCTTTAAAGACTACATTAAGACATTTGAAAAGGGACAATTGTGAGTCATTAGTATTTATTAAACATTTAGTCTGTACTGGGCACTTTATTAAGAGCTTGGGGAAGTACATCAGAATCAGTAGACATGATCCCTTACTATCTAGCAGCAATAGCAAATAATCTGAAACTTTGTCTTCCCTTGTTTCTAAGGCTTCCTAAATTGTGTGTCAGCTACCAATCATTCAAACAATGGTATTTCTTTACTGCCCACTGAGTGCAAAGCACTTTACTAACTGCTTGGGAAAGTACAATACACAGATCCGGTATATGCAGTCCCTGACCCCAAAGAGCTTACATTCTGCAGGAGGAGACAGACATTAAAATAGATGTCTAGAGAGCTTCTCTTCACCAAAGTCTCTGACCTTTTGCCCACATCCTTATCTTCCCACCGTACTTTGTGGGTCAGGTACCACAGACTATTTCAAAATCTACCTCTTTAGCCCTGACCTCTCTCATTCTCTGCAGTCTCACATCTTCTTCTGCCTTCAGGATATCTCTTCTTGGGTGTCCCACTGACACCTCACACTTAACATGGCCAGAACAGAACTCCTCATCTTCCCTGCAACCGCTGATATTCCCCTGACTTTCCCATCACTATAGACAATACTGCTATCCCTGCTGTCTCTAAGACTTGGCAATATCCTTGAATCATGCATTCAGTTGTATTTATTGAGCCCTTACTGTGTGCAGAGCACTGTACTAACTGCTTGAGAAATATAACTCAGCAACAAATAGAGAGGATCTCTGCCCTGTTGTACAGGCTCACAAGTCTAGAAGGGGGGAGACAGATATCAAAACAGGTAAACAGGCAGCAGTACCATTATTATAAATAAAAAGAATTATAGATATATACACATCATTAATAAAAATAAATAGAATTATAATTATAAATGTGTTTATATATACACAAGTGCCTTGGGGCTGGGAAAGCATCATATCTCTCATTCAAAATCTCTCATTAAATGTCACCAAGTTCTGTCAGTTCTACCTTCACAACACCTCAAGAATCTGCCCTTTCCTCCCCATCCAAACTGCTACTATACTGATCCAAGCACTTATCCTAACCCACCTGCATCAGTTTCTGAGCTGACTTCCCTGCCTCCCGCCTCTCTATTCCAGTCCTTACTTCACTCTGCTGCCCAGATCAGTTTTCTAAAAAAATGTTCAGGCAAGTCTACTAAGCCAGGACGAGCCTGGGTCCTGTGCCAGGGACTGAGCCGGGACAAGCCAATGATTAGGAGTGTTGAATAAAGAGAGGGACAGATAGCTATTGGAAGCTTTTAAGGTGTGGAAAGATGTGGGCAGAACATCATTTGAGAAAAATGATCCTCAGCAGAGCGAAGTATGGACTGGAGACAGGAAATCAGAGAGGGGGAGACTGATGCAGTGGTCAAGTCATGATATAACCAGTGTGATGGTCATTCAGACAGAGAGGGAGAGGTGGATACTGGAGATTTTGTGGAAGAAAAGCCAACAGGATTTAGCCATAGACTGAATATGAGGGTCAAAAGAGAGGGAGAATCGAGAAAAAGGATAGAATTCTGGTCTTGAGAGATTGGAGGAGGTTATCAATTGTGATAGGAAAGTTAGTTGGAGGGGAAGATTTAGAAGGAACAATGAGCTCTGTTTTGGACATATTAACTTTGGGATGCCTGTGAAACATCCATTTAGGAAGTCATAGAGAGAGGAGGGGATACGAAATTGCAGAGAAGGAAAGAGGTCAGAGTTAACATGGTAGATTTAGGAGTCAATGAAGCAACACCTCTGGATTAACACTTGACAAAAATAATTCAGAACTAATCACATAGTTGCAGTAAGGCAAGCATCACTCTGAATTAGACTTGAGAATCCCAGAGAATTCAGGACTGGTCTCACAAAGCCAATCCAGGGAAACAGTAAGTATAACTGACCAACGATAGTGATGGACAATTTCCACCATCCATTGGGAATAGAACCTTACCCTACAATGCTCTCTAACAGAGTATCATTCTAACAACAAAGAAGAGGATTTGATTTTCTGGGCATAAAATTCTTATAAAATGTGAGTGAAACATTTAAAGAATAAACTTTCTACCCGACTGCACCTTGCCAGCTCACCAAGGAGCTCAGCCAACTTTGTGATCTCCTGCATGTGATAGGCTATGCCGATGTCAAGGATGTGAATTTCCTGACCCTTCCCCTTGGGTTTGAACCCAGCTTCCTCTCTCTCCATGAAAAGGGGAGTCCATAGAAAATCTGCTTGAGTCCTTCCCTGTAATTTCTGATCACAAGGGTTGGCATGGTCCTCCCTGAATTCTGTCTTTCCATATTCCATCCTTAAATATCCTTCTATTCCTGCTTCCTGCAGTGTCTGACAGGCTCACTTCTGACCTGACCCTGCTGCAGGAGCACTTTTTTGTACAAGATGAGAGGACAGGAGCAGAGATTTAGAATTTAGCAAATTCCAAACAAAACAGCCAAAGCAGCATGGCCTAGAAGACTATCACAAGGCTTAGTTTGTGAGCGCCATGTGGGACAGGAACTATGTCCAACTTGATTAACTTGTATCTACCCCAGTGCTTGGGACAGTGTTTGACACATAGTAAGTGCTTAGCAGATACCATTATTAATTAGTAGTATTAGGGCATCTGAAACCTTATCCCAGCTCTACCACTGGCCTGCTTGCGACACTGGCCAGATCACTTAGCAATGATCTGTAAAATGGAAATAAGGTACACTGTCCTTCTTACCTCTTAGACTGTGAGCCCCACATGGGATGAGTTGGGTGTCTGATCTAATGAATTTGGATCTTTCCAGGTGCTTAGTTCTCCCCACCTGCCATTCTTATGAATCTGTGGAGGGCATGCTGAGATCCTGTGCTTAGCACATAGCTTAGTAAATGGCCTTTAAAAAATGAATAAGCCTCTTTTGAAAAAATATTATTCAGGAGCTAGCACATAATTACTGCCATAAGAAATTCATATTCAGAATAAAAGAAGGACAGCAAGAAAAGAAGAGTTCAGAAAGATATAAACTTCTTTCTGTCTTGCACACCTAAATGTGTGATGAAAAACATTGTGATGTACTTACCATCCCTAGCCTGTGCTACTAAATTCCTGCTGATCAGGCTGAAAATCAACCTTCCCTCCTCTCAGTGTTCTTCCAGCCAACCAAGAAGATTCATTAAAAACCACTTGAAGTCACTGCAGTTTCCTGTATTGATCCAAAAAAGAAAAAAAAAGGAACCTTGCCATGCTAAAGGTTCCTGACGCAGGTCACACGTAAACAGGCCCTCTCCTAACTTCTCTAGCCTCTGCTTTCTAAGCTGTAAAAGGAAGAAAATGATGCTGATTAGAATTCCAGGGTGGGAATGAAGGCCTACTCATGGACCAGCATACGTTCCAGTGACCTGAACTCTCCTCACCATACTAGGGGATGTGGGGGAGGGGAACACAAGATCTCGGCATGCCCTCCACAGATTCATAAGAATGGAAGGTAGGGAGAACTTTATCCTTCCCTATTGCCCACTGGTCCCCGTAAGAGGCTGGGGAACAGGGTCCTGAGTGGGCCTGGATGTCCTCCAGAATGGACTCAGGGGCACAGGCAGCTGAGGCAGACCTGGGCATTGGCTGGTGGCAGCTACCAGGACACACCCTCCTGGCCACCATGGCTTCTCCAAGTTCCATGTGGTCTCTCCTTTCTGAACTTGCTGTCTACCCAGGGTTCAGGGTAGTTCAGTATTGCCACTGATTAAGCAGGTGGAGAATTCAGTAGGCAAGCCAGATCTTGGTGGTGGAGCAGAATTTCAAATGTCTGTTGGGTATTTGCCCCCACAGATCTTCCTGGGTTTGAAATCTGAAGATGACAACACCAAGAGTGAAGTTTATATTCAGGTAAGCAAATGGTTGGAAAGGCCAATATAAGACCAATAGCCCTACCGCAATATGTCTACACACAGACTGGGCTTCGTTGTGGTTTCATGTTTGCTTCTGGGAAAAATACCTGTCTTCAATTGTTCCTATGCTTTACAGGACCTCTTCTTTGACCACCTCCCTTCCCTGACCACCGTCTTTGATCTCTCACTCTCTCCAGTGGCTTCTTCCCTACTGCTTTCAAACGTGCCCATGAAACCCCTAGTCTAACTTCCACCACCCCTTCCCTGACCCCTCCCTGCCCTTTGACCCTACCAGACTCTAGTTATCTCTTAATCTACCACCAACCATTCCTTTTCAAACTTGACTGAGTTATCTACACCTGCTGTCTCCACTTCCTTTCTTCCAATGCTCTCCTTGACCCCCTCCCATACCCACACAATCTGGTTTCTACCTCTTCACTCCACAGTAACTGATATTTCTAAGATCACTGATGACTTCCTTCTTGCCAAATCCAAGTGCCCTCTATTCTATCTCAATCCTCCTACACCTCTCAGCTGCTTTAGACACTGTGGACCAAGCAATTATCATATCCCACCTTGACTACTGCAACAGCCTTCTCACTGAACCCTCTTCCTCCTTTCTCTCCCCACTCCGGTTCATATTTCCCTCTGCTGCCTGCATCATTTTTGAAAAAAGACATTCAGTTCCTCTCCTCACTTTTCAAATACCTCCAGTAGTTACCCATCTACCAATGCATCAAACAGAAACTCCTTAACATTGGCTTTAAAACATTCAATAAGCACAGAAACTCCTTATTACTGTCCTGAAGACATTCAATAAGCTCTCCACTTTCTGACTAACCTCACTTATCTCTCACTGCAGCCCAGCCCATTTATTTCACTCCTTAAACACCAATTTGCCATCTGTACCTCAGTCTTGTGTGGCTGGCTGATGTCCCTTTGCCTATGTTCTCCCTACAACCTGGATCTCCCTCCTTCATATCAGACACATTACTCTTCACATTGAAAAGTCTTTTTAAAGTCATATCTCCTCCAGAAGACTTTCCCTGGTTAACCCCTTATTTCATCACCTACTCACCCTTCCCCACATCATTGTTATTAATAATAATAATAATAATAGTAATAACTATAGTATTTGTTACATGCTTACTTTGTGTCAGGTATTGTTCTAAGGTGGATCTAGGGTGGATATAAGCAAATCGGGTTGGACACAACCCCTTTGCCATGTGGGACTCACTATCCCAATCCCATTTTGCAGATAATGTAACTGAGGCACAGAGAAGTTAAGTGACTTGCCCAAGGTCACACAGCAGACAAGTGGCAGAGCTGGGATTAGAACACATGACTCCCAGGCCCGTGCTCTATCCACTATGCCATGCTGCTCTCATGGTATTTGGTAAACACTTACTATGTGTCAGGCACTGTACTGGAGAAGAAGTGAGGTTCAGTGGAAAGACTCTGGGCTCAGGAGTCAGAGGTCATGAGTTCTAATCCTGGCTCTGCCACTTGTCAGCTGTGTGACCTTGGGCAAGTCACTTCACTTCTCTGTGCCTCAGTGACCTCATCTGCAAAATGGGGATTAAGACTGTGAGCCCCATGTGAGATAACCTGATTACCTTGTATCTACCCCAGCACTTAAAACAGTTCTTTGCACATAGTAGGCAGTTAACAAATGCCATAATTATTACTATTATTAAGCTTTGGGGTGGATACAAGCTAATCAGGTTGGACACAGTCCCTGTCCCATGTAGGGTTCCCAGTCCCAATCCACATTTTGCTGAGGCCCAGAGAAGAAAAGCCACTTGCCCAAGGTCCCACAGCAGACAAGTGGAGAAGCCTCACTCTTGGCTTCAAAGCTCTCCATCACCTTGCCCCCTCCTACCTCACCTCCCTTCTCTCTTTCTACACCCCACCCTGTACACTCCACTCCTCTGCTGCTTACCTCCTCACAGTCTCTTGTTCGCGCCTGTCTTGCCGTCGACCTCTGGCCCATGTCCTACCGCTGTCCTGGAATGCCCTCCCTCCTTACATCTACCAAACTAACTCTCTTCCCCTCTTCAAAACTCTGAGAGCTCACCTCCTCCAGGAAGCCTTCCCCGATTTAGCCCCCCTTGCCCTCTGCTCCTCCTCCCCTCCCCACTCCCTATTCTCCTGCCCTCTGCTTTTCCCCCTTCCCCTCCCCTCAGCACTGTGCATATTTGTATATATTATAACTCTATTTATTTTGTTAATGCTGTGCATATATCTATGATTCTATTTGTCTTGATGATATCTTCACCAGACTACTTGTTTTGTTCTGTTTTGCTTTGCTGTCTATCTCCCTGGTTTAGATTGTGAGCCCGTTATTGGGAAGGGATTCTCTCTATCTGTTGCCAAATTGTACATTCCAAGCACTTAGTACAGTGCTCTGCACATAGTAAGCGCTCAATAAATACAATTGAATGAATGAATGAGAAGTCGGGATTAGAATTCTTGATGTTCTGATTCTCACCACACCCCTGTCAACAGCACTTATGCGCATATCTTTTACTCTGCCATTACCCCATCCATTATTTACCACCTACAGACTGTAAACTGCCAATGGGCAGGAATCGTGTCTACCAACTCTGTTGTACTGCACTCTCCCAAGCCATCAGTACAGTGCTCTACAGACCATATGCTCTCAATAAATAGCACTGAATGACTGAATTCATGCTAATGGTACTTGTTAAGTGCTTACTATGTGCCAAGCACTGTACTAAACACTGGGGTAGATACAAACATAATCAGGTTAGATAAAGTCCCTGTCTCACATGGGGCTCACAGTCTAAGTAAGAGGGAATAGGATTTAAATGCCATTTTATAGATGGAAACTGAGGCAGAGAGAAATTAAGTGACTTGCCTGAAATCACAAAGCAGACAAGTGGTGGACACAGGATTAGAAACCAAATCTTCTGACTCCCAGCCTGTGCTCTTTCCACTAAGCCACTCCGCTTCCCTTGTGAAGTGTTCTAGGAAAACTGCTTTTTCATTTTTCTTCTGGGAAGAGCTACTCTTTTGTGTAATTTTCCTAAGGCAAGGCTGGCAGGAGACCACTTTAGGTCCCTTTCTGAGGCCCCTTTGGAGACCCTGATTCCCTTTTAGGCAACCACAACAATAAACAGAGAGTCCAGTTTAGATTATTCCTCTCTCCTCAGAAGCCCAGAAGGGATTCTTCTTACTCCTTGCTTTCTGTGACCTTGAGATGAAGACAGAAGCTCAATTTGAGATCCTATTGAATTTAAGGAAACTGTAATCCAAGAATGTACCAATCAGGACTGTGGAGATTATTAAATTTTAGAGTGAGGCCTCTTGATGTTTCCCTGCTGATCTGGAGGTCAGATTACTTTTAGGGCAGTGAGAAATTGAGGTGCCGTTTGTTCTGCAAAACAAGGGACTCGCTAAAAAAATGGCCCTGAGATAGTAAGCTTTACTGCCATTTCCCCATCACCACCTTGCTTTCTCATTTTCCTTTGAGAGGGTTTTCAGGCCTTGAAGTCATTAGAAGGCATTTCTTATTATGCACGTGGCAAACCTGACCTTTTCTTTTGTCCAATAACATATTTAGCCTAATAAACCAGGCTGCTCTGGCATTTGCCCAGTGTGCAGACAGCCAAGATGAACAGGGACTTTGCCTCTTGAAGAAATGCCAATCATGATTCTCCATTTGAAACGTACCTTGTTTTTATTTTGAGAAAGGTCTTTAATGATTTGGTGTCCTGGATCATTTCCAAATTTCAATCCCATTTGTGGTGGGAATTGCAGAAAGGGGGGCTCGGGAGAGGAAACAGGCTGGATATGACATACCAGAATCAAACTCAGTTGCCATGTGTTTAAGCTATTTGAAGTGAAACAAGTAGAAGATATTCCTCACACACACAGAGTTATTAATTAGTCCCATAGCAGAGTGTAACAGGTGTCTCAGTGTTCCCCTGCTCAAACCTTCCAAACATTTTTCTTTCACCACAACCTCTTCTAATGTGGCTGTCCATGGAGTTTTTCAGTCAGTCATTCAGCCAATTGTATTTGTGCCTTACTGTAGCATGTTGCTATATTTGCGATCTCGCTTTTTATTGTTTATTGTCGTCAGATTTTGAATTTGATCAGGTCGCCCCTTAATCGAGTCTACCCCCGACCCTGGTCATCACCCCTTTTATTAACACGACGATATTGTATCATACTGTATCATGTTGCTATATTAGCACCACTGTACTGTATCATATTGTATCATGTTGCTATATTACCGATTTCGTTTATTACTGTTTATTGTCAGTGCTGCCACCCACCTCTCTGGCCTCGCCATGTCCCTCCTCCCCCCCTCCCCCCTCCCGCCCCTTCCTATCCTCCCCTTCCCCTTCCCCTTCCCCTCTCTCGCTCAGCTCTTTCCCGCTCTCTCCTCTGTCTCCTCCCCCCCTCCTCTCTCCCGCCCTAGAACCCCACTTTACCAGCGCTACCCCTCTTCCCCCTCCCCCTACTCTTCCCCCCACCTAACCCCCTCTTCACCCCCTCCCCCCTTCTCTCTTCCCCACCCACGCCCCATCCCAGTCCTCTTGTCCCACCGCCACCCCTCATCCCCCTCTCCTCGTCCAGGGCCCCGCCACCTCCTTCCCATCCAAACCCTCCCCTCCCCCCCGCCCCTCCCCCCCTCCTCCCCTTGCACCCACAGCTACTTTCAAGTGTGGCCTCTGGAACCCCCGCTCTGTTACAGGCAAGCTACCTTTCATCCATGACCTTTTCCTCTCCCGCTCTCTCCTCCTCCTCGCCCTTTCGGAAACGTGGCTCTCTCCCGAAGACACGGTCTCCACCGCCGCTCTCTCCAGCGGAGGCCTCTCCTTCTCCCACTCCCCCAGACTCACCGGTAAGGGAGGAGGCGTCGGCTTCCTCCTCTCGCCCCGATGCCGCTTCCGCACTATCCCTCCTCCCCCCTCCCTCTCCTTCCCCTCCTTCGAAGCCCATATCATTCGCCTCTACCACCCACTCCAGTTACTTGTCGCCGTCATCTACCGCCCTCCCGGTCCCACCTCCGACTTCTTCAACCACCTTGACCCCTTTCTCACCTTCCTTCTCTCCTTCTCTCTGCCCACTCTGATCCTTGGAGACTTCAACATCCATACGGATGTACCCGACGACTCCTCTGCCGCCCGCCTGCTATCCCTCCTCGACTCTGCCGACCTCCTCCTCCACCATACCGCGCCCACTCACCGACTCGGTCACACCCTCGATCTTGTCATCTCCTACCGCTGCACTATCTCCTCACTCACCAACTCTGAAATCCCTCTCTCTGACCATAACCTTCTCACCTGCCTCATCTCTCACACTCCCTCCCCCTGCAAATCTTCGCTACTGCCCCACAGAGACCTCCGCTCTCTCGATCCCATCCGTCTTTCCAATAGCATCTCGCCTCACCTTGCCGCCCTGTCCTCTCTTCCCACTCTCGACGATCAGGTCTCCGCTCTCAACTCCACCCTCACTACTCATCTCGACTCTCTCGCCCCCCTTTCCCTCCGCCGCTCTCGCGCCACTAACCCACAGCCCTGGATCACCTCCTCCGTCCGCCTCCTACGCTCCTATGCTCGAGCTGCTGAGCGCCGCTGGCGAAAGTCCAAGCACCAAGCCGACCTCACACACTTCAAATTTATCCTTTCCTGCCTTAACTCTGCCCTCTCCTCCGCCAGGCAAAGCTTCTTCTCCTCCCTCATCGACACCCATGCCCGTCACCCCCGCCAATTGTTCCGGACCTTTAACTCTCTCCTTAGGCCCCCTGTTCCTCCCCCTCCCCCATCTCTCACCCCTAATGATCTGGCCACCTATTTCCTCACGAAAATCAACACGATCAGGTCTGAGCTCCCCAAAGTCACCCCTCCGCCTCTCCCCTCCCCCCCAAAAACCCCCTCCCCTACTTTCCCATCCTTCCCTGCAGTATCCTCAGAGGAGATCTCCTCCCTCCTCGCAAGTGCCACCCCCTCCACCTGCGCCTCGGACCCCATTCCCTCTCACCTTCTTAAAACCATCGCCCCTGCCCTCCTCCCTTCCTTAACTTCTATTTTTAACCACTCAATCTCCAAGGGCTCCTTCCCCTCTGCCTTCAAACACGCCCACGTCTCCCCCATCCTAAAAAAACCCGCTCTTGACCCCACTTCCCCCTCCAGTTATCGTCCTATCTCCCTACTACCCTTCCTTTCCAAAATCTTAGAACGAGTCGTTTACAATCGATGCCTAGAATTCCTTAACTCCCATTCTCTCCTAGACCCCCTCCAATCTGGCTTCCGTCCCCTCCACTCTACCGAGACTGCTCTCTCTAAGGTCACCCATGACCTCCTTCTTGCCAAATCCAATGGCTCCTACTCCATTCTGATCCTCCTTGACCTCTCTGCTGCCTTTGACACTGTCGACCATCCCCTCCTCCTCCGTACCTTATCTCACCTTGGCTTCACGGACTCTGTCCTCTCCTGGTTCTCCTCTTACCTCTCTGGCCGATCATTCTCGGTCTCCTACGCTGGAGCCTCCTCCCCCTCCCATCCTTTAACTGTTGGAGTTCCTCAAGGGTCAGTTCTTGGCCCTCTTCTGTTCTCCATTTACACTCACTCCCTCGGTGAACTCATTCGCTCTCACGGCTTTGACTACCATCTCTACGCAGATGACACGCAGATCTACATCTCCGCCCCTGTCCTCTCTCCCTCCCTTCAGGCTCGCATCTCCTCCTGCCTCCGGGACGTCTCCACCTGGATGTCTGCCCGCCACCTAAAACTCAACATGAGCAAGACTGAGCTCCTCATCTTCCCTCCCAAGCCCGGTCCGCTCCCAGACTTCTCCATCACCGTGGATGGCACGACCATCCTTCCCGTCCCGCAGGCCCGCAATCTCGGTGTCATCCTTGATTCGTCCCTCTCGTTCACCCCACACATCCTATCCGTTACCAAGACCTGCCGGTTTCACCTCTACAATATCGCCAAGATCCGCCCTTTCCTCTCCACCCAAACGGCTACCTTACTATTACGGGCTCTCGTTATATCCCGGCTAGACTACTGTGTCAGCCTTCTCTCTGACCTCCCTTCCTCCTCTCTCGCCCCGCTCCGGTCTATTCTTCACTCCGCTGCCCGGCTCATCTTCCTGCAGAAACGATCTGGGCATGTCACTCCCCTTCTTAAACAACTCCAGTGGTTGCCTATCGACCTCCGCTCCAAACAAAAACTCCTCACTCTAGGCTTCAAGGCTCTCCATCACCTTGCCCCTTCCTACCTCTCCTCCCTTCTCTCTTTCTACCGCCCACCCCGCACGCTCCGCTCCTCTGCCGCCCACCTCCTCGCCGTCCCTCGGTCTCGCCTATCCCGCCGTCGACCCCTGGGTCACGTCCTCCCGCGGTCCCGGAACGCCCTCCCTCCTCACCTCCGCCAAACTGATTCTCTTTCCCTCTTCAAAACCTTACTTAAAAATCACCTCCTCCAAGAGGCCTTCCCAGACTGAGCTCCTCTTCCCCCTCTACTCCCTCTGCCATCCCCCCTTTACCTCTCTGCAGCTAAAGCCTCATTTTCCCCTTTTCCCTCTGCTCCTCCACCTCTCCCTTCCCATCCCCACAGCACTGTACCCGTCCGCTCAACTGTATATATTTTCGTTACCCTATTTATTTTGTTAATGAATTGTACATCGCCTTGATTCTATTTAGTTGCCATTGTTTTTACGAGATGTTCTTCCCCTTGACGCTGTTTAGTGCCATTGTTCTTGTCTGTCCGTCTCCCCCGATTAGACTGTAAGCCCGTCAAACGGCAGGGACTGTCTCTATCTGTTGCCGACTTGTTCATCCCAAGCGCTTAGTACACTGCTCTGCACATAGTAAGCGCTCAATAAATACTATTGAATGAATGAATGAATGAATATTTATTGAGAATTTACTTTCTGAAAAGCACTGTACTAAGTGTGTGGGAGAGTATAATATAACTTCCACCCTTCCAGCACCTCAGCACTTATATATATATCTGTAATTTATTTATTTATATTGATGTCTGTCTCACCCCCCTAGACTGTAAGCTCATTGTGGGGGTGAGACAGTGTCTATTGTTCCATTGTACTTTCCCAAATGCTTAGTACAGTGTTCTGCACACAGTAAGTGCTCAATAAATATGTTTGAATGAATGAATGAGTAATAATCAGACACATTTCCTGCCCACAATGAGTGTGCAGTCTAGCAGGGGAGCCAGACATTAATATAAGTAAATAAAATACAGATATGAACATAAGTGTTTGGGGCTGCGAGGAGGAATGAATACAAGGAGCAAGCCAGGGTGAAGCAGAAGGGAGTTGAAGAAAAAGAAAAGAGATCTTAGTCAGGGTAGGCTTCTAGGAGGAGATGTGCAATAATGGTTTGAAGAGGGAGAGAGTAATTGTCTGTGGCATATGAAGAGGTAGGGCATTCCAAGCCAGAGGTGGGATATAGGCAAGAAATGGACTGTTAGATAGAAAAGATCGATGTACATTGAGAAGGTTAGCATTATAGGAATGAAGTGAGGGGGCTGGGTTGTGGTAGGAGAGTAGCTAGGTGAGGTCAAAGAGGGCAAGGTGATTGAGTACTTTAAAGCTGATAGTAAGGAGTTTCTGTTTGATACAGAGTTGGATGGGCAACCACTGGAGGTTCTTTGGTAGTGGGGAAAGGTGGCCTGAACGTTTTTGCATAAAAAATGATCCAGGAAGCAGAGTGAAGTATGGACTGGAGTGTGGAGAGATAGGAGGCGGGGTATCAGCAAAGAGGCTGATACAGTAATCAAGACAGGATAGGATAAGTGGTTGGATTAATGTGGAAGCAGTTTTGATGGAGAAGAAAGAGAGGATTTTAGTGATGTTGTGAAGGTTGAACTGACAGGATTTAGTGATGGATTGAATATATGGGCTAAATGAGAGAGAAGTCAAGGATAACACCTAGGTTATGGGCTTGTGAGAAAGGAAGGATGATGGTACCATCAACAGTTATGGGAAAGTCAGGGGAAGGACAGGGTTTGAGTGCGAAGATAAGGAGTTCTGTTTTAAATATGTTAAATTTAACATGAGGCAGGATCTCCAAGGAGAGGTGTCTTGAAGGCAGGAGGAAATGAGAGACTGCAGGAAAATGGGGGTTCAGACTGCAGGTTCCAGAAGAGGAAGGAAAAGACATAATACTACCCTAGAAGTAGTAGGACTTAGTGGAAAGAGAACAGGACTGGGAATCAGAAGGCCTGGGTTCTATTCTTGGCTCTGCCACTTGTCTATTGTGTGACCATTAGCAAGATGGTTCACTTCTCTGTGCCTCTATTTCCTCATTTGTAAAATGGGGATTCAATGCCTGTCCTCCATGCCCCTTAGACTGAGAGCATCATGTGAGTTAGAGACTGTATCTGATCTGATTATCATTTAGCTTCACCAATATTTAACACAATACTTACCACATATTAAACACAACACCACAATTCTTATCATTAACCTATTTCATGGACATCTCAATAAGGAACCCACTGTGCCCTCTTGAGTGTCAGAAACAGGATTCATCTCTGCTTTTGAGTTAAAATTACCCAATTTCTATGCTGTTTCCAGCTACTAGCTAGGACACTGGGCAAGCCTTCAACAATCCAGGGCTGTCTTAGCTTCTAGACAGCAATAGCCCCCTGCTCCGATTTTCTATCCTCTTCCTTTCTAAGCTAATTCAACCCAGGATTCCACAATTCTCTACATTTTGGCCAGAAACCTCACTAGAGACCAACCTTTCCATCCTTTTCCTCCCAAGTATCATAATGTTAAAAGCATTCATCTGGGAATGTGGCTTTTAGGTGTTGCAGAGAAACTAGGAACATGAATCAATCAGTGGCATTTACTGAGCATTGGCTCTATGCAGAGAATTGTATTAAGTGCTGGGATAGTAAAATAGAGTTATTAGATACCATCCCTCCCTCAGGGAACTTACCATCTAGCAGGGCAGACAGACACTAAAATAAATTTCAAATAGGGGGAAACAATAAGGGACTGTGCTCAACCTGATTATCGTGTATCTATCCCAGTCCTTAGAACTGTGCTTGACACATGGAAAGCACTTAACAAATAAGAGTTAGGGTTAGGGGAACTGAGCCAAGAAGCTGCTGCTTCCTTTGATTTCATGAAAAAGGAGCATTTCCAGAGCAATGCTATATTTTGTTTGTGGAACCTACATCTCTTCTTTCAGAGAATGGATCAGTCAGGGCACCCTTGGCTCTGCCTTGGCTAGACAGGCTATTATGAAGTCGTTTGTTTCAATCAATGAAGCAATAAATCAATGTTATTTATTGAGCACTTACTGTGTGCAGAGCACTTTACTAAGTACTCAGGAGATACAAAACAAGATAATTGGTAAGACCTGATACCTGCCCAGTGTCAATCATTTTTATTGAGCACTAACTGAGTGAAGAACACTGTACTTAGCTCTTGGGTGAGTACAGTGTAACAGAGTTGGTAGACAAGAATCATGGCTTAGTGGATAGAGCATGGGCCTGGGAACCAGAACATCAAGGGTTCTAATCCTGGCTTTGCCACATATCTGCTGTGTGACTTTGGGCAAGTCACTTCACTTCTCTGGTCCTCAGTTACCTCTTCTGTAAAATGGGGATTAAGAATGTGAGACCCATGTGGGATAGGGACTGCATCCAACCTGATTAACTAGTATCTACACCAGAGCTTAGAACAGTCCTTGCACATAGTAAGCACTTAACAAGTATCATAATAATAATTATTAGACATGTTCCCTGCCTACAGGGAGCTTTCAGTTTAGAGGAGGAGAAAGGCATTACAATAAATTATGGATGCCGACTTGTTCATTCCAAGCGCTTAGTACAGTGCTCTGCACATAGTAAGCACTCAATAAATACTATTGAATGAATGAATGAATATAAGTACTGAGGGGCTGAGTGTGGGATGAATGTCGAGTGCTTTAAGGTTACAGATCCAAGTGCATAGGAAACACAGAAGGAAAGGGTGTAAGGGAAATGAGAGCATAGTCTCAGAAGGTCTCCTGGAGGAGATAGGATTTTATGAGGGCTTTGAGCATGAGGTGAGTGGGGGACTGTCTGATATAAAGGGGGAGGGAATTCCAGCCCAGAGGGAGAATGTGGGCAAGGGGTCAGATGCAAGATAGACAAAAGCGAGGTCAGAGAGTAAGTTGGCATTAGAGGAGTGAAGCGTGCATTTGATTTGCTACCTTTTTATGTTTATAATATTGGGTCAGTGGGTTCCTGGCCTAGATATTACCTGGTAGGCAACCTCAGACCACCAGTTCTCTATGGTCCATTATAATATTTTTGCGTCAGATTTTCAAAATTCAACTCAATTCAACAAAATCACCAGTCTCATTATTATTACTCATCATATTACCCTGGTCCAGGTACTTGTCATAGCCCAAGACTACTGTATCAGCCCCCTCACACTGGTCTCTCTCCCTTCAGTTTCTCCCTTGCTATTCCAAATTTCCTCCTACAAATGGCATCATTTCTATAAAACATCATACTGCACATCTTCCCCCAACTCAAAAGTCTTCAGTAGTTCCACTGACTTCTCCACACCCTTCCAAATACTGCTTCAATAGGTACTCAAATAATAATGGTAACCCACCCCCACCCTCTTTGTGCAGGTCACAAAAATAATATTTTATTTCTTCTTCAAAAACTGAATGGAGAGATGTATGTAGGCAGAGGACACAATTATGCAAGTAAAAATAGTAAATTTTGGCTTCCCTGATACCAGCTGATCCATCACTTTGGTTTTCTTTAGACTTACTGTCAGCCCATAATGCCTGACCAATTCAGTGAATGTGTTTTTAATCATTTGCATATTTTCTTGGGTGTTTGTCTGTGTGCCTCTAGGATGCAGACACCTGCATATAGCAGTTCTTGAAAGATTGTCTCCAAATCTTTGGTTGATGCACAAAGTCTTTTGAGGTAGAAGAGAAACCCAAAGGTGAAGCAACATAGATCAAGACCTGCATCCAGGTCTCCTATTGCATCCTCCAGCATAGTTGTGTAGAGTTCATTAAACAGGACCAGGATAACTCTGTAGTACTGTTTATAGGCCATAGAGAGTGGATCAGTCAGGGCAGCCTTGGCTCTGCCTTGGCGAGACAGACTATTATGAAGTGGTTCCAGAACTTTGATGAAATTTTCAGGGTAACGAAATTTACTAAATAATTTACAAAGCCCAGATCTTCTGAAGTTATCAAATGCTTCTGTCCATTATATGAAAACTGTATCGAGGTCTTGATGCTGGTCCCTATGCTTTTTCTGCAGCAGACTTGTAGCACAGATCAGGTCTGTTGTGTAAAATTACGTTATGATTCTGGGAGCATCAGAACAAGAATATTCTCTAGTTGCCCATCCAGAGGTACTCTGAATAGGAACTGCAAAAAATTGAGAGTAATGAATTATGTTGGCATTATCTTGAGTCCTGAATGTCCCACAACTCAAACTAAATATATCCAAAGCAAAACTCATTTTCTCACCAAATCCTTCCCTTCCCCATCTTTTCCATAACTGTAGACAATGCCACAATCCTCCCTATATCACAAGCCCATAACCTCGACATTGTTCTCGACTCATTTCTCTCATTTAACCATCATATTCAATGTGTCACCAAATCCTGTTGGTTTAACCATCACAACATCTCTAAAATCCATCCATTCCTCTCCATCCATACTGCCACTATATTGACTCAAGCACTTATTCTATCCTGCCTTGATTTCTGCATCTACCTTCTTGCTGACCTCCCTGGCTCCTGTCTTTCCCCACTTGAATTCACACTTCACCCTGCTGCCCAAATCATTTTTTTCTAAGAAAAGTTTGTTCTAGGTTTCCCCACTCCTCAAGAACCTCCAGTGGTTGCCCTTCACCTCCACATCTAACAGAAAGTATTTACCAACAGATTTAAAGCATCCCATCACCTTGCCCCTTTCTACCTTTCCTTATTCTCCTACTTTGCTCCTCTAGTGACAGCTGGCTTACTGTGCCCCAATCTCATCTATCTAGTCACTGACCCCTTTCCCACATCGTCCTTCTAGTCTGTAACTCCTTTCCCTTCCATATAGGCCAGACCACCACTCTCCCCACCTTTAAAGCCTAATTAATAATAATAATGTTGATATTTGTTAAGCGCTTACTATGTGCAGAGCACTGTTTAAAACGCTGGGGTAGATACAGGGTGATCAGGTTGTTCCACGTGGGGCTCACAGTTTTAATCCCTATTTTACAGATGAGGTAACTGAGGCACAGAGAAGTGAAATGACTTGCCCACAGTCACACAGCTGACAAGTGGCAGAGCCGGGATTTGAACCCATGACCTCTGACTCCCAAGCCCCAGCTCTTTCCACTGAGCCACGCTGCTCTTATTAAAGTCACAGCTCTTCCAAGAGGTCTTCTCTGATTGAGCCTTTGTTTCTTTGGTTCCCTCTCCCTTCTGTGTCATTTAAACACTTGGATTTGAGGCCTTTGGGCATTTGGTATTTTCCCGTACCACAACCCAACAGTACTTATGAGTACATATATATATGCTCAACATATATGTATGTATACATATGTGAATATACATTATTTATTAATATTAATGTATGCCTCCCATTCTAGACTGTAAGTTTGTTTTGGGCAGGGAATGTGTCTACCACTTCTGTTGTACTGAACAGAACAACATTTAGTAAAGTGCTTGGCACACAGTAAGCACCCAGTCAATGCATTGACGGTTTGACTAATCTGTCCAGTAAATGGTGAGTAATGCATTTTGTTGAGAGAAAACTTTGTATGTCCTTAAGCATGATGTCCCCTCCAGGGTTGCATGCCATCAGCTTGCAGTGCTTTTCCATTTCTCATGGCTCTGACTGGCAAGATGCCTTTCCCAGGGGAGTGACATGTCTTTACATATTGGAAGGTTTTGTAGGTTTTGCTAGACCCCATCTTTAATAGTAGAAGTCAGGTTGAACATAAGGTAGGTGCTAAATAAAGCTTACTGATTTACTTATTATGGTATTCATTATGTAGTTACTATGTGCAAAGCACTCTGCTAAGCCTTGGGGTTGATAATAAGACTGAATCTTCTACAGTAGGCCAAAAGAAGTTCAAATGCCTTTCTCCTGCAAAATATCAGGTCAGAATCATTTAGCTTTTTACTTAAATTATAATTGGGCCCATGATTGAGTCCAGACCCAAAAGTTTCAGTTTCTGCTCATCACTCAAGGAAGAAGCATTTGAAGCAAGTTTTAAATAACTTAATAAAAATAGAAATGTGACTTTGCTGAGATATGACACATCGCCCCAAGCCACTGTTTCCTTTGGAAAAAAACTTGTTTATAAAAAAACTAACGAGCAGCAAGACACATTCATCTAGAACTGTTGTCGAGCAACAGAAGCAGCCAATCATGCCTGTCTCGCCCCCCACATTTATTTACTTATTCTCAGCAGCAAAAACATCTCATGAACTGAAAAGGCTTCCAGGCTTATTAATTTAATTTGAACCTCCAACCCCAAAAGAATGTTTAGCAATCTTGCTTAGAAAGCCGCAAACTTGATGTGGGAATCCTGTTTCTAGAATGAAGCATTTTACGGGCTCTAAGAATGAACTGAGAAGCCCTTCCGACCACAGTGTTGTACACATTATTTTAGAGATGGTACACTTAAGTGAAGCAGCGTGGCTTAGTGGAAAGAGCACGGGCTTGGGAATCAGAGGTTGGGGGTTCTGATCCCAGCTCTGCCACCCATCAGCTATGTGACTTTGAGCAGGTCACTCAACTTCTCTGTGCTTCAGTTACCTCATCCATAAAATGGGGATCAAGACTGTGAGCCCCACGTGGGACAACCTGATTACCTTGTATCTACCCCAGCGCTTAGAACAGTGCTTGGCACATAGTAAGCACTAAACAAATGTCATCAACATTATTATTACACTGAATCTGGAGACTGTGATGTGGGCCCTGCATATTTTCTCTATTAAAAATCCAGATTGTTAAATAAATCATCACAAGTAAGATTCTGGTTGGTGGTTTCAAGTGAAGCCTCCTTGTTAAAATTTACTACTACATTCTTGTATTCCAGGATATTGAAGAAAATGTTTTCCCTCTTTTTTTATTTTGGCATTTGTTATGCACTATGTGCTAGGCATTGTACTAGAGTAAATAAAGGATAATCAGGTTGGACTCCATCCCTGTCCCACATAGGACTCATGATTTTACTCCCCATTTTATAGATGAGGCAACTGAGGCACAGAGAAGTTAAGTGACTTGCCCAAGGTCACAAAGCAGACAAATGGCAGAGCCAGGATTAGAGCAGACCTCCTGACTCCCAGGCCCATACTATGCACTGCTTCCCTCTACAAGCTGTTCAGTGATTCTCAACAGTAAAACAATAGTTCCTAGAGATAGGGCAGCAGTTGGTTCTGTTCCTGAAACAACTCCATCCAGCACTCCTGGGCATGGAAGAGGTCAGGACCTCATTAACATGGATGAGCTAAGCATCCACTACCAGAGAGATTAGCTGAGCCACCTAAAAGAAGGTGGAAAGCCAGGATCTGGGAATCATTCTGACTTGTGGGATTGCACTGTGGTGGGGCCAGAGGAGAGAGGAAATACTGTGCTTTGGATTCTGTAACTCTCCTTCAAGCATTTAATTCTGGGCCACTATGGATCAGAGCCTGGAACATGCAGTTAAGGGGGAAGGGGGACATGAGCTGGAGCCAACAGAGAGGCAAGAGGGGACAGACTGGGGAAAGCCAAGCCAACTCCTTATCATGTGGGGCAAGGAGGCAGGGTAGGCAGGACCTGCACACTTGGCCATCTGGAGAGCAACAGCTAAGATCTCTGTAATAGGTTTCTGGCCTCTTCTGGCTGGCAAACCTGAGCAAGGCACAGAAGACTCACTGGTTTAAAAAATTTACATATCCTAGAGGATTGAGGTGGAGAAAGACAGAAAAGGAAGGGTCTTTGGAGTCAGCAGTGGGAAAGGAAATCTCCTTGGACATCGAAGAGAGGGAACAGAGTAGTGCAGGGGAGGAGGGCCTGGAAGAGAATTAATTGACCAGGTGGAATTACACACCCAATCAGGAGTGGAGCTTATGGTTATTGGGGTAAATCAGGAATTAGTGCATGACATACCCATATTTTACAGATTGTGGAGCGGTCTAACTGGGGCTAGTCCTGTAATGGCATTTATTAAGTTCCTACAATGTGCAAGACACTGATCTCAGGGATAGGGAGATGTGTGGGAATATAGATTCTTACATCTTGCCTGGCTCACAATCTAAAATTGGGGGGCGGTGCCATCACTCTTGGACCAAAGTTCCTGCTCTAAGAACCCCACCCAAACCTGATTGTACCATGGTAGCCTGACCCATCTTCTACAACTGTCCCTTTACTACCTGCTGTGATGCCACATCACAAGAGAGGAAGCTGAGGCAAGGGAAAGGATATCTATTGGACCAAATGCAATCTGATTGGATAAGAGACTTTTTAAACAAGTTAATTTTCAATCCATGATATTTGTTAAGTGTTTACTATATGCCCCCTCACTTTTCCAACACTGTAGATGGCACCATCATCCTTCCTGTCTCACAAGCCCATAGCCTTGTCGTTATCTTTGACTCCTCTCTCTCATTCAACCCATATAGTCCATCCATCACTAAATCCTGTCAGTCCCACCTTCACAACATCTTTATAGTCCACCCTTTCCTCTCCATCCAAACTGCTACCACGCTAATACCCATCCTATCCTGTCTGGATTACTGCATCAGACTTCTTGCTGACCTCCCAGCCTCCTGTCTCTCCTCACTGAAGTCCATAGTTCACTCTGCTGCCCAGATCATTTTTCTACAAAAACATTTGGGCCATGTTTCCCCACTCCTCAAGAAGCTCCAGTGGTTGCCCATCCACCTCTACATCAAATAAAAACTCCGCAGAATTGACTTTAAAGCACTCCACCACATTGCCCTATTTCACCTCGCTACTCTCCTTTTACAACCCAGATTGCTCACTTCGCTCCTCTAATGCTAACCTTTTCACTGGGCCTCACTCTCACCTATCTCATTGCGACCTTTCACCTATGTCCTCCCTCTAGCCTGAAATGACCCCCCCACAAATCGGAGATAATTACTCTCCCCTCCTCAAGGCCTTATTGAAGGCCATTCTCCTTCAAGAGGCCTTGCCCACCTAAGTCTTCCTTTCCTCTTCTCCCACTCCCTTCTGCATCACTCTGACTTGTTCCTTTTATTCAACCCCCTTCCCAGCCCCACAGCACTTATGCACAGATCTGTAATTAATTTATTTATACTAATGTCTGTCTGCCCCCTCAACTATAAGCTCATTGTGAGCAGGGAATGTGTCTGTTTATTGATATATTGTACTCTCCCAAGTGTTTAGTACAGTGGTCAGCACACAGTAATTGCTCAAAAAATACGACTGAATGAATGAATGAATGAATGCCAAACACTGCAGTATAAGCACAGGGATAGATACAAGATTATCAGGTCAGACAATTCCTTACAGGGTGCACAGTCTAAGTAGGAGAGAGAATGGATATTTAATTCCTATTTTACAGATGAGAAAACTGAGAGGCACTGAGAAATGAAGTGACTTGCCCAAGGTCATATAGCAGACAAATGGCAGAATTGGGATTAGAACCCAGGTCCCCTGACTACCAGTCCGGGCTCTTTCTACTATGCCACACTGTTCCTCAGCATACTGCATCTAAATCTGAAGCCTGAACTGTCATGGGCACATGTCAGACAACCCAAACTAGGACTGTGCCCAATTTTGATGTTTAGAATTAGCTACTCTTCGTTTGCTGCTATTGATCCCACTTAGGATATTGCTTTCTGTTCTTTTCTTCCTTTCACTCTTTCCTTCATAACTAACAATAATTAATAATAAGTATGGTATTTGTTAAGCGCTTACTATGAGCTAAGTATTGTTCTAAGCGTTGGGGTAGATAAAGGGTAATCAAGTTGGCCCACGTTGGACTCACACTCTTATTCCCCATTTTAAAGATGAGGTAAATGAGGCACAAAGAAGCTAATTGACTTGCCCAACATCACATAGCAGACAGGAGCAGGATTAGAATCCACATCTTCTGACTCCCAAGCCCGTGCTCTTTTCACTAAGCCAAGCTGCTTCTCTAACTGACTTTTCTCTATCCACTGCCCTCCCCAAACTCATGATCAATTGAACAGATTCCAACACTGATGTTTTCTAATTTTCAGAAACACAAGCCTTTAGTTCAGTACTTTACCATGGTGGGATTGTCTATATTCTCAACAGAAATGCCTGTGTGTCAGTGGTAATTCTTGATAGGCTTACTCTGCACCTCCCGACTGAGGGTCGGGATCCCCTCTCAGCCCTACCCCTCCATTCCAATTTAAACAGCTCACCTTGAGGAGTCAGTAGCAAGGTTGATCCAAATGGGCCTTTAGGAAATTAAATGCACTGTTCTATTTCACAATTAAATTAGAATTTGCCTCACTGTGTTATTTTTCCAAACCAAATCTGAAATAACTGCACACTTCAAAACCCATGTAACCTCAGAGTTCATTTGGTGCTGGGAAGGATTTTTGACATGTACCAGCACAGTGACACCAATATAATGAGGAAAGTCTTTTTTAGGAAAAATATCCAGAGCTTCTTCAAAACTTCAACATCTATGTTGGGCCTTTTATTTCCTTGGAAATATCAAGATGGAACCGATATGCCCATATGAAACTCAGCTGCAGCCTGAAATGCAGAAACCCTACTTGCTGTGGACCCTCTGGCCATTTGAAATCAGACACAGCAGATCTCCTGGAAAATGGAAATGGTTGGGCGGGCTATGCTTCAGAAATCAACTAGGATCTGAAAATGAACAAGCAGATGGCTAATGGAAATCAGGCAGAAGGCCTAAGAGCAGGCAGATATGCTCTCATTTCTGCTCACTCAATCAATGATATTTATTAAGTGCTTACTGTATTCAGAGCGCTGTACTGAGCCTTTGAAAGAGAGTTGTTTTCTCAAGAAATCCATCTATCAATAGTATTTATTGAGCACTAATTTGTGCAGAACACTGTACTACTGTAACTTGGGAAATTACAGAGTTGGAAGACACGATCCCTGTTCACAGAGAGCTTACAGTCTATAGGGGGACACAGAGAGTAAAATAAATTATGAATAGGGGAAACAGTAGAGCATTAGGATAGTTCCATAAGTGCAAGATATTTTTCTGCATATCCCAGAGAGTGGGCTCCCAAACTCCCAACTCACAGGGCAGCCAGAAACCACAGTAGCAGCCTGATACAGGCAACCCCCTCAAACTCCCAAACCTCCCAACCACTAGAAGGAATAGAGATGGTTCAGGAAGGCCTGTTGCCCCATGGAGAGGAGACTGAGAGTCAGCTAGCTCAGACCATGGATGGTTCTGGCTGGGGATGGAAAGAGCCTGAGGTCTGGGATGGCCCTACCCCAGCTCCTTTGCTCCTGGTACGATGAACGATCAGAAATGCCTCAACTGTTGGGTCTTGAAGCTTTGAATGTTGCCAGGTACTTGTTGGCTTCTCTAGGAGTGTGTGCACCACCCATTTTGGATTAGAATTCCTTCTGGATCAGGGAAGTTGTTTGGGATCCCTAGGCCTAGTAATTTCTGGAGCCGTATGGGGTTCAGGTGACTAGTTTGAGGGATTATGGTAAGGGTAAATGAAAGGGGATTTCTGACAGACTCTAGGATTTGGGGATTTTGAGTCCAGTCCTCACTGAACAGAACAGGGCTGCTTGGAAGCTGGTCTCTAGCATTCTGAATGGGATTAGAAGCTGAAAACAATCACCTCCCTCTCTCCCTGCTTGACTCTGAGCCATGATTGTGACTGCCACACTGCAGGGGGCACCACCACCCTCTCCTTTTGGCATGTGGGGCCTCCGGGAAGGTGACCGGCACAGGCCAGAGGCGGACTGACTTTGCTGCTGATGGTGGTTCTGCTTCTGACCTCCTAGCTGAATCATGGAGGTATCAGAGACTTGAGGTTCAGAGCAGCTATAGGGAACTGAGGGGTAGCCACACCTGGCTCTATCTCTTCACTTGGACCTGCTGCTCAGAGCAGCTTGCTAAGACTCAAGATGGCTGCTTTCCTCTGGGCTATAGGGGTTGCCCCAAACTCACGGCCACCAAGTTACTGTTCCATAATTGAGGGGAGGGGAAGAAGGCAGGTGGGTACTGGCTTCCAGAACAGGGTAGGGGGTGGGGAGGGCAGTAGCCAACTCACAGGACTTTTATAGCTGCAACCCTTCTGTCTTCTAAGAAGTCTGAGCCTGGACCACAGCAGTTGTCCCGGAAGTCCGGTATTGTGGCACTGAGCTTTCCCAGTTTGGACAGCTAACCTTCTAAATCCCCAAAGTTATCACTCCTTCTGATTCAATCAGACTCCACTTCATCCCATAGATCTCCTTTCCCTGGCTCCAGCATCCTCTCATATGATGTGGCATCACAGCGGTCAGTAGAAAAAAAGTTGTAGAAGACATGTCAGCCTGCCATAGTACAAGCAAGTACTACCAAAATTTGATATTCACCCCATCCTCAGCCCCACAGCACCTACATAAATATCCATAATTTACTTATTTAAATGTTTGTCTCCCACCCTAAACTTTAAGCTTCTGATGGGAAGGGAACATGTCTACCAACTCTACTGCACTGTATTCTTTCAAGCTGTTAGTACAGTGTTCTGCTCACAGTACACACTTAATAAATACTATTGATAGATTGATTGATTAACTAGGAAGGCAGTGGCCCCTATCCATTTACCAACTTTGCTGTCGAAGTACAGAGGCCTATTAATTGCTCAGAGCACCTTGGAAGAGCTGAATCTTGGGGAAAAAAATCCTCAAAATACCTAGGTTTGTCAGGGATATTAGGTGAGCTTATGATTTTCTATATAAACTGACAACATTGCAGTGTTTACATTGTATTTATTGATGGTAATTTTCAGGATCTTCTAATGAACAACTGAAAAAGCCTTTAGTGGTATACACTGAATCTGTCATTGCTAGGAGCAAATCAAGGAGATTGTGTATTTTTGAGAGAAATGTGTTCCCTCTCAGTTCCAAAGTCATCCAAGGAATTCATTTATGAACTTGACAGTTAAAGACCTGCATACCCTTGTCTTCAGTACTTAAGATCATCTAAATTCATTAGATTGAACAGAGCAATGTGTTCCTGTTCCACTGGAATATTATTAAATTGGGACTATACACTATGCACATTATTAGATTTTCAAACATAAAAATCCAATTAAATTGCTTTTGCCTTGTCTGGGACAACTCAAATATATTTCTCCTGGATTCTTGCTTTGATATTTCACAGAAATTAGTGCAAAAAATATAGAATATTGTAATTTATTTAATTTTATTGTTCAGTACTATTGAACATCCAACATCCATTATTACCTTATTATTAATAATAATTATAATAACTATTATCATTATGGTATTTGTTAAGCGATTACTATGTGCCACGCATTGTATTAACAGCTGGCGTGGCTACAAGAAAATCGGGTTAGACACAGTCCCTGTCCCACATGGGCTCACAGTCTCAATTCCCACTTTGCAGATGAGGTAACTGAGGCACAGAGAAGCAAAGTGACTTGCCCATGTCACAGAGCAGACAAGTGGCAGAGGCAGGAACAGAACCCATGAATCCTAAGCCCGTGCTCTACCCACTGTGCCATGCTGCTTCTCATATGGGGATAATGTCCATTTCAATTGTTTATCAGTATTTTCCCCTTTATTCTTGGAAAAACAGGGACCAGAAAAAAATGGAGCAATAATTATTAATCTGAATTTTATTATTTAGGTCCCAACTGGGACTGTCCAGATGGTCACTCAGGACTGGGGATGGGAAGCTACAGTCACTAAAGATAACTGACTGGAAGCTCGGGTCACCCAGGACCAGGAATTGGAATAATAATAATAATGTGGGTATTTGTTAAGCGCTTACTATGTGCAGAGCACTGTTCTAAGCGCTGGGGTAGACACAGGGGAATCAAGTCGTCCCACGTGGGGCTCACAGTCTTAATCCCCATTTTACAGATGAGGTAACTGAGGCACAGAGAAGTTAAGTGACTTGCCCACAGTCACACAGCTGACAAGTGGCAGAGCCGAGATTCGAACCCATGATCTCTGACTCCAAAGCCCGGGCTCTTTCCACTGAGCCACGCTGCTTCTCTAGAAATAGTTGAGCTCCCTAAGGGATTGGATGTAAATGGAAAATAGAAGGGGACCAGAAGGGAGCCTTGGAGGGCCCCCAGACTTAAGGAGTGGGAGGCTGAGCAAGACTCAGCGAAAGAGATGGGGGATTGGCCAGAGAGATAGGAGAAAAACCAGAGAAACCAAGATTCAATAATGTTTACAGGAGAAGTTGGTGTCCCACATTGTCAATGGCTACTGAGAGGTCAAGGAGTATTAAGATGAGGTCAAGTTTATTTGATTTAGCAAGGACAGTCGTTGGTGACTTTGGAGAAAGCAGTTTCAGTAGGGTCAAGGGGGCTGAATCCGGACAGCCGGGGGTCCAGGAGGGAGGCCGGAGAAGAGGAAATGGAGGCAACTGAAGTAAACAACTCATTTAAGAGTTTGGACTGGAATGCTAGGAGGAGATGGAGTGATAGCTGAAGGGTGCAGTGGGGTAGAGGGATTTTTGTTCTTTTTTTAGGATAGGAGATATGAAGGTGTATTCATAGAGGAGAAGAAGGACCCACTGTGGAAGGAGCAGTTAAAGATGGTGGTCGGGGAGAGAAGAAGGGTGACTGCAAGTTCTTCAAAAAGTTGGGGATGGATGGTGGTTGAAGGCACAGGTGGTGGTTGAAGGTTTTGAAAGTAGGTGGGAGATCGATGAGAGGTGGCTGGGAGGAAAGAGAAGAGTGGATGAGGGATAGGAAGTGGAAGGGGCTGGTAAGATGAGAGGGAAGTTTGGGGGATTTCACACCTCATACTATGGGTGCTTCATGTTTCAGGTGTTACATGTATTCACTATGCCCGCCCCCCCAATCCTGTCCTTTCCCTCTCTACTCTCCTCTAACATGTCTTTCATCATCACCAACTTCTCAATCTTTGGTGTTCCTTTATTAAAGAGTCATTTGCTATCACCATAGAATTACAAACCTCTGCTTTTACAATCTACTCGCCAGCTACTGGACAGCTGGTGCCATGCTTGACTGTTAGAGGAAAATGGAGAGGATCTGAAAAGTACTATCACTTATAAGGCTAAAGAAAATTCCCAGTGAAATAACCGTTGAATGCCTTGTATTCATTTTCTTTATAACACAGAAGCATAAGGGCAATAAAACAGATCCTCAACCTGCCAATCTTTTCCATTTGCTATCAAACATGATACACATCATCTCTTGGTAATGCCAACGAAGAGCTCAGAGACAAAGTACTTTCTTTTGTAGTAAAAATCCCTAGAACTATTTCCCTCCGAACTGGGTCAACTATAATGCGTCTGGTTGCTTGAGTACAAATGGAACCTCTCTTTGGAAAATTGTTCAGTTTGAAAAGAAAAGGCACCCTCTGCCATTTCCCAACCCAATAATGATATGGTATAATACAATCTGCCGTGGTGAAGGGCTCTGGACCACCTAAGCAATAGGGTAGTAATGAGATTCACTAGATCTTTGGATGTTGATCAGTGGCTAAAAATACAGCTGCTTGAGAGTGGGCCCCAGTGTTGGAACACTCTCATTTGCCTGGAAAAAGTGAGAAATAAAAAACAATGTTTCCATATTTTACATAATCATTTTAAAAAGAGGATGAACCCTCAAAACACTGCCTGTCAGGACTGAAGAGGTAAAGCCTTCTTTTGGTTTCTAGCTACAGTCAACACTGAGTAAATTTAAACCAACCATTCCTCCTTGACCTTGATTTATAGTCTACCAATAGAAACAGTTTCCACAAACTAGAGAGTAGTCCTTGAGACTCAATGCAGATACATGTCATCCCTGCTGCTGTTGTTTGCCAGCTGAGACATGATGCATTTCATCTGAAACGACACCACCTGTTCCCACCTCTAAGGGAAATGGTAAAGTGGCCAAGGGACATGCTGGGAATTCACTCATAGGTTCCTCAGTAGTCAAGCACCCTTCCAAAACCCAGAAGCCCTAAATGTAAATGAGAGGAAAGTGGCATGGCTTTGCAAGTCAAGGTTGGGGCTTGGAGGACTCATCAGAGAAGAGAAATCTGGACTCTCGCGGCTCTGCATTGCACTCGAATGTTTTGCTGGCTGATTTCTTTCTCTCTCTACACCAGAAAGAAACTAGGATGTGTAAAGGAACACCATGTGATATGACAGGGCAAATCAATATCAAGTGACTGCCATAGAAAGAGAGTGGAGTGAATGTTTCCATTTGTCATAGTTATAATGTTTGCACTTACAGAGCTGATTTCTGCCAAGGGCTGCAAAATGCATTCCAAACATTAATTCATTTCATTTCACGGGCAGGAAGGGAGCACGTTAACCCACAGGGTGATCGCAGCATACCAGCAGAGGACAAGAAGAGTTCCAGGATGCTCACAACAGGCTGGTGAAGGGCAAGAGGGATTACCAGGCATAGGTGGGGTTCACAGTTTGATAGCAAATAGAGAGAGGGATCATCACAGGCAGGTTGTTCACAGCATGCTAGTGAATGGAGAGGGTTCACAGTTTGATAGTGTATGGAGAGTGGGAATATCTCAGATGGGATGCTCACAGCATGGTGGTGAACAGAGAGAAGGATCATCACAAATAGGGTGCTCATAGGATGCTGAATGGAGAGAGGGGTTATAAGCGACAGGGTACTCACTTCATTCTGCGAATGAAAAGAAGGATTATCACAAGTAGGGGTGCTCACGGGCTTTTGGTGAACGGAGAGTGGGATTATCTCAGTCAGGGTTTTTACAGCATGCTGGTGAATGGGGAGAGGGATTATAACAGACAGGATGCTAATGGCATGCTGGGGAACGGAGTGAGGACTATCACAGACCGGGTGCTCACAGCATGTTGGGGAATGGTGAGAGGGATGATCACAGACAGGGTGCTCCTAACATGCTGGTGAATGGAGAGAGGTATCATCACAGATGGCGCTCACAGCCTGCTGATGAATGGAGATATCATCACACACATTGCCTCCAAAGAAAAAATAAGCAACACTCCTGAGGACTAGAAGAAGTAAATGTCTCAGACTAGACAGTCCTCTGGCTTTAAGACTGTTGGATTCTGCCCTCAGAACACCCAGAACGAAGCCTCCTGGACAGGTCTGGGGCCACGTGGGCTTGACGTATTTCTCTATGAAATTGCAGTGTGTCTGGGCCAATTCTACAGTGGCTGGAAGTCCTACACTTACACAGAGCGTAATGTGCTGCTAAAATTGAGTTTGGTTTGGGCGGCTGGAGGGTTGTTGATTGTACAGAGATTTTTTCAGCAATATTCTCCCTTTTCCCTTTGGATCCCCAGTGATTTTCAAGAATGAAAGCTGTCACATTTGAGTTTTTGCAGGGGAAGGAAACTCAGCAAACAGTGTTTTGTGCATCTTAGTGATGAAGATTTTATAAAAATGAAAAAAGGTGGAGAAAATCTGAACAGATATCGTTACCCTAATCATTTCATTTTTATCAAGCCCTCTGTTTTCCAAAAAAAAGATAGGCTGAGTCCATTCCCAGATTCCAAGGCTGGTGTTGGCCTTATTCAAACCCAGAAAGGGCTATTTGTGCAGAATGGAACCAGAAAGAACCATTATTACTCTCACTGTCTTTTCAGATTGATTTAATTCAGTGAATGGAGGATTTCTACAGTGTAGGTCTGCCCGAGTTAACCAAGTGAGCTAGAAATACATAAAGCAATCAGCCTAACAGCCACATCGCCACTTAGAGATGCTCCTCACGACTCCACTGTCTTGGAAAAGAACACCTGTATGCCCAGATGGCCTTGCCTGCTACCCTGAGGGCTGGCAGACTTGAGATCTGGCCCATCAGTGCAGAGTGAATTCTAGAAACAAAACCATATACCTTTTCTTTTTTTTTTGAGGAAGTTGTCCCAAGCACATGCACCCACTGCAGAATGTCATAGCAAGGTCCCAGCTGCACCCCTAATTGATTCCTGAAAACCATTAGAAGGGCTGGGCCCTTCTGTTTTCAAAGTCCACTTAACGGGAGAAAAATGAGTGTGAACAGAACACTGGTCAATGCCAAAAGAAATGATTCAACAGAAGAGGCCATATGATTAACTTTCCGCTATGCTGTCTTCAAAACCCACTCTCCTCCCTAACTTCCTCCCATATCCAGCCCCTCTTTGGGGATGGAAATGGGTCTGGGACTACCTGCAGCCTGCTACCCAGCCCCTTCCTACAAGTAGGGAGGCAGGACAAGGCATCCTCAGCCTCATCCCTTAGCCTGCTATCCAGCCCCTTCCTACAAGTAGGCAGGCAGGACAAGGCATCCTCAGCCTCATCCCTTAGCCCTGTGCTGACGCTCTAAGAGGCCGCAGCAAGGCGGAAACTGCTTCTGCCAACTAATACTGGCTGAATGTGCTCTAGCCAGCTACAGAAGGAGTGAAGGGACTATATACATTTACCTTCTCTCCTCCCCCTGCCCAGCCTCCCAGCGCCCAGTGGAGTTGGCAGAAGTTACTACAGCAGGCAAGTGAATTCTGGAGACTCAATCAATCAACCATATTTATTGGTGTTTACTGTACTTAGCTCTTGGGAGAGAGTTGGTAGACATGTTCCCTGCCAACAAGGAGCTTACAATCTAATGGGATGATTCCCTAAATTATCACAGCCAGGAGCACTGTCAGGACCATATGCCCAGTCAACGACTCTGGGGCCCACTGATACGGATTGAGAATTCCAAGACCACCTGAGGAATCATTTTGGTTCTTAGGCTGACATGGGGTCTTGGACCAGCTCCATGGGAATCTATGTCAGTTCAGATACTGAGGTCGATTCTGGGGAAGACCCTCCCTTTCACCTAGCAGGGAGGCCTAGGATTCACCTCTCAGGGTTCTCTCAGGGATCAAGCCAGGCTAAGGGGCCCACCTGGGTCAGAACTCTATACAGCTAAACTGGTTTCTGGTCTACCGGAAGTCTAAAGTCTACTCTCTCCTTAGGCCCCCTGTTCCTCCCCCTCCCCCATCTCTCACCCCTAATGATCTGGCCACCTATTTCCTCACGAAAATCAACACGATCAGGTCTGAGCTCCCCAAAGTCACCCCTCCGCCTCTCCCCTCCCCCCCCAACAACCCCCTCCCCTACTTTCCCATCCTTCCCTGCAGTATCCTCAGAGATCTCCTCCCTCCTCGCAAGTGCCACCCCCTCCACCTGCGCCTCGGACCCCATTCCCTCTCACCTTCTTAAAACCAACGCCCCTGCCCTCCTCCCTTCCTTAACTTCTATTTTTAACCACTCAATCTCCAAGGGCTCCTACCCCTCTGCCTTCAAACATGCCCACGTCTCCCCCATCCTAAAAAAACCCGCTCTTGACCCCACTTCCCCCTCCAGTTATCGTCCTATCTCCCTACTACCCTTCCTTTCCAAAATCTTAGAACGAGTCGTCTACAATCGATGCCTAGAATTCCTTAACTCCCATTCTCTCCTAGACCCCCTCCAATCTGGCTTCCGTCCCCTCCACTCTACCGAGACTGCTCTCTCTAAGGTCACCCATGACCTCCTTCTTGCCAAATCCAATGGCTCCTACTCCATTCTGATCCTCCTTGACCTCTCTGCTGCCTTTGACACTGTCGACCATCCCCTCCTCCTCCATACCTTATCTCACCTTGGCTTCACGGACTCTGTCCTCTCCTGGTTCTCCTCTTACCTCTCTGGCCGATCATTCTCGGTCTCCTACGCTGGAGCCTCCTCCCCCTCCCATCCTTTAACCATTGGAGTTCCTCAAGGGTCAGTTCTTGGCCCTCTTCTGTTCTCCATTTACACTCACTCCCTCGGTGAACTCATCCGCTCTCACGGCTTTGACTACCATCTCTACGCAGATGACACGCAGATCTACATCTCCGCCCCTGTCCTCTCCCCCTCCCTTCAGGCTCGCATCTCCTCCTGCCTCCGGGACGTCTCCACCTGGATGTCGGCCCGCCACCTAAAACTCAACATGAGCAAGACTGAGCTCCTCATCTTCCCTCCCAAGCCCGGTCCGCTCCCAGACTTCTCCATCACCGTGGATGGCACGACCATCCTTCCCGTCCCGCAGGCCCGCAATCTCGGTGTCATCCTTGACTCGTCCCTCTCGTTCACCCCACACATCCTATCCGTTACCAAGACCTGCCGGTTTCACCTCTACAATATCGCCAAGATCCGCCCTTTCCTCTCCACCCAAACGGCTACCTTACTATTACGGGCTCTCGTTATATCCCGGCTAGACTACTGTGTCAGCCTTCTCTCTGACCTCCCTTCCTCCTCTCTCGCCCCGCTCCGGTCTATTCTTCACTCCGCTGCCCGGCTCATCTTCCTGCAGAAACGATCTGGGCATGTCACTCCCCTTCTTAAACAACTCCAGTGGTTGCCTATCAACCTCCGCTCCAAACAAAAACTCCTCACTCTAGGCTTCAAGGCTCTCCATCACCTTGCCCCTTCCTACCTCTCCTCCCTTCTCTCTTTCTACCGCCCACCCCGCACGCTCCGCTCCTCTGCCGCCCACCTCCTCGCCGTCCCTCGGTCTCGCCTATCCCGCCGTCGACCCCGGGTCACGTCCTCCCGCGGTCCCGGAACGCCCTCCCTCCTCACCTCCGCCAAACTGATTCTCTTTCCCTCTTCAAAACCTTACTTAAAAATCACCTCCTCCAAGAGGCCTTCCCAGACTGAGCTCCTCTTCCCCCTCTACTCCCTCTGCCATCCCCCCTTTACCTCTCCGCAGCTAAAGCCTCATTTTCCCCTTTTCCCTCTGCTCCTCCACCTCTCCCTTCCCATCCCCACAGCACTGTACTCGTCCGCTCAACTGTATATATTTTCGTTACCCTATTTATTTTGTTAATGAATTGTACATCGCCTTGATTCTATTTAGTTGCCATTGTTTTTACGAGATGTTCTTCCCCTTGACGCTGTTTAGTGCCATTGTTCTTGTCTGTCCGTCTCCCCCGATTAGACTGTAAGCCCGTCAAACGGCAGGGACTGTCTCTATCTGTTGCCGACTTGTTCATCCCAAGCGCTTAGTACAGTGCTCTGCACATAGTAAGCGCTCAATAAATACTATTGAATGAATAAAGGAATGGCTACTTTGTGTCCTAAAACAAGTCACTTGACTTCTCTGTGCCTCAATTTCTTTATCTGTAAAATGAGGAATCATTACCTGCTTTCTGGCCTACCTAGACTGTGAGCCCTACGTGGGACAGTGACTGTGTCCTACTTGATTAACTTGTCTCTAACCCAATTCTCAGAAGCAGCATGGCTCGGTGAGGGCTTAAGAGTCAGGGGATGTGAGTTCTAATCCCGGCTCTGCTACTCATCTGCTGTGTGACCTTGGGCAAGCCACTTAACTTCTCTGGGCCTCAGTTACTTCATCTGTAAAATGGGGATTAAGACTGCGAGCCCCACATGGAACAACCTGATTAGCTTGTATCTACCCCAGCACTTAGAACAGTGCTTGCCACTTAGTAAGCACTTAATAAATGCCATTATTTTGGAGAAACACCATGGTGTAGTGGATAGAGCACAAGCCTCAGAATCAGAAGGTCATGGGTTCTAATTCTGGCTCCACCACTTGTCTGCTTTGTGACCTTGGGCAAGTCATTTTACTTCTCTGGGCCTCAGTTCCTTCATCTGTAAAATGGGGATTGATACTGTGACCGCCATGTATGACAGGGACTGTGTCCAACCTCATTTACTTGTATCTACCCCAGGTCTTAGTACAGTGAATGGCACATAGTAAGCACTTAACAAATGCCATAATTATTATAACTGTTATTACAGTGCTATAATAAATGGTTAACAAATACCACAATTATCATTATTATAAAATTCCTCCCAATTTCACCCATTGACTGAGACTTGCAGATAATTCAACTCTCTAGGGTTGAAGTGACCCTGGTAAACTTTCAATTTGGGGAAGCATACATGCATCCCAAATAACCTAAGCAGGCAGCCCTTATAACTGGGGAAGTGTACAGCCCAAATCAGGATGTCTGGTTACTTAGGCTGGGGAGATGGGACCCCATATCCTTGGCTGTTTTCTGACTGGCCTTTGGCAATCTTTCATACTTCCTTTCTATCATCTAAGTGGTTGGAAAGCTGTCTCATATGAACATCCACTTGCAATGACTGTCTCACTGGTGGCTCATTTGCTCCAGGGGTTTCAACTACAGTCTCTATGCAGATGATTCCCCAAATCTACATCTCCAACCCTGATTTCTTTCCTTTGCTGAAATATCCTCCTTTCTTCAGGACACCTCTACTGGGATGTAACAATAATAATTTTGGTGTTTGCTAAGTTCTTACTAGGTACCAGGCACTGAACTGACAAGGTAATTGGGTTAGAGTCCCTGTCCACATGGGGCTCACAGTCTTAGTTCCTTTTTACAGATGAGGTAACTGACACAGAGAAGTTAAGTGACTTGTCCAAGTTCACACAGCAGATAAGTAGCAGAGTCATGATTAGAACCCAGGTCTTTCTCAATCCCAGGCCCATGCTCTATCCATTAGGCCACTCTGCTTCACCCACCAACACCTCTAACGTTACATGTCCAAAACAGGACTTTTTATATTCCTACCCAAACCCTTTCCTCCCTCTAATCCAGGCTCTGCCACTTGTCCGCTGTGTGACTCTGGGCAAGTCACTTAAATTCTCTGTGCCGCAGTTACCTCATCTGTGAAATGGAGATTAAGACTGTGAGCCCCATGTGGGACAACCTGAGTACCTTGTACCGCCTCCCCCCCCAGTGCTTAGAACAGTGCTTGGCACATAGTAAGTGCTTAACAAATGCCATCATCAACATCATTGACTTTCCTATCACTATAGGCAGCACCATCACTCTCCATGACATGGAAGCCCATAATCTTGGGATTATCCTTGACTCATCTCACTCTCATTCAATGCACATATTCAATCTGTCACCAAATCCTGTCTGTTCTATCTTCACAACAGCACTAAAATTAACCCATTCTACTCCATCCAAACTGCTATGTTAATCCAAGCATTTATCTTTAAGCACTGGTGGAAGCAGTGTGGTTTAGTGGAAAGTGCCCGGGCTTGGGAGTCAGAGGACGTGGATTCTAATCCCGGCTCCTTCACTTGTCTTCTGTGTGACCTTGGGCAAGCCACCTAATTTCTCTGGGCCTCAGTTACCTCATATAAAAAATGGGGATTAGAACTTTGAGCCGCAAGAGAGACAACCTGATTACCTTGTATCTACCCCAGCACTAAGAACAGTGCTTGGCACATAGTAAGTGCTTAACAAGTACTATAATTTTTTAATTGAGGTCATGGGTTCGACTCCCGGCTTTGCCACTTGTCAGCTGTGTGACTGTGGGCAAGTCATCTAACTTCTCTGTGCCTCAGTTACCTCATCTGTAAAATGGGGTTTAACTGTGAGCCTCACGTGGGACAACCTGATTACCCTGTATCTACCCCAGTGCTTAGAACAGTGCTCGGCATGTAGTAAGCACTTAACAAATACCAACATTATTATTAATTCTATCCCACCTTGACTACTGCATCAGGCTCCTGCTGACCTCCCTGCCTACTGTCACTCCCCACTCCAGGCTTTACTTCACTCTGCTGCCTGGATCATTTTTCTACAAAACCATTCAGCCCATTTTCCCCACTACTCAAGAAGTTCCAGTGGTTGCCCATATACCTTCCCATTATACCTCTACATAATAATAATAATAATAATGTTGGTATTTGTTAAGCGCTTACTATGTGCCGAGCACTGTTCTAAGCGCTGGGGTAGACACAGGAATCAGGTTGTCCCACATGGGGCTCACAGTCTTCATCCCCATTTTACAGATGAGGTATCTGAGGCACCGAGAAGTGAAGTGACTTGCCCAAGGTCACACAGCAGACAAGTGGCAGAGCTGGGATTCGAACTCATGACCTCTGACTCCAAAGCCCGTGCTCTTTCCACTGAGCCACGCTGCTGCTCCTGTATCTACCCCAGCGCTTAGAACAGTGCTCGGCATGTAGTAAGCACTTAACAAATACCAACATTATTATTAATTCTATCCCACCTTGACTACTGCATCAGGCTCCTGCTGACCTCTCTGCCTACATCAAACAGAAACTCCTTACTATAGGCTTTAAAGCACTCAATCACCTTGCCCCCTCCTACCTTATTCTCTGATATCTTATTACAACCCACAAGGCATACTTCATTCCCCTAATGTCAACCTGATGTTTGTACCTCAATCTCATCTATCTCGGTACCAACCCCTCTCCCATAACCTGCCTCTGGATTAGGACATCCTCTCTCTTGATATCTGCCAGATGATCACTCTCCCCACCTTCAAAACTTTATTAAAAGAAGCAGTGTGGCTCAGTGGAAAGAGCCTGGGCTTGGGAGTCAGACATCATGGGTTCGAAACCTGGATCTGCCACTTGGCAGTTGTGTGACTGTGGGCAAGTCATTTAACTTCTTGGTGCCTCAGTTACCTCATCTGTAAAATGGGGATTAACTGTGAGCCTCACGTGGGGCAACCTGATTACCCTGTATCTACCCCAGTGCTTAGAACAGTGCTCTGCACATAGTAAGCGCTTAACAAATACCAACAAATAACAAATACCAACATCTCCTCCAAAACACCTTCCCTGTCTAAACTCTCATTTCCTCTTCTCCCACTCCTTTCAGTATCATCCTTACACTTGGGTTTGCACCCTTTATTCACTCCCTCTCAGGCCCACAGCACTTATGTACATTTCAATAATTTATATATTTATATTAATATCTGTCTTTTCCTCTGGACTGCAAGCTCCTTGTGGACAAGGAACAACCAACTCTATTATATTTTACTCTCCCAAGATCTTAAAATAGTGCTTTGCACACAGTATGCATTCACTAAATAAGATCAGTTGATTGATTAATTGGGGGTATTGGTAATACAATTGCAATAGGGAGAAGCAGAACTGATGTTCCTCAAAAACCCTCACAATCAATCTAGTCCTATGGCTGACAGATGGATATTCCTCTGCATTGCAATTGCAAAAAGGGTAGACATAATAAAACCAACAGAAGAGGAAGGAGGACATGGCAGTGGCTTATTAGAGGGGTTTGGCAAGGAGAGACAGAAGGTGGCTGCTATCATATTCGGAATTGATTCTTGATTTGTGACCCGACAGCTAACATCAAACATTGTGTTGAGCTAAAGAGGAGCACTGAAATTTCCTTTCTCAGTCAATCAAAGGTATTTATTGAGCACTTACTGTATGCAGAGCACTGTATTAAACAGTTGGGAGAGGACAGTATAACAGAGTTGGTAGACACATTCCCTGACCACAGTGAGCTTACAGTCTCCTAGTAACAGTGGAAATTGTAATTACTGAGCCCTTTCTATGGCCCAAGCACTGTACTTCATTCATTCATTCATTCAATCATATTTATTGAGCACTTACTGTGTGCAGAGCACTGTAGTGTTTGGCAGAGTATAATACAACAATAAACAGACACACACACACTCCTGAGCAAGGTAAATATCCATCACCTCCCCTTCCTCCAACCATCACATTTCTTGATCCCCTATAATCTGGAGTTCAGAATCTCTAGAATTCTACAATTCTGGCTTTTTAAGTTCAATATATAAATGACTCAGCCCCTTCATCTCTCTGAAACCTTATCTTCCTAAAATTCCCATCAACTCTTTGTTTTCTCTATATCTTTAACTTTCCACATTTAGTTTGTCTCTCAATTTTGCCACTTCTATAAAGCACTTGGTCTGGGAAGGTGGAGATGTGATTTTAGGAGGATTTTGAATGTGGGAAGAGTGGTAGTCTGTCAAATATGAAGTGGGAGGGACTCTCAGACCCAAGGGAGGATGTGGGTAAAGAGTCAGGGGAGGGGCAGATGAGACTGAGGAACAGTGAGTAGGTGGGGTTGTAGAAGGGGATCATCAAGATTAGGTAGGAGGGAGACAGCTGACTGAGTACACTCCCTCTTCAGCCTCTCACTCTCTATCACTTTTCCATTTGCTTCTCCACAAACCTTCCCTGTAGTGAACATATTCCCACCACCCCACCACATACACACACACACACACACACACACACACAAACTCCTGAGTAAGGTAAATATCCATCACCTCCCCTTCCTCTAACCATCATATTTCTTGATCCCCTATAATCTGGAGTTCAGACCCTTAAGCATTTTGAAATGCTCCCCAGCACCATCGTATTTATGTAAGTATTTTTATACTCTACTATTTCCCCTATCCCTAACATTTTCATATCTGCCTTCCTCTGTAAACTGCAAACTCCTTGTGGGCTGGAATTCCGTCTTCCAAGTCTATGTATTGTATTTTTCCAGTACAGTGTTCTGCACATAATAAGCACTCGGTAATACCACTGATTGACTAACTGGGGCGGGGGGGCATCAACATTTCTACGAGGTGAGAGGGGATGATCAAGTTGGATTGTTCCTATCTTGTCAAGGTCGTCAATTCTGCTGAAGTATTTTAACCATTTTAAAAAATTCAAACTTCCCATAATTAACACCAAATATTCTAAATGAAGCTTCTCCCTTATTTGAATCTTTACCCAAATCATACAGTGTGCCGTATGTGAAACAGCAGAGCACATTTGGAAAGACTTTCTTGTTGCTGTTCAGACAGGAAAAGCAATTAATCACCCTTTGAATTGAATGCCCTGCCATCACCTTCACATCAATTTTATTTGCAGCTCTGAAGCTCCGAGAACATCTCCATTTTGTACTCCCAGGCCGGAAATTAAGATGCCTTTCTGGCTTGTTTGCATTAGTGGAGTTGTGTTTGATCCCTTGGCTTTTATTTAGGGAGCTATGGTAATCCATTCAGAAAGCAGGCAGAAGAATTCAGGGTGCATTCAGTCACTGTGTTTGGTTTTAGCCAGAGCACTGCTGAGTGCAGTTTGGACAAGAGGACAGAGTATGTTCTAAGGCTGCCCTGGCCTCCATAGGCAACCGAGGAATGGGGTTGCATTCCAAACACAGGTTCTCACTCCACAAGGGAGAGGGGGCAATCGCCTCCATGGCCTTCTGAGCTCCGTTCCCAGCCTTCCTCATGCTAGTTCTCTGACAAAACCTAAAGAAAAGGCCTAAACTGGGCATGGATTTCTGGCCTATTATCTCTTTGAAGCCCCACAGCACTTATGTATACATCCATAATTCATTTATTTATCTGTTAACATAAATGTCTGTGTCTCCCTCTAGACTGTAAACTGGGTAGGGTACATGTCTACCAACTCTGATGCATTGTATTCCCCCAAGCATTTAGAACAGTGCTCTGCACACAGTAAATGCTCAGTAAATACCACTGATTGATTGATCCTGCCAGTAGTCCCAATTCCACCTAAAATCCCCCTTTTCACTCCCACAATCAAAATGAAAAACTGACCTTTCTGATTCCAAAGGAATATTTCAAGCCTCCTATTGCAACCCTTCAGTTCACAGGTCGATATCTTCACCTGCCTAGAAACTCTTGGTCCACCTGGTTGCCCCATTCCCAGTCTTTCAACAGGCCCAGAAAAAACAGGTTAGTGGGAATGAATAAAATGAATTGTCTGCATTTTTGGGTCATCCAGGCTGGCATGAAACTTTTGGAGAATTTTCCAGTGGAAATGTCTTTTGGTTTAGGGGGTGATGGCCCTTTCTTCCCTTCTCACCTTCCTGAGGAGATTTTGCGGGGCAGAGAGCAAGGGTGGAGGTGACATGCAGATTCCAAGGAAAGGAACCTGTACTTTTCAGGATAATACCTGTTTTTGAGGCCCTTACCTTTTCAAGAATCAGTCAATAAATGTATTTATTGAGCACTTGCCATGTGCAGAGTCGGTCTCCTCTGCTCGTGCGTTCGAGACACAGAGCGCTGCTGGCAGAAATGTCAATATCAGGCCAACTTCATCCACTTCAAGATTATCCTTGCATGCTTTAATTCTGCCCTCTCCTCTGCCCGGCAAAACTATTTCTCCACCCTTCCTGACACCCATGATCATCACCCTCACCAGTTGTTCCAGACATTTAACTCCCTCCTCAGGCCCCCTACTCCCCCACATCCTCTTTTCCTAGCCCCCAGTGACCTGACCACCTACCTCATTAAGACAGTTGATACTCTCGGGCGTGAGCTCCCTAAAATTGCCCTTGCCCCTCCTCAGTCCCTCCTCCTTATGACTCCCCCTTCAACTCTCCCATCATTTCTAGCAGTATTTCTAGAGGAGATCTCCTGCCTCCTCTCAAAATCCACCCCCTCCACCTGTGCATCCGACTCCATTTCTTCGCACCTTATTAAAACTCTTCCCAATCCCTTCTCCCCTCCCTAACAGCCATCTTCAACTGTTTGCTCTCAAATGACTTCTTCCCCACTTCTTCCAAACATGTCCATGTCTCCCCTATCCTAAAATAACCATCCAGTTATCTCCCCATGTCAATCCTACCATTCCTCTCCAAATTCCTTGAGAGAGCTGTCTACACCCACCATCTCAAGTTCCTCTCCTCCAATTCTCTCCTTGACACCTTCCAATCTGGCTTCTATCTCCTTCACTCCACAGAAACCAACCTCTCAAAAGTCACCGATGATCTCTTTCTCACCAAATCCAATGACCCTTACTCCACCCTAATCCTCCTCGACCCCTCAGCTGCCTTCAACACTGTGGACCAACCCCTTCTCCTGGAAGCGTTGCCCAACCTTGGCTTTACTGACTGTCCTCTCCTAGTTGTCCTCTTATCTCTCTGGTTGTACATTCTCAGTCTCTTTGACAAGCTCCTCCTCTGCCTCCTAGTCCCTAACCATGATGGTGTCTCAAGGTTCAGACCAGGGTCCCCTCTATTATGCATCCATTCCCACTCCCTTGAAGAACATATTCGCTCCCATGGCTTCAACTATCAACTCTATGAGGATGATCTTTTTCTCGCCAAATCCAATGACCCTTACTCCACCCTAATCCTCCTCGACCCCTCAGCTGCCTTCAACACTGTGGACCACCCCCTTCTCCTGGAAGCATTGCCCAACCTTGGCTTTACTGACTGTCCTCTCCTAGTTGTCCTCTTATCTCTCTGGTTGTACATTCTCAGTCTCTTTGACAAGCTCCTCCTCTGCCTCCTAGTCCCTAACCATGATGGTGCCTCAAGGTTCAGACCAGGGCCCCCTCTATTATGCATCCATTCCCACTCCCTTGAAGAACATATTCGCTCCCATGGCTTCAACTATCAACTCTATGAGGATGATACCCAAATCTGCATTTACAGCCCTAATCTCTCTCCCTCTCTGCAGTCTTGCATTTCCTCCTGCCTTCATGACCTGTAGTAGACAGGACCACCTTCATTCCTGTCTCACAAGTCCATAACCTTGGCGGTATCCTTGACTCCAGCAATGACTTGCCCAGGATTTCCTCCCTAAAGCTGCAACCCTACCCCCCAGCATTTCCTCAGCCCAACAAAGCAAGCAGAACAGCACTTCGGAATGGCCCCTGAAATTCCAAGTTAAGCAAGAAGGGTCAAGCATGGTAATGACTTTCCAGTCACTACTGAATCTTCTATGAGCACCCTGCTGGGACTTTCTACATCACCAGCATTTTCCTCTTTCAGGAAGAACAGATTATGGTAATGCAGCATTCAGGAATTGTATTTTCTGGCTCAAGCTAAGAAATAGAGAAACTCCTAAAATGAATGCGTTCTGAATGTTAGATCAGCTTGTTTTTGGCATTCCCCTAGCAATTAAGCATGAGAATTACACTCTGTGCTTACTATTCCAAATGCCTTTTCCCCAGTGAAAGTGCTCCTTCTGCCTTGAAAGCCCAGAGCAGACGGGCTGCTCTCTCTGCTGCATTATGTGTTACATTTGATACATTTCAGTGTGAACTGCTCTACACTAGTGTCTTTTACTCCATATCGATTTTATCTTTTTTCACCGCATTTGCTGATTAATTCCAAGGTAAGCGGGTCTACAGTTGATCCAGTCCAGGAAGGACTCTGACGCCGACAATGGCACCAGGATGACTGGAGGAACAGCATGTCAGATGCCCTCCCAGACACCTAGGGGTGAATCTTTGAATATTTCTAAATTTACCTAGAGTAACAGCAATAACAAAAATAAGGATGGTAATCTCTCAAATTGTTAGTTGCCTAATGGACAGAGATCATGTCTAATTTCCACCTTGTATGCACTCCCTTTGCTTAGTATAGTGCTCTTCACATAGAAAGCACTCAATAAATACTGTTATTACTAGTTCTACTAATCTTACAATTCTACTAATCTTACATATTTATAGAGGCATTTTCACACCAGTTACCTCTTTTTAGCCTCACAATTTCATATAAGTAGGTAGAAGCTGGTTTTATTTCCCCTTGCACAGATGAGGAAACAGAGGCATGGAAAGGTTAATTGACTTGCCCAAAGTCATACAGCATGTTTGTGGCAGACCTTGAACTAGCACTGAGAACCCGAGTCCCAGTTCCAAGTTTATTCTACTGTCCATGCTGCCTCTGAGATCCTCCTGCCTTCTGAGAAGCAATGTGGCCTAGTAGAAAGAGCATGGGGCTTGAAGTCCAAAGATCTGGGTTAAAATTACAACTCCACAATTTTTCTTTTCACTTTTCTCCACCACTTGCGCAAGTCATTTTACTTCTCTGTGCTTCAATTCCCCCATCTGTCAAAATAGGATTAAATACTTTTTCTCCCTCCTACATAGACTGTGGAACAGGGACTGTGTCCAACCTGATTATCTTGTACCTACCACAGTGCTTAGCACATTGTAAATACTTAACACATGCCACTGTTATTATTATTGCTACTATTATCACTGCAATCATTTTATGAAGATGAACATAGTGGGAAACCTCCCAAAGGTGACAAATTGTCCTTAAAGTAGCACATGGGGTAATTAAAAACCTGGACTGCCTGAAAAACAAACACATGGGTTTGGGAGCAAATTAAGCCAATGGAGTCTCTGGAAGACCAAATGACTCAATGTAGTTTAGCATATTTTGGACACATCATGAGGAGGACTAATTCCCTGGAGAAGACACCTAATGCTAGAGAAAGTCCAGGGAAAATATGGAAGAGGCAGACCAGCGGCTAGATGGATAGAAACCATAACAATGATAATGGAAGAACCGTTGGCAAGGTTATGGATTATGGCAAAAGATAGGACGTTCTGGAGCAAATATATTCATAGAGTCACTATAAATCGTAAATGACTCGATAGCATTTGATAATAATAAAAATTTATTAAGCACTTACTACGTCAGGCATTGTTGGGGTAGATAGCAGTTAATCAAGTTGGACACGATTCATGTCCCACATGGGCTCTCAGTCTTAATCTCCATTTGTCAGATGAAATAACTGAGACACAGAGAAGTGAAGTGACTTACCCAAGGTTACTCAGCAGAGAAGTGGTGGAGCTGGGTTTAGAACCCAGATCCTCTGATTCCCAGGCCTGCGCTCCATTCTCTAAGCCACACTACTTCTCCTGGCCCTATAATGGAGTTCCTGTCCATACATTTACACTCTATGTTCTGTCCCGCTCTTGGCCCAGTGGGAATAAGGACACCTGGGTTCTAATCCTGGCTCTTCTTCTTGCCTGCTGTGTGACCTTGGGCAAATGACTTCACTTCTCTGGGCCTCATTTTCCTCACCTGCTAAAAGGGAATAAAATACCTGATATTAGTCCCACTTAGACTGTGAGTCCCCCATAAATCAGGATCTGTGTCCTATCTGCATGTATTTTATCTACCTCATCACTTTGTACTAAAGAATCACCTAGGGCATTATGCAACGTGAAGAGACTGAGCAAAATCCTGAAATCCCGAAAAAATAGGTTGGCTAAATTGGGCAACAAAGAATGCAATGGCTCTCAAAGCAACTGCAAATAGGTTGGCTAAATTGGGCAACAAAGAATGCAATGGCTCTCAAAGCAACTGCCTATCGGTCAGTAGCATAATAGTACATCGTCAGCATTATGCTAAGGTCACTTTGGTCATTAATGGACTCTGAGTGCAGAAAAAAACATTGCAAGACCTTCACATTATGCTGCCCTCCTGTTCTCCTCCTATCTCCTTGTATTCTGTGATATAGAAGGAACAAGACTGGCAGGGAAGATAGAGGGTAAATGGCTTCCTCCTAAATCCAGGACCCAGCCACATAGGCTGGACACTGCCCTCCTCTGGTACTGCTCTTCTGAACCATGAAGAGCTTGAAATCCTGCTGCTATTTTCAGGTTTGTCATTGTCTTTTATAATTTTGCTTGCCTTTTCTTTTGGGTCTGCTGCCAACAGACCTCACTCCCCTCCCCTGCTCTTTCTCAGCATGTTAACCCCTGGGGACTAGCGACTGTGTCTATATCTCATTCACATGCTTTTTCCCCAGTGCTTAGTACAGTAATTTGTACTTTGTAAACACATTAAATACGATTACTAGCTATTACTATTATTACCACTAGTACTACTGCTGCTGCTGCTGTGGCTACGAATACTAATATATGGGTTCTAATCCTGACAATGCCACTGGCCTGCTGTGAGCCCTTGGGCAAGTCATTTGACTTTGCTGGTCTTCAGTTTCTTCATCTGCAAAATGAGGATCAAATATCTGCTCTCCCTTCTCCTTGCACTGTGGGCTCTATTTGGGACAGACACTGTGTCTGATCTAACTAAGTGTGCCTACCTCATTGTTTATCACAGTGCTTTGCACATAGTAAATGCTTAACAATTACTATTATCATCACTGTCACTATAATCAATTTCTCCTTGATACTTTTGGTCCTGAAGTTTCAGAACCAAGGTTCAGCCATTTTTCCTGAAGGGAGGCTCCATAACATCTACATTCTGATCCCACAATAAGAAAAGTATCCTATTTTGGAGATACAACACTCATTCCATCCCTGGGGAATGAATGAATCCAAGGGTTGAAGATCTGTCATCACTAAGAAGGCCTGAAATTTCAGTAGCTCTATTCAAACACTGACTAGAGCCAGACACTCCCAAAGCCATGCCTAGCCAAGAGGAAGCAGTGTGGCCTATTGGATAGAGCCCAGGCCTGAGAGTCAGGGGACCTAGATCTAATCCTGGCTCCGCCACTTGCCTGCTAAGTGACTTTGGTCAAGTCACTTAACTACTCAGTGCCTCAGTCTCCTCATCTACAAAATGGGGGTGAAAGATCTGTTCTCCCTTCTCCTAAAAACTGAGTCCCATTTGGGACAGAGACCATGTCCAATCCATTTATCTTGTATCTTCCTCAGCATTTGGCACCCAGTAAGCACTTAACAAATACCACAATTATTACTAGTAAAGGCATCTTTCCTTGAGACTCTTCAAACACCAAAAAATCCTTAGAAAAGGCTCCTTTCCATACCATGAACCTAAAGAGTGTACCAGCTCTGCTATGGGGATATGACTCCTTAGACCAGCATTCCCATGTGGAAAAGGGACTAAGCCAAATCTGATTATCTTTATCTACCCTAGAGCTTAGTACACTGTTTGGAATGTACCATAAAAAAATGATGAAATGAGTTTGTGATGCTTCTGCATTGTATCAAGGAGAAGCAGAGCAATGGTGTGCGCCTAATACACACACACACACACACACACACACACACGAGTCCAAAGCTTTCCATTTCTGACACCTTTTTCTGTAATGCATACTTCGCCCTCTCAGATGGATGGCTTCTGAAAAGGGTCAATAAAATCACCACGCCAACACAGTAATGGGCAATAACTCGCATAAAGTCACACTTCACCGACAATAGCAAGGGAATACATAAATGTACAGTCTACATCATTCCTACCGGGGGCCCAATTTAGTAATGTGTGACAAGACTGAACATGTTTGAAAGAAGCTTTAATAGTTTACAATGTAGTTTATGCATGTCTCCAGAGTATAATATTTACAGAGGTGAAAGTGTTCATGAATGGGTTGTTTGTGGCCTTGTCAATCCTGTCCCCAAGGCCCTGGGCCATGGCATGCTTGGGGTGTTCTGAAATGCTGATTTCATTGTTTCAGCTTCTGGAATCATCTCTACAGTCTCTTTGGGAGGGGAGAGAGCGAAAACCTTTTGTGGAATGGTTAATTTTTGGCTTGGTTTGATAAGTTGCTTGAAAGACCCTTTGAATGAAAAATCAAATGATCCAAGGATCAAAGATTTAGCCCAACCCTTTGGCTTGGCCTGTCACCATCACCATTTTCCTTTGGGAAGGTACATGGTCATCCACCTCCCTTACATTGCAATGCCAAAGGTCTCTCAGCACTCTAAAGTCTCCTCAGTAACCACAGTGGTATTGTGTCTGTTTAGTTCTTAGCTCCCACTGGACAGTAAACTTGCTGTAGGTAGGTAATGTGTCTATCAATTTGGTTGCATTGTTCTCTCCCAAGCTCTTAGTACAGAAATATGCACACAGCAAGCACTCCATAAATGCCATAGATTGACTGAATAATTGATTGATTAGCAAGTGTCCCAGCTGGGTTTCTGAGTCTAGATTCTCTGAAACTTCCCAATCACTGGGAAACCCCCAGAACCAAAGACCTCTTGATCACACCCTCCTCTCCTGCCTCTCCCTTCAGATCAAACAGACCATAGTTCTCCGCATCTTCAAACCTCTGTTAAACTCACGTCTCCTTCAGGAAGTCTCCTGGACTAGATTCTCGTCTCCTCACTCTTCCTTCTGCAACATCTATGCACTCAAGTTTGTACCACTAAACATTTTAATGCCCACATTACCCCATCCCCAAAGCACTTATGTACACATCCTTATACTCTGTTGCTATCTGTAATTTAATTTGCCTGTTCCTCAGACTAGTTTGAGGAACAAACTAACCATTTGAAAGCAGGCATCCATTAACTCTACCGTACTTTCTCAAGTGATGAGTATAGTACTATGCTCACAGTAAGCACTCAGTAGATCCCAAAGATTGATCACTCAATTGATCGAGGAGGTGTTTCCAGACCTCCCCGTCTAACAATAATAGTGATAATAATTGCGGCATTTGTTAAGTCGTTCCTATGTGCTAAGCACTGTGGTAGGTACAATACAATCAGATTTGACACAATCCTTGTTCTACATGGAATCTACAATCTAGCTGGGGAGGGAGAACAGCTACTTAATCTCCATTGTACAAAGGAAGAAACTGAGGCCCAGAGAAATAAAGTGACTTGCCCAAGGTTACACTGCAGGTAAGTGGTGGAGTCAGATTAGAACCCAAGTCCCTTGACTCCCAGACCCATGCTTTTTCCATTAGTCCAGAAAGATTTTCTGTTTCAGTCAAGGCTGGGCCATCAGTCTGGGAGAACTGAATTAATTAAGCATGTAGCTAACTATTGAGCATCCCAGCCCTATGGAGGGCAAGGAGCCCTTGGAGAAGGGCACAGGGACAGAGAAAGACACATGGTCTTTAGGGTGTTCTCTTAAGCCAGAGGGAATAGGGATAGTACTCAGAAAGGAGACTCTTTATGGGAGAAACAAGGAGCTTTCCCCTTAATCACACTCTCCTCTCGTCTCTGACCTTTTCCCTGCTCCTCACCCTGGGCTCCCTTCCCTGGTCCCTTCTCAGCCCCAACCTCCATTTACCTCACAATGTGCATAATCAATCACCACCAAGGCCAGGATCAGCCTGGATCTGTTAAGAAGGATGAAGAACAGGCCACATCTAGGCAGGTCTGCAAAAGGAAGGTACGGCAGCGGGGCCCAAGGAGAGTTTATCTAACTTACCAATTTCCCTAGTAGATTTATTCATGGGTTTGATCCTACCATTCCTCTTATTCCCTCATATCACTGGGTACTTTGTATAATCCACTTCATTTCATGTTAAGCATGGAAAAATTTTAACAAATCTTCAAAAAGAAACTTTTGGGAATCAAAATAATGGATCAGTTAATGAGAAACCACCCAGACCAAGAAGCAGTACAGATACTGTAGTACTATGTGGGGAAGTTCTTGGCCGCTAAACATATAGGGAACTTTTTGAGGGCAGCAATGGTTTGAAATTCATCTATTTAAAACAGGTCAAATCTCCTCCGGCAATGTCTTGGCCCAGACTATGCACTAGGATGCCCTGGAAGGTGGAAGACCATTTCAGAGGGAAAAACATTAAAACAGAATCTCTACCAGTCCCCAGGAAGCTCAGTTTGAAGCTGGAGACCTCAGGATGTCTGATCCCTCACATTGACCTACATCCCCTTTAGCTTTGACAGAGTTGCATATTCCACCCAGTAGTTTCTAACAGATAAAGGGGCAATTCTCTGCTCAAAGTTGATTCGGACCCCCCACTGGCCTCTGTGTAGCCCAGGCTGCCCTTTCTCTCAGAAGTGTTAGGTTTGGGTTCAGTTCTTCCAGCACCTCCATGCCAGGCTCCTCACCCCAATTCTTGAGAGCTGCATTAGTCTCTCACCCTTCAGACCCATGACCTATCTGGCAGCCTGCCCTGGAGAACAAGAGGACTATGCAATTCATCATGAAACCCCAGGTGGAAAAAGGGTCAAAGGCATTCCCTGAGGCTCTGCACTGCCTTAAGAGATGGGCAGTTTGGAGGGGCAGAGGTTGAAATAAATGGATTTTCACTACCTTGTTGAAAAGTCATCAACCCAAATGTCTCCTCTCCTCAAAACTCTCTATCTTCTAGTATCTCTCTGCATTAAACAAAAATTCCTCATAATTAGCATCAAGATTATCCACCGACTGCCCACCTGTTTATCTACTATCTGCACCCGCTATTCTCCAAGTCAATCGATCAGTCAACTGGTGGTATATACCTAGCAGTTAGTGTGTTTAGAACACTGTACTTGGTGATTGGGAGAATATAATATAACAGAGTTGATAGACTTGTTCCCTGCCCCAGGGACCTTAGAGGCACCAACTGGGAACTCAATAAAAAACACCACTCCTGCTCTTCTTCCTTCTCAATATTTATTCAGTGCTTACTGTGCAGGGCCTTATATTAAGCACTGGGGAGAGTTCAGCACAATCATATAAATGACATATTACCTGCCCACAGTGAACTTTCAGTCTAGAGGGGGAGACAGACATTACTATAAATAAATCACAGATACAGACCTAAGTGCTGTGAGGCTAGGGGTGGGTGGGTGGTGAATAAAGGGAACAAGTCAGGGAAATTCAGAAGGGAGTGGCAAAGGAGGAAATGAGGGCTTAGTCAGGGAAGGCCTCCTGGAGGAGGTGTGCCTTCAGTAAGGCTTTGAAGCTGGGGGATGGGGTGGAGGGAGAAAAATTATCTATCGGATATGAAAAGGGAGGGCAATCCAGGCCAAATGGAGGACATGAGTGAGACGTTGTCAGTGAGATAGATGAGCCCGAGGTACACTGAGAAGGTTGGCATTAGGCAGGCTGGGTTGTAGTAGGAGTGTACTGAGGTGAGGTAGAAGGGGGTAAGATGATTGAGTATTTTAAAGTCAATGCTAAGGAGTTTCTGTTTGATGTGGAGGTGGGTGGGCAACCACTGGAGGTTCCTAAGGAGTGGTGAAACATAGCCTCAAATGATACGGACAGCAGAGTAAAGTATGGACTGGAGTGGGGAGAGGGCGGAGGCAGGGAGATCAGCAAGAAGGCTGATATGGTAATCCAGGTGGAATTGGAGAAGTGCTTGGATTAAGGCGGTAGCAGTTTGGATGGAGAGGAAAGGATAGATTTGGGGTATGTTGTGAAGGTTGAGCTGACAGGATTTAGTGATAGATTGAATATGTGGATTGAATATGAGGGTGGAGTCAAGGATAACGCCATTTCCTTCTCCTCCTCCTGTCATCATTGCTGCTATTACTTCTACTACTGCTGCTATAATGAAATTTAATGGCCCAGTCCAAATCTAAATCTATCAGGAGAAGGAGCAGTAAGTAAGGGAATAATATGTCAGGACAAAAGTCACCAGTAAATTTCCATTTAAACAAATTATTTTGTTTTTTTCAAGTGAATTTTCAAGTGAAACCACTAGCTGGGGAGCTGATGATGGGGACCACAGCAAAACAGTGGTCAGGAATTACCTACATCTGAGGTATCGGGAACTTCGTTTGAGCTGGAGAAGAATGGAAAATGGCTCTGGATACTAGGATCTGATTATAAGTCAGTCCAAGAGAGGAAGGTCTTTACCATCATAGTCCATAAAATGGACTATCCAATGTCCATCAAGCCATTCCACCTGAATGGAGAAAATCATACCATCCGGAGCAACACCTGGGCTGCTGCAAGGCACCATGAAGGCCAGAGAAGCTGTCCCATTCTAGGTCAGTTGTCTAGGAAGTGCCTGCCAACCCACCCAGCCCACTGACCAAATTAATGGCTCTATCTCCCCTGCAATTTAACATGCAGGTACCACTTTCGGGCTTGCCCACGGAATCTTGACCATGGATGACCCTGAAAGGTGTTTTCTTTCTGATTTTCTTAAGAAGTGCCTTTCCATTTTCCATAGAAAATGCCTTATCAGAGACCTGGAATTTATTGTTTACTTCAAAACCCCAGACATGACTTACATGACTTAAGTTCTATTCCTTATAAATTCTAGGAAGGGACAGCATGTAATGCAAACCTTGAATATATACAAAGTTTCCTTGGGGATAATGAGCTCATCTGGGACTCTCAGTGTTACTCATTCAGATCTGAGATGAGGACAAGGATTAGGGAAGCGATTTTCCACACCGACAGTCTTTTGGGTTAGAACGGCTCTCTGAAGTGTCACTTTTATCCTTGTACCTATTCTATTTCTCCACGCTTCAAAACCAGTGTAAAATCCAGGGGAAAAAGAAGTGACTGTCCAGAGACAAAGATGGGGTGGATTCTGGTTTCTGTTAGAAAAGCAAAACCAAAGGTAATCCCTTTACAGCTGCAGTGCAGATGGTTTTCTTTATACCACTTTCCAGAATTCTAAACAGAAACTGGAAAAAGTTTGAAAATGCAATAAACAAACAGCTGAGTGTTAGCTTAAAAGCTCACTGCATTTATCAAATGAAGCCATTTAAGTTTCTGGATGTTTCCTAGATAGATACAAAGGGAAAAAAAGTGACACGGAACATACACTAAAACCATCTAGAAATGAGACCTTGATAGACAACTGCATGATTTTCCAGATGATGGCAAGTCAGTAGGATCATCAAAAGACTCTTAGATTAGAGCCTGAAATGGATATTAAAGAGAGAAAGCTGCCACTGGTGAGCAGAGGGGGCTTAGCTATGGGAATCAAACTTCTTCAGTGATCTTTAGAACACCAATATCTTCCCCTCTCTATTCCTCTTCCACTAAACCACCAAAACTGGGAATGAGATCTTCCCAAACAGATGTTTCACAGGTCTGAGTCCAAATGATGCTTGAACCACTTCCCAGGCAGGAAAAGAAAGAGGGAGCAGGCAAACCCAGACACATGTTAGGGGCTTAACCCTTTTTGAGCACAGGGTACATGCCCACCTGGGCCACCCTCAGTACAGCTTAGAAGAAGTCAGACATGCCTACCAGTTGAGCCAAGCAAGGAAAGGGGGTTTGCCATGAAGATGGTGATTTGGAAAATTTTTCGGTTCTATCTCATCCACCAGGGCTAAGAAAAAAGCGGAAAAGCCTATGTGGACCAGACAGGTTTGGGTGAGTGTCCCCTGATCCATGTCTCCTGACTAGCTCAGGAGATCATGTGATTATTTCTTGCAGCCTGGGCATGCTGATTGTCCTGCCCACTCCATACAAGCCAGCCTTCTTCTGTGGGCTGCATAAGGCTCCTTAGGTTAGCAGGACTGAGGAGGCCTAGCTCAGGGAGAGAAGCCCGAAATGGCTTTAACAGGCAGGCAGCCAGGGATTGCCAAGATGTCGGCAGGGAATCCATCTCTTCTTTCTGTCAACTTTCCCATGCACTTTGTGCAGACATCGCAAAGGGTGAGCACTCAATAAATACCATTCTTCTAACTTCTACTACTACTATCATCACAGTACTTTGGGCCCAAGGTAGGGCTAATCACTGAGATGACGAACCATGATCTTGCCCACCTGAGATGATCCCTGCCAGACTCAGGGTGGTGCTGCCCCACCCTTATTGCCATCCTGCAGGATTCCCTCCACTGTGTCATTGCCTTTTGCAAAGACATTTCGGATCCACAATGCGGGAAAGGCATATTCTAGACTTCAACCTGTGTCAGGATTCCATAGGCTTTGTTTCGACTTGAAGGGGTGTTCACATTTAGATGAGGTAACCATGGCGATGTCAGTCCTACAGTACCCTCAAGGAAACAATTTTACCTAAAGCAGTCAGCCAAGCAGGTCATAGAATATGAAGCTGAGCCTTGTTCCCTCTCCCCAACACTCGCAAAGCACTTATTTTTAAACTCTGAGGCTTCCTTCTACCTCTAATTCACTTTTAGTGTTTGCCTAGATTGAAAGTTCCTTGAAAGCAGGGGTCATATCTACTGACTCCATTAAATTCTCCCAAGCACTTAGTTCAGAGCTCTGCCCAGAGTAAGTACTCAAAAACACTGCTGATTGATGGATTTTTACCAAGTTGGAATAGTCATTTTGTCTCTACAATAGTTATGTGGTGGTCTCAGTCAATCAGTACTGTGCAACAGTAGTGCATAGAACACACTAGTGGGTGCAAAGCATTGTGCTAAGCTCTTGAAAGAGGGCAACAGCAGTAACAAACATGGCCTTGTCCTTGAGAAGCTATCAATCCAATGAAGCTGGTAACCAACCATATAATTTATACATACCCTGAATGGGAGCAGGAGGAAAAACATAAATACAATTGGTAATAGAAATAAAATACAATAAATAGGTCAAAAAAAGTGGAGTATACATGCATATAAGGTATAAGGATTTCAGGTGGACTGAATACACAGAAGTACTTAAGGCAGGTGGTCCCATAATAGAGCGTTCAGAGGAGTGGACCATTTGCAGCTGCAGGGAAATCAACCAGCTGGAAAGATACAGAAGGAGCTGGAGGTCATGAACACTCCCTGAGACCAGAACAGTCTGGATCTTAGCAGAGAGGGAAATGCAGTCTTCACACTCATTCATTCATTCATTCATTCATTCAATGGTACTTATTGAGCACTTACGGTGTGCAGAGCACTGTACTAAGCATTTGGAAAGTACAAATTGGCAACAGGTAGAGACAATACCTACCCAACAACATTCATGGTCTAGAAAGGGGACACAGACAACAAAATAAAACAAGTAGACAGGCATCAATAGAATCAAAGTAGATACGTAGAATTATAGCTATACACACATCATTAATAAAATAAATAGAATAATAAATATGTACAAATATACACAAGTACTGTGGGGTGGGTGGGGGGTAGAGCACAGGGAGGGAGTAGGGGCACTGGGGAGGGGAGGAGGAGCAGAGGAAAAGGGGGAAGGTCTCCTGGAGGAGGCACTGGGAGGCTGTCACAAAGGGCCCGAGTGGTAGAGAGATGCAAGCAGAGATGAACTAGGAAAACAGAAAAGTCATTTTTGAAATGTTTCTCCACCATCAGGCATCAGTGGAATGACGATCTTCCTAATCTAATTTCCCAATTAGCCCTCAATTCTAATTTCCAAATCTTTGCTGAGTATGTATTGTTAGTCCTATTCATGTTTCTCTTCTCGCATACTTGCCTTTCATTTAACTTGATAAAGCGCTAGTGGAATTGGATTGAATGCACTAAAACAGTAGAAATACTCTGTCCATTGCATTCTGCTACTTAGTTTAGAAGTCAAGCATATCCAACTGCTCCACGAAGATACAAAAGCCTTTAATTTTCAGCATTTCCGGTCCAAAAGTGAAATGCTTAGCAGGAAAAACGCCACTGGCTAACAAAGATAGAACACGTGATGGAAGGTGATAGTGCTTTCCAATGTTGACCCAGAATTCCCTGGAAAAGACCTTGCATGAAAAAAAGCATCAGCACAACAAGGACAAAGCCTATGCACATGGAAGGGAATGCAGTATCATTCATGCCTCTGTCCATTCAGCCACAGCTTCCCTTGCGGTAAGGCTCTCACTGTCAAAAGCAACTATTTCCAACACAGAGAGCAGTGAGAAGCAGCAAGCTCCTTGTAGATAAGGAGCACACTTCAGACTTCTTGGGATGGTACATCCAAACTTTGGACCCACTGAAGACAAAATTAGCTCCTTCTACAAGGACAAGTGATTTGGGGAGGCAGGTTTCCTGGGAGAAGAACCTTCACAACACTGCTAAAACCCATCCTTTCCTCTCCATCCAACTGCTACTAAGTCAATCCAAGCACTTATCCTATCTCGCTTTGATTATTGTAGCAACTTCCTTGATGACCTCTTTGTCTCCTGCCTCTCCCCACTCCAGTCCATAATGCTCTCTGTTATCTGGATCATTTTTCTACAAAAATGTTCAGGCTGTGTTTCCCCACTACTCAAGAACCTTCAGTGTTTGACCATCCACCTCTGCATCAAACGGCAACTCCTTACCAGTGACTTTAAAGCACTCGATCACCTTGTCTCCTTTTATCTCACTTTGTTATTCTCCTACTTCAACCCAGCCCACAAACTTCACTCCTTTAATGACGACTTGATCTCTGTGCCTTGATCTCGCCTATCTCGCTGCCTACCTCTCAACCACATCCTGCCTCTGGCCTGGATTGCTCTCCCTCTTCATAGCCAAGTGACAGTTATTCTCCCTCTGGCTTCAAAGCCTTATTGAAGGCACATCTCTTCCAAGAGGTCTTCCCTGACTATGGCCTCTTTTCTATTTTTTCCACTCCCTTCAGCATCTCCCTGACTTGCTTCCTTTATTCACCCCCCCTCCCAGCCCACAGCACATATGTTCACAGTCAAAATTTATTTATATTAATGCCTTTTTCCCTCTCAATACTGTAAACTTGTTGTGGAGAGGGAATGTGTTTGTGTATTGCTATATTATACTCTTCCAAATGCTTAATACAGTACTCTGCATACAGTAAGTGTTAAAAAACTGATTGATTGATTGATAATAGTAAGTAATTCAAGCAGGTCAGGATGGAGTAATAGAATAAGTAAACACAGGAAATACAACTCAAATAAGAACATACATTTATACAAAAGCATTGGGGATAGGAACAAAACACTTAAGTCATTGAGGGTGGCAGTAGGAATGAAGGTTCTGGGGTGTCGTAAACTATGCAGGGAAGGCTTCTTGTAGGAGGTGGGATTTTAATAATAATAATAATGTTGGTATTTGTTAAGCGCTTACTATGTGCCGAGCACTGTTCTAAGCGCTGGGGTAGACATAGGGGAATCAGGTTGTCCCACGTGGGGCTCACAGTCTTAATCCCCATTTTACAGATGAGGGAACTGAGGCACAGAGAAGTTAAGTGACTTGCCCACAGTCACACAGCCGACAAGTGGCAGAGCTGGGATTCGAACTCATGAGCCCTGAGTCCAAAGCCCGTGCTCTTTCCACTGAGCCACGCTGCTTCGAAGTTGGGGAGATTTATGGTTAGCTAGAGTTGGTGGGAAGGGAGCTCCAGCTTCAGACTGGGTGAACAGCATGAGCGATGGGCCAAAAATGGGAAAGTTGCAAGTGGGATATAGTTGGAAAGTTAGCTTACAAGAAACAAAGAGTACGATATGGGAAAAGATGGGTCAAGAAAACCCACATGTGTGAAGAGGAGACTTCCTTCCTTTCTTCCCTCCTAACAAGCCCATTATGTTGATAATTCTTCGAACCTTCCTTCCCCACAAATATGGAGGAGAAAGAAGAGAAAGAATGTTGCTTAGTGAAAAGAGCATGGAACTGGGAGTTGGGGAACTGAATTCTAATGCTGGCTCTGCCACTCGTCTTCCTTGGGCAAGTAATTTAACTTCTCTAATCCTCATTTTCCTCATCTTTAAAATGGAGATGAAACACCCATACTCCCTCCCTGCTAGACTGTGAACTCCATGTGGTACAAGGACTATGTTTGAATTGATTACCTTGTATCTACCACAGTGCAGGAGAGGAGGAGAAGGAAGAAGAAAAGGAGGGTAGACAAAGTGAGTGAGGGGAAGAGAAAGGTAAAAAAGATTCTGTCCTTCCTGTCATGTCTTTATCTCCTTCTCCTCCTCCTCCTCCACCACAGATGCCTCCACAGGAGTTTCTTGCCCCTTCACTAGGACATGGGGTCCAGCCAACCAGGTAGAAATGGCCTGCAGTTCTGAGTCAGAATGTGGGGTGGTGACTGTACCGTCACATGGTTTAAACAGTCACAGCAGCAGCTTCAGAACCCCAGCATCTGCTGGGGCCCCAGAGAACCCCCAGACAACATGGACAGATGGGAGAAGAGGTGGTAGGGAGCCATTTCTACATAGATTTCTTAGAACTATGCTCTAAGGGGACATGTGGAAACTATAAGGTAAATTCATTGTTCTTCTTTGCTGCTTTGTATTGCTCCTAGATATGGTGGTTTGAACTGGAGACTATTTCAAATGGACTAAAAATTATCGCTCCCATTTTTGAAGTTGATTTCCACAGATTATCCTCCAGAAGCCAAGAAAAGGCCTCCTGACAGGCTATGTCTTCTTCACCATCCCAACCTGGCATTTTAAAGCCCTTAGAAATTCCTCTTTGTCATTAGTCAACTTAATAAAGCCCTGTGAATCCTTGATCAGAGCACAGACAGAGAATCAGAAGGCTTGGCAAAGTGATTTTTGAGTGCTTTCTTAAACTGCAGAGCAAATTTTCATTACAGAGTTAACTGTCATGAGTCAAACCATGTTGAGCAGAGAGAGGAACCTGAGGTTTCCAGTTTCCTGATTCACCTTTAGTTGGGACCTAGTTTCATAGCCAGTTAGCATGTAGAACTAAGATGCTTCCTCTCTTCTGGAATCCATTAAAGAACAAAGAAGGGCAAAATCTCTCTTTTCACTCCATCCTCTTACTTCGTGGCTTAGCGGAAAGAGCTCAGGCTTGTGAGTCAGGGATTGCGGGTTCTAATCCTGGTTCCTCCACTTATCAGCTGTGTGTCTTTGGGCAAGTCACTTAACTTTTCTGTGCCTCAGTTACCTCATCTACAAAATGGGAATTAATACTGTAAGCCCCATGTGGGTAACCTAATTACCTTGTATCTAGGCCACAAATACCATTATATCATTATAATAAATGGGATAAATAATACCATTATTATCATTATTATTATTATTATTACTTTTCCCAGGTGTGCTCTGAAAGAAAGAATCCTTCTAAATGGTTCATGTGGCTCCTTAATATTCCTATGGGGCAAAGCAATATTTTCTATACAGTCTAGAGATCACTCAGAAACCTCACAACAAAAACTCTTTAGATTACAACACATCTGATTAAAGAGAAATATTTAGGAAACTAACATATATTCAGTATTTTCTCACTTGGTAGTTTCCACTGGATAAATTACCCTATACTCATTTTTGAGGTGGGAATAAAATATTATATGTGTAAGCAGTGATAGCGGCATGGGCCGGGATAGGATGAGAAAAGGGTCAGAATGTGTTTATATGATATAGGCTCAGGCCAGGGAAGGAGATCCCACTGAGACAGGGGAATTCTGAAAAGAGGAGATGGAAGATGGATGGGGTTAATTTACTGAATGCGTACTGTATACAGCACTCACTGAATTTTTCCTGGATGGCTGAATGTGTTTAGCAGTTTCCTCATACCCACAAAGGAACATACATGGCTGAATTTATAAAATACCCCAACACCACAAGCCAAAGAATTGACTGCTACTTGGAATAGGAGACTCGGAAAAGACTTCCACTGTAGTCATGTTCATTAACAAGAATCTGTTCCACACCCTGAAACTCTTGGCCTACAACCCATTACTTCAATCATATTTATTGAGAGCTTACTGAGTGCAGAGCACTGTACTAAGCACTTTGAAAGTACAATTCGACAACAGATAGAGGCAATCCCTAACCAACAACGGGCTCACAGTCTAGAAGAGGAGACAGACAGCAAAACAAAACAAGTAAATGGGCATCAATAATGTCAAAATAGGTCAATGGAATTGTAGATATATACACATTTATAGATAAATAACCCCCACCCACCCCCTGTCCATTGGCTACCTGAGTGCCAGACTCACAGTCTAAACCTGCAAAAAGATGTTATTATACTTACTCCCCACCCCCTGGGCCTAGAAGAGGATCTCGGTGGAGCCAGGCACTAAAGTAGTGAAGGAGGGTCTACCAACCAAATGAACCATCTCCAAGGAGCCTTCAAACAGTTAAGTGCAGGCCACAGAGAGAGGTCCAGACAAAGCTGAGTTCCCTGAGGTAGTATGATTCCCAACTAACAAAGACTCAGTGTAGATAGACAAAAATCCCTAAACAAATGCTGGCCCGAGAATCACAAACGGCCAAAGGGGAGTCCTGCTGTAAATGGACAGAGGCATCACATCCCTACAGCCTGAGGGAGACCAACATAGATGGGGTTCAGGGCCTGAAAAGAGGAAGACCAGGCAGGGTGAAATATCTCTGGCTGGTTTGACCCCATCTCTGCTATCAAATAGAAACCAGGACACTGGCTCATTCTTGATACAACCCAGAGAAACAGCATGGGCTGCAGCTATGGCAGGACTAGGTTTGATGGAGGCAGGACAGTCAGGATACCACTGAAAAGAGACTGCCATGCCTATTTAACAGAGACGCTAGCCCTGGAAACTCAACCTGGATTCCAATGTTAGCTAATTCCAAATCCTTCAGAATCCTGGGAGTGTCACCAACCTATCCAGCACCCTTCCTCCACCAGCTTTGGCCTCAAAAAGCCAAGTGGTCTATGGTTGCCCAACTGTAGGCATTTTCAGGTTTGGTGTGAGCTACTTCAGTTGACTTTCCATCCAGGGTTCAGTGGCCATTCCAGAAAGACACCATGCCAGGCTGCTTTGTGCCCAGTTCACTGCCAAAGGGCAAGAGCCTGGAGGGCTAGTCTAGAACTAATTACAGAATACTTGTGCCTAAGAAAACAACGCAAGCAATGTTATCTTTTTTTTTTGACCTTCCAAAATCATAGGAAAAGAGTTGGTGTGGTAAACTGACCAACTTTCCCCAAATTCTGAGTCCATGTTTTCCCAGTTTATTTTTGTTTTCATTTCTGATCGGTTTTGTTTGCTTCGTTTTGTTTCTTTGTCCCAATTTCCCTTGTTTATTGCCTGACAATTTAGCAATTGTTTGCCTTTGGCAGCATTAGCAACTGTTTGATTCCTCTCTGCCCACTGTGGGTAACTGATGTAATTTGTGTTCATTTTCATCAGAATGGCCAAGCTAGTGATAATAGAACTCCATAAATTAAATCAGAATCCAAATCTGCTTACCTTCTGGGTTCAGGGCAAGACCCATCCCTGTATTCAAGTCTTTGATGAATGGGTATGAGGGTCGGAAAATGCTCTGGGCCCTTCATGTGAGAAGCTTGATATAAAATCCAGAGCGTTATTAAATAATATAGTGAGGAGGTTTCCAAGCAAAGTCTATTTATTTGTTGTAAGGTCCCTAGAAGAAGAATGGTCAGCAGATTTTCACAGAGGTAATGGGCTGGTCCGAAAATCAGAATTGGCAATTTCTGGGGAAATGGTTTTTGGATGTGCTATTTCCAGGAAACTTCAGGGGTGAGGCTGGAAGGGCCACAACTTGTCTCTCAGTGGCAACATCTGGGAGGGCTGTGTCCCTTGGAAGAAAGTTGCTTTGGCACTGCAGTATTTCAACAGGATCAAATATTGCTGAGGTGGGGTGTGTGATGCTGCACAGTTGAACAACGCATCATTGCCTCCATCTTGTTTTTTCACTTGTATAATGATAGGCTGAATTGAAAAAGCTTGTGAAGATTTGCTAGACTGAAAGATTCTCAGGAGCAGGGACAGGGTTGGTGCCAGAAACCATTTTAACCAACAGCTTTGCTTTTCCATTGAATATGTCTTTGAGGAGATGGCTACTAGCTTGTAAATAATGGGAGCCAACCCCTATGACCAGAAACTAATTACAGTGTGCACTGAGTCTTCAGCTCATGAGTGATGGGAAGCACCTCCCATCACTTTTTCAAAATATATCTGGGCACTTGAGTTCATGTATACTCAAGCCCTATTTTCCGAATACCCATCAGCCATCTATTCCATCATCTTCAGTGACGTTAGGGTATGAAGTGCAAATGGGCTTAGAGTTTTGTAAATGGATTACTTACTAGGTAAAATTAAGAAATCTGTCCTGTAAATATAATAAAGTTAAACATCTAAATCTGGGTTTGCCATGGGGATAAAGGGCTTTCTTATAGCATCTGGGAAGGTGGGAGTGAGAGAAGCAGAGAAGAATGAAGGGAAGAAGGAAGACAGGGAGAGAAGGGAAAACCAAGGAAGGAAAGGTGAGGCCCTGGAGAGATCCATGGATCTCAGCATGGAAGATTCAACAAGGTCATCAGCTTGTCAAAGAAAGGAGAGTGGCTCACTGGGAGGAAGAAGGACTATTGAAAATGGGAGGAAAACCCTGAACACACAGAAAACAAAGTCTTGATTTCCTACTTCCTTGGATTTATTCACAGAAGAATTACCATTCAAAGAAAGGAGGAATGGTGTGATATAACCACTTTGGGGTGGAGGTTGAAGTGGAAAATGGAAGCTTAACTGTTTGGCTAAGGGTATCTTGCTCAATTTATTGAGATTTCCTGTTTAAAATCCCAGCCAGACATAAATGCTTTATGAATCCAGCTCATGAAATTTAAGGGGATTTCTACATTAAAACAACTCCCAGCTGGGATGGTTTCAAAAGCAGAGAAGGGCACTCCTTTCAACGTGATTGCCCTTGGTCTAGATGAAAGCTGTATTCATCTACAAAAATACAAGCAGCTGTGAATAATTCAAACACTAAATGGCATGGACAGATTAATATTTTAATGTTATATTTGCTCTTTATCCAGACACAATTTTCAGCTTAATAAATTTGGTTTGGTGAATCCAAATCCTTGAAACCCTGAATTTGAGTATTCTTTGAAGAATGCTGGACGTTCGCAGTGGCAAGAAGAGATATTCTGAAATAAACTTCACTTGAGAGTGGCCCACCAGCTACCTGTTCCAGAGGGGCAGGCCCCAGGAAAGCAGGACCAGGTAGCAGCCCAAATGGGGAAGGAGAGGGTAGATGGCCAAGTCTTTCCTGTTCAGAGAAGTAAGGAATACTGACTCTGCACATTTGCTTCCTGATTCCCCCAAAGAAACAGCTCACTGAACAAAAATAAACAGCTAAACAACATGGTAGAAACCTGGTAATGGAAATCAGGAGAAAAAATGAAGCCTGCTTTGGAGGCTTATCTGACAGTGGCCTCATATTGCTCTATTAGCATGGATAGGAGCTAACCATCAGTGGGGAGATCCAGTGAGAAGGAGCGTGATCTGATGGAAAGAGCACGAGCCTGGGAGTCAGGGGATCTGGGTTCAAATCCTAGCTGTGTGGTACGTCTGCGGGTCCCTTAATTCCTCTGTGTCACAGTTTACAGATGGGTCACTGAGATTGATGTTGGGAATCATAGCTTAGATGGTTGGGAAAGAGAATATGCAGAAACTGTTGCTCAGCCTTGAAAATGTTTTGGCAGAGGCCGAAGATCGAGGCCTGGTAAAATCTCGGTGGAATGGCCAAAGACTACACTAGCTGAACTCAGCCCCATCGGAGTAAACTGCACCCCTATCCTGTACTACCTGTGGAAATGTTCTCACAGTTGCCACCTTCACCCTCAAAGCTGAAGGTCCCCAGAGTGGATGGGAAGCAAGTGGCACTCAGAAAGGAGACCCAAAACAATAATAATAATAATTGTGGTGTTTGTTAAGCACTTATTCTGTGCCAAGCACTGTTCTAAATGCTGTGATTGATACAAGATAATTGAGTTGGACACCCTGTCCCTCACAGGGCCCTCAGTCTTAGTTCCCATTTTACAGATGAGGTAACCGAGGCACAGAGAAGTGAAGTGACTTGCCCAGGATCTCAGAGCAGACACATGGCAGAGCTGGGACTAGAATCCAGGTCCTTCTGACTCCCAGGCCTATGATACTAGACCAAGCTGTTTCTCTGCGGAAACAGAAAACAGTAAACCAGTTCTGGATACACCTGGCCTCATTTTACTTGTGGGGCAGCCAAGTCCCAGTGTGGTCATCTGGCCGTCTCCAAAATGTATTTCCACCTCTCGATACTTTTTCTCCCTGGTCTAATTGACTTTCCAGTGGGCCATGTCTCTCTAAAATCGCCACCTCCATTGGTATTCAGTAGTTGTTAATCAATTTGGGAATTAAAAATCATCTAATTTTTTTGCTAATTATTTCCAATGCCTTTCTCTCCCTGCCCTGGGCCTCATGGGGTAGGGGAGAGGTGAGGGACATTCATTTAAGAAGCAGTGTGGCTTAGTGAAAAAAGCATGGGCTTGGGAGTCAGAGGTTGTGGGTTCTAATCCCGCTCCAACATTTATCAGCTGTGTGACTTTGGGCAAGTAGCTTAACTTCTCTGTGCCTCAGTTACCTCATCTGTAAAATGGGGATTAAGACTGTGAGACCCACGTGGGACAGCTTGAATATCCATCTGGTACAGTGCCTAGCACATAGCAAGCCCTTAACAAATGCCATAATTATTATTATTACTCAGTGGAACAGCAAACCCTCTAAGGCTCCATGTAACTGCTTGGCCTCTGAGATCCCCACATTGTATTCTCACTTAGAAATCAAAGTGGCACAAGTTTTAGCTGATTCTTCCCCAGACTTGTCTTGTAATTTGCATCTCCAGATTTCTTCCATTTAAGATTTTGAGCACCCCTGAACATCTGCATTCGGGGAAAACACACTAAAATGAGAAGGAGCAGAACCTAGTGGAAAGAGCACAGGACTAGGAGTCATAGGACTTGGGTTCTAATCCTGGCTCTGTCAATTGCTTGTTGTGTGACCCTGGGCAAGTCACTTAACCTCTCTGTGCCTCAACTTCCTCAACCATAAAAAGGAGATTAAATACCTGCTCTCCCTCCTACTTAGACAGTAAGTCCCATGGGGGTCAAAGACTGTGCCAACCTTATTATCTTGCATCTGCCCCAGCACTTAGTACAGTGTTTGACACATAGTAAGTGCTTAAAAAAATTTATTATTGTTATTATTATTATTATCTTGAATAAGAAAGAGAGAGAGCAGATTGTGGAAATTCACTGCTTTCCATTTCTAGCCAGGATCCTCCCTGCCCAAGATGGTGTATATTTCCAAATGTCTTGTACAGTTGTGCATGTACTGAAGGTGCTCAAGAAATATTAGAGATAATGATGATGATGATGATGTCTTCACCAGCAACTTTAAGAAGGAATCAGATAGATCTATGTACAGAGAATTACTAGGTCACTCGGAGGGACAGTTAGGGATATTAATTTGTTCTACACCACAAGGATGGATATTCAAGAGAACAAGCATCAGATTGTGGCCACTGTTGAAAGCTGGCTAATGTATTAGATAGATCATTGGCTTCATCAAGGACTGACATTTCTTATGTTAACTTGAATTTATAGCGAGATTTCAAGATAGTTGCTGAGAAGGGCCATATGGTCACTGAACTTCAATCTCGTCTCTGTCACTGCCAACTTCTCCCATACATCCTAACTCTGGCCTGGAATGCCCTCTCTCTTCATATCTAACAGACATTACTCTCCCCACCTTCAAAGCCTAATTGAAGTCACCTCTCCTCCAAGAGGCCTTCCCCAACTAAACTCTCTTTCCCTCTTCTCCTACTCCCTTCTACATCATCCCTTTATTCATCCTCTCTCCCAGCCCTACAGCACTTATGTTATTATTAAGTGCCGTCGAGTCGCTTCCGATTCATAGCAACTCTATGGATACACTTTCTCCAGAACATTCTGTCCTCTGCCATACTCTGCAACCTTTCTAATGATTCTTCCGTTATCACTGCTATGGTCTCTACCCATCCAGCTGGGTCTGCCTCTTCTGCATTTTTTCTGGACTTTTCCTAGCATTAGTATCTTCTCCAGAGAATTAGTCCTTCCACATCTGTGTTCAAAATATGATAATCTAAGTCAAGTCACATGGCCTTCCAAAGACCACTTTGGTTTAATTTGTTCCAAAACCCATTTGCTTGTTTTTTGGGCAGTCCATGGTATTTGCAAAAGCCTTCTCCAACACCATATTTCAAAAGAATCGATGTTCTTTCTATCCTGTTTTTTCACTGTTCAGCTTTCTGATCCATACACTGTCACTGAAACACCTTAGAGTTGACAATTTGTATTTTCGTGGCAATTTGTTATTTGCCCTACCCTAAACCTCCCAGCACTTATGGACCTATATTTAAATTATACATTAGAAATTATTAATTTATATTAATGACTGTCTCCCTCTCTAAACTGTGGGCTCATTGTGGGCAGGGAAGGTGCCTGCCATCTGTTGTAATGAACTCTCCCAAGGGCTTAGTACAGTGCTCTGCACACAGTAAGCACTCAGTAAATACCATTGATTGATTAGTGGGGTCTAAGACCTGGGGGTCCTCACCAGTGCCAGGAAGGGGAACTAGTGAGCTGTCGCTCAAGGTGGAAGCAGAGGGATTCATTCATTCAATCATGTTTATAGGGTGTTTACTGTGTGGAAAGTACTGTCCTAAGCACTTGGGAGAGTACAATATAACAGCAAACAGACACATTCCCTGCCTACACCAAACTCAGTCTAGAGGAGGAGACAGACCAAACTCACAGTCTAGAGGAGGAGACAGATGTTAATATAAATAAATAATAAATAAATAAAAAGAGTTTTATTCAGATATATACATATGAGCTGTAGGGATGGGAGGAAGGATAAATGAAGGGATCAGGTCAGGGCAATGCAGAAGGGAGTGGAAGAAGAGGATAAGGGGACTTAGGGAAGCCTTCTTGGAGGAGATGTGCCATCAATAAGGCTTTGAAGTGGGGGAGAGCCATTATCTGTCTGATATGAGGATGATGGGAACAGAAGGATGATGGGAACAGGCATGTGCCCAACCCTGCCAATATTTACCCCACATAAAGCTAGAAGCCTTTGCAGTTTCATACACCTCAAGTTATTCCAAGTTGCACCTTTACCCAGTTGCACCTTTACCCACTGCATCACCTTGGCCATTCTACCTTAACTACAATGTATTCATCAGCTTATGTGATGTTTCCCCCATTAGCTCTTAAACATTGAACATTTCTCTTTTGCCTACCACTAAATGGCCTAGTCTGGAGCTTTGCACAATCAGTGTGCATGGAAAATATGACTGCATAAATGTGAAGAATGTTAAATATCAGATTTTTCTTTAGATGGAAGGCTAGTTTACTTATTGGAGATGCCATTCACTTTTGACAATGATGCTAGAGATAGATACTTTCTCTAAGGGTGACTTCAATATTGCATCCCATCTGAGTGGAGTCTTACGTAACATTGAGGATTCAGCAACCAAAAAGCATGGCTTCCTTGTAGCACATGGACAGACTGAGTATGGAGGGATGGAGTCACCATCACGGACCTGGGAGAGACAAGACTGCACAGACTGATGAAGGCCTGGAGAGTGGATCTGGGTGCAGCCTGTTTTGCAGTGGCCGTCCCTCATCAGAGTGGTGCTGACAGGGGCAGTTTCACAGCCAGTGGTGGAGATAAAATCTGCCCAGAGGTAAAAGTGTTCTAAAACACGCTTCTAAAACAACTGTTTTGCCCTTATCTGACCTGCTCTAATTCTCCTGTCATAATGAGGCTCTGTTCTGTCACTTTGTATGGAAGAAAACTGCTTTTTGGTGTTTCTGTTGTTCCTCTTTATTTTGCTTTTCACTTCTTGGATTTTGATTTTCCCCTGGTTTCAAAACAAAATGGAAAATAATCACAAAAATGAATATTAATAATATAATGTTGGTATTTGTTAAGCACTTACTATGTGCAGAGCACTGTTCTAAGCGCTGGGGTAGATACAGGGGAATGAGGCTGTCCCACGTGAGGCTCACAGTCTTCATCCCCATTTTACAGATGACGGAGCTGAGGCACAGAGAAGTGAAGTGACTTGCCCACAGTCACACAGCTGACAAGGGACAGAGTCGGCATTAGAACGCATGACCTCTGACTCCCAAACCACTGAGACACGCTGCAGTATGTTAAGCACTTACTATGTGTCCAGCACTGTACTAACTAGTAGAGTAGATACAGGATAATCAGGATGAACACTGTCCCTGCCCATATAGTTTAAGTAGGAGAAACAAAAACTCCTCTCTCTTGGCTTCAAAGTTCTCCATAACCTTGTCCCCTCCTACCTTACCTCCCTTCTCTCTTTCTACTGCCCACACCATACACTCCGCTCTGCTGCCGCTCACCTCCTCACTGTCCCCCATTCACGTCTATCCCACCGTCGACCCCTGGCCCATGTCCTACCACTGTCCTGGAATGCCCTCCCTCCTCACTTCTGCCAAACTAACTCTCTTCCCCTCTTCAAAGCCCTACTGAGAGCTCACCTCCTCCAGGAGGCCTTCCCAGGCTGAGCTCCCCTTTCCCTTTGCTCCCCCTTCCCTACCCTCCACTCTTCCTTTGTATATATTATTTATTCCCTATTTATTTTGTTAATGAGGTGTACATCCCCTTTATTCTATTTATCTTGATAATGTTGTCTTGTTTTTGTTTTGGTCTGTTTTGCTCTGCTGTCTTCCCGTTTAGACTGTGAGCCCATCACTGGGCAGGGATTGTCTCTATCTGTTGCCGAATTGTATATTCCAACCATTTAGTACAGTGCTCTGCACATAGTAAGCGCTCAAAAAATACTATTGAATGAATGGATGAATGAACTTCTCTGTGCCTCAGTTGCCTCATCTATAAAATGAGAATCAATACTTTGAGCCCCACATGTGACAAGGGCTGTGTACAACCTGATTAGCTGGAATATACCCCAGTTCTTATTCCAGTGTCTGGCACCTAGTAACCACTTAACAAACAATTAAAATATAAAAAATACAATAGAGTTGATAAACCTGATTCCTGCCCATGATTAACAGTGGGAGACAGACGTTACAATAGATTAGGGATAGGGAAAATAATACAGTAGTAGAAGCATCTGTAAAAAGGCCCTGTGCATCTGAGATGTAGGGCTCCTGTTTGTCAGCATTTCTTTGGGGCTCAGAGTGTGAACTGCCAGGAAATCTGCCATCAACACAGTTACCACTGTTTCTCTCCAAGAAATAAGTTCCCAAAGGGATGCACCAAGCGAGCAGCAGCAGATCAAATCTGCTTTTGCTAATGGATTTCCCACTCCCAGAAATAGCTGCCTGTGTGCCAGAATGATCCCACTTTGGTACAACAGTGGGCAAGAAGAATTGATAAAAGGGTCAAATAAAGATAACCATGAGCCAGAGAAAACCAGCGGCCATCAATTCAGGGACCCGACATGCTCCCACTGCTAAAAAAAGGATGTGCTCTAGAGGGATGAATCAAGATACCACAAAATACAAAATGGTAAGATTGAAGAAAGAAAACTAAGGCTAACTTTTAAAAAAAGTAAACTAAGGTCCCATTTCCAGGAATTCACTAATGAATGGTATTTTAAAATGTCTTATGTATACTATTTACCAAATGGGCCAAACCAAGTAGCACCAGAAATGTTGATTAAGGATAAACAAAAAAAAAAATTCCAACACTGACCTACCCATTGTTTGAAGCAGAGGCCTCAAATCAATGGCTTGGGAGGTTCTGCTTGGAACCAAGTGGGGAATTTGAGTCGGTGAGACACGACCACTACGCTAAAATTAAATTGCTACCATTATGCAAAATGAGGGATGAGGCTTTTAAAACTAAGCTCACTGTGGGCTGGGAACGTGTCTACCAACTCTGTTGCACTGTACCCTTCTAAGTGCTTAGTCCAATACCCTGCACAAAGTAAACACTCAATAAATACCATTGACTGATGTTCACAATGAAGCAAACTATGTTAATGTGTGTTTACATTGTATAATTGGTGCCTTGTGCACCAACTGCTCATACGTTCCATTTTGCTTAACTCTTCTCCACAAAAATCAGTCGAGGAATTGAGCTCTTACTCTGCATAGAACACTGAATAATAAGAGCCTTCTAAGACACAGCTCCTGCCCACCTGGGGCTTACAGCCTAGTAGGAGGGGAGTAGGGAGTAAAATCTCCATTTTATATGTGAAAAAAATGAGGCATAGGGAAGTTAAATGATTTTCCCAAGGTCATACAGCAAGCAAGTCGCACAGTTGGTATTAGAACTCAGGTCCTCTAACTCCACTGGGCTACACTGCTATGTGTTCAGAAGCGTATAATAGAGTGAGTAAACATTTTGCTTACCTTTACATGTTTGTAGAGGAGATAGACACCAAAATAAATTACAAGAAGAAGACAGAGTTTAAAGATATAGAAAAAATATAGGGGTGTATATTTAAGTGATTGCGAGGTGAGGACTCAAGTGCATAGTTGATACAGTATGGGAGGGAAATAAATAGTGGGGGCAATAAGAAATTAGTCAGGAAAGGCTTCCCAGAGGAGATGTGATTTTAGTAAGGCTTAGAAAGATGGAGAAAGTGCTGCTTTTTCAGATACAAAAGGGGAGGAAGTTTCAGGTAGGAGAAAAGTCAAAAGCAAGAGGATGAAGTTGAGATGACAGAGAAGCACTACAAGTAGGTTGTGCTTAGAGGAGCAAAGTGTTCAGGCTCGGTTGTAGTGGGAGAGAAACAAGGAAAAATAAGGGGCAGAGAGATGATTGAATACCTCAAATGTTGCCCATCCCTGTTTACAGCACAAAGAGCCATGATTTTCCTCTCTTTAGGGTAAAATTCTATAGTGTCTAGGAGAGAGAGAGCTGACATTCTACTATGTTCTTCTCAATCAGAGCAGGGAAACCTAGCCAATATTTAGGGCATTCCAATGAGGTGAGATTTGTGATTGTTATTATGCAATGTCTTGTTCTACTGTGATAACATCTGTGATATCTGAGCCTCCGGAGTCCTCTAGACCATAAGCTTGTTGTGGGGAGGGAATGTGTTTATTGTTGTTTTGTACTCACCCAAGTCCTTACTACAGTGCTCTGCACACAATGAGCGCTCAATAAATAAGATTGACTGAATGAGAAAAGCAGATGTCCTGAATACTGTTTTGTTGACCTCTAAACATTTTTGCATATTATCTTCCCTAATTTTAAAATCTGTGATATTTTTCTCGATTCACTTTATATCATCCTCACCTAATTTTCCTGTCAATGTTTACATGATTGTTTCTTATTTTCTGTTGTTTTGTCCTCTGAACAAGGGAGAACTACCACTCGGCCGGATTTGAGGTTGTCTCCTGTAGTTTTCAGGTCCAAAGTGTTTCCTCCTGTCTAGAAACATCATCTTAGCTCCTGTTGGGTTGAAGGATGTTTATTTCTGTCCATATACCTGCAGGCCTATTTGTGATAGGTGGGCTTGTATTCCTATTGCAAATGAATAAATAAAATACTAAATAATGTAGGTCTCTGTCTGATCATGTTCTTGAATTTGCATCAAGAATAAGAGAAGCTCTGTGAACTTAATACAGAGATTGGAGGCAACAGTTTCTTATTTTTTCTTTATGAAAACTCCATGTCACTAATCATACTTGGTTAGATAAGGACAGGCACTGGGGAAGCATGCTGTAAGAATGTTATGCCTGCTGGAGAGGCTCCGGGATGGGAGTAAGCCAGAAAAGAGCACTGGTAAAAGAAAAAATGTCAGAGTGCCAAACCCATAGAAATGAGGATCCCACAGGTGACATGATGGGTGGGCAAGCCCCAAGGGGTGGACAAGGCCCACGTGCTGCACCAGCCACCATCCACGACATTAACACGGGGTCCGATCACAGGTGCACCAGGCAATGCTGCCTGCTGCAACAGCTAACCACAATGGCTCTGGGATGGGGGCAGGGCAAGTCCATCTCATCATCTCATTCTCCTGATTCTCTCATTTCTTCAGCTGGGAGGGCCCAGCTTCTTGCTGGGCCCAGGTTGTTGCTCGGGCCAGGGGGCTGTGAGTTTTTCTCATCATCCCATGGCTTCAGGATAAGCCAGAGAAGCTCTCACTGTCATTGCCAGTTTCAATCAATCTCATTGTCAGTTTCAATCAATCAGTGCTACTTATTGAGCACTGACTGTATTCAGGGCACTTTGGCCCAAGAGTCGATTATTCCTTTCGCCCCTGCTTCAATTACCCAAGTCTAATTTCTTCACCCACACAGACACCTTTGACACTCAGTGCAGTCATTTTCCTGAATGGAAGAAAAAGGATCTCTTCTTTCCACATTTCCCCCTCCTGAAGAACTTTCTGTCTCCCGTAGACAGTCAGTTGTATTTACTGAGTGCTTACCATGTGCAAAGCACTGGAGAGTACCATACAAAGAATTACCTGCCCACAAGGAGCTAGTGAATCTTCATTATAACATTCACATCCTTTAATGCTTTTCCCAGGTTCAACACTAATTTTATTTAGAGTCCTGCATCACATCTTCCCAGCTGGTCTTGAAAGTGTTAACATTTTCTTCAGTAACTAAGGAGAGCTGCTCTGGATTCCAGGAATAATGTAATAATGAGGAACAGTGGGCCTGGGTCTGGTAGAGAGAAGGAGGGTCAGCCATCAGGCTGGCTGGAGCTGTCCTGGGCACTACCACAGAGTAATTTATGGTCATTTCTCCAGCAGCGAGAAACAGCTATTCAGATGCCAATGTTCAAAGTTTCCCAGTTAAATTAACAATCACAGCATCTTGCTTATGACTAACAATAGGATAAGGCCCTAAAATCTACCATTTACATTCATATTTTTGTCCCCATTGACACAGATTATAATTTAGAACTCTAATTGGCACCACTGGGAGTATTTATTATTTAAGGAGCAAATTCTGGACTCGCAATAGAGAAGAAATTTGTCAGAAGGGAAGTACTCTATTGAAAATGTACATTTTTGATGACAGCTACAGTATTTGCCAATCTGGAGCTTGTCAAAAAGCAAGAAGGAACTGAAACACCAACTGAAGTGGTTGTAAGGAAGGATGAACTCTTCATCAAATACCCCTAGAAATCTGATGACCTAATCACTGTTGTTGAAAACTGGGACAATGAAACCCCATTCCAAGAACTTGTGCCTCCCCATTTTTCCCAAGACCCTGAGCATGGGGAGATACAGAAGTAGAGGGATTCAAATCCCTCGGAATTCTAGATTTTTCATGTCCCCAAAATGCCATAAAACCTAAAGCAAAAAAGTAAAGAGCATGCTCCAGCCCAGGCATGGAATTTGAAGCATTTAAATATAGCAAGAGGAGCTGGGGAAGGCTGAACAGGCTGTCTAGGCTAGTACTAGTTAATCCAGGATAATACGCTCAGCCTAGCCCAAGTAATAATGTTACTAAGAATAATCTCCTACCCCTTTCCTTGAACAAATATCTTGGGTTTGAAAGGAGGGAAAAACAAATGGGCCTTAGAATAAATGGATACTGCATTCATAAATATTGAATTCATAAGTCTGCCTTAAATCTTTACAATTTACAGGCTTGGTGCAAGGTGTACTTTAAACCATTCAGTATGAAAACTGTCCTCAGAAAAATGTAGATGTAAACATATTAAGTATCTTTGCCAATGTGAAGGCTTAAAAGGGTTACAGCTAAAAACATACGGAGGCTAGGTTATGCAGAATGCACCACATAGCTTCCCTAAGAGCTTGAGAACTCTCCTTTTCAAGTACACTGACTATTCTGACTCTGTGCTTCAGAATCTGTGGAATTAGAACCTTCTGGAGAAAATATTTCAACCATTCATTTTCTGTTTAGCTGAAATAGCCTGTCCAGAAATGTTCACTGAAAACCAAAACCTCCTCCATCTACCTAATCTGGTCCTCTTTGGAAGATGGTGAAGGGCAGTCAGCTCCATAATTTCTCCTGAAATGGAAGGAGTGGGCTGAGGTTCACAGGCCACAGGACAGGAGAAGTACAGTGATGCCCAAAAGTGATATATCAGAGGGCAGGCCCTGGGACTGGTCCACTAACCCTGGCCTTAAGCCAAGGTATGGACTAAACCTGTCTTTTTGTCATCTGGGGCCAGCTGGGACCACACCTGGTATCCACAGGAGGAGAGGCAGAGGAAGAATGACAAGCCCCTACTAATGATTCCTTAATTCACCAAGCTCCCTTAGAAACTGTCCATCTAGGAGAAGAGCAGGGATAGGAGAGGATGTGGCAGGGGCAACTTCTCAAAGCATCCTAGTGCCTTTTCTTTACTCAACTGACTGGTATCATGAGCCTCATGGCCAGGTCTGATGGCAGGTAAAGGAAGAAAGCTTGATTTGCCAGAAAACAATGGAAGAAATTCAATAAAATTGTCTTCAGACCTGAGAATGAAGGGAAAAGAAGACTTTCCAAATAGAAAGAGAGCAATTTGAGACGTTTTAATGAGATTTAAAACCAGACATCAGAAAAATGGAATTAGCTATTTTGAATCTCATCAAATTTTTAGGGAAAAATGTGTTCTCGTTATTAGATGCCTTCTGTTCGTCAGGTCAGAACAACACCAGGAAGAACGTGTTCCCTCACCCAGAGCCCAAGAGTGGGCAGAGTTCCAGAGCCTCAATGGGAATGAGTCAACTGGCAGACAGTGTGGGGGTCAGTGCATTAGAGAGCAGAGAGACTTCTTGGGGGCAATATTTCAACTAAAAGTTGACATAGAATGGTGAGGAGGGAATAGAAGAGGACCAGGTCCTGGTTAGAAGGTGGCTTAAGGGGTGGAAGTGCTGGGGAAAGAAAGATGGAAGCTGGAGGAAGTCCAGCAAGACATTAGAGATAATTAAAGGGCTAAATTAGAGTGATCATAAAATGAGGTGAATAAGGGATCTGAATCGGCAAAAAAGTCAAGCCAAGATATACAGGTGTTTCTACACTACAAATAAATGGGGTGAATTGGAATACTTGTCAGTTCGGCAGGACTTTGACCTAAACACCATCTGAGACTTGGAGAAAGGAGGTAGAACCACAGCATACTGTCCTGACAAAGTGTCAACTACAGAAAAGCTACGGATGGGCCCACAAGAATTCTTATAATGGCATTTAAATGTTTACTTTGTTCTAGGCCCTGTACTAAGCACTGGAATACAAGCTAATTAGGTTGGACACAGTTCATGTCCTACATGGGGCTCACAGTCTTAATCCCCACCTTTACAGATGAGGTAACTGAGGCAAAGAAACATGAAGTGACTTGCCCAAGTTCACTCAGCCGACATCTGGTGGAGTCAGGATTAGAACCCAGGTCCTTCTGACTCCCAGACCTGTGCTCTATACTAGGCAATGCTGCTTCTCAATTTTGAGAGACAACATATAAAAAGAATATCTTCTTAGAAATTAACTTAATGAGGAAAATATTGTAATAGGATTGTAGGAACACCTTCAGCCCTTTTGTGTGTCTCAAGAAAAGAAGATATGTTTTCACCTGCAACCTATTCCAGACACCAGACTGCTTCAGAGCCCTTTCCCTCCAAGGTTAGGGACTATTTGGAGGGAAGGAGATGTACCTTGGCAGGTTTCTATCTCAAACCTGCTCTTCTTCTCCCACTATCTTAACCCATTCCTCCTTATCATAACCAGTCCGAACTTCAGTCCAAACTTCTGCTTACCCCATCTATAGATTAGTAAGGGTATGGTTTCTTGATTTGACCAGATGAGTCTGACTTCTTTCAAATTTCCATCTTTCGCTGATGATTTGCATACTGAGGAATACACAGTGCCATTTCTTTTTTACACAGTACACTGAAAATGGGTTAACAATACATATTTTTAATATGAGCAAGGGTATTTTCAAATGGCAAAACAATACTTCTTTCTGAACTGAGGATATTGTTATTTTTGTTTCCTATCATCTTAACAACTGGCTGTCCCAGTACACAGGTGCTCTTGGACTTGGACTTCCAGAATCTCTGACAGGCAATGTGTCATGAGAACGAAGTGCTCGTTGTATTGGTTGACCAAAGGCTGAACAAGTGGCCAACTATAACCCAAATTATTGTGGGATAATTATTCCAGGGCTTTTTCCCCACTGCTTTCAAACACACCCATGACTCCCCTATCTTAAAAAAACCTTTCCCTGACCCCAAGACTCCCTCCAGTTATCATCTCATCTCCATTCTGCCAGTCCTCACCTTCTGTCTCAAATTCCTCTCCTCCAATTCTCTCCTTGACCCCCTCCAATCAGGCTTCCATCCCCTTCACGCCACATAAATGGCCCTCTCAACTGTCACCAATAATCTCCTTCTTGCTAAATCCAAGGGCCTCTACTCCATTCATTCATTCAATAGTATTTATTGAGCGCTTACTATGTGCAGAGTACTTTACTAAGCACTTGGAATGTACAAATCGGCAACAGATAGAGACAGTCCCTGCCCATTGATAGGCTTACACTCCATCCTAATCCTCCTTGACCCCTCAGCTGTCTTTGACACTGTGGACCAACCCTTTCTCCTGGAAATGTTCTCCTGGCTTCACTGACTCTATCCTCTCTTGGTTCTCCACTTATCTCTCTGCCTGTCCATTTTCAGTCTCCTTCAAGGGCTCCTCCTCTGCCTCCCATCCCCAAACTGTGGTTCAGTTTTGAGTTCCCTTCTATTCTCCACTTACACCCACTCCCTTGGAAAACTTATTCATTCCCATGGCTTTAACTACCACCTCTATGCAGATGATACTCAAATCTACATCTCAAGCCCTGGTCTCTCTCCCTCTCTGCAGTCTCTCATTTCCTCTTGTCTTCACGACTTCTCTACTTGGATGTTCTCCCGTCACCTCAAACTTAACATGTCCAAACATGTCCAAAGGATAGAACTCCTTATCTTTCCCCCCAAACCCTGTCCTCCCCATGACTTTCCCATCACTGCAGACAGCATCACCATTTACTGGGTGGGATTTGAAACTGGCCACCCCACTAATATGATTTGCAATTCATGGAGAGGTGTATTGGAACAGTGCACCTGCCCTGTCTACTGGCTACAACACATTTGGGCTTCTTGTTTCATTTCCAGAAGCCATCCTCTTAGCCCTCTAATCTGATGGGGCTTGTGCATGAGCTGAAGCCTGAGAATTTTGCGAAATGCTCCCCCTGCTAGAACTGGAGGGAAAGAATTCTCCGAGGCATTGCTCAGGTGAATGGGTGTTTTCAGCAGTGATAGCGATCAAGGAGTCTCAGGCAGCTAACATAGCAAACATCTTTCTGTTCCATTGCATTTGGCCAGATTAACTTTATTTGTCATGGAGCTCAACCCTTAGTAATACGGTGTTCTATTCGGTAATGTGTTAAGGGTGTGATTGAAGCTAAGCCTTTATTAAGGCTGAGAGTAAAGAACACATTTATATTCTGGCAAAATGCACTTCAGTGCAGAAGCAGTTCAGTGCACTTTGTTGTTCTTCAACAATCAGAGAAACCACCTCATCATTCTAAATTAATTTGCTACCATTGATTTGAAAAAGAATGAGTCATGTTGCTGTTTCTCCAAGGCACTGAGGGATTTTACGAAGCATAGAGTGGGAATGTTGCACTGGCATCTGTTTCCTCTGCTAAAAACTTTTTTTTAATGATATTTATTAAGCCTTTACTATGTGTTAGGCACTCTACTAAGCATTCAGGTTGGTACGAGGTAATCAAGTTGAACACAGTCCATATCCCACAAGGGGCTCACATTCTTAATTTCCATTTTAAAGATGAGGTGACTGAGGCCCAGAGAAGGTGTGACTTGGCCAAGGTCACACAGTAGACAAGTGGGGGATTCTATATTAGAACCCAGATTCTTCTGACTCCCAGGCCTGAGCTCTATCCACTAGGTAAGGCTGCTTCTCTAGGCCATGCACCTTCTCTAACTTTTCCACTGATTTAATTTCTATTGACAAAATGGACTAGCCATAAGTGTGAAAGAAAAAGAATAGACAAGACTGATTCTTGAAAATGTTTTGGGGCTACTATCTACCTGCTGGTATAGGGAAAGCAAGGTTCCTCCATTGAAGAATAGCCCCTGGATCAATCAATCACATTTATTGAGTGCTTTACCATGCAGACCCCTGTACTACATGCTTGGGAAAGTACAATATAACAATATGACAGAGTGTGTAGACATGCCCTCTGCCCACAGCGAGCTTATGGTCTAGAGCGGGAGATAGACAATATAAAGAAAAATGAACTAGGGATATATACATAAATGTTGTGGGGCTGAGGGAAGGGTGAAAAAAGGGAGCAAATCCAAGTGCAAGGGTGATGCAGAAGGGAGGAGGAGAAGAGGAAATAAGGGCCTAGGTGGGGAAGGCCTCTTGGAGATGTGACTTCAATAAGGCTTTGATTGTAGAAGAGTAGTTGTTCATTGGATATGAAGAGGGAGGGCATTCCAGACCAGATGCAGGACATTCATTCATTCAATTCACTCATATTTACTGAGTGCTTACTGTGTGCAGAGCACTGTACTAAGCGATTGGGAGAGTACAATAGAACAATAAACAAACACATTCCTTGCCCACAATGATCTTACAGTCTAGAGCAGGGGAGAAAGACATCAATACAAATAAATAAAACATAAGTATGTACATAAGTGCTATGGGGGTGGGATGGGGCAAGAACAAAGGGAGCAAGTCAGAGCAAAACAGAAGAGAGTGAGAAAAGAGGAAGGGAGGGTTAGTCCGGGAAGACCTCCAGAAGAAATGTGCCCTCAACAAGGCTTTGAATGGGGACAGAGTAATTGTCTTTTAGATATGAGGAGGGAGGGCATTCCAGGCCAGAGGCAGGATATGGACTAGGGCTTGGTGGTTAGATAGGTGAGATCAAGGCACAGTGAGAAGGTTAGCATTAGAGGAGGGAAGGGTGAAGGCTCGGTTGTAGAAGGAGAGTAGCGAGGTGAGGTAAGAGGGGGCAAGGAGGTGGAGTGCTTTAAAGCCAATGATGAGGAGTTTTTGTTTGATGTGGCGTGGATGGGCAATCACTGGAGTTTTGTGAGGCGTGAGGTGATGCTTTTATAGAAAAATATTTCAGGCAGCAGGGATAAGTTTGGACTGGAATGAGGAGAGACAGGAGGCTGAGAGATCATCAAAGACACTGATGCAGTAATCCAGGAGAGTTAGGGTGAGTGACTTTATTAATGTGGTAGCAGTTTGGATGGAGAGGAAAGGGTGGATTTTAGTGTTGTGAATGTGGAACCCACAGGATTTTTGATGGATTGAATGTGTGAGTTGAATTAGAGAGAGGGGAAGAGAGCGCCTGAGGAGAGTTGTGAGGAAATCAATCTTCAGATTGTACCCTCATTTGGGGACAGAGACTGCTTCTTGAGCTTCGGGCAAATTTTCCTAAATTCCTAGTTCAATACTCTGCATACAGTAGACTGAATACCTGCAGTCTACTCTGAAGAATGTCAGTTCCTTATGATGATGGTATTTGTTAGTGCTTACTATGTGCCAAGCATTGTTCTAAGCGCTGATTGCATCTACCAACTCTATTATACTGTACTTTCCCAAGCACTTAATACAGTAATCCACACAGAATAAATGGTGAATAAATATCATTGATAGATTGATTGATGCAATCATTGTTACTGAAAGAACCTTCTAGATTTGCCCCCCTAAAAAAGAGATAGTACTATGGCTCTTCAGCTCTTAGAGAGGAGGATCTGAGTTCAGCATACAGAGATGATAGAGGACTTATTTCTGACACTCTGATACCCCAGGGTTGGTGGTGGCAACTGGAAGGAATCTTTCGGGGACAGTCTAACCTACCCCTGTCTGGCACTGACCTCTCTGCTCTAATTTTATTGTGTTTTCCCAATCAGTTAATACTGATAGATTAATTTATGGTTTTAAGATATTCATCCCATTTCTGAATGCTGCAGACCAAGTGGGTCTGTCTTCTGCAGTTAACCCTCATGTTGCTGACTGTGCTACATAATTTGAAGTTTATTGTGCTTTACTGTGGCATTACAGAATTTGTTCTCTCCATCCTGATCAGGGTTTCCTCATTTTCGTTCACCATAGAGCAGCTGTTTGGAAATCCTGCCACTGTTCATTCTCCTGGTTGGTTGAAGTTATTCATGCCCCTTGGAAATGTGTTTCAGTGATAATCTGAATTCTGGTGCTATGGAGGGTTCAGATCTCTCCAGCAAACCACATGGATACAGCTGCTCTTAATCTCTGCATACATATGCTTGTAATCAAAATGTCTGATGCAAGAAGAGGAAATGAGGGGGGGTAGAAAAAATTGATAAGAACCTGCTGACTTCCATATTGGGATCCTTTCCATCTTGTAAACAAGGAGGATGTCTCTTGCAATGAGGAGGTAGAAAACTCTTGAAGAGCTAAGTTACCTAGATGTGACACTTCACTGACACTTTCAAAGGGAATTGCTACTGGAATTTGACTTTGGAGCTCCTGCAATTAGTGTTCAACAATTGCTGCAGGAGGATGGTCTGGCCAAAGTCACTCCCAGTCCCATGCCCAAATGAGGCTTAAACAGAGCATAATAGCGAGATTAAACTCCCAAATTCCACAGGCTGTAATACCAGGCTTGAGCTAAACAGGTAATGTCTACTAGGGCACTCCACTCTGATAAGATCACATCTTGGAAAACATGGGGATACAGGTAGTCTTGCCAATCTAGTAATTATTATTATTCTTAGTAATAATGATGATAATATTTAAGTACAAACTATGTGCCAGACACTCCTCCTCTGCCTCCCACCTCCCTCAAGGTTGAGTTCCGAGTCCCCTTCTCTACCACATCTCCCTTGGAGAACTCATTCACTGGCCCCAGCTTCAACTAGCATCTCTATGTAGATGACTCCCAAACCTACCTCTCTGCTTCTCTTTGCACTCTCTCATTTTCTCCTGCCTTCTCCTGCCTATTTGCAAGGTCCAGGCAAAACGTCAAACTTAACATGTCCAAAACAGAATTCCTCTTCCTCCCACCCAACCCTCTCTTTCACACCAACTTTCCCAACACTACAGAAAATGCCACCATCCTCCCTGTCCCAAAAGTCCATAACCTTGACTTTCTCCTAAACTCATCTCTCTCAAACACCCTACATATTCAATTTCACCCAATCCTTTCAGTTCTACCTTCACATCTCTAGAATCCACCCCTTCCTTTCCATCCAAACTGCTACCGTGCTGAGCCAAGCACTTGCCATAGTTTGCCTTGATGACAGCCTCTTTGCTGACCTCCCTGCCTCCAACCTCTCCCAACCCTAGTCCATACTACACTCCGCTGCCCAGGTAACCTTTCTAAAAAATCCTTCTGGGCAGCTTTCCCCACTCGTCAAAAACTATCAATTCATCAATTCAGACCCATTCATCTCTGCATCAAACAAAAGCTCCTTACCATCAGCATTGGAGCACTCAATCATCTCCTCCTAACTAACCTTGCTTCTCTCCCACTACAACCCAGACTGCACACTTCACTCCTCTAACACCAACCTATCTACTCTATCTTGATTTGTTCTCTCTTACCTTCGACCCCAGTGACAAACAGTTCCACTGGTCCCCACACCTGGAGGCAGCCAGGAGTCACTCCACGGTGCCCCTCCCTGAGAGAAGTGTAAAAACTTAGCAAAACCAATCAGGAAGAGGGGAAGAGACCCTCAGCCATCTTGAGGTAAGAAGTACAGAGTTGTGTGCCTGGGAGACTAGGACATGGGGAGAGCTCATGATATGCATCCTGGACAGATATCGGAGGAATCAGAGAGGATCCTTGGATATCCGGAGGCCATCAGCTCATATTCAGGCCCATCCAGGCTTACAGCACTTATGTGCATAGTTTAATCATTTACTTAACAAATCTCCCCCCTTAGACCATAAGCTCCTTGAAAGCAGGGATCATGTCCATCATTGCACTTCCTGAGCGCTCACAGTAAGTGCTCAATAAATATGGTTGATTGATTGATTGACTGACTGAAACAAGTACTAGCGGAAAATCAAGAATTCATAGAAAATTCTCAACAGGATCAAATGAGGCTGGGGCCTGTAAGGAATTGTTTTGGAGTGGGATAAATACTCCAAATCCTTAAGTTCCTTCCAGTTAGTACAGAAATCATTTTGGGGAGTCGAGTTTGCCAAAAAGGAATTTGAGACATTACATGATTTGGAAGCTAGTTCACAGAGGCCTGGATCATGACTCTCACCAGGTGGTGAGAGTTTGTTCATTGAAAGTTTGAGGACAGAAATGCACCAGTAGAACCCTTCAACTCTGAGTGTTGTGGAAATTTAAAAGTCTTAGGTTTTTCAAAGCTTTTCTCTGAGGCCTAGCCATCTCAGAATCTGGGATCTGTGCCAAAGTATTTGTCTCTGATGCTGAAATATTAGGGACTGGACAAAATGGAGATGGCACAAGACGTGTTTCCTCCTAACAAAGTTCGAGTTAACAAGCTGGCTTTCTCCCTTTGACAGCTCATTTTCTCAGCCCACAAGTAGGGCAGAGTTTTAGTTTGGGTTGTTTTCTGGCCCATATGATCCACAGAAAACAGTATGCCTTCCATCTCTCTGGGGGAATATCCCTTCTTCTAACACACTGCATTTGAAAACACCTCTATTGTTCGAGCTTATGATTTGCTGAAGATTCTATAATAGCAACTTCTTCTAATTAGTCTACTGTTTTTCCCATTAGACTGGATGCTCCTTTAAGACTTTTCTTTCTTCTACATTTTCCCTAATCGAGATTCTTTCTGCCCAGGACTAAAAATGGCCATTGCCCAAAGGATCAGGCCGTCTCAGACATTAGGCTATGCTGAGGTGGGGGAAAACTGCAGCTTTTCCAATTCCATATGATGTCACTGTACCACGTTACCAGCACATGCATTGCAATAAAATGAGGTTTCAGTCGATGTTTTATGGTCCCTAATCCAATCTTAGCATGATTTCCCATAGATCCTCAAACCCTTTCCTACCCCTTATTCCTGAGTGTTTCCATTCTCCTCCCAGGCCAAAGGAGCAGCTTCTAGCTCAAGGGGAGAGAGGCTGGACACCCACCTTCCCATCCGTTACTCCTAGAGCTAATGCCCCCACCTCTGATAGAGCGTCCTGAAGCAACTGCCTCGGTGGCTTAAGGGGCCAAGTCAACCCAGGGCAGAATGCATGGCCTGTATCTACCATCTAATACAGTGTTAGGTATATAGTAAAAGCTTAACAAATACCATTATAATTATCATTATTATTATTATCATACGTAGGAAATGTACCCACTGTAGGCATTCCATATCAGAGATCAATCCTAGAACGCATGCCTCTTCTGTTCTATCTGTAATTCCACTGGTTGTGGCTGACAATGACAACTGTGCTTTAAAAATTAAATAACCATTCAAAAGGCCCTTTCAGAGGTTTTCACAGAGGTTGAAAGAAAAGCAGTTGTAGGAGCATAGAAGTTTATTGAGATGGACTGTCCCGGGCAAGCCAGTCAGGGTTGAACTACTCTAACTAGGGCAAACACATTTTCTGTTATCTGCATTTTTGACCAAATATTTGAATCAGAATGTGATGCTGTTATGGGCTGAATAAATGGCCTGAAGAATATTTCCTCAGCTTTAGGGGAATTGATGTACATCTTTTACATGGATTTCTCTAGATTAGCTACCTGCAGCACAGCCAAGTTGCAGGCATTCCCATTTATTGGCAAACTGAATATTGACGAGGCAGTTTGTAGTCTGCAGGTGTTTTTTTGAAAGCCAGGGAAAGAGTTTCTTTACCATGAAAGCATATCGGTCAATACCATTATGTTAGTACAGTAAAAGGTATTAGCAACTATCTGGCCTTGTAAGATTAAAAAGTGGATGAGAGCTGCTTTCTCTTTCTGTAGAAGTGTAAGAGACCTGTTTCCTTTTCCTTTGGCCAGTGGTTCTGACAAGGCACACTAGAGATTTCCTGAATTATAGCCAATACTCCACCATTTAGTTTTTACCAGTTTCAAACTATAATTGATAAGGATTGAACTGTTGCTTTACATCATCTCACTTATCTTAAAGAAACCTGCTCTGGATCCCACTGGCTATTGCCACATTCTCTCCTCCAATCCCTGTCCAGACTCCTCGAGTGGGTTGTATACTTCTACTTCCTCTCCCTAGTTCCCTTGCTGACCCTCTGTAATCCAATTTCCATTCATTCATTCATTCATTCAATAGTATTTATTGAGCGCTTACTATGTGCAGAGCACTGTACTAAGCGCTTGGGATGAACAAGTCGGCAACAGATAGAGACAGTCCCTGCCGTTTGATGGGCTTACAGTCTAATCGGGGGAGACGGACAGATGAGAACAATGGCAATAAACAGCGTCAAGGGGAAGAACATCTCGTAAAAACAATGGCAACTAAATAGAATCAAGGCGATGTACAATTCATTAACAAAATAAATAGGGTAACGAAAATATATACAGTTGAGCGGACGGGTACAGTGCTGTGGGGATGGGAAGGGAGAGGTGGAGGAGCAGAGGGAAAAGGGGAAAATGAGGCTTTAGCTGCGGAGAGGTAAAGGGGAGATGGCAGAGGAAGTAGAGGGGGAAGAGGAGCTCAATCTGGGAACGCCTCTTGGAGGAGGTGATTTTTAAGTAGGGTTTTGAAGAGGGAAAGAGAATCAGTTTGGCGGAGGTGAGGAGGGAGGGCGTTCCAGGACCGCGGGAGGACGTGACCCAGGGGTCGACGGCGGGACAGGCGAGACCGAGGGACGGTGAGGAGGTGGGCGGCAGAGGAGCGGAGCGTGCGGGGTGGGCGGTAGAAAGAGAGAAGGGAGGAGAGGTAGGAAGGGGCAAGGTGATGGAGAGCCTTGAAGCCTAGAGTGAGGAGTTTTTGTTTGGAGCGGAGGTCGATAGGCAACCAACCACTGGAGTTGTTTAAGAAGGGGAGTGACATGCCCAGATCGTTTCTGCAGGAAGATGAGCCGGGCAGCGGAGTGAAGAATAGACCGGAGCGGGGCGAGAGAGGAGGAAGGGAGGTCAGAGAGAAGGCTGACACAGTAGTCTAGCCGGGATATAACGAGAGCCCGTAATAGTAAGGTAGCCGTTTGGGTGGAGAGGAAAGGGCGGATCTTGGCGATATTGTAGAGGTGAAACCGGCAGGTCTTGGTAACGGATAGGATGTGTGGGGTGAACGAGAGGGACGAGTCAAGGACGACACCGAGATTGCGGGCCTGAGAGACGGGAAGGATGGTCGTGCCATCCACGGTGATAGAGAAGTCTGGGAGAGGACCGGGTTTGGGAGGGAAGATGAGGAGCTCAGTCTTGCTCATGTTGAGTTTTAGGTGGCGGGCCGACATCCAGGTGGAGACGTCCCGGAGGCAGGAGGAGATGCGAGCCTGAAGGGAGGGGGAGAGGACAGGGGCGGAGATGCAGATCTGCGTGTCATCTGCGTAGAGATGGTAGTCAAAGCCGTGAGAGCGAATGAGTTCACCGAGGGAGTGAGTGTAAATGGAGAACAGAAGAGGGCCAAGAACTGACCCTTGAGGAACTCCAACAGTTAAAGGATGGGAGGGGGAGGAGGCTCCAGCGAAGGAGACCGAGAATGATCGGCCAGAGAGGTAAGAGGAGAACCAGGAGAGGACACAGTCTGTGAAGCCAAGGTGAGATAAGGTATGGAGGAGGAGGGGATGGTCGACAGTGTCAAAGGCAGCAGAGAGGTCAAGGAGGATCAGGTTAGAGAAGCAGCGTGGCGCAGTGGAAAGAGCACGGGCTTTGGAGTCAGGGCTCATGAGTTCGAATCCCGGCTCTGCCACTTGTCAGCTGTGTGACTGTGGGCAAGTCACTTAACTTCTCTGTGCCTCAGTTCCCTCATCTGTAAAATGGGGATGAAGACTGTGAGCCCCACGTGGGACAACCTGATTCCCTGTGTTTACCCCAGCGCTTAGAACAGTGCTCTGCACATAGTAAGCGCTTAACAAATACCAACATCATTATTATTACTAAAGGCAGCAGAGAGGTCAAGGAGGATCAGAATGGAGTAGGAGCCATTGGATTTGGCAAGAAGGAGGTCATGGGTGACCTTAGAGAGAGCGGTCTCGGTAGAGCGGAGGGGACGGAAGCCAGATTGGAGGGTGTCTAGGAGAGAATGGGAGTTAAGGAATTCTAGGCATCGATTGTAGACGACTCGTTCTAGGATTTTGGAAAGGAAGGGTAGTAGGGAGATAGGATGATAACTGGAGGGGGAAGTGGGGTCAAGAGCGGGTTATTTTAGGATGGGGGAGACGTGGGAATGTTTGAAGGCAGAGGGGAAGGAGCCCTTGGAGATTGAGTGGTTAAAAATAGAAGTTAAGGACGGTAGGAGGGCAGGGGCGATGGTTTTAAGAAGGTGAGAGGGAATGGGGTCCGAGGCGCAGGTGGAGGGGGTGGCACTTGCGAGGAGGGAGGAGATCTCCTCTGAGGATACTGCAGGGAAGGATGGGAAAGTAGGGGAGGGGGTTGGTGGGGGGAGGGGAGAGGCGGAGGGGTGACTTTGGGGAGTTCAGACCTGATCGTGTTGATTTCGTGAGGAAATAGGTGGCCAGATCATTGGGGGTGAGAGATGGGGGAGGGGGAGGAACAGGGGGCCTAAGGAGAGAGTTAAAGGTCCAGAACAATCGGCGGGGGTGACGGGCATGGGTGTCGATGAGGGAGGAGAAGAAGCTTTGCCTGGCAGAGAAGAGGGCAGAGTTAAGGCAGGAAAGGATAAATTTAAAGTGTGTTAGGTCGGCTTTGTGCTTGGACTTTCGCCAGCAGCGCTCAGCAGCTCGAGCATAGGAGCGTAGGAGACGGACGGAGGAGGTGATCCAGGGCTGTGGGTTAGTGGAGCGAGAGCGGCAGAGGGAAAGGGGGGCGAGAGAGTCGAGATGAGTAGAGAGGGTGGAGTTGAGAGCGGAGACCTGATCGTCGAGAGTGGGAAGAGAGGGCAGGGCGGCAAGGTGAGGAGAGATGCTATTGGAAAGACGGATGGGATCGAGAGAGCGGAGGTCTCTGTGGAGCAGTAGCGAAGATTTGCAGGGGGAGGGAGTGTGAGAGATGAGGCAGGTGAGAAGGTTATGGTCAGAGAGAGGGATTTCAGAGTTGGTGAGGGAGGAGATAGTGCAGCAGTAGGAGATGATGAGATCGAGGGTGTGACCGACTTGGTGAGTGGGCGCGGTATGGTGGAGGAGGAGGTCGGCAGAGTCGAGGAGGGATAGCAGGCGGGTGGCAGAGGAGTCGTCGGGTACATCCGTATGGATGTTGAAGTCTCCAAGGATCAGAGTGGGCAGAGAGAAGGAAGGTGAGAAAGGGGTCAAGGTGGTTGAAGAAGTCGGAGGTAGGACCGGGAGGGCGGTAGGTGACGGCGACAAGTAACTAGAGTAGGTGGTAGAGGCGAATGATATGGGCTTCGAAGGAGGGGAAGGAGAGGGAGGGGGGAGGAGGTAAAGTGCGGAAGCGGCAACGGGGCGAGAGGAGGAAGCCGACGCCTCCTCCCTTACCGGTGAGTCTGGGGGAGTGGGAGAAGGAGAGGCCTCCGCTGGAGAGAGCGGCGGCGGAGACCGTGTCCTCGGGAGAGACATGCTGTTCACTCTAATAAATGAATGAACTAATGAAAGAAACAATCAATAAATCATATTTATTGAGCGCTTACTGTTTGCAGAACACTGTACTGGGAGAATACAATATAACAGAGTTCATAGACACAAATATTCTCTGCCCACAATGAGTTTTCAGTCTAGAGGGGAAAAGAGACATCAATACAAATAAATAAATTATGGATATGTTTGTAACTTCTGTGGAACTGAGGGAAGGGTGAATAAATCTCATCTTCTCCAGTGGCTTCTACAGCCACCTCTATGCAGATGACTCCAAATCTACAGTTAGCCCAAAACTCTCTCCTTCCCTGCAATCTCGTGTTTCCTCCAGCCTCCAGTGCATCACTAAGTGGCACCTCAAGTTTAGTAAGTCCCAAGTTTAACTCCTCATTTGTCCTTCTAAATCATCTCCTCCAACTAACTCTCTCATCACAGTTTACATTACCATCTTCCCCAACTCTGAAGTCTACAACCTTGACATTATCCTTGACTCATCTGTCTCATTCAACACTTATATTTAGTCTTTAGCCAAAATCCTATTGGTTTTTCCTACACAATATTTCCAAGATCCACTCCTGCCCCTCCATCCACACTCTTCCAGGAACTTTTCATATCCCAGATTGACTATGATATCAGTATCCTTGCTGACCTCTCTACCTCCAGTCTCTCCCTTCTCTAGTCCATATTTCGTATTTGTTGCCTGGGTCATTTTTCTAAAACATTATTCTGTATATATCTCTGTGAGACTGTGAGCCCTATGTGGGACAGGGACTGGGTCCAACCTAATAATAATAATAATAATAATAATAATGGAATTTTTTTAAGTGCTTACTATATGCCAAGCACTGTTCTAAGCACTGAGGTAAATACAAGGTAATCAGGTTGAACACTGTCACTGTTCCACAAGAGGCTCAGACTCCTAGTCCCCATTTTCCAGGTGAGGTAATTGAGACATGGAGAAGTGAAGTGACTTGCCCAAGGTCACACAGCAGACAGGTGGTGGAGCCAGGATTAGAACCCATGACCTCTGACTCCCAAGCCCGTGCCCTTGCCTTTAGGCCAAGCACTTAGTACAGTGCCCAGCACATAGTAAGCACTTAACAAATGTCATTTTACCTGTTTTGATGGTATTGATGTCTCTCTGCTTGTCTTGTTTTGTTGTCTGTCTCCCCGTTCTACACTGTGAGCCCCTTGTTGGGTAGTAGGGATTGTCTCTATCTGTTGCTGAATTGTACTTTTCAAGCACTTAGAACAGTGCTCTGCACACAGTAAGTGCTCAATAAATATGATTGAATGAATGAATTATTATTATTATTATCAATACCATGAAAAAAATGAGCCTACTATGCACAGCCCCCTGGGATAAGCATTTGGAAAAGTTCAATAGACTTAAAAGACATAGCTATTTACAAGGGTGCTAAAGTGGCTAAGTTGTTGCCAGTGCCAGGAAAGTCGGGAGTAAGGCCTGGGGCATTTTGACAGGGCAATCTATTCACAGACATTGTGAGGTCATGAGGCCCACTCTGCATTAGGCATGTGGTAACTGGGAGGGGAGCAAATTTTCCCTGCCTCTCATGTATCTCTGCAGTAGAAAAACAGAAGCATGAGGCGTTCCCTGCCGACAAGGAGCTTTCATTCTAATAGGGAAGACAGATATAAAAATATGTTTTCCTGTCCTGGTTTTAGGATTAGATCAGTCACATTCCCCAGGAGGATAATAACAATAATGATAATAATTATGGTATTTGCTAAGCACTTATTCTGTGCCAAGCACTGTTCTACCACTGGGGTAGATACAGGGTAATCAAGTTGTCCCACATGGGGCTCACACTTTTAATCCCCATTTTCCAGATGAGGTAAGTGGGGCCCAGAGAAGTTAAGTGGCTTGCCCAAAGTCACACAGAAGACAAGTGGCGGAGTCAGAAGTAGAACCCACATCCTCTGACACCCAAGCCTGTGCTCTTTCCACTGAGCCATGCCACTTCTCTATATGCTTGGTGCTGATCTTGGTTAAGGATCCATGAAGACATTAAGTGCTTTGCCTAATTGTTCATTCGGAGGTTGTTCCCAGTAATTGGATGCATCTTCAGAGCTCTCCCTATCAAATCTGCCCATTACTCTTTGTTCCCGCCAACCTTCATTCCATTCTTTTCCATTTTTCCCACTATTTAGTCTCAGTTTACCTTCTTTGTTCAAAAAACTGTTCAAAGCTCTATCTAAAGTTGGTTGTATTTTTAATCTTACAAAGGCTATTCTCTCAAACTCCCTGCTTGAAGAATGTTATGCCAGATGGTTGAACAACTCAAAATTTTGAATTGTAATATAAATCTGATAACTGACTTAACCACTAAACACATAGCCTCCTTAAAACAATCACCCTCATTGCTGTCTATAAACTCAGAGGGCAAATCACTTTTGTTAGAGATTTCACGATACTTTTCTCTGGTTTTAATTTAAAGACCAGCATGTAGAGCTGTTTTGTGATTGTTTAGTCAGAGATGAGTTATCTTCTCTTTGGGAGAAGCTGGGCTGACAGATTCCAGAAATGAGAAGAGAGACTGATCTCAGGACTCTAAACCCTGATTTCAATCCCAGCAAGACCGACGGCATTGAGAAACCAGAAACGAGCCTCCTGCAGCAAGACGCCAGGGAAAAGCATTGGGGCACATCCAATTGGATCCAGAATTGACTGAACATTCTTTCATTGCTGAGGGAGAAAGAGGTGGCAAACCAAGGGATCGAGGTAATCGGAGCCTGACTTTAGCAGTTTATCTTTAACTCATGTTCTCCACTCTGACAGGGGAATACCACCGTATTCATTTCCAGAGGGCTTGGGAGGGTGAGAATAATCTCTGTCATTCTCTCAAGCCCCACACCATTTAAATTTTTTTAAAGGTCTGAAATCATTAAAATTCTTCTAAAAATTATTCCTGGTTTCAAAAACTGCAACAACAGCAAAAAGCAGCCTAATGCTCTATAACACTAGAAATCAGGTTGCTACTCTTCAGAGTGGAACATTCAGGCAACTCCAATATTCTGAGCCCCTGGGAGTGTTGAATCTGGGCCTTGACACAATCCTTATCTGCCACTGTCCTTTCCCCACTCACAGCAATGTAACTAGGTGGTTATCACCTTAAAATCAGGACTGGGCTGAGGTGTGAGCTCACTGTGGCAGGGAATGTCACTGTTTATTGTCGCATTGTACTTTCCCAAGTGCTTAGTACAGTGCTCTGCACACAGTAAGTGCTTAATAAATATGATTTAATGAATAATTATTAAATCCTACCCTGAAAAGCATGAAGTCTCTCAAACCTGGTTAACGAGACATGGACATGGCTCTGCCGATCAGCAATTCCCTTTTTGGGCTACTCTGTCCACCCTAGAGAGGGCTGGAGAGAGGCTAGCCTGATGAAACAAGATCCCAACCCTGCCCCACCCACAAGGATGGCTACTTGTGTATTTTCTCCCAGAGTACAGTACAGTGCTCTCCGCATATTAAGTGCTTAATGAATACTACTGGTACTATTGTGGTCAGCCTGGGCTGAGGCTAGGGTTCATGATCTATCCATGTCCTGGTAACCTATCAGTTGTGCGTACACTCATGGTAACCTATCAATTCAGGGTAACCTATCAATCATGCGTATACTCTCTACAGTATCTCCTGCCATCACGCACTACCCAAAATAGATATTATAAAGCACTCTCCCATTTATTAAACAGCTAAAGTCACATCTTTGCCATTTAAATGATACAGAATTGGAATTTGCATAGGTTGCAAATGGAGAACAGCATCTTTTAGTTATGTGAAGTCACCACACTTAGTCGGGGAACAGAATACATTAATCTTTTCAGATGCTACTCACCACTGAAACACTGGATCCCATGCTTTCTCTTTGGTGAGTCAAACTGAAATTTTAAACTGACGTATCCACCAAGGGCCAGGGATGAGGACAAACAGGCTTCACACTAACTTATCCACATGGGGAAGCTATACCAGCTCAGCCTTCAAGCTGGGCTCTCTGTTCCTCAGTCAGTCAGTTAAGCACAATTTTCATCTCCAGAGCTCTAAGAATCCTATAGCCTCCCTCAAAGATTCTCTTCTTCTACTGTCTGCCAATAAGAGAGCAGAGATATTTCCTAAGACGACTTTCTGGAGTGCAAGTGACTGGATTCTCAGTTATTCAACACTGATTAAAACTAACATGAGCAAAAAAGTATCTCAAACTTTAAAAAAAGGAAACTAGCTACTTTTTGTATCCTCAAATGTCCCTTTTTGCAGTAGGACTTCTGTGGGTGGAGACCAGCCTCTTGGGTTAGGATGTGACCAGAACAATATACGACCAGAAGCTGCGATAATCCCGTGCCTGTGGTCACTGGAAGAAAGGGGTTAGTTCCGTCTCTGGCCTGTGGGGAAAGGTGCTGCATGGCACCCAGTAAAAAGAAAGGCTGAGTGTGGTGACTGTTTCTTAATGGAGGGGACAATCTTTCCTTCACCAGGCAGCTATTCCCTACAGAGAGAAGCCTCTGCTTCTCTCTCCCTAGACTTCCAGCCCAACTCCATAATTTCTTGCAAATACTTCTCCAGAGGAGTTCTCCAAATGAATTATTTGTGCCCTGGGTCTTTTCAAAGGTCAAATTCAGAAGGATGGTTCAGGGGAAGTAATCTCAAAAGAAGCCCCATCTCCACAAATGCAAAGGGTGATGATATAGCAACCAATGTTAAAGCAGACATGATCTATTTCACAGGTTCTATCCAAAGAGGCTCTGTGGCTGAGATGGCACAGGTAGTATGAGTGCATTTTTCTCTCAGTTCTTTCAACACTGGGGCAGATCCCAATGGGAAACATTCAGCCGAAAAAAAAGTAACATCAAAAGAGTGTCCTGCCTTGATAAAGGTGGTGTGGTGTTCTAAGCCCTCTGAAAGCTATTTGCATTTTGAATGTGCAGTGAATGTTCTTTATACCTGAAGTGTGGGATCAGACCTAGATAAGACTGCTATACACAAATCAAGCTGAACTTTATTTGGGGCTCTTTCAAGCTTCCATTTGGGATTTGCAATATAAGAATATTTGGAGAGTTCTAAATATTTAATAGGATGGAATTTCCATCTCGGCTAAAAAGTCACTTACAGTGATCATGGATTTGCTTCCCAGGCCATCTCAATGCTAATGCCTTATAAGCTAAATTTAGAAACACCAACCTTATCAGTTTGGCTTCTCCAGTGGCTCAAGACTATAAATGCAAGGAATAAACTCAATAACTACATCTCCATCTCTAGTGACTTCATAAGTCACTTTCTTGAATGAGTTTTGAGCCATTATCTTTGCCTCTGAGGGGGAAATCTGAATAAAGTTAGTCTGAAAGACATCTGGACTGAATTATCTGAGTGATAGCAACCTTGCATATCCTGAAACCCAACACCTCCTACCAAAGTCCATAAGGATTTTAAGAGGAAAGTCAGAATTCGCTAAATCTTCCGTTTGCTTAAAGAGAAATCCAGGTGATATGTGCTGGATAAAGCCATCGTTCACCTCTGAGTGGATGATCCGATTAGCCTGCAGTTTCTGGGCAGTATGATAGGTGCAAAGCCTTACACCTCTTATCAGGAACAGGCAAATTCATCTTTATCAACAGAGGCTTAAGCAGTTTTGAAAATGGTTTGGTCTTGGAGGCTCAAACTGTAAATTTTATCTCTGACCTGTCCAGGCAAGCTTCCCTTCTTCATTCTTTACTCTTCCTAAGTTGGCTCATTTGCCATCAGTTATCTTAATTGACCACAGGTTTTGATATTAGAGTACACAGCAATCTCAGATTGTGAAGTACAGTGTTATCTTGCTTTTCATTGAAAATACTGTAATTTTCTACTATTGTCCCAACTGCATTTACTTTAGTAATAATTTTTAAAAATGATTAATGAACTTGTGTCTTTAAAATATTTATTCTGGACATAGACTAATGGACTCTGAAATTTCCTACAGATCATCTTGGAGTTCAGCCTCAACTCCTCCTCTTTAATTCCCACCACTCTTTGTTCTTCGGGAAACAGTCACCACTTATGTAGTGAAAGTAGCAACCTAAGGGAGGCCAAGAGAAAGAAGCAGATAAGCCATGCAAAGCATCAGACACAAGAGGGTTAAACATGTAAACATAAGACCATCATCCAAACCGGCTCGGATCAGCTTCACAGTCCATCCATCTATGGAATCTGTTTCCAATAGAGGCATCTGTACATTTTGAGGAACTATGCAATGTTGGCCCTCCTAGATGTTTATCCTTGTGGTTAGGGATCAACCATTCAACACTCAAAATACTCCTCTACATTCTTGATTTTCTTCTGGTGACCAAGCATGGACTCCTGGTCCATGTTTCTAGTCCAACCCCTATGGGGTCTGTTGATGTTTCTGATTACAACCTCCTATGGGGAACAGATTCCATGTGTTCATCTTGTATTAGGTGATATTGTGTTTCCTGATTATTCAAAAGATGCAAATATACAAATGGCACCGGTCAGAATAAGTCTCTTCACCTTGTTGACTGAACAAGAACTGGGGGAGTGGTCTTGGTCCCTCAGGACCTGAAGTTGACAGAGAGATTGGAGCCCCTTGACTCCATGGAAAGCATCCTCTAGTGGAGTATTTCAGCCTTGAAGGGTGACTACTTGTTGCCTTTCTGGACTTACCTGAGGTCGAGCTCCTAATTTCCAGTGACTCCATTCCACTCTGTTGGGTGACCTGACCAGCACATTTAACCATTTCAAAAAAAGCAAACACTTTTCTGCAGAGTGGAAGAGAGCATTCGTGATTTCCCTGTCCAGCAAACCCATCTCTCAAGAACAGAAAACTACACCAAGAATAGGTAAGATTCCACTCCCCAGCCAGAATTGTTTGGAGCATTTCAGGAGGGGGCAGAGAAAAAGGGAAGTCAGCTGTTGTGTGGTTGCTGTTAGCCCCTTACTATGTGCCAAGCACTGTACTAAGAGCTGGGTAAGATGCAAGCTAATGAGGTTGGACAAAGTCCATGTCATACACAGGGCTTACAGTCTTAATCACCATTTTACAGATGAGGTAACTGAGGCATAGCAAAGTTAAGTGACTTGCTCAAGGTCACACAACAAACAAGTGGCAGAATGAGAGGTTTACTGCCTGCTTCTATGAGATTCAACCAGAACTGATCTTAATGCCCTAAATTCATCTCTCTACCAGAGTGATATCTGGGGTAAAAAGGAAACTGGGAAAAGTACATTGGTCATTATTTTAATATGTGGCTTATATTGGATGGAGTTTTACTTCCTAGTTTGTTGTTTATTTTTTTCCCCTCCAAAGGTAAGTTCTCAGGCAGACAACTGCATGGCCAAAACACTCCGTGTCTGGTTTCTGGAAGCCAGATCATCCACTTAGCCCTGGAAATCTCAAAACTCTGTGGTTTCCAATAACACCTTGTAAATCTCAGCTTTAGTAGTTTCTGTTGTGATCTTTTCCAATATGTGGTACTGATTACATTACAACTTTGATTTTGTCTTGTTTGTTGAGTTTGGGATTTGGTTCAGAGTTTGGAGCATATTTCCCTTAAAGGTGAGATGGCTGATTTTGATACTCATTTATAGCTATGCAGCAAAGTTTCTGATTTTGATCTTCAAATGAAATAACCTCGATGGAACATAATCACTCGGTGTCCAGGGAATGTGTCTGCTGGTTTGTTGTATTGTACTCTCCCAAGCACTTAGTACAGTGCTCTGCACATAGTAAGCACTCAATAAATACCATTCACTGATTGAGATGATGAAAAATATGGTTCTGGAGAATTTTAATAAATCTCTGGAAATTCTGTTTAAAAACATGAAATGGGTGCAAAGAAACTGCCTTCGCAATGGGGTGGCTAGCTTTGGTAATTACAGGGTGTCAAGTGGGAAGTTTGGGAAGAAACCTCAATTTTAGAGAGAAGTTGAGTCCTCATTAGATCAAGGGGTGGACAATGAAGCTGTAATTCTATTAGGTCCCAAGCCAGTGGACCATTAGGACTGCCCCCAGGCAGTGGTCCCCTCCCCAAAGAGTTAACAATGAAAGATTTTAGCAGAGCTAGAAATCAGTTCACAGCTGATTTAAACCAGGCCTTTTCTCAATGGTAATTTAGGGCAGATCAAAGGCTGGGTGGGCTGCAAATCCATCTAGCTAAAATATGAAGGTTTCTGAGAATGAATTCCCCAGAAAATTTGAACCTTTGGGACTCTAAGATGGAAAAATCAAACAGGACATTGCTGAAATTTTTGGCAAGGGAGAACACTAAATAATAGCAATAGTGGCATTCGTTAAGTACTTACTATGTGCCAAGCACTGTGCAAAGCGCTAAGGTAAATCAGGTTCCACAAGGGGCTCACAGTATAAGAAGGAGGAAGAAAAGGTAATAATAATAATTATGTTTTTTATTGAGCACTTACTATATGCCAGGCACTGTACTAAGCACTGGGGTGATACAAGCAAACTGGGTTAGACAAAGTCCCTGTCCCATGTGGTGTTCACAGTTCCAATCCCCATGTTACAGAGGAGGCAACTGAGGCACAGAGAAGTAAAGGGACTAGCCCAAGGTCACATAAGAGTCAAGTGGCAGAGCCAAGATAAGAACCCATGACCTTCCCACTCCAAGGCCTGTGCCCTATCCTCTGCGCCATGCTGCTTCTCTTTTGAATGCCCCCCCCCCCCGTTTGCAGATGAGGGAACTGAGGCATAGAGAAGTTAAGTGATTTGACCAAAGTCATAGAGGAGACAAATGGCAGAGCTGGGATTAGAACCCAGGTCCTCTGTCTCCCAGGCCTGTACTCTTTCCTTTAGGCCACGTTGCTTCTCAGAGGGCAGAGAAGAATTGAAGCCATTAGTGGCTCCTCAGATTCAAGAGAGAAAGACCCTGAAATGGGCAGTTTTAGTTCTAATACCCCAACATGGGTATTATCATGTCAACCCCTGCTGTGATTGGAAAGTGCCAAGTCAGGAGTTCAAAATTTCCCTAAAGGCCCCAAGACAGGGTTTCAGCAACTTGCTCCTTGTCTTGTCTTATGCTGTTGAGTGGTCTACATCCCATAGCGATGTCATGGATACATCTCTCCCAGAACGCCCCACCTCCATCTGCAATCATTCCAGTAGTGTATCCCTAGAGTTCTCTTGGTAATAATAATAATAATAATGTTGGTATTTGTTAAGCGCTTACTAGGTGCAGAGCACTGTTCTAAGCACTGGGGTAGATACAGGGTAATCAGGTTGTCCCACGTGAGGCTCACAGTTAATTCCCATTTTACAGATGAGGGAACTGAGGCACAGAGAAGTTAAGTGACTTGCCCACAGTCACACAGTTGACAAGTGACAGAGCCGGGATTTGAACCCATGAACTCTGACTCCCAAACCCGGACTCTTTCCACTGAGCCATGCTGCTTCTCTGAAGTTTTACTGCATGGAAGTTTTTACCAATGCCTCCTTCCATGCAGTAAACTCGAGTCTTCACCCTCGACTCTCTCCCAAGCTGCTGCTGCCCAGTACAGGGGAGTTTTGACTTGTAGCAGATTGCCTTCCACTCGTTACCCCTTTCCCGACAACACACAGACTCAGAAACACACATACACACTCATCCACCATGTATGGAGGAGGCAGAGGATGAACTACTGCAAAACAACTGTTTTTTGCATTTTCCTGGTTGGTAGATTTCCCTTGGCCACCAAGGGGTCTGTGGTATGGGTCTCCCTGATAAATTGGGCTTCAGACCAATAAGAGGGGAGCCAAGCTAAAGGGAACCACCCAAGGCAAGTCAATTGCAAGTGCTCTCCTATGGTCCAGTTCCCTGATAAACAGGACTACAAGCCAATAAGATGGGAGACAATATAAAGGGAAATACCAGAGGCAAGTTAATCATAAGTGAACACAGAGGGACCCAAGTGACATTTTTAATATTGAATAATATGATGGAAACATCACCCAACACATCATACAACTATTTATCAAACATACAAAACCTCGCGAGGAGAGAGGAGTAGATGTAGTGCTTTGGGGCAGGAAATGGGAGGTGCTCTGGACGCTGCAGCATCCAAGGGACAGGTGAGACCAAACATAAAAGATGGAACACAGTGCTAATCTGGGTGGGTCTCTGCTGGTGATGGCAGGCTGGCAGTTGTGTGACAGTTATTCAGGGAAGGCTCAGTGATTGTACCAAATAATTGGTTTTACTTAAGCTTGAGAATCTCAGTTCTTACTGGATTTGGCACTAACCCTGCACGGCAACAATGTTTTCATATCATGGCATGCTAAGTATTCTTCAAAGACCATCATTTATAGACGAAACTACTGCTGTGAGACCTAAGCCACACACAAGCACCACATTTGAACTTCTCAGAGAATTCCCTGCCAGCTTTACTTTCAGGCCCAGATCAAATGGCAAGACAAGATCACAAATAATGACGTTTTTGTTGTGTTTTTTTTAAATGGTATTTGTTAAGCACTTACTATGTGTCAAGTATTCATTCATTCATTCAATAGTATTTATTGAGCGCTTAATATGTGCAGAGCACTGTACTAAACGCTTGGAATGAACAAGTCGGCAACAGATAGAGACAGTCCCTGTCGTTTGACAGGCTTACAGTCTAATCGGGGGAGACAGACAGACAAGAACAATGGCAATAAATAGAGTCAAGGGGAAGAACATCTTGTAAAAACAATGGCAACTAAATAGAATCAAGGCGATGTACATTTCATTAACAAAATAAATAGGATAATGAAAATGTATACAGTTGAGCAGACGAGTACAGTGTTGAGGGGATGGGAAGGGAGAGGGGGAGGAGCAGAGGGAAATGGGGGGAAAAGAGGGTTAAGCTGTGGAGAGGAAAAGGGGGGGGTGGTAGAGGGAGTAGAGGGGGAAGAGGAGCTCAGTCTGGGAAGGCCTCTAAGCCCGTCAAACGGCAGGGACTGTCTCTATCTGTTGCCGACTTGTTCATTCCAAGCGCTTAGTACAGTGCTCTGCACATAGTAAGCGCTCAATAAATACTATTGAATGAATGAATGAAAAGTAGGGTTTTGAAGAGGGGAAGAGAATCAGTTTGGCGGAGGTGAGGAGGGAGGGCGTTCCAGGACCGTGGGAGGACGTGGCCCAGGGGTCGACGGCGGGATAGGCGAGACCGAGGGACGGTGAGGAGGTGGGCGGCAGAGGAGTGGAGCATGCGAGGTGGGCGGTAGAAAGAGAGAAGGGAGGAGAGGTAGGAAGGGGCAAGGTGATGGAGAGCCTTGAAGCCTAGAGTGAGGAGTTTTTGTTTGGAGCGGAGGTTGATAGGCAACCACTGGAGGTGTTTAAGAAGGGGAGTGACATGCCCAGATTGTTTCTACAGGAAGATGAGCCGGGCAGCGGAGTGAAGAATAGACTGGAGCAGGGAGAGAGAGGAGGAAGGGAGATCAGAGAGAAGGCTGACACAGTAGTCTAGCCGGGATATAATGAGAGCCCGTAGCAGTAAGGTAGCCGTTTGGGTGGAGAGGAAAGGGCGGATCTTGGCGATATTGTAAAGGTGAAACCGGCAGGTCTTGGTAACGGATAGGATGTGTGCGGTGAACGAGAGAGACGAGTCAAGGATGACACCGAGATTGCGGGCCTGAGAGACGGGAAGGATGTTCGTGCCATCCACAGTGATAGGGAAGTCTGGGAGAGGACCGGGCTTGGGAGGGAAGATGAAGAGCTCAGTCTTGCTCATGTTGAGTTTTAGGTGGTGGGCCGACATCCAGGTGGAGACATCCTGGAGGCAGGAGGAGATGCGAGCCTGAAGGGGGGGGAGAGGACGGGGCGGAGATGTAGATCTGCGTGTCATCTGTGTAGAGATGGTAGTCAAAGCTGTGAGAACGAATGAGTTCCCCAAGGGAGTGAGTGTAAATGGAGAACAGAAGAGGGCAAAGAAGTGACCCTTGAGAAACTCCAACAGTTAAAGGATGGGATGGAGAGGAGGCGCCAGCGAAGGAGACCGAGAATGACTGGCCAGAGAGGTAAGAGGAGAACCAGGAGAGGACGGAGTCCGTGAAGCCAAGGTGAGATAAGGTATGGAGGAGGAGGGGATGGTCGACAGTGTCAAAGGCAGCAGAGAGGTCAAGGAGGATTAGAATGGAGTAGGAGCCATTGGATTTGGCAAGAAGGAGGTCATGGGTGACCTTAGAGAGAGCAGTATCGGTAGAGTGGAGGGGACGGAAGCCAGATTGGAGGGGGTCCAGGAGAGAATGGGAGTTAAGGAATTCTAAGCAGCGACTGTAGATGACTTGTTCTAGGATTTTGGAAAGGAAGGGTAGTAGGGAGATAGGGCGATAACTGGAGGGGGAAGTGGGGTCAAGAGCGGGTTTTTTTTAGGATGGGGCAGACGTGGGCATGTTTGAAGGAAGAGGGGAAGGAGCCATTGGAGACTGAGTGCTTAAAAATAGAAGTTAAGGAAGGGAGGAGGGCAGGGGCGATGGTTTTAATAAGGTGAGAGGGAATGCGGTCCGAGGAGCAGGTGGAGGGGGTGGCACTTGCGAGGAGGGAGGAGATCTCCTCTGAGGATACTGCAGGGAAGGATGGGAAAGTAGGGGAGAGGGTTAGTGGCAGGGAGGGGAGAGGCGGAGGGGTGACTTTGGGGAGCTCAGACCTGATTGTGTTGATTTTTGTGAGGAAATAGGTGGCCAGATCATTGGGGGTGAGAGATGGGGGAGGGGGAGGAACAGGGGGCCTAAGGACAGAGTTAAAGGTCCGGAACAATTGGCGGGGGTGACGGGCATGAGTGCCGATGAGGGAGGAGAAGAAGTTTTGCCTGGCGGAGGAGAGGGCAGAGTTAAGGCAGGAAAGGATAAATTTGAAGTGTGTGAGGTCGGCTTGGTGCTTGGACTTTCGCCAGCAGCGCTCAGCAGCTCGAGCATAGGAGCGTAGGAGACGGACGGAGGAGGTGATCCGGGGCTGTGGGTTAGTGGAGCGAGAGCGGCGGAGGGAAAGGGGGGCGAGAGAGTCGAGATGAGTAGAGAGGGTGGAGTTGAGAGCGGAGACCTGATCATCGAGAGTGGGAAGTGAGGATAGGGTGGCAAGGTGAGGAGAGATGCTTTTGGAAAGACGGATGGCATCAAGAGAGCGGAGGTCTCTGTGGGCAGTAGCGAAGATTTGCAGGGGGAGGGAGTGTGAGAGATGAGGTAGGTGAGAAGGTTATGGTCAGAGAGAGGGATTTCAGAGTTGGTGAGGGAGGAGATAGTGCAGCGGTAGGAGATGACGAGATCGAGGGTGTGACCGAGTCGGTGAGTGGGCGCGGTATGGTGGAGGAGGAAGTCGGCAGAGTCAAGGAGGGATAGCAGGCGGGTGGCAGAGGAGTCATCTGGTACATCCATATGGATGTTGAAGTCTCCAAGGATCAGAGTGGGCAGAGAGAAGGAAGGTGAGAAAGGCGTCAAGGTGGTTGAAGAAGTCGGAGGTGGGACCGGGAGGGCAGTAGATGACAGCGACAAGTATCTGGAGGGGGTGGTAGAGGCGAATGATATGGGCTTCGAAGGAGGGGAAGGAGAGGGAGGGGGGAGGAGGGATAGTGCGGAAGCGGCAACAGGGTGAGAGGAGGAAGCCGACGCCTCCTCCCTTACCGGTGAGTCTGAGGGAGTGGGAGAAGGAGGGGCCTCCGCTGGAGAGAGCAGCGGCAGAGACCGTGTCTTTGGGAGTGAGCCACGTTTCTGAAAGGGCGAGGAGGAGGAGAGAGCGGGAGAGGAAAAGGTCATGGACGAAAGGTAACTTACCTGTAATAGAGCGGGGGTTCCAGAGGCCACACTTGAAAGTAGCTGTGGGTGCAAGGGGGGGGGAAGGGCGGGGGGAGGGGAGGGTTTGGATGGGAAGGAGGTGGCGGGGCCCTGGACGGGGAGGGGGGGATGAGGGGTAGCGGTGGGACAGGAGGACTGGGATGGGGCGTGGGTGGGGAGAGAGAAGGGGGGAGGGGGTGAGGAGGGGGTTTGGTGGGGGGAAGAGTAGGGGGAGGGGGAAGAGGGGTAGCGCTGGTAAAGTGGGGTTCTAGGGCGGGGGAGGGGAGGGGGGAAGGAGAGGGGGGGAGGAGGGGGTTTGGTGGGGGGAAGAGTAGGGGGAGGGGGAAGAGGGGTAGCGCTGGTAAAGTGGGGTTCTAGGGCAGGGGAGGGGAGGGGGGGAGGAGGCAGAGGAGAGAGCGGGAAAGAGCTGAGCGAGAGAGGGGAAGGGGAGGATAGGAAGGGGCGGGAGGGAGGAGGGGGGGAGGAGGGACATGGTGAGGCCAGAGAGGTGGGTGGCAGCACTGACAACAATAAACAGTAACAAACAAAATCGGTAATATAGCACGATGATACAGAATGATACAATACAGTAGTGTTAATAAGCGGGCGATGACCAGGGTCGGGGGTAGGCTCGATTAAGGGGCGACCTGATCAAACTCAAAGTCAGGCGGCTGGTGAGGCCAGAGAGGTGGGTGGCAGCACTGACGACAATAAACAATAACAAGCGAAATCGCTAATATAGCAACATGGTACAGTAAGACACAATACAGTAACACTATTGTATTGTGTCTTACTGTACCATGTTGCTATATTAGCGATTTCTAATATAGTGTTACTGTTCTAAGCACTGGGGTACAAATTAATTAGATTAGATATAAGTTAATTAGATACAAATTTTGGAGCATAGTCAGTCTCCTAGCAACAAAACTATGTCAAATGCAATACAGCTATGCTGGGTGGGAAAAATAAGGAGAATGAACGACCACAAGATACCCAAACAGCTTCTGGGCAGAGAGATAAAATTGGGAAATCAAAAAGCAAGGTTGGCAGAGGAAATAGTTTAAGGACATGGTTAAACAAAGCCTCACATAATGCTATGTCCTGGCTGTAAATTAGGACTCAGTTGCTGAGGACAGACCTATGGGGTACACTGCCATCAAGAAGGGAGTGGTTCTCACTGAGCAAAAGCTCTGTGTGCTGACAGAAATCCAGGCTGACCTCATGCTCCTCAACTTCATCCTTGCCTGCTTTAATTCTGTCCTCTCCTCTGCCTGGCAACATTTCTTCTCCATCCTTATCAACTTGGATGCCCAGTGCCCTCGCCAGTTGTTTCAGATGTTTAACTCCCTGTTTCTCAACTCTCCCGTCTTTTACTCCTAATGACCTGGTCATGTACTTTATTGAGAAAATTGAAAACATCAGGCACGATCTCCTTAAAATTTTTCTGCCTCCTCTCCAGTGCCTCTCTCCTCCTGCCCCTTCTTCAACTCTCCCATCTTTCCTGGCAGTATCTCAAGAGGAGATCTCCTGCCTTCTCTTATCCTCTCCACCTGCACCTCCACACCCAACCCTTCGCACTTTATTAAAGCATTTGACCCTTTCCTTCTTCCCTCCCTGACTGCCATCTTCAACTGGTTTACTCTCCAATGGCTTTTCCCCCACTGCTTTAATACATGCTCATTTCTCCCCTATCCTAAAACAACCCTACTTTGTCCCCATGGCTCCCTCCAATTATTACCCAATCTCCCTCCTTCCATTCTACTCCAAACTCCTTGAACGAGTTGCCTCTAGAAGACTCCTCCACTTATCTCCTTGACCCCCCTCCAATCTGGCTTCTACCCCCTTCAATACACAGAAACTGCCCCCTCAAAGTTCAGTGACCTCCTTCCTGCCTAATCCTCTTTGACCTCTCACTTGCCTTCAACACTGTTGAGTACTCAAGTCACTTTGAAACATTATCCTACCTTTGCTTTACTGACAGTTTCTCCTTCTGATTTATCCTCTTATGTTTCTTGCTCCTCATTCTCAGTCTCTTTCATGGCTCCTCCTGTACCTTCAACTCCCTAACTTCGGGAGTTCCTCAAGGTTCTCATTTGTTCCCATGACTTCAACGACTATCTCTATATGCATGATTCCTAAAGCTTCATTTCCAGCTTTGGTCTCTCTCCTCTGCAATCTTGCATTTCCTTCTTCCTTCAGGACATCTCTACTTGGATGTCCCACATGTTCAAACTTAACATGTCCAAAATACAACTCCTTACTTCCCACTCCAATACTGTCCTTCCCATGACTCTCCTTAACTTATTTATATTAATGTTTAATTCCTCCACTAGACTGTAAGCTCATTGTGGGCAGGAAATGTGTTTACCAACTCTGTTATATTGTACTCTCCCAAGCACTTAGTATGGTGCTCTGCACTTAGTAAGTGCTCAATAAATATGACTGATTGATTGACTGTCTGGAAAGAGAGACAAGGAGGCAAAAGAGAAAACAATTTCATTTTCAAACATTTATCCTGATTCCACAATTTCCATTATTCCTTCTCTGTTTCTTTTGCTGGCTCCTCTTCCACCTCTCATCCCCTCAACATGGAGGCCTTGTTCTTCTTTCTCCAGGCCCACTTTCTTAGTGAACTTCTCCCCTCTCAGGGCTTCAGCCACCATCTCTATAAGGATGACTCACAACTCTACCTTTTTCACCCTGTTAGCTCTGCTGTTCTCCAATCCTATATCTCCTCTTGCCTCCAGGACATCTCTACACAGGTGGCCTGCCAGTACTTCAAACTCAGCATGCTCTTATGTGAATCTCTCATCTTTCCTCAAAACTGAAAGCTCGTTGTGAGCAGGGAATATGCCTACCAACTCTGTTGGACTGTCCTCTCCCAAGAGTTTAGTACAGTGTCCTGCATACAGTAAGTGCTCAATAAATACCAACTGAATGATTCCTCCTAAACCTTCCCCTCTTCCCAACTTCCCACCTCTATTAACAGGGCCACCATCTTCTCTGGGATTGAAGCCCTTGAACACTTGGTGTCCTTACTAACTCATCACTGACATGCAGTTCTCACATCCAGGCTCTGCTGATTCCTCCCCCAAAATATTCTGTGGATCCATTTATTCCTTGTTTAGCATTAAAGAGCAAAACAGCCCCACTTTCAATCTCCTAAGTATAAAGCCTGATATCTTCTAATATGCTTTGTTCTTATGTAATTCTTAAGCATTTAGTAGAGTCCACTGTACCCAATAGGTGCTCAATAAATAAGTCCTCAATGTAGAGAAGCAGTGTGGCTCAGTGGAAAGAGCTCGGGCTTGGGAGTCAGAGGTCATGGGTTCAAATCCCAACTCTGCCGCTTGTCAGCTCTGTGACTGTGGACAAGTCACTTAACTTCTCTGTGCCTCAGTTACCTCATCTGTCGAATGGGGATTAAATGTGAGCCTCACGTGGGACAACCTGATTACCCTGTATCTACCCCAGCTCTTAGAACAGTGCTCTGTACATAGTAAGCGCTTAACAAATACCAACATTATTATTATTAAATAGATGCTCAATAAATATTACTTGTACTACTTCTAGTATTACTACTTCTACCTTCTCATTCCTTTCTGGCTTGCAGATTACAGCTGGGAGACCTGTTAAATTAATAACCCAGCATCTATTTCCCCAAATGCCCACCCCTGATCTCCTGTCAGTAAATATACATTTATTATACAATGAACAAGCTTAATTTGGGGACTAACTGGCCCCCAGGAACAGAATCTGCTGTAGCACCGAAGTCTAATGACAAGTCTGCTGACATTTCTCCCATATAAGAGGGAAATCATGTGGAAAATTATTTTTCCTGGAGCCTTGTCATTAAAGTTGAAGGCTGAATTAGAAGTGTGGGGGGGATGGGAGGTAAAATTCAGTTTTCAAAGGGAAGAAGCAGGCCCCACAGCCCCTAGCCTATTACCTGATCTCTTGAGCACTGTGTTGTCTTGCCCTTCTCCCCAGTGATAATGATAATAATAATAGTGATATTGGTATTTGTTAAGCACTTACTATGTGCCAAGCACTGTTCTAAAGTGCTGGAGTAGATACAAGGTATTCAGGTTGTCCCATGTGAGGCTCACAGTCTTAAATCCCATTTTACAGATAAGGTAACTGAGGCACAGAGAAGTTAAGTGGTCTGTCCAAGGTCACGTAGCAGACAAGTGGTGCAGCCGGGATTAGAACCCATGTCCTCTGACTCCCAAGCCCATGCTCTTTCCGCTAAGCCATGCTGCTTCTTTATTCCTCAATCCTCAATCCCCATCTCTCTACCTGAGTTGTGCCATTGGAACTTCTCTTTTTCATCTGGGGACTTCCTGCTCAGAAGGGCTAGGATTTCCTCCTCCCTGATGGGGATAGGAAAACCCATGGATGGTGATTGAGATCCCTGCTCCCTGGAGAGATAATAATAATAATGGCATTTGTTAAGCACTCACTATGTGCCAAGAACTGTTATAAGCACTGGGGTAGATACAGGGTAATCAGGTTGTCCCATGTGGGGCTCACAATCTTAATCCCTATTTCCTAGATGAGGTTACTGAGGCCCAGAAGTGATATGGCTTGCCCAAGGTCACATAACAGACAAGTGGCAGAGCCAGGATTAGAACCCACGACCTCTAATAATAATAATGTTGGTATTTGTTAAGCGCTTACTATGTGCAGAGCACTAAGCGCTGGGGGAGACATGGGGGAATCAGGTTGTCCCACATGGGGCTCACAATCTTAATCCCCATTTTACAGATGAGGTAACTGAGGCCCAGAGAAGTTAAGTGACTTGCCCACAGTCACATAGCTGACAAGTGGCAGAGCTGGGATTCGAACTCATGACCTCTGACCTCTGACTCCAAAGCCCATGCTCTTTCCACTGAGCCACGCTGCTTCTCTACCCAAGCCCGGGCTCTTGCAGGTACAACAGTCGAAGTCTGTTGGCAGGTATAGTCAGAGCCTAAGGGAGTTTTCTGCTTTCTTTCCCAGTGATTAGTGAACAGTAATAATTAATAATAACAATAATAATTGTGGTATTTGTTAAGTGCTCACTCTGTGCCAGGCACCGTACTAAGCACTGGGGAGGATACAAGTGTGGTGAGTAGGAGTGACTCCATCTTGTAACACAGAAGTCATTTCCTAAGAGACTATTATTTGACCCCAGGAGCAACCAGGTCAAAGGAAGAATTAGAGGAGAAACTGTATTATCTTGCTGAAAAGTTGTGAGGAGGACCTGAATTGCTGAGGAGAAAAGGAATTGTTTTGTAGAGGAGTCTGAGGAGGCCTTGAATCACCCTGCTGGGCAGGAGAAAGACTCCTGAATGGAAAGACAGCTGTGGGGTAGGTGCGGCTTCTCCCGATAACGAGCTGAAGACTGCAGGCAATCAGAACAGTGAATCAGAACTCCCGCTGCAAACCCACCAGAAACAACTGATAGAAGGGGGAAAGAACTGGTCCTCTGGACAGTGGAAAAAAGAAAAAATTTAAGACATGCACTGAGACATCTACTGGGCCCGCGGTCAAAGCACCTAAGAATTGAACCAGGATGACGTGCTGTGGGCGACCGGACTCACTGAAACTCCTGCAGTGTGGGATCAACTTCACAAAACTTGGGGAAAATCAGTTGGATTGGTAACTATAGGTATTGTAATTTGTGTGTATGCTTCTACTCCTTGTTTTTAGTAGGTTAAGTATGAAATAAAGCTTTCTGCTGACTGGAGTGGCAGTTTGATTTCACCCTTTGAACTTGGCACTGAGCACTGAAACTAAAGGAGAGGTAATTCCCCTGTGAGGGACTCATACATTGAGTACCTGAAACTTTAGGGGAGAAAATCCCCAGGGAAGGACTCTTGACAGCAAGCAAATTGGGTTGGTCACAGACTTTGTCCCACATGGGGCTCACAATCTTTATCTCCATTTTACAGATGAACTGAGGCCCAGAGAAGTTAATTGACTTGCCCAAGGTCACACAGCAGAGAAGTGGCAGAGTCATGATTAGAACCCAGGTCCTTTCTGACTTCCAGGTCCATGCTCTATCCTGTAGCCCATGCTGCTTCTCTACACTGAAGTACAGCACTGAAGCCTGGACTTGGTTCTCCCTCCTTCCCCATCGACATTCTCCGTGCTATATGTGAGGGAGCTGTCTTCATTTATAGGCCCTGTTTATCGACAGACAAACCTCCAAACATCTGGGACAGGGTCCTGGTCCCAACTCATAGTGAAAAGAGCCTGGGCCTCAGTGAGAGGACCTGGGTTCTAATCAGAGCTCTGCCACTTGCCTGCTGTGGGACCTTGGGCGAGTCCTTGTCTGTGCCTCTTCCTCATTTGTAATATCTGTTTTCCCTCTCAGACTGTGAATCCTATTTCACAAAGGGACTATGTCTGATCTGATTATCTTGTATCTACCCCTTAGTAGAGTGCTGGGCACATAGAATGCATGTAACAAATACAATCATCCTCATTATCATTAGAAAGCCTAATCAGGAGCCTTCCACTGGAGCCAATCTTGGCAGCTGGGGATTTTCCTTCTATGATTCAGCTATTGGAATTAAAGCTGCCCCAATTTAGCTGTTCCCTAGACTACCACAGGATACTCTACCCTTGGACATAATTGTTTCCACCCTGAACCACTCAGCCACTGAGTGTATCTATCATCACTCATGTGATCATGCAAGGTCCCGCAACTGATTGTTACTGTTTCCTGTATTGATGTTTTAGAACCAGCCTCTCATTTCCCGACCTGAACACCTGCCAGGAGGTTGCTTAAGTGTTTCAGCCTGCATCTGAGGAGGAGGAAGGAGTCAGGGCCATACTAGGTTAATAATAATAATAATGTTGGTATTTGTTAAGCACTTACTATGTGCAGAGCACTGTTCTAAGCGCTGGGGTAGACACAGGGGAATCAGGTTGCCCCACGTGGGGCTCACAGTCTTAATCCCCATTTTACAGATGAGGGAACTGAGGCACAGAGAAGTTAAGTGACTTGCCCACAGTCACACAGCTGACAAGTGGCAGAGCTGGGATTCGAACTCATGAGCCCTGACTCCAAAGCCCCTGCTCTTTCCACTGCGCCACGCTGCAGACTGACTCAGCTCCTAGTCCCAATCAATGAATCAATCATTTATTGAGTGTTTCTTGTGTGCAGAGCACTCTACTAAGCACCTGGGAGAGTACAATACAACAGAGTTGGTAGACAACTTTCCTGTTCACAAAGGTCTCTCTGAAAGGACTATCCATACTGATTGAGCTGTAACGACCCCAGCACTTAGAACAGTGCTTGACACAGTAAGTGCTTAACAAATACCATAAAAAAGGAGCAACGGACTTCAAAGCCCACTATCTCATGGGTGCCCAGACTTGCCTATCTCAACATGCATCATGCTCACTCCCCAGCACTTCAGGCTGGATTTCGTTCCCCTCCTCCACCATTGACATTCTCTGGGCTATCTCTGAAGGAGCTGGCTTCAGGCTAAGGGCCCTGTTCAGTGACAGACAAACCTCCATCACCAGAGGTGCCAGTGACCGCTAGGCCCATTTCCTGGTGGAAAACATGGTCAGAAGTTTGAGAGTTGGTTGCCTTACTTGTCCCCAAAATAAATGAGGTAATTACCATATTTCCAAATGATCTAAGACTGAAAGGGACATATTTTTTAGAGCTGCAGGAGGTTTCCCAATTCAGACGGTGAGAGACGGTATGACAGCAGAAACCTCAGCACCCGATCTGCACTGCTCCTCGTTTGAGCATACACACATGGTTTACAACTATTTCCAGGCAGGAGACCTCACTTCTTCCTTCTATAAATGCCTCTCTGTGTTTGGGATTTTGATGCACCACTAAGAAAAATGCAAAGTGAAGCCTGGATTCCTCTCTATCAGTGAGTATGGAAGTCTGTCCAGCTGTTGTGAAGATGCAAGTGGCTATTACCTGAGGCCCACCAGCTACCAGGCATACAGGAAACCCAAGGAAGAGGACCACAACTCACTATCTCAGAGGAACTGAATATGTGGGGCCGGGGGTTGGGAAGCGCTCTGGTCTTTTCACTACAAGGAGCCACAGCTCTGAGGAGAGGGGAAGTCAAAGCTCTGAAATGAGGAATCCGTAGCTTCAGGGAGGAAATCCTGTATAGAGTTCCAAAAACTGGGAAGAGACTTTGCTGCTTCCGAAGAGTTGGCAACCATGATATGGGCAGAAACACACAGCAACGGGCAGGGGCACCAAGCAACAGGAAAGAGCTAGGAGTAGCTCCAAAGGCTTCTCTCACTGCCCCGGATATTCTATTCGAACCTCTCTGGAAGCTGCTGGTGTTTCCCACTGCCCTACTTCCTTTAGGAATGGATTTCTGGGAGAAGTGTTCCTTCTTTGTAGTTTGAACTTCGATGGGTGGGATTTGGGGAACAACAATTCTGTGTAGAGCTTGTCCACACCCTTACGGTTCAGTTAAGGCCAATCTTGTCCCTACTGACCACTTGTCATTCTTCACAATCTCTTTTTTGCAGGAGTAGGAGCTTGGTCAGAATGCAAGATAAATTTATCTGGTTCAGGGTAGAGTCTGCATTTGAATTTGTATCCTTGTGTTGTTCAGTGAAATCAGCATTCACCAGTTTCTAACTTTAGCAGTCACTTCCATATCAGGCACAGCCAGTTCTCCTACAATGCAGGGATTACAGTTCTTGACGAACCCTGCTTTAAGGAAAAATTACATTCCTTGCATTATGATTCTCATGCCTTGATGGATGCTGCAGGGCATGCACCCAACCATTTCTTCCGACATTTTCAGTGTGTTCTATCTGAACTAATACATGTTGTCAGATGAAAATTCCCCAGATCTGCAATTGTCTTCTTTCCAAACAGAAGACACTCATTCTAGGAATCATTCAGTCAGTCAATCAATCTATCAACCAATGGTATTGGTTTAGAGCTTACTATGTGCCTCTAGAGCACTCAACTTTGTGCTTGAGAAACTGCGCTAGAATAAGTCAACAAAATTCCTGCACTCAAATTACAATCTAGAAGGAACTTGTAATCAAGGAAAACTGATTATTCTTTTTCAGAATGCCAACCTTTCCCCTCGAGGTTGGTTTCAGGTCATTGTTTCAGGAGTTGCTCCAAAAAGAACACTTTGGGGATTTGTGGATGATTCTATTAAATTAAGTCAGGAGGAAAAAATATTTTTTGTGCCATAAAATGAAATGAATTCACAGCTATGTTCCAGGATTTCTTTTAAAGTGCATAGTAGAATCACCAGACTATTACTATAATAATTTGATTTTTATTTATAAACTTAAACCAAGTAGGTACAGTCACATTTGCCTCTGGAGCACAGCCAGAATTTCTTTAAAAGAAATTGCTGTCCACTGATTTCTCCACTGCAAGCATGAAGTGCTAAACCACCTGCACTTTTAAAATAAATTCAAGGGCTAGTAAAGCCAAAGAAGATTTCTTTTCAGGGGAGGGAAAGTTGATTTTCAGAGACCCACATGCTATAAGTTTGATGTGGAAAGTGTGGGCAATGAATGGGAGGATTGCTCCAGAATTCCTGCCCTGGTACCTTCCCAGCACTCATCCGGCATTTACTCTTCAATAGAGAACTTCCATTCTATTCTGTGTTGTGCTTTCTGGTTAAGGGAGGGAGGGGAATACTTGCAGTGGGATCGGATTCCTGGGGAGCAGCTGTTGGCTGTCACTTCTACCACAGCTTTTGATTTCTCTACTGTGGCTGTCTCCACCCACACTGTGCCCCCCACTCATGTGCCACAGCAGACTGATGAGAAGGTGATGAACCAACAGGCACAGAGTAGACAACAGGGTGGTGTCTACTGTGGTCTCCTGGACCACCACCACCTTGAGACCACCTCTAGAGATTACCTCCAGAGGGAAAAAAGGTCCAAAGACTGCTTTTACTTCTGCATTCCCACAAGGAGGGAGCTGGGTGCAAAATGGGGGAGGAGGAACCATAGAACCAGAGATGGAAGCGGAGGCAGGTAACTCTGGGAGTCTTTTGGCCCTCCCTCTGCTGAGTCCTGAACTTAAGAACATGGAGCAAAGATAGGAAGGAAGTTGGCCACAGATGAGGTGGCCACTGACAACAATTGCGGCACCAACTCTGTTGTGTTGTACTTCCCCAAGTGGTTTGCACAGTGCTCTGCACATAGTAAGCACTCACTAAGTATCACTGATAGACTTTGGATACAGGATTCACCTTTGCTGACCTGGAAATAACAGACATACATTTTGTTACATGCAATCACAGGTTACAGAGCAAAACATGATGACCTCATACAAAATATTTAACAGAAATCCACAGAATTTAGAATACATTCTCAGGGCTGCCCAATCTCCCCATTTGCTCCAGAGATATTGCATTCCCCTTCCACATCCCTGTAGACAAGATTACAACTTCTAAGCCATGGGACTTGACTTTGGGAGCCAAGGAGGAAATAGGCATGTTATTCAAAACTGTGTAAAATGTGTCCAGTGCCATACGAGTCCTGGGCAGGGGAAGACCAGCCAAAACTCGATTGTCTGGTACAGGACCATTTGGACAGCCACTCAAACAAAAGAGGAGTCTAAGGAAGCTAGATGTGCTCTGAATGGAAAAAAAACACCCATTGCTCATTAACCTATCCCTACTTCCTTAACTGGCTAATCTTGGATAGTCTGGCGCCTCCGCCCCCACCACCCTGGGCATGGGATTGGGATTCTAGGAGCACTCCCAGCATTCCAGAGCTTCAGGGGCAGGAGAGAGTAGGAAGAGTGGTGGGAGCAGTGCTCTTGGGAAGGTGGGACAAGGTGGTACATAATCCCGGTTGCTGCTTGGTGTACTCCTCTCACTTCCCCCAGATTCAGTGTTGGCTGCCCCGTGGTCCCTACAAGTTTCCCAGGGACTGTCCTACTCTGGAAGGAAGTCAGGGGATGAGATCAATGCTTGGATCTCCTGGAGACACTGGGAAAAAAAACCCTGAGCCTCAAGTCCCCTGCAATCCAAACACAGCTCTAATTGCAACTCCAGCCTAGCCCCCGCTGGCACACTGGGAAGATTAATGAGATGTCTGCTGAACATGCTGAGCTCCTTAGATGAAACTATATTAATATAAACTCAACTCGTTTCTAAACCAAAGTCCCTGTGACTCCAAGAAAATCTAGGTGAGGCTTTCAACTTTATAAACATTAATTTGCTTCCCAAAATCTTGCTCAGTTTTTGGGTGTTAGGAACTTAAAACCACCATTTACCAAATCATTCTTCCTGATGTAGACATTTAACCTTCTAAAATGCATTGAGTAATCATCATATTCAACCATTTTGGTTTAACTTTTCCTCTTCTTTACCAGGATTTTCTGTGCAGGAGTTTCTCAGGAGCAGCCCTTTTGGCAGTGCTTCCAAAGCCCTGAATATTACTAAAATGTAAAGGACAAAGGAGCAATTTTCGCTCCTCCAAAATTGCATTATTGCAGCTCTCTAATTCTGCAATTAAACCAAAAGAAGGTAATGTAACAAATGTTATTCTTTATTCCTGATAGAACTTCTTTCTCTAATCCTGACAAATGAAAACAGTACTGGTTAATTGAATGGAAATCACTATCTCAGCCCAGTTAATTGCGCTGAAAATCACAGACTGTAATTTTTTATATCCCTTAAATAAAAATAAAGGAGAGAAGATTTACTGAGTTCCTTAAGTAGCTATTGGCTGCCATTCAAAATAGCTGTTTTCAACTTTTATAAGCGGCAGATAAGATTTATTAGAAAATTTGAGTTAAATTGGTGATATTAAAAGAACCGCACATTATACATGAGCTGCTTTGTTTTGCACAAAGCAGTTCAAAAAGACATGGAGTGGATTATCAATTATTTGGCAAAGTCAGTGCAGAGCTATGGACCAGCAACACACCTGAAGGTTATTAAACAACCTGAACGGAGGAAATCCTGCACACAATCAATCTCTGTGGTCCCCCAAATTCTGCTACCCAGGCTAGTGCAAGGCAACATTCCATCCAACGAAGGACAGATCCATGGAAGACTGGAAAACAAATCAACAAGGGCAACTCGTCCTATTGGAGACTGGCAATATAGCAACAAACTTCAGACTAAATTAACTTAACTGCTGTTTTAGTGGTCAACCTTATATATGGTTATGAGACCTGAACCTACTATTGATTTTCAAGCAGTTTCATCAGAAACACCTGGCAGTCATAACATACAGCTTGACAGGATTACCAATGATAAGAACCTCGAATGCAGTCAGTTCCATATCATTGGGTCAATGTCCGTTGCAATACAATTTGCTGGCAGGATACAGGAGGAATGTGTATGGCAGGAAAAAGCCTCCAAAGCTTCTGTGTAGTGAATTAAAATATTCATTCATTCATTCAATAGTATTTATTGAGCGCTTACTATGTGCAGAGCACTGTACTAAGCGCTTGGAATGAACAAGTCGGCAACAGATAGAGACAGTCCCTGCCCTTTGACGGGCTTACAGTCTAATCGGGGGAGACAGGCAGACAAGAACAATGGCAATAAATAGAGTCAAGGGGAAGAACAGCTCATAAAAACAGTGGCAACTAAATAGAATTAGGGTGATGTACATCTCATTAAACAAAATAAATAGGGTGGTAAAGATATATACAGTCGAGCGGATGAGTACAGTGCTGAGGGAGTGGGATGGGAGAGGGGGAGGAGAAGAGGGAAGGGGGGAGAAGAAGGTTTAGCTGCGGAGAGGTGAAGGGGGGGTGGTAGAGGGAGTAGAGGGAGAAGAGGAGCTCAGTCTGGGAAGGCCTCTTGGAGGAGGTGAGTTTTAAGTAGGGATTTGAAGAGGGGAAGAGAATTAGATTGACGGAGGTGAGGAGGGAGGGCATTCCAGGACCGCGGGAGGACGTGGCCCAGGGGTCGACGGTGGGATAGGCGAGACCGAGGGACTGTGAGGAGGTGGGCGGCAGAGGAGCGGAGCTTGCAGGGTGGGCAGTAGAGAGAAGGGAGGAGAGGTAGGAAGGGGCAAGGTGATGGAGAGCCTTGAAGCCTAGAGTGAGGAGTTTTTGTTTGGAGCAGAGGTCGATAGGCAACCACTGGAGGTGTTTAAGAAGGGGAGTGACATGCGCAGATCGTTTCTGCAGAAAGATGAGCCAGGCAGCGGAGTGAAGAATAGACTGGAGCGGGGCGAGAGAGGAGGAAGGGAGATCAGAGAGAAGGCTGACACAGTAGTCTAGCCGGGATATAACAAGAGCCTGTAGCAGTAAGGTAGCCGTTTGGGTGGAGAGGAAAGGGCGGATCTTGGCGATATTGTAAAGGTGAAACCGGCAGGTCTCGGTAACGGATAGGATGTGTGGGGTGAACGAGAGAGACGAGTCAAAGATGACACCGAGGTTGTGGGCCTGAGAGATGGGAAGGATGGTCATGCCATCCACGGTGATAGGGAAGTCTGGGAGAGGACCGGGCTTGGGAGGGAAGATGAAGAGCTCAGTCTTGCTCATGTTGAGTTTTAGGTGGCGGGCCGACATCCAGGTGGAAACATACTGGAGGCAGGAGGAGATGCGAGCCTGAAGGGAGGGGGAGAGGACAGGGGCAGAGATGTAGATCTGTGTGTCATCTGCATAGAGATGGTAGTCAAAGCCATGAGAGCGAATGAGTTCACCAAGGGAGTGAGTGTAAATGGAGAACAGAAGAGGGCCAAGAACTGACCCTTGAGGAACTCCAACAGTTAAAGGATGGGAGGGGGAGGAGGCGCCTGCGAAGGAGAGTGAGAATGACCAGCCAGAGAGATAAGAGGAGAACCAGGAGAGGATGGAGTCCATGAAGCCAAGGTGAGATAAGGTGTGGAGGAGGAGGGGTGTGTACTCTGGGCAGGGAGAGCAGAAGAAGAATTTTGATAGTGAGGGACAGTCTCAAACAATGTGATACTTTGTAAGCTGGTTGCTATAAGCTCCTTGAGGGCAGGGAATGTGTCTGTTATATTGTTAATATTGTCTCATATTGTTATATTGTCTGCTGTGTGGCCTTGGGAAAGTCACTTCACTTCTCTGTGCCTCAGTTACCTCATCTGTAAAATGGAGATTAAGACTGTGAGCCCTATGCGGGACAGGGACCGTGTCCAACCCAATTTGCTCATATCCATCCCAGCGCTTAATACAATGCTTGACACATAGTAAGTGCTTAAAGATACCATTATTATTATGGTGATGATGATTATTATTCTCTCCCGAGTGCTTAGTACAGTGCTCTGAAAACAGTAAGTGCTCAATAAATGCAACTGATTGATTGACAGTACCACACTGTTGAAATTAAGAAGCAGACAAGCCATCCTGGAGTGCAGTGATCAGGAGAGGAGTTGCTCTCATCAAGCATAAAATTTAGGAACAAAAAGAGATGAAGAAAAGCTGTGTGACCTAATGGGACCAGCATGGACCTGGGAGTCAGGGGAGCTAGAATTTTATCCTGGATCTATCACTTGCCTAATGGCAAGTCACTCAACTTCTCTGTGTCTCAGTTCCTTCGTCTGTAAAATGTGAATTCAATACCTGTTCTCCATTTGCCTTAGAATTTGAGCCCATGAGAGACAGGGACTGTCCCATCTGATTATCTTTGATCTACCCCAGGACACAGTTCAGTGATTGGCACCTAGGTTTTCTTAACACACACCACAGTCATTTTTATTATTATTAATAAGGGTGAGATTTTAAAACAAAAATAACTGTTTCAAATGGTAAACCCATCAGGTTTACCAATTAATCAATTGCTCACAGATCTTTTTAACCACACCAGCATACATAGACAGAATCTTACTGCTAGTGGCTTCCTCTCCAAATATTCCTAGCCCCTTTGTGAGTCAACAGCCCTGAGCATCTATAATGAAAATGATAAAGTTACTGCTTTCTTAGTAACACCATTACTATTAATAGTGTATGTGACTTTTGACATATTCAGTAACATTAACAAAGTCACTCAACCAATGTCATTGCAATGTTCTGTGAATGTGGGCAAGTTTGGATGTGAAAAAACTGTTAATGAGAATGTGATTCTGTCCCTGGATAAGCAACTGCTTTTGTATGGGGCATGAATGTAAGCTCTCTGAGGGCAGGAATCATGTGTACCTACTAACTCTACTGCACTGTAGTCTCCCAAGAGCTTAGTACAGAGCTCACACTAAGTGCTCAGTTAATACACTGATTGATTTTTTAGATTTCATTATTCAGACAGAGGCAGGGTAATTTAAAGTACATATGAAAAATGTATTTGTATATGCAGGACATCTCTGAATATCATTTATCTATAGTAGGTTCACAGGGACTTTTGACTCACTTTTGACTCTTTAACTGAACAATTGCTAGAAGACTGTCCTATTTAATTTAATTCAATACCCATCAAAGCTAATTAACATTGATTTAACTCTGGGGTTGGCTACCCAGATTGTACAGTTAATGAACCTGGCCTTGCTAGCGGGAAAGGGGTAAGTGACTCATTTTTGGAGAATCATTAACTCTTTCTGACCCCTAAGGAAGACGGTTTGAGTAAATTCTCCTGCATAAGGCTCAATCTGGGTAAAAAGACTTGTAAGGAGAAAAAGCCTAATCAATGCTTTATGGAATAAAGGCAGAGAGAAAATGGAGAGAAAGGCAGAGCCCCACATGTCTCAGGAGTCAGGGCTACAGAAAGAATGAAGAAGAGGTCTTGAACACTTCTACATCTAGCCATGGGGAAATGAGGGTGAAGGAAACTGGGCATCACTATCATCAGGCAAAATAAACTAAAATACAATTGACAGTGATGGAACTATTTACATGAAGAACCACTGTGAGATGCCAGCCACTTCTTGAGAGTGAATTGAGAGTTTTAGCACTAGGGTCTTATTTTCAAAGCGCTGGGGAACTCAGTAGGGACAATCAGTAGCACCCAATAATTCTCTGGCAGACTGTTGCTATAATTCCATAAATGTGGTACCTTCTTGAAAAGGCACAGAAAGCATTCAAGGTTCTGCTAACTGGTCCTGCAAACTGTGAGCTTGCTGCTGAGATTGGGAGAGAAGGCCAAATGCCAGAACAAATACCTGTGGCCTTGTGAATAAAGCATGGGCCTGGGAATCAGAAGGATATAGTTTCTAATCCCGGCTCCACCACTTGTCTGCTATGTGACCTTGGAAAAGTCACTTAACTTCTCGTTGCCTAAGTTACCTCATATGTAAAATGGGGATTAAAACTGTAAGCCCCATGTGAGACATGGACTGTGGCCAAAACTGACTACCTTGTATCTACCCCAATTCTTAGAACAGTGTCTGGCACATAGTAAAAGTAAACGCTTAACAAATACCATTAAAAAAAAACAGAAACAGAAAAAAATACATCTGTAGGCTCGGTTCTCAACAACTGCAGACTATAACCTCTGGACTGTAAGCTCACTGTGAGCAGGGAATGCATATATTGTACTCTTCCAAGCATTTAGTACAGTGTTCTGCACCCAGTAAGCACTCAATAAATACAGTCGACTGATTGACTGGCTATATAAAATCCAGAGCTAAGTCGTCCACTAATTGCTGATATAGTCCAGGATCAGAAAGTCCCAGCCAACATTCTGTCCAAACTGGCACAGGGAAATCAATTCTCTCCCATCCTCTCCTCCTCCCCTCAGATGATTCAGTTCTGGCTCTACCCTGTTCGGAGTAGTTTTCCTCCTTCCAAACTCTCTCCTAGGCCACTAGGCCCCTCCTCACCTACCTTCTCTAAACCCCAGTTATTAAAAAAATTAAAATGACAGGGTGCCTTCCTCATTCAAGAGTCCAGCTAAGCTCATATTGTTTCCAGCCCCAGCTGGTCTGTAGCAGAGAGAGAATGCATGGAGATGGTGTGGGGGGAACAATACTGTGGCATCGTTACTCCCCACTGTGGAGGCAGAAAGCTTCTGGAGGGGAAGGAGAGCAGAGGAGAGAGGGACGTGGCAAATTTGGAGGCCCCACTAAGGGATTGAAGCTTCTGGGGTTCCAGGGCTTGAGAGGGAGGCTGCAGCATCTGTAACTCCAAGGCATGAGGAAAGCATTAGATCACTGTAACTGGAACAGGAAAACAACAAATCATACTGAAATCTCCGGGAAAGGTGTCCCACAGTGATATGGTTCACAATTCCCCCTTAATTGTGAGAAACATCTTAAATACAAATCCTGGGGTATGCCTATAATCTTCTCAATTTCAGTATTGAAGGGCCCTGAAGACCTCCAGGAGGAAGGTCCATAAAGAAGGGGGCAACAAATAAAACCAGTGTTTAGCTAAAATCTTTCCTAGGGGAACCTGCACATTCCTTCTTGAGTCTGTGGAGGTTGGGAGCCTATGTGGTTCATGACTTGGGTGCTGCCTTCAACAAATTGATTTCATAGCTTAGACTCTCCATGATGATTAAAAGGAACTTTTCAAGATGTGACCTGTTCCACCCTGAAATCCGTGAACATTTTGGTTGATTTGGCTGAATAATCCATTCGACATACTTTTGTTTCCAATTCCCAAGTCCAGATGAGAGACAGTACTAGAGACTTACCGGCCCAAAGGTGTTACTGTCAAAGCTGTGTCCATGGTGGTCTCCTTCCACCCAGATGTGGCCACGTGGGACTTTTACAAACCGGTTTTTGTGTCCCATGGTTCTAAAAACAGATGGAAAACAGGGACATTGAGTGAATACTCACAATCACACGCTCATTTTTGCTGCCCTTGATTTGTTCTTGTCTCTCACCACTGATATATTGCTCAAATCCACCCCCTTCTTGCCCATCAGGCCACTGCTCTCCCTATCTTCAAAACCCTTCTTAAATTATATCTTTTCCAGGAGGTCTTCCCTAACTAATCTCTCATCTTTTCTGTCTTTACTCCTCCTATCATCATTTCAGCATTTATGCATCACCTAAGCGATCCATCCAAAATATTACCACATTAATCCAATCACTTACCCTATCCCACCTTCATTACTCTATCAGCCTCCTTGATGGCCTCCCAGCCTCCTGTCTCTCCCCACTCCAGTCTATACTTCACCCTGATGCCAAGATCACTTTCCCACAGAAATGCTCAGGTCATGTTTCCCCTCTCCTCAAGAGCCTCGAGTGGTTGCCCATCCACCTCTGCATCAACCCAAAACTCCTCAGCATTGACTTAAAAGCACTCAATCACCTTGCCCCCTTCTACCTCACCTCACTACTTTCCTACTACAACCCAGCCCACAAACTTCGCTCCTCTAATGCTAACCTACTCGCTGTACCTCAATGCCTACCTCTTGCCCACATCCTGCCTCTGGCCTGGAACACCCTGCCTTCTCATATCTAACAATTACTCTCCCTTCCTTCAAAGCCTTATTGAAGGCACATCTCCTCCGAGAGGCCTCCCTTGACTAAGCCCTCCTTTCCTCTTCTTCCACTCCGTTCTGTATCTCCCTGACTTGTTCCCTTTCTTCATCCCACTCCCAGACCCACAGGACTTATGTACATATCTGTAATTTATTTATTTATATTAATGTCTGTTTTCCCCTCCAGACTGCAAGTTAATTGTGGCCAGGGAATATGCTGATTATATTGTATTCTCCCAAGCATTTTGTACAGTGGTCTGCACACAGTAAGTGCTCAATAAATATGATTGACTGACTAGCTAATAAGGCTTTGAAGGTAGGGGAGTGGCATCACAAGAGAAGTAACCAGGCCAGAAGTCCAGACAGACTTGCCCAAGTTAGTTACAGAAGGACACATTCCAAGCTGAAATTTCCTGGAGCTGAAATGCCTGTGGACAGGCAGTCCTCATTGCTAATTATATACCTCTCCTGGTATGCCAGCACCCAACCACAGCCCCTAAGGAAAAGCAGATCTGGGAGGACTCCGATTTCCTATTGAGATGCTTATCCATTTTAATTTTAATTTGTATCATAGATTGAAAAAAATAGTTTTGATTCTAATAAACCCAGCAACCAACAGTCAGCACTTTCCATTTTCCACTTTCCATTTAGGCTCTGTTGTTCAAAGAGCCAGCATATGAGCTGAGGAGAAATGGAAATGGCCTGATTGATCTCTGAGGGGTTTAAATTACTCAAAAGTCCACTCCAAAGCTCACACCAGTACCTGCTTTATTTTCTAAATCATTTCACTTCGTAAATGGGGAGGAATGTCCTCTTGAAACTTCAAAGAAGGTTGAAGGAGAAAGCTGAGCAGTGCTTCATCCAGAAGCAACTACAGGATGGATAAAACCCGGAAACTTGCCCAGTGCCTCTGCTTCCAGGTGTGGGACCAACTGAGAGGGAATCACTGGCAAGGGGAATGTCACCCTTTAACTCCCCCTGTTGAGTGCGAAGCCCGGCTGTGTTGTGCCAGGTGGGAAGTGGCACAGGTTTGGGAGTCAGAGGTCCTAGGTTCTAAGTCTCAGCTTCAACACATGACTGATGCGCAACCTCGGGCAAGTCACTTCACTTCTCTGAGATTCAGTTTCCTCATCTGTTAAATGGAGATTCAATTCCTGTTTTCCTTCCCTCTTAGACTGAACCCCAAGAGGTATAGTGATTGTGTCTGTTCTGATTATCTTCTATCTACTCCAGCATTTAATATAAGTTTTATGATTATTATTACTCATGCCTACTCCTATCCGGGGTTGCCCACTTCGAGCCAGGGACCAGGGGCCCTCCTTCTTAGTATATTTTAAATTTGGTTCCTAGATCTGCAGATGCAATCAGGGTCAGGCCAGCTCATACCTGCCCACTGAGATACAGCGAGCTTTTTTTTAATGGTATTTGTTAAGTGCTATGTACCAGTCACTGTACTAAGTGCAGGGGTAGATACAAGTTAATCAGATTGCACATAGTCCCATATGGGACAGACATACAGCGAAGCCAGGATTAGAAGCCAGATCCTTATGACTCCGAGGACAGCACTCTATCCACTAAGCCTCGGTGTGTGTATATATATGTGTATGTGTTTGTGTGTGTTGGGACCGGGGAAAGGAGGAGCAAATTAGTCTCCCTATCATGACCTTCTTTGCCCCACAGGAACTCCATCAAGCCCATGGCTAGCAGAGGGGATTGTGTATCCTCTGTTTCCCTTAGCAGTGCTACCTTAGCCCCACTCTTGCGGCTCTCTGCTGGGAAGCACTGGTAAGAGAAACAGCACGGCCTAGTGGAAAGAACATGGGCCTGGAAGTCAAAGGAACTGGGTTCTAATCTCCCACATCTGCTGGGTGACCTTGGGCAAGTTACTGAACTTCTCTGGGCCTCAGTTACCTCATCTATAAAATGGAGATTAAATGTGTGAGCTCTATGTGGGACAGAGACTGTGTCAGTCTTTGCACAAAGTAAGCACTTAATAAATATGATTGAATGAATAACCTCAATAAATTGTGTCTACCTCAGTGTTTATAGAACAGTGCTTGGCATATAGTTAGAGTTTAACAAGTACCTTAATTATTAGTAGTAGTACACAAGCACACGTACATACTTCATTGGCCATCTCAATTGCTTGCTCTCTGCTCCCTTACACAGGTGAAGACTGAATGAATTAACCCACAGTACAGGGCTTGCAAAATGGCAGCTCCTCCTTTGGAAGAATCTGTCCCACAGTTTTCCCAGATGAGAACTAGCATTAAAAATGACTGTGGCAGTCGACATTTCATCCAAGATTTATTCTCTTGAATAAATCCAACCAATAAATAAATCTCCCTGAAGCTATAGGTTATAGTTATCAAAATATCTTTACGACGATAACTGAGACAGCTTTCTTTGTTTTGACGCTGTTAAAAATTCTACAGAAATGAAAACGGAGGAGCAGGGCCTTTGCTCAGGGCATTGGAATGCAATCGTTTCCCAGAAATAATATTGAAAGGCAGAATGTATTAATGAACTACTCCAGAGCATGACAGAACTCATCTCCATCCCTGCTTGGTCCCCCAGGTTTTCTAAGAATTACGAACAATATTTATCACCAACACAAAATCCTGCTCATTGGGTTTCTGCTCCAGTTGGCGCCTTATCAAAATTTATTATTAAGGGAGCATTAGGGACCCTGGTTGCATTTAATGAAAACAAACAGTGAAACTTTGTCACAAATCTTGGACACACCTGAGAGACCTTCAGAGCCAGAAATGTAGATTTCCCCCAATTTGAGAATGTCCTACCACCAGCATATTCATCACCACAGTTTTCTCCAACTGAGCATCGAGAAGAGGCCCCAGCCAGGCTGCTATGAGGGTCAGGTCAGATTGGCAACTGCCTTGGGCCTGGAGCCTGTGGACACACTCCTGGGGACATTTTGGCTCTACACCTCATTCATTTGGGGAAACTGTTCTTCTGAGGACATTTGGACAAGTGCCCCTTCAGGCTGTTTACCCAATCAGGGAATCAAGGAAGAGACCAGGATAGTCCAATCCTGAACAGAAAGCCAGGGTACAGCTGCTCCTTAGTGACATTCGGTGTTTGCCAAGATATTGCCTATCAGAGAGCAGGGCAGGGGATAGCTAAGGGCCTAGAATATCTTTGCAAATTGTTTGGCTTCAGATTTCTGTTTATCTCATAATCCCTTTCCTTGAAAGTTAATTGCTGTCCTACACAGGAATTTATCGTGTGCAGAAGGGCAGGTGCAGAAAAGCAGAGGACTGGAAGGGTGTGTGTGTGGACACCTGTGTACGTATGTTTATGAGACTATTTTTCTGAATAAGTAGGGCTGCTCTTTTGTGTGGGTGTGTAGGTGTGTATACTGCACTTTTCTGTGTGGGGCAAAGAGGGGGGAAGAAATGAATGAGGATGGTATGCCAGAACAGCCACAGGTCCAGATATTCATTCATTCAATAGTATTTATTGAGCGCTTACTATGTGCAGAGCACTGTACTAAGCGCTTGGAGTGAACAAGTCAACAACAGATAGAGACAGTCCCTGCCGTTTGACGGGCTTACAGTCTAATCGGGGGAGACAGGCAGACAAGAACAATGGCAATAAATAGAGTCAAGGGGGAAGAACATCTCATAAAAACAGTGGCAACTAAATAGAATCAGGGTGATGTACATCTCATTAAACAAAATAAACAAAATAAATAGGGTCTTAAAGATATACAGTCGAGTGGATGAGTACAGTGCTGAGGGGGTGGGATGGGAGAGGGGGAGGAGGAGAGGGAAAGGCGGAGAAGAGGGTTTAGCTGTGGAGAGGTGAAGGGGGGGTAGAGGGAGCAGAGGGAAAAAGGGGGGAGCTCAGTCTGGGAAGACCTCTTGGAGGAGGTGAGTTTTAAGTAGGGATTTGAAGAGGGGAAGAGAATTAGATTGACGGAGGTGAGGAGGGAGGGCATTCCAGGACCGCGGGAGGACGTGGCCCAGGGGTCGATGGCGGGATAGGCGAGACCGAGGGACGGTGAGGAGGTGGGCGGCAGAGGAGCGGAGCGTGCAGGGTGGGCAGTAGAAAGAGAGAAGGGAGGAGAGGTAGGAAGGGGCAAGGTGATGGAGAGCCTTGAAGCCTAGAGTGAGGAGTTTTTGTTTGGAGCGGAGGTTGATAGGCAACCACTGGAGGTGTTTAAGAAGGGGAGTGACATGCGCAGATGGTTTCTGCAGAAAGATGAGCCAGGCAGCGGAGTGAAGAATAGACTGGAGCGGGGCGAGAGAGGAGGAAGGGAGATCAGAGAGAAGGCTGACACAGTAGTCTAGCCGGGATATAACAAGAGCCTGTAGCAGTAAGGTAGCCGTTTGGGTGGAGAGGAAAGGGCGGATCTTTGGCGATATTGTAAAGGTGAGACCGGCAGGCCTTGGTAATGGATAGGATGTGTGGGGTGAATGAGAGAGACGAGTCAAAGATGACACCGAGGTTGCGGGCCTGAGAGACGGGAAGGATGGTCGTACCATCCACGGTGATAGGGAAGTCTGGGAGAGGACCGGGCTTGGGAGGGAAGATGAGAAGCTCAGTCTTGCTCATGTTGAGTTTTAGGTGGCGGGCTGACATCCAGGTGGAGACGTCCTGGAGGCAGGAGGAGATGCGAGCCTGAAGGGAGGGGGAGAGGACAGGGGCAGAGATGTAGATCTGCGTGTCATCTGCGTAGAGATGGTAGTCGAAGCCGTGAGAGCGAATAAGTTCACCAAGGGAGTGAGTGTAAATGGAGAACAGAAGAGGGCCAAGAACTGACCCTTGAGGAACTCCAACAGTTGAAGGATGGGAAGGGGAGGAGGCGCCTGCGAAGGAGACCGAGAATGACCGGTCAGAGAGATAAGAGGAGAACCAGGAGACGACGGAGTCCGTGAAGCCAAGGTGAGATAAGGTGTGGAGGAGGAGGGGATGGTCGATGGTTTGACTTGAGTGACCTCGATTGTATCTGCTGGAGACACACTGAGCAACAGGTCTCCCAGATTCTGCTTGTTCTGATCATTTGGAGTACTTGCTCCCAGAACTTTTGCCCACGCCAGCATGAAAGTCTAAAAAACTTCATGCTAAAGTGACCCATGAGGAATCGGGGCTAGGAGATTGCCACTTCATGTGTGTCATCTGATTGGTTCAGCAGTCTCCTTGATTGATAGCTATTGCTGACTATGCCCCATCTTGACCACTAGCTCCCTACTGCCTACTCAAATATCATACTGCCATTACTCATATCCTCCGCATTCCTTCCTCTTCCACTTCTGCTACCCAGACACATAGAGAAGCATGTGTTCTTGCATGCATAATAGCGCACACACACACACACACACACACACACACAAATACACACTGGCAGGTATCTATAGATAGATGGGCAAATGGAATAGATAGGCAAATATATAGACAGATGCTATAGATACATGGGCAAATGGAAGGTGTGTACGTAACCGTGTACAGACACACACCAAATCCAATTTGGCAAAACTCCAGGTTTGGATCCTGGCACCAGGAATCCCAGTGGTCTCTGCAAAGATCCAGACACATACAGAATGCAAAACCTCTCAAAGAGTGGGGGGCTGCAGCGACCCATTACAAACTTAACTCTTTGGGGACAGAGCAGCCCCCCACTAGATATTGAGCTGTGCTCCCTTAAAGGTGAAAGCCCTCTGTCATACTCTAAATCAAGCCTTGGGCTAGAGACCTGGACCATCTGTTCTCAAACAGGGTTTTAATTTTCAAGATAATTTCAATGCTGAACTGCTTTGAGCCAGATCAATAAATCATTCATGCATGGAAGCAGAGCACCAGACATCAGAAGTTCCAGATCGGTTAATGGCCGCTGTTTGTTTTTAATTACCACTGTGAAGTCGTTTTCTGTTTTTCTAAGAAGATCAAAAAAATAAGCTGTACCCATCTCCTCCTCAAACACTACAACAAGACCTGCTCCACAATTAAAACTGGTCAATTAGTTCTTGACACCACTGCTTTCTCGGGTGATCTTCCTGGCTGAAAATACCCTGTGGCTGTGGGGAAGTGACAGGGAACAGACTACATGGACTTAATTGTTAACAAGGTGCTTTCTGCAGATATAGCCAAACACCATTTGTGCATTTCTCTAAGCGAGGCACGGTGGGCAGACCCACTGAAGGAAAACAATTACCCATTTATCCCTTCCAACAATCATGTTAGGCAGAATCATCAGCCAAACTGAAACATTTCATCCAGGCTGAAATGGAAAGTTCAAAGTCAAGCACATTTCCTTCAGCAAAACTCTGCAAGAAAACACAATCCATATTGAGATTCTGTGTCATACAACTCCCAGTTTTGGTGTAATTATAGCAAGCGACAGAATCAGCTTGCTCTCTACACACACGGCTAACAAGCCATGAAGATTTAAATCCCTGACAAATCCCTGTCTGGGCAGTGAGCAGCCATCCAATTTGATGTTGGATGGGGTCGGGGCCATGGTGGGGGTGGAAAGAATAGGGTGGGAGTGTGGGGAACAGATGGACCTCGGATTTCTGGGATGTGTTACCCAATTCTCAAAGGCTCGTAATGACATTCTTAGTCTTCCAGTGGTTTAAAGTCCCCAGTGACCTTAATAATGTATGAGCTAAGCGCAGTTACCTGTTTTCCTCTTGTCCCCTGAAATCATTCTACTTTTTTCCTGGGCCAAAGCTTTACTTCCACTGTGACCTTGAATTGTACTGTCCTATCTCCTGAAGCCTCCTGACTTCCACCCAGAAACAATCACATTGACCTGGGAAACTCCCAATGGGAGAAGGGCATGCTCCTCAGGCTGAGGATCTCTGAGGCACCACATCTAAACCTGATGCTCCCTCAGGTCCTGGCTTCAGCCCATAAGTGATCATATCGGTCCATATCTCACCACTTTTAGAATGCTGGGAAGCTGCACGATCTCAGGATCAGGGACTGGACACTGTGGCGACTCTCGATCAGGAACTAAAAACTGCAGTCACTCAAGACAAGGCTAACATACATGGAAACAGAGGCACGTAGCTCAATGTCTGCTATTCACAAGTGTGGCCACTGGCCATATTATCCATCATGCCAACATTCCCTCCCCATTCTCTGCTTTCCCGCTGCTGTGTCAAACTGAATTCAGTGAAGGAGCAGCATCTCTTGTAGCATTTGTGGCTCCTCCAAGCAGCAAAAAGCCCCTGCCCAAGGCAGATTCCTGGTCTGGAAGGACTGATTGACAAATGGTAGTTGTACTATCTGGCCAGCTGAGGTCTCTATGGGCCCCCACCTGGCTGATCAGCAGGTGCAAAGGAAGAAGAAGCAGCAACGGCTGGTTATGGGGTGGGTTCAAGACAAAGAGGCTTGAACCCTTCTGCTGAGCCTCACTAAGTCTATCTGTTAGGGGTAGAGGGGCCCAGGTACAAGTTAGGGATGGTCTGCTAACGTCATAGATTTCAATAAAATTAAGTCAGCTTAGCCTGAACCACAGGTTTTCAGGAATCCAGGGACCAAAAGCAGGTAACTGGGTGAAACATGACTGCTTTGTTGTTACCCGACTAGGAATCCTCATTTTCCTCTGTTCCAAGCTCTCTCCCATCTCCACCCAGAGAAGAAATCAGCCATTTCTGAGAGAGAATACATTTCAAATCAATCTGAGGCAGGGATTGCATTTCTCAGGAAAAGAACTGCTGAAAAACTTTATATTAAAAAAGAACTGGGGAGATTTTTCAGAGCTTCAGGCAAGGTGAGAAGGTATTTGCCTTCCCCAGCCCCAGCCATACTTTAGTATTCTCTACTCGGGTATGCTGACTCCAAAACTCTATAGATTGGGATCAGCATAATGGGAGCCAGAGTAAAGACTTCACCAATTCAGAGGAACATGGGCGTGTTGGAATCTTAGTAGTGCAAACCTGCACTCCTGCAAACCGCTTTCCATCTAGAATGTGTGCTTGTGAATGCCTTTTGCTGTACAAAGCTCCCTAACTCCTTCTCCTTTCAAAAGCAGATAAGATATTACAGAATACCCAGAGTCTTTCTATTTGCCAAACTCCTCAGCTGAGGCACGCATGGGAAATCAAGTAAACTATATTTCTTTGTGGCTGCTGCTGGTGACACAAAGGATGTTCCAGAGGGAATTTGAGGAGATAATCGAGCCAACATCTTTCATGTGTATTTCTGAAATCCCCCGGTTCAAAGGAACACTCATCCCTAAACATTCTACTAACTCGAAATATACAGGCAGCCGTTGCTAGGTGATCAGAGGAAGTCTATTTCATTCATTTAAATTAAAAGTCAAATTGCCCAATCATCTCAATCAGGCCCCAAGTTCATTTTAACAGCTAGCCTCAACCCTCTCCACTAGTCCAGCTCAGTTGCTGTTAGCAACAGATCTACCTACCCAGGGGATGATGGAAAACTTGTGATTAAGTCAGTTGTGTATGCTGATATGAGTTTGAGAATTCCACCCTGGAATATGAACTTTAAAAAACCCTGAGAGTCCTTTAGTTTTGAGTTCAACACTTAGCACTTAAAACATCTTGCTGCACTTTTATACGTATCAGTTAACATACTCTGTTCTTTGAGCACTTCTCCCTCTAATATGTGAATTATTTTGTGTCAGTCTTCCCTATTAAATTATAAAGTCCTTTTGGGTGGGGATCATGTCAATCAATCAATGAATCAAATTTATTCAGTGCTCTCTGTGTGCAGAAAACTGTACTAAGCACTTGGGAGGGTACAATATAATGGAAGTGGTAGACATGCTCCTTGCCCACAATGATCTTACAGTCTAGAGGGGGAGACAGGCAGTAATATAAATACATGAATTATGAATATTTTTCATAACTCCTGTGAAACTAAGGGAGGGGTGAATAAAAGGTGCAAATCCAAGCGCAAGGGCGACACAGAAGGGAGTAGGAGATGAGGAAATGAGGGCTTAGGCAGGGAAGGCCTCTTGGAGGAAATGTGCTTTTAATAAGACTTTGAAGGTCGGGAGAGTGATTTTCTATTAGAAATGAAGAGTGACGAAGTTCCAAGACAGAGGCAGGATGTGGGTGAGAGGCTGGCGGCAAGGCTGACAAGATCTAGATACAGCCAAACTGTTACCATCACTCATCCTATCCCTCCTGGTTTACTGCATCAGCCTCCCTGCTGACCACCCAGCCTCCTGTCTCTCCCCACTCCAGTCCATACTAAATTCTGCTGCCTGGCTCATTTTTCTACAAAGACGTTCAGGGCATGTCATCCCACTCTTCAAAAAACTCCAGTGTGGTTGCCCATCCACTTCTTCCTCACCTTTGGTTTTAAAGCCCTCTATCACCTTGACCTCCTCCTACCTCATCTCACTTCTCTCTTCTACAACACTGCCCAAACACTTCACACCTTTAGTGCTAACCTTTTCACTGTGCTTTGATCTTGCCTGTTTTATCAACGACCCCTAGCCTATGTCCCACCTTTACCCTGGGACGTCCTCCCCCTTCAAATCCAACAGACAATTACTCTCCCCCGGCTTCAAAACCTTACTGAAGGCATATCTCCTCCAAGAGATCTTCCCAGATTAAGGCCCATTTTTCCTCATCTCCCACTCCCTTCTGTGTCGCCCTGACTTGCTCCCTTGGCTCTTCATCCCTCCTGGCTCCATAGAATTTGTGTACATATCTGCAATTTTATTTATGTGTGTTGATGTCTCCCTCCCCCACTCTAGCTTGTAACCTTGTTTTGGGCAGGGGGTGTGTCATTTTATTGTTGCACTATACTCTCCCAAGTGCTTAGTACAGTGCTCTACATACAGTAAGCACTCAATAAATACGAGTGAACGAATGAATGAATGAACCAAGGTAACAGTGAGTAGGTTGGCATTAGAGGAGCAAAGCATGTAGGCTGGATTGTAGAAGAAAATCAGAGAAGTGAGGTAGGAAGAACCAAGGTGACTGAATGCTTTAAAACCAACTGTAAGGAGTTTCTGTTCGATGCCGAGGTGGATGGGCAACCACTAGAGGTCCTTGAAGAATGGAGAAACATGAACAGAACAGGTTGTTGAAAAATGATGGGGGCTTCAGAGTATGGACTGAAGTGGGGAGAAACAAGATGCAGGGAGGTCAGAAGGAAGCTGTTGTGGTAATCAATGCAGGAGAGGATAAGTCCTTGGATTAATGTGATAGCAATTTGGAAGGAGAGGAAACGGCAGATTTTAGTATTTTTAAGAAGGCAGAACTGACAGGATTTTGTGCCAGATTGAATATATAGTTTGAATGAGAGAGATTAATCAAGGATAACACCAAATTCTTCTAGCGCTACTGTGCTGCAGTGTTCTGCTCAATAAATACTTTTGATTGACATGCCCTCTGGCTTGTTCAGAGGTCAGGTGTCAGTTACTTGGGATCGTGCAAGGAACTCCTCCAAGAGTGGTGGAGAGAGGAATTTATGGGGTAATCCCTTCCTAACGATCTCCTAGAATTTCCCAGGTACAAGGAGCTTCTGAAAAGAAGTAAGTTCTGGAAGTCAAAATGGAAAGGCAGCCAAATGAAAAGGCAAATCCAAGGTGGAGATGTTTAGCCTGACTGCTCCTCTCACTGAGTTTAGTAAGAGTTTCCAGCCTCAGACTAAACCAAGCAGGGTTTGGGAGGAAATCTATAGAAGCAGCATGGCCCAGTGGACAGGGTATGGGCCTGAGAACCAGGAGGTCTGGTTTCCAATGTCAGCTCCACCACTCAACTGCTGTGGAACCATGGATAAGTCATTTAACTTCTCTGTGCCTCAGTTCCTCATCTGTAAAATGGTTATTCCCTCCTACTTACACTGTGTGCCTCATCTGGCACAGGGACTGAGGCTGACCTGATTATCTTGCATCTAACCCAGGGTTTGTTACAGCACTTGGGGCATAATAAATAATAACAAATACCAGTTATCCTTATTTTGAACATATGCAAATATATGATAAATAGCCAATATTTGTTGACTGGCAGTTTTCATTTTCCAATGAGAAGGAAGCAATATAAAATTGTCCTTTAGACAATACATAAGCTTTTGCAGGCAGGGAATATGTCTATTTATTATTGTATTTTACTCTCCCAAGTGTTTAGTACAGTGCTCTTCCCACTGTAAGCACTCAATAAATATGATTGAATGAACGAATGAATGAATTAGCAGCCATGAGCCTCAGTTGTGAAAGAAATCTCTTCAGCTATGCATTGATTTGAGATGCTCAGTTAACGGATAGACCAAGGTCAAGAGAGGTATTCCTTCTCCAGAAACACTAATCAAAAGGTGATGATGCATTTTAGGGGGGCAAAAAGAAGCTTCTTCTCAATTAAATGTCGGGATAGAGTTATCCAAGGATACAAGAAACCAAAATTCCATGGCCAACTTGCTCAGTTCATTCATCCAATGCAGGGAACATTTAGGGATAGCAACACAGCACTCTACAATGCTACATTAAAGCCTTCAAACGTGTCTTCTCACATCAGTACACAGGAGAAGCAAACAAAAGCTCAAACTAAAAGGGACAAGAAAAAGCTTTAACAGGGAGAATTTTTCTCAGTGCCTTTTTTATCTTTAGTTCTGCCTGGCTATTTCCTTAAGCCCGGAATTAAGGCCGCCAGGACAACAAAAAGAGAATCGAGGTGAAAAGAAACCCCAATTTCTGGGGCCAGAGTTCCCTGGTCTTAGCACCTGGAAATAGATGCGAGCTTATTTCAAAAGGGATGAATCTATTTGAATAATTCATGCCTAGCTCATGGAAGGGATAGAAATATCACCTCCCTGACCTAGCAGTGAAGAGCAATGCAGTCAGATGCTGAGCCCAGGGGTGGTTAGATGCCAGGAAGACCTGAGCACATTGCTCCACCCCTGGCAAAGAAGCAAAAACAAGCAATGGGCATCCAGTCTTTGCCAGTGGGAAAGTAACTCAGAGGCCCATATCCTGCTTGTCATTTCCCCGCACTACCACAAGGTACGTGGGAGTAATAGTCTTAATAGCAGCAGCAGCAGTAGTAGTAATAGTATTAATCCAATAATAATAGTAATGGTATTTGTTAAGCGCTCACTATGTGCAAAGCACTGTTCTAAGCGCTGGGGGGATACAAGGTGATCAGGTTATCCCACATAGGGCTCACAGTCTTTTTCCCCATTTTACAGGTGAGGTAACTGAGGCACAGAGAAGTGAAATGACTTACCCAAAGTCACACAGCTGACAGGTGGTGGAGCCTGGATTAGAACCCATGACCTCTGACTCCCAAGCCTAGGGTCTTTCCACTGAGCCACAATCATTTAACCACTCTCACCTTGACCACCGTATCGGCTGCCTTGCTGACCTCCCTGCCTCCTGTCTCTCCCCACTCCAGTCCATACTTCAATCTACTGCCCGAATCATTTTCCTACAAAAACATTCAGGTCCTCCTTCCCCACTCCTCAAGAAATTCCAGTGGTTGTCCATCCACCTTCTCATCAGACAAAACCCCCCCACCATTGGCTTTAAATCACTCAACCACCTTGACCCTTCCTGCCTCACCTTACTCTTCTCCTTCTACAACCTAGCCCACATGCTTCGCTCCTCTAATGCTAACCTTCTCACTGTACCTTGATCTCATCTATCTTGCCAGGCCTAAAATGCTCTCCCTCCTCATATCCTATAAAGAATTACTCTCCCCCTTCCAAAGCCTTATTGAAAGCACATCTCCTCCAAGAGGCCTTCCCTGATTAAGTCCTCCTTTCCTCTTCTCTTACTCCCTCTGCATCACTCTGACTTGTTCCCTTTGTTATTCCCTGCTCCCAGCCCCACAGCACTCACGTCATATCTTTGTTATGTCATTTGTTACTGAATTGAACTGAATTTGTTATATCTTATGTCATTTGTTGCTGAATTGTACTTCCCAAGCACTTAGTACAATGATCTACACAGATAAGCACTCAATAAATACAATTGAATGAATATCTGCAATTTATTTATTTATTTTAATGTCTGTCTTCCCCCGCCACAGACTGAAAGCTCATACTGGCCAGGGAATATGTTTGTTTATTGTTATAATGCACTCTCCCACGTACTTAGCACGGTGCTCTGCAAACAGTAAGTGCTCAATAAATATTATTGAATGAATGAATAGTAGAATAGTAGTAGCATTTATTGAGTGCCTATTTGTGACATTAATAATGATAATAAGGCTATTTGTTAAGCACTTACTATGTGCCAAACACTGTTCATTCATTCAATAGTATTTATTGAGCGCTTACTATGTGCAGAGCACTGTACTAAGCGCTTGGGATGAACAAGTCGGCAACAGATAGAGACAGTCCCTGCCGTTTGATGGGCTTACAGTCTAATCGGGGGAGACGGACGGACAAGAACAATGGCACTAAACAGCGTCAAGGGGAAGAACATCTCATAAAAACAATGGCAACTAAATAGAATCAAGGCGATGTACAATTCATTAACAAAATAAATAGGGTAACGAAAATATATACAGTTGAGCGGACGGGTACAGTGCTGTGGGGATGGGAAGGGAGAGGTGGAGGAGCAGAGGGAAAAGGGGAAAATGAGGCTTTAGCTGCGGAGAGGTAAAGGGGGGATGGCAGAGGGAGTAGAGGGGGAAGAGGAGCTCAGTCTGGGAGCTCAGTCTGGGAAGGCCTCTTGGAGGAGGTGATTTTTAAGTAAGGTTTTGAAGAGGGAAAGAGAATCAGTTTGGTGGAGGTGAGGAGGGAGGGCGTTCCAGGACCGCGGGAGGACGTGACCCAGGGGTCGACGGCGGGATAGGCGAGACCGAGGGACGGCGAGGAGGTGGGCGGCAGAGGAGCGGAGCGTGCGGGGTGGGCGGTAGAAAGAGAGAAGGGAGGAGAGGTAGGAAGGGGCAAGGTGATGGAGAGCCTTGAAGCCTAGAGTGAGGAGTTTTTGTTTGGAGCGGAGGTCGATAGGCAACCACTGGAGTTGTTTAAGAAGGGGAGTGACATGCCCAGATCGTTTCTGCAGGAAGATGAGCCGGGCAGCGGAGTGAAGAATAGACCGGAGCGGGGCGAGAGAGGAGGAAGGGAGGTCAGAGAGAAGGCTGACACAGTAGTCTAGCCGGGATATAACGAGAGCCCGTAATAGTAAGGTAGCCGTTTGGGTGGAGAGGAAAGGGCGGATCTTGGCGATATTGTAAAGGTGAAACCGGCAGGTCTTGGTAACGGAACTGTTACTGTTAGAACGGTAACTGTTCTAAGCACTGGGGTAGATACAAGGCAATCAGGTTGTCCCACATGGGGCTCACAGTCTTAATCCCCATTTTACAGATGAGAGCACTGAGGCACAGGGAAGTGAAGTGACTTGCCCAAGGTCAGACAGCAGATAAGTGGCAGAGATGGGATTAGAACTCATGATCCCTGACTCCCAGGCCCATGCTCTTTCCACTAAGCCATGCTGCTTCTTGTGATGCACTGTGTTTGGCTCTTGGGAAGTACAGAACAACAAAGTGATACCTTTCCTGCCTGCAACAAGTTCACATTCTAACAAGTAAGCCAAACATACAAATATTTACAATACTGTCAAAATAAATAAATTGAGGGGACATAATAATAATAATGTTGGCATTTGTTAAGCTCTTACTATGTGTCGAGCACTGTTCTAAGCGCTGGGATAGATATAGGGTAATTGGGCTGTCCCACAGAGGGCTCACAGTTTTAATCCCCATTTTACAGATGAGGTAACTGAGGAACTGAGAAGTTAAGGCATGTATACATGAGTATATGGAGGGTGTATATAAGTTCATTCGGGCTAGAGGTGGTCAGAGGAATAGTATGGAAATTAATCACAGAAAGCATGTTGGAGGAGATGGGATTTTAGGAGGGGAAAAGGGATACTGTAGAAAGCCCTACTCACTCATTCCCACTCCTCAGCTACACACTGCTTAGAAGCCCTGTGCTTAACAGGAATTTGAAAAGCACTAACACATTCCACTACTCATCTGACGGGATTTTGAATTTGGCTTGCGTTTTCGGTACAACCTCTTACACTGGTTGAGGTGACTGAAAAGTTGTTACTGAAGCATTAAAGTTAGGCTGGTCACTGTTCTTGTCCCTATGTCCACAGTGCTGGTCCACATGCATTACTACACACATCAGTGGAATCCTATGTTTCAGCTATTCCTATTTGCCTGGCTTCAGGGAGAAGGCGCTGGGGACCATGGAAAAGAGGCACCAGGGAGGGGGTCCCAGGCAGGAGGAGTCTACGGGGGAGGAGGCCACAGAAAGGAGGACCCCTGAGAGGAGGAGGCCCTGGGGAAGAGGCTCCTGAGAAGAGGCCCCAGAGAGGAGCTCTGGTCAGTAACCAAGGAAAGAGTAGGGTGTCCAGCCCTCCAGGTCCTTACCGAATCTTGTTTCCCACTTCCTGTCCCTGCCCAAGTTCTTCTCCTTCTCCCACACCAGCTTCTGTATCTAGGGTCTTCTCCTCCCCCTTTTCCAGCAGCCTGTTGGGCCTGCCCAGGATTATTCATTCCTTCCTTCAATTGTATTCATTAAACGCTTACTGTGTGCAGAGCACTGTACTAAACATTTGGAAAAGTACAATACAACAATAAACAGTGGCAATTCCTGCCCACAACTAGCTCACAGTTTGAGGAGGGTGGTTTGCCCCATGGACACCAGGAGGAAGCAGCCTCTGAACAGGAAGTGGCCCCAAACAGGAAGCCGTCCCTGGCTGGAATTGGCCCCCAAATAGGGAGTGGCCTCCAGAGGGAAACAGCGTGACCTGGTGGAAAGACCATGAACCTAGGCATCAGAAGACCTGGGTTCTAATCTGGTCTGCTACTGGTCTGCTGTGAGTCCTTGGCCAAGTAACTTGACTTCTCAATTCCTCGGTTACCTCATCTGTAAAATGGGGATTCAAATCCTACTCCCTATTACTTAGACCCTGAGCCCCGTATGGATCAGGCACTGTATCCAACCTGATCATCTTGTATCCATATCTACCCCAGTACTTAATACAGAGCTTGGCACATAGCAAGTACCATAAGAAAAAAGAAAATTGAAAAAAAATCCTCATTCAACAGGGTCTGGATGGACACCTGGGACACCACTGGGGATTCACTTGGTTCAATCTTCCTATTCTGTTTTCTAGTTTCACATAATGCCAGTCTCTTGAACAGAGAAAAAATGGTGCCCTGGATGGATTCTTTAATTTTTATTTGCTCAGAAAGCTGGTATGGGAGAGGACCAAAAGCAATGAATATGACAGTACTTGAACAAAGTTGATCATGCTTTGAAAGCCCAGAAAATGAAAACAGGAAAGTGGTCCAGTGGACTTTTGTAACTTCTATTGTCAGCTTATAGAGCATCAAGTAGCATAAAATTGGCTTTTTTTTACCGAGTAAGTTCAAATAGTGAATATCTGACCGGTGTGAAATTGGATTTAAGAGGATCAGGTGAAAGTTAAAAAGAAGTAATTGGCTTTATCTTTGCAGTGTTCTAAATCCAGAGACTAATTCTCTGCCCACACACCTTTTTGATCACATTCCAATCTCAAAAGCTAAATGCCATTCTTCTAGAATCCAATTGGACAGAATCAGATCCTCTTTATCCAGTGTAGATGCCAGAAAGTCCAAGCACCAAGCCGACCTCACACACTTCAAATTTATCCTTTCCTGCCTTAACTCTGCCCTCTCCTCCGCCAGGCAAAGCTTCTTCTCCTCCCTCATCGACACCCATGCCCGTCACCCCCGCCAATTGTTCCGGACCTTTAACTCTCTACTTAGGCCCCCTGTTCCTCCCCCTCCATCTCTCACCCCCAATGATCTGGCCACCTATTTCCTCACGAAAATCAACACAATCAGGTCTGAGCTCCCCAAAGTCACCCCTCCGCCTCTCCCCTCCCCCCCAGCAACCCCCTCCCCTACTTTCCCATCCTTCCCTGCAGTATCCTCAGAGGAGATCTCCTCCCTCCTCGCAAGTGCCACCCCCTCCACCTGCACCTCGGACCCCATTCCCTCTCACCTTCTTAAAATCATCGCCCCTGCCCTCCTCCCTTCCTTAACTTGTATTTTTAACCACTCAATCTCCAAGGGCTCCTTCCCCTCTGCCTTCAAACATGCCCACATCTCCCCCATCCTAAAAAAACCCGCTCTTGACCCCACTTCCCCCTCCAGTTATCGTCCTATCTCCCTACTACCCTTCCTTTCCAAAATCCTAGAACGAGTCGTCTACAATCGATGCCTAGAATTCCTTAACTCCCATTCTCTCCTAGACCCCCTCCAATCTGGCTTCCGTCCCCTCCACTCTACCGAGACTGCTCTCTCTAAGGTCACCCATGACCTCCTTCTTGCCAAATCCAATGGCTCCTACTCCATTCTGATCCTCCTTGACCTCTCTGCTGCCTTTGACACTGTCGACCATCCCCTCCTCCTCCATACCTTATCTCACCTTGGCTTCACGGACTCTGTCCTCTCCTGGTTCTCCTCTTACCTCTCTGGCCGATCATTCTCGGTCTCCTTCGCTGGAGCCTCCTCCCGCTCCCATCCTTTAACTGTTGGAGTTCCTCAAGGGTCAGTTCTTGGCCCTCTTCTGTTCTCCATTTACACTCACTCCCTCGGTGAACTCATCCGCTCTCACGGCTTTGACTACCATCTCTACGCAGATGACACGCAGATCTACATCTCCGCCCCTGTCCTCTCCCCCTCCCTTCAGGCTCGCATCTCCTCCTGCCTCCGGGACGTCTCCACCTGGATGTCGGCCCGCCACCTAAAACTCAACATGAGCAAGACTGAGCTCCTCATCTTCCCTCCCAAACCCGGTCCTCTCCCAGACTTCTCTATCACCGTGGATGGCACGACCATCCTTCCCGTCCCGCAGGCCCGCAATCTCGGTGTCATCCTTGACTCGTCTCTCTCGTTCAGCCCACACATCCTATCCGTTACCAAGACCTGCTGGTTTCACCTTTACAATATCGCCAAGATCCGCCCTTTCCTCTCCACCCAAACGGCTACCTTACTATTACGGGCTCTCGTTATGTCCCGGCTAGACTACTGTGTCAGCCTTCTCTCTGACCTCCCTTCCTCCTCTCTCGCCCTGCTCCGGTCTATTCTTCACTCCGCTGCCCGGCTCATCTTCCTGCAGAAACGATCTGGGCATGTCACTCCCCTTCTTAAACAACTCCAGTGGTTGCCTATCGACCTCCGCTCCAAACAAAAACTCCTCACTCTAGGCTTCAAGGCTCTCCATCACCTTGCCCCTTCCTACCTCTCCTCCCTTCTCTCTTTCTACCGCCCACCCCGCACGCTCCGCTCCTCTGCCGCCCACCTCCTCACCGTCCCTCCATCTCGCCTATCCCGCCGTCGACCCCTGGGTCACGTCCTCCCGTGGTCCTGGAACGCCCTCCCTCCTCACCTCCGCCAAACTGATTCTCTTTCCCTCTTCAAAACCCTACTTAAAAATCACCTCCTCCAAGAGGCCTTCCCAGACTGAGGTCCTCTTCCCCCTCTACTCCCTCTGCCATCCCCCCTTTACCTCTCCGCAGCTAAAGCCTCATTTTCCCCTTTTCCCTCTGCTCCTCCACCTCTCCCTTCCCATCCCCACAGCACTGTACTTGTCCGCTCAACTGTATATATTTTCATTACCCTATTTATTTTGTTAATGAATTGTACATCGCCTTGATTCTATTTAGTTGCCATTGTTTTTACGAGATGTTCTTCCCCTTGACGCTGTTTAGTGCCATTGTTCTTGTCTGTCCGTCTCCCCCGATTAGACTGTAAGCCCATCAAACGGCAGGGACTGTCTCTATCTGTTGCCGACTTGTTCATCCCAAGCGCTTAGTACAGTGCTCTGCACATAGTAAGCGCTCAATAAATACTATTGAATGAATGAAAGGTAACATATGAGCCCGAGAGAAGCAGGACACTTCCCAGAATGCTCTCGTCTCTGGCTGAGGTTGGATGGCAAAGGGGTAGGACTGCAGCCCTGCCAAAATGAATGCTCCTTGTATTCTGCCAGTCTGCCCTGAAGAAGCAAAGTGAAAAATTCTGTTGGCTGCATTGAAACTGACAAGCTACCAGGGTATGGGGGTAGCCATGGTCCTGAGTGGTCCACAAATCTGGGTCTTGCAAATCTGTCCAGTGGCATCAGGGACCAACTGAGAGCCCGATGCTTGCTTCGGAAATGAGAGTACCACATATGCCCCGGCACACCAAGTGGTGAGGCAAAATAAACTTACTGCAAAGATTGGGATGTTACCAATATCCAACAAGATGGTGACATGTCAGCTCCTTGGGGGAAGGGATTGTGGCTGGCAACTGCATTTTACTGTACTCTCCCAAGCACCTAATACAGTGCTCGGCACACAGTAAGTGCTCAGTAAGTACCATTGATTAATAGATTTATGGATTTATTTGGTCAGTAGGGATGCCAAAAATGGAAAAGAGCACTAAATTGTATGGGATTAAGAAATTCAGAATGGGCTATTCCAGCTCAGGAGCACACTGAATACCATCATACGAACACTAATATTTTTTTCCACCTCCTGAATAAAAGATAGTCGTCTTGGTTTCTCCCATGATCTAACCACTGGAAACTCTTAACTGCAACACAGTGTGGCAGAAGGGCCTGAAAAAGGTATGGAACCCAGAAACTGTGTATGGAGACATTTGTTCAGTGGACCGTTGTCAGATATGACCAGATCATTATCTAACCATTCTCCAAACATTCTCTGCCATTAGAGTTTAAGTTCCTTATCTTTATTTTTATTGATCATATTTGTTAAGCACCTATTATGTGTCATTCATTCATTCAATCGTATTTATTGAGCCCTTATTGTGTGCAAAGCACTGCCCTAAGCACTTGTGAGAATTCATTCATTCATTCAATAGTCTTTATTGAGCGCTTACTATGTGCAGAGCACTGTACTAAGCACTTGGGATGAACAAGTTGGCAACAGATAGAGACAGTCCCTGCCGTTTGACGGGCTTACAGTCTAATCGGGGGAGATGGACAGACAAGAACAATGGCAATAAAATTCAATGTAACAGACACATTCGTGTCCACAGCGAGCTCAAGCACTGTTCTAAGCACTGGGGTAGATACAAGATAATCAAGTGGCTCACAGCTTTAATCCCCATTTTACAGATGAGGTAACTCAGGCACAGAGAAATTAAGTGACTTGCCCAAGGTCACATAACAAGCTGGGAATGTGTCACATCTATGTTGTCTACTTCTCAAATGCTTAGTACAGTGCATTGCATTTAGAAGAAGCGTGGCTCAGTGGAAAGAGCACGGGCTTAGGAGTCAGAGATCATGAGTTCAAATCCTGGCTCTGCCACTTGTCAGCTGTGTGACTGTGGGCAAGTCACTTAACTTCTCTGGGCCTCAGTTACCTCATCTGTAAAATGGGGATGAAGACTGTGAGCCTCACGTGGGACAACCTGATTACCCTGTGTCTACCCCAGCGCTTAGACCAGTGTTCTGCAAATAGTAAGTGCTTAACAAATACCAAGATTATTATTATTATTATTATTGTTATTAGTGGAAGTTTATTAGCTTGTTCTGACAATATATATTCATCCAGTCAATCATATTTATTGAGCACTTACTGTGTTCAAAGCATTTACTGTGTGGATGGGAGAGTACAATATAACAATAAGTTGACACATTCCCTGCCCACAATGAGCTTAAAGTCTAGAGGGGGAGACAGGTATTAACATAAATAAATGAATACATAAATAAATTACAGATATATAAATAAATTAATTCATTACAGATGTTGCGATTACAAATGACCTGATTATTGAAAAATGACCTCCAAATTACTAAGGTGACTAAATGTCATCAGTCAACCAAGATCATTCAACAAGATGATCTAATCACCATGGTGACCAGTCACTTCAGCAGCCGAAATGTAAAAAAGCATCAGTCTACAAAACCCAACATAAATGGAGAATGAAGATTCTCTCCATGATAGTGTTTAGTCAGTCAGTCAGTCAATCATATCTATTGAGTGCTTACTGACTGTGTGCAGAACACTGCATTAAGTTCTTGGGAGAGTACATTCCCTGCCCACAACAAGTTTGGTGTCTAGTAGGGGAGACAAACATTAATGTCAATAAATAAATTACGGATATGTATATTACTGCTGTGGAGCTCAGAGGGGGCATGAATAAAGGGAGTAAGTCAGGGTGACATAGAAGGTAGTGGGAGAAGAGTAAAGGAGGGCTTAGTCAGGGAAGGCCTCTTGGAGGAGATATGCCTTCAGTAAGGTTTTGAGGTGGGGAGAGTAATTGTCTGTCAGATATGAAGAGGGAGGGCATTCCAGACCAGAGACGGGACATGGGTGAGAGGTCAGAGGCAAGAAAGACAAGATTGAGGTAGTGTTTATTAGGTAGTCAGCAAGACCCTGGACATTCTGTCAAATAAAAAAGACCAGTTTGGTGAAAATAATTCAGCAGAACAAGCAATCCATCCAAAGCCCACTGCAGGTCTTCATAGCCTTGCAGGTCTTCATAGTCCTGCAGGCTTACAGAGTTCTCTACTGTCAGCTCAATCACAGTACAGGATACACATGACCCATGGTGGAATGCAAAGGTTGAAGAAATCCTAGACAATCACCATCAAAAGAAGGACTTTTAAAGAGACTCTATGGCTTTTGCATATTTATTGCATATTACGTTACCAAGACCTGCCGGTTTCACCTCTACAATATCGCCAAGATCCGCCCTTTCCTCTCCACCCAAACAGCTACCTTACTATTACGGGCTCTCGTTATATCCCGGCTAGACTACTGTGTCAGCCTTCTCTCTGACCTCCCTTCCTCCTCTCTCGCCCTGCTCCGGTCTATTCTTCACTCCGCTGCCCGGCTCATCTTCCTGCAGAAACGATCTGGGCATGTCACTCCCCTTCTTAAACAACTCCAGTGGTTGCCTATCGACCTCCGCTCCAAACAAAAACTCCTCACTCTGGGCTTCAAGGCTTTCCATCACCTTGCCCCTTCCTACCTCTCCTCCCTTCTCTCTTTCTACCGCCCACCCCGCACGCTCCGCTCCTCTGCCGCCCACCTCCTCACCGTCCCTCGGTCTCGCCTATCCCGCCGTCGACCCCTGGGTCACGTCCTCCCGCGGTCCTGGAACGCCCTCCCTCCTCACCTCCGCCAAACCGATTCTCTTTCCCTCTCAAAACCCTACTTAAAAATCACCTCCTCCAAGAGGCGTTCCCAGACTGAGCTCCTCGTCCCCCTCTACTCCCTCTGCCATCCCCCCTTTACCTCTCCGCAGCTAAAGCCTCATTTTCCCCTTTTCCCTCTGCTCCTCCACCTCTCCCTTCCCATCCCCACAGCACTGTACTCGTCCGCTCAACTGTATATATTTTCGTTACCCTATTTATTTTGTTAATGAATTGTACATCACCTTGATTCTATTTAGTTGCCATTGTTTTTACGAGATGTTCTTCCCCTTGACGCTGTTTATTGCCATTGTTCTTGTCTGTCCGTCTCCCCCGATTAGACTGTAAGCCCGTCAAACGGCAGGGACCGTCTCTATCTGTTGCCGACTTGTTCATCCCAAGCGCTTAGTACAGTGCTCTGCACAGAGTAAGCGCTCAATAAATACTATTGAATGAATATTTACTCGAGAACTGCCAAAGCCTGCAGATGGCTCCACTGTCAAGGCGATCAAGAGGGTATTGTACAGAAAGGTCAACAGCATTTCAGCATTCTGCTAAATTTCAAGTTTCATAAGAGCAGAGATCATGTCTACCAACTCTGGTATACTGTACTCTCCCAAGTGCTTAGTACAGTGCTCTACACACAGTAAATGTTCAATAAATGTGATTGATTGAATGACTGCTCCCTCCATTTGTAAATAATCCATATATATCTACTCCATTAGATTGCAAACACTTCCCGAGCAGGAACCACGGATTTTACCTCCATTTTAACCTCTCAGGCACCTGATACAAGCTCAGTATTCAGTAGGCACTCAACAAATATTACTTGTGATTGGGAAGCAGCGTGGCTCAGTGGAAAAGAGCCTGGGCTTTGGAGTCAGAGGTCATGAGTTTGAGTCCCGGCTCTGCCAGTTGTCAGCTGTGTGACTGTGGCCAAGTCACTTCACTTCTCTGTGCCTCAATTACCTCATCTGTAAAATGGGGATTAACTGTGAGCCTCACGTAGGACAACCTGATTACCCTCTATTTACCCCAGCGCTTAGAACAGTGCTTAGAACAGTGCTCTGCACATAGTAAGTGCTTAACAAATACCAACATTATTATTATTATTATTATTATTGTTCTAGAAGCAGCATGGCGTAGTGGATAGAACACAGGCCTGAGAGTCAGAAGATCATGAGTTCTGATCCTGGCTCTGCCACTTGTCTGCTGTGTGACTTTGAGGAAGTCATTTCACTTCTCAGTGCCTCAGTTACCTCATCTGTAAAATGGAGATTGAGATTATGGACCAGGGACTGTATCCCACCCAATTTGCTTGTATCCACCCCAGCATGTTGTATAGTAACTGGTACTTAACAAATACCACTGAAAAAACCCAGTTGTTCAAAGCCTCAACTGGACCTCAGGCCTCTGATCTTAGTCCTGCTCAAAAATCCTTGGCTGCAAAGGTTAGTTAATAAATTGGGATAGTGTAGAGGCCTCAAAAATGAAAAATCACAAAAAAGTCAGAGAAACTCTAACTCTTAAGACACTAGAGTCTAGCCTATGTGTGAAAAGATTCCTATAGTATAACTCTATTTACCATTTCCTTATTTGAAAATTTGGGATGAGAGGTATGCTTTTGAATTAAGATCACACATTATCAGGAAGATAATCAATAAGCAGAATGTCCGGTAGTTTTGTCCTTCAATTTGGTAATGGCACAGATCCTTGAAGGAAGTGGGGGCTTGGATGCATCTCAGGGTTCAGATGTTGAGTCCTCCCACATCACATCTCCATTTGATGGCGGAAGTGTAATCAATGACTTTGCCCTTCGTGATGGAGAATTTTCAAGTGAGTTCAAGGGGATTTCACAGATGGATCTTATCTATTGTTTTTTTTCTCTCTTATTTTAAAGGCCAAAGAGAAAGTGTCTGTGAATGCTTCCCACTCCTCTAACTCTTATGTGGTCCCCCCTAGTGTTGTGAATTAACTGTGAAAGTCATTCTGTTGTTCAATGAGAACGGCAGGAGACAGTGGGAGAGGAAGTATTCAGCAGAGAGAAAAAGCAAATCTTTGAAGCTGTGACAAATCAAAGGAGATAAGAAAGCTTCGATGTGTCCAGCTTTGTCCTCACACCAATGAGGAAGCAAAGGGAATCGGCCTGCCATGGTTCAAGGATGTTCTACCAGTATTTGGGGATCCTTGGGGTGACTGGAAACTAGATCCTATAAGATATGGATGGGAGATCTGGGCTGCTGTAGCAGGACTGCATTAGTAATAATAATGATGTTAATGATCAGAATAATCATATTTGTTACATGATGCCATTTGTCAAGCACTGTGCTAAATGCTGGGGTAAAGACAGTACAGTCAGATTATATTGTGTTAGATTAGATGGGAAGAACTGTTGCGTAGTGGATGGAGGTTGGGCCTGGGAGTTTGAAGCCCTAGGGTCTAATTAGGCCTCTGCCACTTTTTTTTAAATGGTAATTTTAAAGTACTATGTGCCAGTCACTGTACTAAGCACTGGGGTAGACATAAGCTAATCAGGTTGGACTCAGTCCCTTTCCCACTAGTCTCAATCCCCACTATTACACATGAGGCATCTGAGGCAATAGAGAAGTTAAGTGACTTGCCCAAGGCCACACAGCAGACAGGTGGTGGAGTCTGGATTAGAATCCAGGTCCTTCTAACCTCCAGGTCCATGCTCTATCCTCTGGAGAAGCAGCGTGACTCACTGGAAAGAACCTGGGCTTAGGAGTCAGAGGTCATGGTCCCAGCTCTGCCGCTTGTCAGCTGTGTGACCTTGGGCAAGTGTGCCAAGGTGGACCTGGGCACTGGCTACCCAAAGGTCAAAATGCCATCAGTGACGTAACTTCTTTGGCCAGAGGAGGCAGGACGGGAAGATAGGTGTCCCTCACCTCTGTGCCCACCCAATAAGGTATGGAAGGGAAGGGAGCGGAAGGGGGCGGAGATTGAACAGGAAGGAAGTGGGGACCACCCAAACCAAAGGTGATAAATACCTGTTGTCTCTGGTGCTCGGGTCTCTCTGGGAAGATCACAGCGGTAGCAACGGCCATCCACGTTTCTCTCCCTGTCCCGAGCACCAGACGCCATTCTGCCACCAGGAACAACGCACAGAGACAGGGGTCGCGGGATGGGTGAGTGTAACACATAACTGGGTTAAATACATAAGTGGGTAATGTATGAGTGTAACGCATACGTGAGCTTAGTGTATAAGCGGGCAATGTATAAGTGAGTATAATGCACATGTGAGTTTAGTGCGTAAGTGGGTAGCGTACAAGCGAGTGTAACGCGGAAGTGAGTTTAACGCATGAGTGTGTAACGCATAAGTAAATCTAAGGCCTAAATGGGGTCGGCGCATAAGTAGATTGAACGTTTAAGTGGATTCCTCCCAAGTGGGTGCGCACATGGTGGGAACTAGCCGCCTCACCACGTTGTGAGTAAACCATTAACGAGCTCTTCCTGGGCGGGCCCTGGTGTCCGCCCACACTCGAGTAACGTACTAGTGTAATCCTCCCATCAGGGAAGCTTTAACACCAAATTCCTCCCAAAGGGGAAGCATTAACACCATATTTCCCCCAAAAGGGAAGGCCGACTGTCGCGGCTAAATAATTAATTAATTCAATCCGCCCCGCGGAATAAATTCTATACAAACTCAGGTTTTCCATCTCCAGCCTCTCTCTCTCTCTCTCTCCCGCGCCGATTCCGAAAGAACCTGTCCCCGGCGACGGGTGACAGCAAGTCACCTAACTTCTCTGTGCCTCCGTTACCACATCTGTAAAATGGGGATGAAGACTGTGAGACCTATGTGGGACACCCTGATTACCATGTATCTACTTCAGTGCTTAGAACAGTGCTTGGCAGATAGTAAGCGCTTAACAAATACCAACGTTATTGTTATTATTATTAGACCATGCTACTTCTCAGCCATTGTGCCTCCTGTGTGACCTTGGATAAATCATTTAACTTCTCTTTGCCTCAGTTTCCTCATCTGTAAAATTGGGATTGAATACTTGTTCTCCCTCTTATTTAGACTATGAGCCTCAGGTGTGACAGGGACTGTATATATCTTTACCACTCTATTTATTTTGTTTATTTTGTTTAATTAGATGTACATCACCCTGATTCTATCTAGTTGACATTGTTTTATGAGATGTTCTTCCCCTTGACTCTATTTATTGCCATTGTTCTTGTCTGCCTGTCTCCCCCAATTAGACTGTAAGCCCGTCAAATGGCAGGGACTGTCTCTATCTGTTGCTGACTTGTTCATTCCAAGCGCTTAGTACAGTGCCCTGCACACAGTAAGCGCTCAATAAATATTATTGAATGAATGAATGAATGAATGTATCCTCCCTGATTAACTTGAATCTATTCCAGAGATTAGAAAAGTGCTTGACACATAATAAGCATTTAACAAATATAATAACAACAACAACAATAATAATAACTAGACACTCTGCTGGTACCACAATCAAAGGGATAGGAAGGACAGAAATTTGATCTCCAATTTACAGATGAGGAACAGAAAATTTAACTCACTTGTCCAAGGTCTCCCATTGGATAAGTGGCAGAGCTCTAATTAAACACCAGGTCTCCTGATGCCCCATCTTGTACTTTTCTCACTAGGCCACACTGTTTCTGTTTGAAAGCCCCACCGATGCCTTAAACTTAATATGTCTTAAACAAAACTCCATATCTTCCCACCCCAACCCCCTCCATCACTTGACTTTCCTATCACTGTAAGAATAATAATAATAATGGTATTTGTTAAGCGCTTACTATGTGCCAAGCACTGTTCTAAGCGCTGGGGTAGATACGAGGTATTCAGGTTGTCCCATGTGGGGCTCACAGTCTTAGTCCCCATTTTACAGATGAGGTAACTGAGGCCCAGAGAAGTTAAGTGGCTTGCCCAAGGTCACATAGCAGACAAGTGGCATAGCCGGGATTAGAACCCACATCCTCTGACTCCCAAGCCCGTGCTCTTTCCATTAAGGCATGCTGCTTCTCTAAGTCATGCTGCTTCACTGTAGACAGCACCACCATCCTTCCTGTCTCACAAGTCCATTACTTTGGCATTATCCTCAACTCATCTCTCTCATTCAACTCACATATTCAATCTGTCATCAAATACTGTCAGTTGAACCTTCACAACATCGCTAAAATCTGCCCTTTTCCTCTCCACCTGAAACTGCTACCACGTTAATCCAAGCACATATCCTATCCGGCCTTGACTACTTTATTACTAACCTCTCTATCTCTTGCCTCTCCCCACTCCAGTCCATACTTCACTCTTCTGCCTGGATCATTTCTGTACAGAAACATTCAGTCTACATTTCCCTACTCCTCAAGAACCTCCAGTGGATTCCCATCCACTTCCACATCAAACAGAAACTTCTTATCATCAACCTTAAAGCACTTAATCCCCTTGTCCCCTGCTTCCCATCAAGCTCGCAAAATCTCGACTATCTCACTGCCAATCTTTCACCCACATCCTGCTTCTGGCCTGGAAGGCCCTCCTTCTTCATATATGACAGATAAATCACTTTCCCTACCTTCAAAGCCATACTGAAGGCATATCTCCTCGAAGAGACCTTCCCTGATTAAGATCTCATTTCCTCTTCTCCCACTCCCTCCCAGGCTGCCCTTGCACTTGAATTTGCATCCTTTATTCAACCCTCTCTCAGGCCCACAGCACTTACGTCTTTATCCATAATTCATTTTTATTAATGCTTGTCCCCACCTCTAGATTGCAAGCTCATTGTGGCCAGGGAACATGTCTACCAACTCTGTTATACTGCATTCTTCCAAGTGCTTATACAGTGCTCTGCAGAGAGTAAGCACTCAATAAATATGATTGATGGATTCCCTTATCAGTCACATTATTGTCCTCCTCTCCCTGACCTTGTTAAGATGACTGTATTTCTTTTTCCTCCAGTTGAACTATCATTCCAATGCCCACATCAGCCTCAATGTTGGTATTTGTTAAGCGCTTACTAGGTGCAGAGCACTGTTCTAAGCACTGGGGTGCATACAGGGTAATCAGGTTGTCCCACATGAGGCTCACAGTCTTAATCCCCATTTTACAGATGAGGGAACTGAGGCACAGAGAAGTTAAGTGACTTGCCCACAGTCACACAGCTGACAAGTGGCAGAGCCGGGCTTCGAACCCTTGACCTCTGACTCCCAAGCCCAGGCTCTTTCCACTGAGCCACGCTGTTTCTCAGTGCATGGCTAGAACTGTCCCTGGCATTTTCTAGGTTGCTTATGGTCATCATCAGACCACGCTGTTCAAGAATGATTTAAGTAGCAAAACATGAAGAAATAAAATTTAAATTGGAAGTTTTTGCTCTTTGTTATCTGAGTCTTAGCTTTGGATTTAACAACAATAATAATAATACTAATAACAACATTTGTGAAATATTTACTATGGGCACCTTGCTGTGCTAAGCACTGAAGTAGATATATAATCAGGTCAGAGTCCTGCCCTACATGGGGCTCACAGTCTAAAGGGAAGAGAGAATATCCCCATTTTACAGATGCAGAAACTGAGGTAAAGAGAATTAAGGGACTTAGATGCAGTCACAAGCAGGCAAACAGAAGAACCAGGATTAGAACCCAGATGTTCTGACTCCCAGTCCTGTGCCCTATCCACTAGGAAAGGACTTGATCATAAACATAGTGTTTTTTCTATTCAAGCAGACCATCTCAGAACTCTATCAACCTTCACACAGTTCTTCCTCATCACAGTTAACCAGCTAACATTTACCACTTCTGAGAAAGAAGACAGATAAGAGCACATTAAAGCTTGAAAAACTGATTAGAAACATGAGCCAATGGTATATTTTATATCTACTGATCCTAGAAAACTGCAGGCAGTTATATTTAATGAACTTTTAACAAGCTGCTTAAGCATAGGAGGATTGATATCAGTACTTTCATCCCAATTCAGCTTGGAGAGGGTGAAAAGCAGAAGGTTGAGGGCATTACAGACAGGGTTTTTTTTTGTAAGACTACATTTTGGGTGCCTCCTAGTTGGGAAGCCATGTGATTGACAGCTTTTGCAGGCGAATTCCAAGGAATGTGTATGTGTTTGTGTGTGCTCCTCTTACCCCCTACTCCCGAGCCACTGACTCTGAGGAAGGTCCTGAGGCTATGCAGAGAGGCAACATGTTAGGAGGGACGGGATTGGGGGCTGGAGAAAGCTAGAACATCCTCTGTCAATCAGGCAGGCATGCTGATAGCAGGGTGTCCCAGATGGGCTCTTAGATAGAAAAATGTCCCGGGGTTTCAATATACTCAGATTCACACTGAATTGGTACTTTAATTTGGGTTTGGGCCAAACCCACAGGCAGCCTCCCTGTATCAACTAATATTCCTGCTCCCCATCACTAAACAATTCCATTCTAAGACATCCTTGCCCACATAGACATAATCCACTGGCTTCATGTCAGCTCCTGACTTAAAGGTAATCATAAACTGAGCAGCGACTTTACCGTGGGAAGGAAAATCCAATGAAAGGAGAGGAGATCAGCAGCCCTTTTCAAAACCAGGATTACACCAACAGGAAAAAAGTCAGGCAAAAATGTTCCTTTGTTAAGAGTCCCATACACCCCTCAGAAAGCATGTCACAGGAAGATCCACTCTCTCTGGAAGGTAATTCCAGAGATGTTTTCAGCTGCAGAGAAAGCTCTCTTGGACTCTGCAGTACGGTGGGTCAGAAACATCTTCATCAACTCTTCTCAAGATCCTCAGTACACAAAGGGATGCGTACACAAAGGGATGCCCTTGGACAGAGCCCAGAGACAAAGAATAAAGTAAGGAAAAAGGGGTAGGGGGAAAGACTAAAAGGACTGGCTAAGTTGGATTTGGAGCAGAGATAAGGCAGAATAACAGGATCTAGGTAGAGAAAAGATGGTAGTGAGAGAGATTTTGAGCAGGAGCAGCTCCCCTCTTTGTCTCCGGGAAAGGAGGGTGATTTAGATGGCAGCAGGAGAGGACTGGGGAATAATCTCAGTCAGCATGAGAATCACTGGACTGCGGATCTGTGCAAGTTACAGAGGCCATGTCTCTGAACACTTAGGAGGAAATGGATGGCTTGTGTTTGAGCATATCAAGGCAAGGAAATAAATGAGCTGGCTTGAGGTCCCTTCCAGTCTTGTAATTTCTTGCCTCATCATCCTTCTCTTGGTCCCATAGTATAGAAAGCAGCCCTGTTACAGCAGCCTGTCTCCCCCAGACACTGTCCTTGATTAGTATCATGTCCCTTGCCCTCTTCCTGGGAAACACTTTCTCAAACAACAGAAAGCAAGAAAGTAAAATCAATGTTTACCAATATTAATTCAAGTCTCTATCACAATCAATTAGCCTTTAAATCTAAAGCTTCGAAACCATCCACTATGTAAATGGAAGATGGAAAATCGCCTCTTAGCAGTATCTGCCCTCTCCTCCCAGAAAAAGATAATTGAGCAGATTAGACTGAACACCAATAAAATCCAGGACAAGCTTAATAACCTTCAAAGAGCAGTCATTACTAGGAATACTAAATGTTTCAACCATGAGAGAAAAGGAGACATGTTGGATGAAGCCAAACTCCAATTTAGGACCTTTCGAGGACAATCTATTAGAGTATGCTAACTTTTCGGTCATAGTGTGTTTACTGTTACAGTGCAGTTTTTTAAGTAGAGTGACAAAGTTGATAAAATGACTATTTGCCATTAGTTTCCCTCAGTTTTGTTGACTTGCCCTTTCAGGATGGTTGTCTGGAATGAGACAAAAAGGAAACAGGGATGACTCTTGGAGAGGGGAACTGGCAAACCAAGATGACCGGTCTCCATACCCCTGAACCTCTCTCTCTCCAAGACCCAACCAATGGGAATCATTTTCACCAGTAATATTGTACGACCTGTTCTGAAATCTTCAAATGAAGCAAGCTGTTCAAGTGGAGTCTCATCAGTGCTGCTTATTTCTACTGGGGATCACCTCCATTCCTGCATGCGTGGCTCAGTGGAAAGAGCCTGGGCTTCGGAGTCAGATGTCATGGGTTCGATGCCCGGCTCTGCCACTTGTCAGCTGTGTGACTGTGGGGAAGTCACTTAACTTCTCTGTGCCTCCCCAACGAAGACATCACCTTCAAATGCAAAGGACAACTATACACCCACGAACACGCAAATGAACACACACAAACACACACATACCCCTTCAAAACCCACCACTCAGTAACATTAGAAACCCAAGGCAGGTGGGGAGATTACTAAAAATTGTTTCTTGATGTTTCTTTCTTTAACCTTTTTTTCACACTGACAACATTTGAAGGAATCACATTCTATTTGCTGTTTTTAATAATATGAAAATTTACATATTGGAATAAGGAACTCAGTTAACCAACTGTGGAATACTACAGGTTTTGACAGCTATATCAACCCTGGATGTCTAAATTGCTCTGACACAAGGGAGACCATCAATTTTCCTAAATTATCAGTGAATTGCTTAAACAAGAATGGTCAGGCCGGTTTCTGGCTCAAACCCATTCTCCAGAGGCAGACCACTAGGCAGGAATAATAATTGTCTTAATTTCTAAATTCAGCCCCAGGGCCTGCTGGGCAAAGTTGTCTAGAGTGTGGCCACCATAGAATTACTATTTGATTCCGAACAAGATACAGAACTTTTCTATGGTTTAGGAGTTTCTCTGACTTGACACCCTTGACACAGTTTCACGAAAGTTTAGAAAATACATTGAGCACCTCAAGAGGGAGAAGCACTAAAGAGATGGCATGTCACTGTGACTTCAGGAACACAGATTGCTATTACCATAAGATAATGTTTCATATCCGTCAGTGGTATCAAACATATTTGTATGCCCATTTCAGGGTGCTTACTGATCATTTACTGAGTGCAGAACACTGTCCTAAATGCTTGGGAGAATATAACAGACCTGATAGACATTTTCCCTGACCATTATAAGCTTACAGTCTAAAAGACATGACCCTTGCCCTCAAAGAGTTTAGATTCTAATGGGGAAGACAGATAATAAGATAAATTACAGATAGCAGAAAACATTAGAAAATAAAGATGTTTATATAACAAATGGTGGGGTGTGTGTACCTGAGGCTTAGGTGGCACGGAAGTACTGAAGTGGTAGTTTGTGGCTCAGTGGAAAGAGCATGGGCTTGGGAGTCAGAGGTCATGGGTTCGAATCCCGGATTAAGACTGTGAGCCTTATGTGGGACAACCTGATTACCCTGTATACCCCAGCGCTTAGAACAGTGCTCTGCACATAGTAAGTGCTTAACAAATACCAACATTATTATTAACAGCTACCTTACTGCTACGGGCTCTTGTTATATCCCGGCTAGACTACTCTGTCAGCCTTCTCTCTGATCTCCCTTCCTCCTCTCTCGCCCCGTTCCAGTTTATTCTTCACTCTGCTGCCCAGCTCATCTTCCTGCAGAAACCATCTGCGCATGTCACTCCCCTTCTTAAACACCTCCAGTGGTTGCCTATCAACCTCCGCTCCAAACAAAAACACCTCACTCTAGGCTTCAAGGCTCTCCATCACCTTGCCCCTTCCTACCTCTCCTCCCTTCTCTCTTTCTACTGCCCACCCCGCACCCTCCACTCCTCTGCTGCCCACCTCCTCACCGTCCCTCGGTCTCACCTATCCCGCCATCGACCCCTGGGCCACGTCCTCCCGCGGTCCTGGAATGCCCTCCCTCCTCACCTCAGACAATATAATTCTCTTCCCCTCTTCAAATCCCTACTTAAAGCTCACCTCCTCCAAGAGGTCTTCCCAGACTGAGTTCCCCCCTTTTTCCCTCTGCTCCCTCTACCCCCCCTTCACCTCTCCACAGCTAAACCCTCTTCTCCCCCCTTTCCCTCTCCTGTCCCACCCCCTCGGCACTGTACTTCTCCGCTCAACTCTATATATCTTTATCACCCTATTTATTTTGTTTATTTTGTTTAATGAGATGTACATCACCCTGATTCTATTTAGTTGCCATTGTTTTTATGAGCTGTTCTTCCCCTTGACTCTTTTATTGCCATTGTTCCGTCTGCCTGTCTCCCCCGATCAGACTGTAAGCCCTTCAAACGGCAGGGTCTGTTGCTGACTTGTACATTCCAAGCACTTAGTACAGTGCTCTGCACAGAGTAAGCGCTCAATAAATACTATTGAATAGTTGTGGAGGAAATAAGAGTGGAAAGATGAGTGATATCAGGAAAGGCCCCTCTGGAAGAGATGTGATTTCATTCAGTCGTATTTATTGAGTGCTTACTGTGTGCAGAGAACTGTACTAAATGCTTGGAAAGTACAATTCAGCAACAGATAGAGAAAATCCCTACCCAACAACGGGAGTTCCAAGCAGAAGGGTGGTCAGTGGTGTTACCCTTGGCTTCCTCAGGCTTGAGCTCTGTGGAAGAGAGGTGAGCCCTCGGCTTCTTCTTACTCCAGAGTCCCACACAGAGGGACAGTCCCTTTGCTTTCGCTGGCTGCCGGCAGTTTCCCCACCCCTGCTTCTCCTCCCCGTCTCCGGTTTCAAACCAGGTCTGGGTTAAACTGTGCGGTGTACGGAGGGAGATTTAGCTACGCTATCATCCCCACGGTCTGGGATTTGCTCTGCAATGCAGAAATGGGACTCCAAGCTGTCACGACCCAGGAGTTGATGCCTCCCCTCCCCTCATCTTATGATGCACCCCGAGGGCCAGAGCTGCTGCTGTTTTGGATCACCTCAGTGGTGTTCAGCAGGTGTCTATTCCCACATGCAGCAGCTACTACCCCCTGATTAGCTTCAACTGGTCCAGACTGACACCCCCTTCCAACACACACCCCGACATATCAGATCCTGGTGTTTCCCCCGCCCTGATCTGGAGCACAGCCCACAAAGACTGCTGGAGCTGCTGCCATTGCTGGACATCTCCAACTCCCACACAATCACAGCTTGGGATTGACCCTACTACCCCAGGTTTCCCCAACACCTTGGTATTTTGGGGGTGCCCCTGCCTCCTACCCCAAAGCCACATAGCTCCAAGACAGTGAATCAAACCACAGTGGAGATCAACAGACCATGGGAGGAGGAATTAAGAGTGATAGATACTGCTGGAGTCCAAGGGATGCCAACTTCCTTCTCAACTGCCAACAAGAAGCCATGGAACCTGCCTGAGAGCCCGGAGACTAATGATGCTCCTGGAAGCATCTTTAGGTAGGGCAAAGGGAGCTGACCATATCAGCTCAAGGCGGGTTTATACAAATGAACTGATGAGTTAAAACCCTACCTGTGGAAGCGCCCCACACTCGGTAACTGGACTGGTGGCATGGAAGAGGTCTCAGTGACTGTGAGCCTGTTGTTGGGCAGGGATTGTCTCTACCTGTTGCCAAATTGTACTTTCTGAGCGCTTAGTACAGTGCTCTGCACACAGTAAGCGCTCAATAAATATGATTGAATGTGCTGAGTCCTCCCAGGAGAGAGTGGGGTTACAGGTGTCTGAGTGTGTTCTCCACACTGCACCTCTCTGGGAGGGGTAGCAAGCAAAGAGAGATGAGAAGGAGGCACAGGAAAGTATACTTGAAGATGTTAATTGTCAGCTCCTGAAAAACCTGTAATAAAACTCGTAAATGTGATATGACCGCATTTGCATGCTACAGTCCATCCTCCCTGAAAGGTCATACTCCCCAAGCTCAAATGTTCTAACTGCCAGGTATAAAAATCCAGAGTGCTTGGTGAAAACTGGTTTCTTCACGTTCAAAAAATGGTAAGAATGGTCACCAAATCTTTGAGTAAGTCACTGTGTGTACAAATTTCCTAGATAACACCAATCATCCATGAAGTCGAGAGAGGTAGGAGCTCATATCTTTTGAACAATCTCTCATTCATTCATCTTCGAGGTGTCAGTAATTTTGGAAAGCTATCACTTTCAGTATTGATCATAATCCAATCCAAGCTCTCCAGGTTACTGATGTCCAAAACAGAACTCCTCATCTTCCCACCCAAACCCTGTCCTCTACCTGACTTTCCCATCACAGTAGACAGCACCTCCATCTGTCTCACATGCCCATAACTTTGGCATTATCCTCGATTTATCTCTCTTCTTCAACCCACATATTCCTTCTGTCACCAAATCCTGCAGGTTCTACCTTCACCATATTGCTAAAATCTGACCTTTCTTCTCCATCCAAACAGCTACCACATTGATCCAAGCACTTATTGTATCCTGCCTTGACTACTACATTAGACTTCTTGCTGATCTTCCTGCCTCCTGTGTCCTCCCTCTGCAGTCCATACTTCACTCTGCTGCCCAGATGATTTTTCTACAAAGTCATTCAGTCCCTATTTCCCCACTCCTTTAGCACCACCAGTGTTACCCATTCACATCCACATCAAACAGAAACTCCTTATTATTATCCAGGCAGATAGTTTCTGCCTGAATGGCATCCTGCCCAATACTGAGAACAGTGCACTGCCAACCAGAGTCCAGAAGCATGTACATGGTGGCTGGAGGGAGGAGTGGGGTTTATCAGCATTCCTGGAATAGGAGCAGGAGAAGTCAGTGGACAGCACTTGGAGACTGTAAGCCTGTCAATTAGACTGTAAGCCCGTCAAACGGCAGGGACTGTCTCTATCTGTTGCCGACTTGTTCATTCCAAGCGCTTAGTACAGTGCTCGGCACATAGAGAAGCAGCGTGGCTCAGTGGAAAGAGTATGGGCTTTGGAGTCAGAGGTCATGAGTTCAAATCCCAGCTCTGCCACTTGTCAGCTATGTGACTGTGGGCAAGTCACTTAAATTCTCTGGGACTCAGTTACCTCATCTGTAAAATGGGGATTAAGACTGTGAGCCCCATGTGGGACAACCTGATTCCCCCCGTGCCTCCCCCAGCGCTTAGAACAGTGCTCTGCACATAGTAAGCGCTTAACAAATACCAACATTATTATTATTATTATAGTAAGCGCTCAATAAATACTATTGAATGAATGAAAGTCTAGGACTTAAGTGGGAATGAGGGTGGGTGTATGCATGCTCAGAGAGCTCAGGCTGCCATGGTGGGGGTCAGAGAGGTGTGCCCTGGGACTGGGATGTGGACAGGAATGAGGCCAGGTGGAGGTAAGAGAAGGCTGCCGTGGGACTGGAAAATGGGAGGAAATGAGTGCAGATGTGCACGCGATGCAGAGAGCTCCAGCTACTGCGGTGGGGGTCAGAGAGGGGTGCCCTGGGGCTGGGTCATGGATGGGAATGAGTGAAAGTGTGTGCACCACATCAGGAGTTCAGGCTGCTGTGATGGAGATGGCTGAGGAAGGGCTGCCCTGAGGCTGGGATGCGAGGGTGAGCGTATGCACCATGCAGACAGTGCTAGCAGCCCCTGGGCTGGCATCCCCTTCCCCCACTCCTTGGAGACTGAAACCCTGGTTCTAGTCCTCCTTTAATGCCTTCCCCCCTGCCCCATGCATTCTGGAGTTGAGCAGTGGATGGACCTTGGCCTAACCCTCTGCAAATTCCTCCTCCTCCTCCCCAGCACTCAGCCCCACAGTGGCAGGGAACCAGTGGGGTCGGACCCCAGAATCTCATCTCTGCTCAGTGCTCAACCCCCAGGTCCCGACCAAATGGTAGCGGAGAACTCAGGATGGCTGTTGCCAGTGTGCCCATCCAGGAGGAGTGAATGTTGATGGAAATGAATACTGATTGGCTGTGGGACTTGACTAACAGCTTGGCAACCAATGGGAAGACATGAGGGAATTGTATTGGCATTAGTCTCTTGGGATGGATTAGGTAAATGGACAGAAAGTTATAATAAACTAGAATTGCTGGCAATATAAACTCAGAGCCTGGACTGAATGCGCAAACATGTGCTGGGACGTCCCAGGAGGGAGTGGGAATAAATAGCATGGACTGGAACGAGCTGCTGTTTGGGTGTTTCCTATGCTACGCTTATCAGGTGATTGGTAGCACTTTCCACTGACTTCAGTGTACTCAAATCACCTTGTCCCCTCCTATCTTACCTTGCTAATTTCTTACTACAACTCAGCATGTAGGCTTTGTTATACTAATACCAGCCTGTGGCTCAATGTACCTCAATCTCATTTATCTCACCAATGACCTTTGCCCAGGCACTGCCTCTGGCCTGTAATTTCTTCCCTTTTCATAGTTGACAATCACACTCCCCACCTTCAAAGTCTTATTAAAATAATATCTCCTCCAAGAGGTCTCTCCTAAGCCTTCATTTTCACTACTCCTTCTCCCTGCTGCATTGCTCTTGCACTTTGATTTACATCTTTTATTCACCCCATCCTCAGCTCTACAACACTTTATGTACATTTTTTAATGGTATTTGTTAAGCGCTTACTATGTTCCACATACCATACTAAGTGCCGGGGTAGTTACAAGCTATTCAGGTTGGACTTAGTCCATGTCCCACTTGGGGCTCAAAGTGTTAATCCTCATTTTACAGATGAGGTAACTGAGGCCCAGAGAAGTTAAGTAACTTGCCCAAAGTCACACAGCAGATAAGTGGCAGAGCTGGAATTAGAACCCAGGTCCTTTTGACTCCCAGGCCAGTGCTCTATCCACTAGGCCACACTTCCATAATTTATTTTAATTTCTGTCTCCCCCTCTAGATTGAAAGGTCCTTGTGGGCAAGGAATATGTCTACCAATTCGATTGCACGGTAATCTCCCAAGTTCTTAGTATAGTACTCAATAAATATAATGATTCTGAGATGGTGGGAATGACAAGGAGAAAACACCAAGACTGGCTCAATGAAATGACTCAAAAAGAAGAAGAAAAAAAACTACTTGATCCAAAAAAAGAAATGCTTTGCTAGTATATATAGCCGACCTTCATATTTGAAGACACCACTGAGAGTCGAGTTTGTCTATGAAAGCGTATATGACTGAAAAAGCCAACATGGGATCCAAGGTCTCAGTCACACCGTACACACAAAAAGGGAGCCCATTGTTGTACTGCTGTGCTTAACATTTGCAGTACCTAGAGCTGTTTTCTCTTCTGCCTCCTTGTCTTTCTTTCTGAGCAAAGCTTTCACGCAAAGAGAAACACTCCCTTCTTGATATCAGTGAGCCATGCAGGTCTGTCTTCAGCAACTGAATGCCAGTTTTGGATGCGATGCAGCAGTGTCTGAGGCTTTGTTTTACACTGTCCATAAAATACTTTCTCTTCCCTCCTTGCTGTCAGTTTCCCAATATCAGCTCTTATATAGCAACTGTTTGGGTATCCTACTTTTGCTCATTCTCTTCACCTGTCCCACCCAATGTAGTTGTGTTAAGGTCAGCATAACCTCGATGGTAGGAAACTGACTTTGTTCCAGAACTTTATTGCTCATGATCTTGTCTTGGTTTTTGATATTGAACTGCAGGGACTGTTCAAGGGGTCAGATGTGGAGCTTGAGTGCGGTCCAGGTCTCACGCCATAGAGAAGTTGCTCAACACTACAGCTCTGTTGACCTGTGGCTTGGTCTGGAGTCTAATCCTGCCACACTACCACCACACTGTGCTTGAAAATCTCCCAAAGGATGTCCAGAATTGTACATTCCAAGTGCTTAGTACAGTGCTCTGCACACAGTAAGCACTCAATGAATACGATTGAATGAATGAATGAATGTGCTGTCCTTCTTGACTCTATTTTCTATTTGTCTATCATCCCATCATTGTTCAGTGGGCTCCCTAGGTAGCAGAGTTCTGATACAGCTTTCTACTGCCAATAAATGGTTGTGAGTATGGCTTCCTTGGGGTGTACTGATACATCACTTGAGTATTCTTTAGACTTATGGCCAGCCTTTAGAACCTGCCTGATTTGGTGAAGTGATTTACAATCAGTTGCCTATCTTCCTGGATGTGCCTGTAGGGCACAGACGCCTGTGTACAGTAATTCTAGAATGGTTGTTTCGAGGACTCTGGATGATAATCGAAGTCTGTAGAAATGGAAGAGTTTCCCTGAGGTGGGAAAATGTATTCTAACACCAGCCATCCAGGTCTCTTAATAATAATAATGTTGGTATTTGTTAAGCGCTTACTATGTGCCGAGCACTGTTCTAAGCACTGGGGTAGACACAGGGGAATCAGGTTGCCCCACGTGGGGCTCACAGTCTTAATCCTCATTTTACAGATGAGGTAACTGAGGCACCGAGAAGCTAAGTGACTTGCCCAAAGTCACACAGCTGACAAGTGGCCGAGCCGGGGTTCGAACCCATGACCTCTGACTCCAAAGCCCGTGCTCTTTCCACTGAGCCACGACCCGGTTCCCGGGATACAAGGTCTCTTGTATCCTCCAGCTCGGTTATGGGAGAACAAGTTGAACAAACCTGGCCTGACTACACATTCCTGTTTTATTCTATTGGCAATGGAGATTGGCTCAGACAGGACACCCTTAGCTCTGACTCAACCAGGCTAGCCATCAATCCATCAATCGGTGGTATTTATTGAACACTTACTTTGTGCATGTGCAGAACATAGTACTAAGTGCTTGGAAGAGTACAATGAAACAGAATTAGTGGACACATTAATTAGTGGACACATTCCTTGCTCATGATAAACTTACAATCTAGATAAACTTAGTCAAGAAGCAGCATGGTGTAGTGAATAGAGCATGGGCCTGGGAGTCAGAAGGTCATGGGTTCTAATCCAGGCTCTGCCACTTGTCTGCTGTGTTTATTGGGGGCAAGTCAACTCACTTCTCTGGGCCTCAGTTACCTCATCTGTAAAATGGGATTGAGACTGTGAGCCCCACATGGTTCAGGGACTGTGTCCACCTTGATTTGCTTGTATGCAGCGCAGCACTAAGTACAGTGCCTGGCACCTTCAAGGCCTTATTGAAGACACATCTCCTCCAGGAGGCCTTCCCTGACTAGTCTCCTCATTTTCTCTTCTCCCTTCTGTATCACCCTGACTTTTCCCTTTGTTCTTCCCTGCTCCCAGGCCCACAGGACTTGTGTCATATCTGCAGTGTATTAATTTATATTAATGTCTGTCTCCCCCTGCCTAGACTGTAAGCTCATTGTGGGCAGAGAATGTGTCTGTTTATTGTTATATTGTTCTCTTCCAAACACTTAGTAAAGTGTTCTGCACACAGTAAGTGCTCAATAAATATGATTGATTGAATGAATGAATGAAAAAATCTAGGCAAGAATTTAACTATAGCTCCAAGAGGAGAACAGTGCTATAATATCATCCTATTTCCACTACCAAAAGCATCAAGGTCTTAGTACAATGCTCTGCACATAATAAGTGCTCAATAAATATGATTAATTGATTGATTGGTGAAGAGTATAGCAAATCTACCCTAATCAGTGACACAGGGTATCTTGAAGACATGTCAAAAACACTTTAAAGAAATCTTCAAAAGAGGCCTTCAACTATTAAAAAGAAGAACTTCTGAAGCATAGAAATCTGGCCAATATATGGACTCAGGTGCAGCTTTTGAGAACGTCACTATTAAAGTCAAAGATCTGACAAATGGTAAAGCATGTGGCTCTGATGGGATTTTAGCAGCAATTTACCAGCTAGGAAAGAACTTAATGCTTAAACATCTGTGCCAGCTACTTTTCCCCATATGGCACACTGAAGAAAAGCCACAGAACTTCGGGGATTTCTCCATAATGGCCATCTTCAAGAGGAAAGGTAAGAGAGCTGATCCCAGAACTAGAATACCATAGAGGCTGAAGGGATATAATTCCTGGGCCTTGGGATAAGGGGGTCCCAGATAATGGTGGGGCCCAAACCCTCCACAGTGCAGTCCCTAGCCACATACCCCATTACATTGCAGCTCCCACCTAAAGTTGCTCCCAACCTTGGACGGATTGAAAATGCTTCTCCCACAATCTTTCTCCTCCTGCAATAGAAATCCATCCCCTCCCTTCAGCATAGCCTGGTGCTAGGGGTCCGTGGAATGCGATTAGCAGATGAAATGGACCTTCCAGTGCAGGCAGCCCAGACTTCATCTCTCCTAAGCCCCATCCCTGCGTGGCTGGGAGGATGTGGGACACATGGCCACACCGCCTGGTGAAGGTGGAACCAAAGAAGCTGTAGTAAGCAGGCCTCTCTCTGTCTCTGGTTTCATTCCCACCTCTCCTCCTTCATCCTGAGATGTTTCCTATGGTATAACCCACGAATCCCCATGGGAGAGCCAGGAGATGAGTAGGTGCAAAGGGAAACCCTAGCTTTGGGCTGAATCTTGGCACTGAGCCTGGATCCTCAAGTGCAGAAAGTACAAAGGGTATGGTACGCAGAGTCAGGGAGAAAGGAGAGCAGCACAACACTAACTCTTCCTCCAGCCTGCAGCTTGGTCTAAGCATCTGTCTCCCCATACTCTCTCACCTTGTTTCTCTTCCAGCTCCATACTTTGGGATGACTGTAGAGTCTTTCCACAGGTAAGCACTTGGTGGCATTGCTGGGCTTCATCATGTGGCTAGTCAGGGTGGCAGTGATTTGGCTGCTACTCCCTGGGACAGGAGCTGGAGCAGGGGCTGGGGCTGGAGCTGGGATTGGCGCTGGGATGGGGCTGGGACTGGGCCAGAGTTGGGCTGGGCTGGGGCTGGAGTGAGTAAGTTGCTGGGCTGGGACAGGGGGTGAGGCTGGGGATGTGCTTTGGGGCTGGGGGTGAGGCTGGAGGGGGGAGCTGGCAAGGGGAGAGAGCTCTTGAACTTTTTTTTAGGATGGGGGAAACACGAACATGCTTGAAAGCAGTGGGAAAGAAGCCATTAGAAAGTGAACAGTTGAAAATGGCAGTCAGGGAGGGAAGAAGGGAGGGGTAACTGTTTTGAAAAAGTGCAAAGAGATGGGGTTAGAGGTGCAGGTGGAGGGGATAGATTTTCTGAGGAAGTGGACCATCTCCTATTGAGATATTGCTGGGAAAGATGGGGGAGTTGAAGAAGGGGCAGGGGAGGGAAGGACTGGAGAGAAGCAGGGGAGATTTTGTAGGGAGATCATGCCTGATGGTTTCAATTTTCTCAGTATAGTATGAGGTGGATAGGGGCATCGGCCTCCTTTGTTTTTAGTCTCTGTTTGGCCTTCTTCTGACAATTTCTAACTTGTTACCCTCTCCTCCCTCTCTCTCTGCCCTCACTTCACTCTCTCCTTTCTCTCGTCTATCCCTGTTCCCTGCACTGGCTCTGCCATCACTCCTGGCCAGTCAAAGTCATCCAGGCACTGCTGATTCAGATTACTGCTCTTGAGGGATATACACACACAAAGAAATGCAGATGATTATAAACTGCTTCATGGAATCTGCACAGACCTATAGATTAATAATAAACCAAAACAAAGTCAGACCTATATATTCAACTATATCTGATAAATGCGATGCACAACCAAGGATTTTCATCAGTAAGCCAGAATTAATGCAGCCTCCAGTTTCTGCTCCCAGGCAGTGCACTATCAAATGAAGAATGTCTAGACAAAGATGTAAAAACAGAATCAAAAGGCGATCAGAACTTTCAGGAGATTGACAGACAAAGATAGTTGACAACTAGGTATTTAGCAGCACACCAATGGAATGCCCTTTTTTTAATGCTTTTTGTTAAGCACTTACTGAATGACAGGCACCATACTAAGCACTGGGGCAGATACAAGCTAATCAGGTTGGACAGAGTCCACGTCCCACATGGAGCTCACAGTCTTAATCCCCATTTTACAAATGAGGTAATTGAAGCCCAGATAAGTTTAGTGACTTGCCCAAGGTCACAAAGCAGACAAGAACCAGAGCTGGTATTAGAGTCCAGGTTTCTGATTCCCAGGCCCACGTTTATCCACTAGGCAGTGCTGCATCTCATGGCCTAGTGACAAAACTGTAATGGTGCCAAACTTTTATATGGTTGGAAGACCTCAATTACTATAAGGACACATCCAACTTCTTGATCAATTTCATCAGTCATCTCCTATAGGCTACACTCAAACACCATATTATAGTTAATAATGTTGGTATTTGTTAAGCGCTTACTATGTGCAGAGCACTGTTCTAAGGGCAGGGGTAGATACAGAGTAATCACGTTGACCCATGTGAGGCTCACAGTCTTCATCCCCATTTTACAGATGAGGTAACTGAGGCCCAAAGAAGTGAAGTGAAGTGCTCACAGTCACACAGCTGACAAGTGGCAGAGTCGGAATTCGAACCCATGACATCTGGCTCCCAAGCCCATGGTCTTTCCACTGAGCCATGCTGCTTCTCAGGAAGTTCTGGAATTCTGGAGTTCTGGAATGTAGTCAAATCTTCAGTGCTGCAGTACACCTACCTTGGATGTGACATGACGTGAGCTGAATTTCCAGACCGCTCTTGAATGGTATGATCATGCTAGCCCCGACCTCTCATCCCTCTGACATCTGGCATTCCCTTTTGCCTTCAGGACACCTCCAAATGGATGATCCACTGGCACTTGAGCTCTGTATTTCTAAAACTGAACTGCTCAACTTCCCTCTCTAATTCATTCTTGTATCTAATTTTCCCATTAAACCATCTTCCCTGTCTGCAAAGCTCACAACCTTGGTATTATTATCCTTAACTCTGCTCATTTTTAATCGCTAATTACATGCTACTCTTTTTTCACCAATCTTATTTACTGAGCACTTAGTATGTGTGTAGAGCATTGTACTAAGTGCTCTGGAGAGCACAATGTAACAGAGTTGATATGCAAATTACCTGCCCACACAGAACTTATAGTATACAGAGGAAACGGCCACAGTTCCCAGATTCTCTTCTCAAATGACCAGCAATCTAGACTAGGAGCTCAGTTAGAATTAACCTTCTAGTTGACCTCTCTGCCACTCTAGTCTATAGCTCATTCTACTGCCAGATCATCTTCCTAAACTGTCATTTGGCTTGTGTCTTGCCATTTCCCCAAATCCTTCAATGGTTACCCATTCATTTCTACACCCTTGACCACTGACTTTAGGGCACACAGACAATCAGTGGTGTGCAATGACCACAGCCCCTGTTCCGAGGGAACATACAAGCTCTCAATAGTGTCACTGGCTCACAGCATACATCCATTCTTCTGACCTCCTGGGCAGGATGGAGATTATAAAATGAAGCTTTGAAACCCTTGGAACTCTAATTGGGAATGGCAAATTCTGCTTCTGGGCAGACAGATTAAAAATTCAAGGTTCAGTAAAATCCAAACTGGAAAAATCAATCATTATTGCGTGGCGCAGTGGAAAGAGCACGGGCTTTGGAGTCAGGGCTCATGAGTTCGAATCCCAGCTCTGCCACTTGTCAGCTGTGTGACTGTGGGCAAGTCACTTAACTTCTCTGTGCCTCAGTTCCCTCATCTGTAAAATGGGGATTAAGACTGTGAGCCCCATGTGGGACAACCTGATTCCCCTGTGTCTACCCCAGCGCTTAGAACAGTGCTCTGCACATAGTAAGCGCTTAACAAATACCAACATTATTATTATTATTATTAGTTGAGCATTACTCTGAGGAGCACTGCATTAAGAGGTTGGGAGAGTAAAGTAAAACAGAGTTGATAGACATGTTCCCTCCTCACAAAGAGCTTACTGTCTAGAGGGAAAATCAAAAGCAAGTAGCCCTCTCAGATACTCACTGCAAAAGTCCAAGGGACTGAATTTGCCATCAATCAGTTAATCAATTGATGACTTTCACTGAGCACTTACTGTGTGCAGGATACTGTACTAAATGCTTGGTAAGGTAAAATACAACAGAGTTGGTAGACACATTCTACTGCTTCTAAGATGTCATGGCTATAACGACCTGCATCTAATATTATGTCACTTGGAAATGGAATCTTAAAAACTGGGGGAAGTTGAAGATTTCTAACCACTGAATTGCACATACACAGGGAGGAGTTCTGAATTAAGTGAAGGAATCCAGAAGATAAATTAGTTTTTTATTGCATCCCTAGGTTTTAATTACCACTCAGAAGAGGAATTACAGTGGAAATTTCTTTTTGGTTGAGGGAAGAGAGAGGCAGATAAAGAGGGAATACAACTTATTTTAAGTAAAACTAGTCAACTTGACTCTAAACCCTAATCAAAAAGAAATCTAGATTTGAGGAAAGGAAAAGATTGCCATTTAATACAAATTCATTTTATTAAATCAGAGCTCAAGCCAAGATTGTATGGAAAGCCCTGTGTATGGAGAGGAGGGGAAAAAGATGAATTGGGGATTTTACTTTGAATTATCTCTGTACTGCAGATATTCAAACATGAGGCCCACAGAACAGGAGGAAGATTTTGTAGCTGAGCAGAGGCTTGGATATTTTTAGATATTCAGTTTCTTTAGGCCAACTCTATTTCAATGCTGCAGCTTCAAAACAGCATCAGCACCCTTCTTAGATCTACAATCATAGAGAATTTGCCTTAAGAATAAAAAATTACAGATGCATCAGACAGTTTCCCCAAATTCTCACAGAGGTTCTTGTAATTCAATTCGAGGCTAGATATTGACTTTCATTATTTTTAGCCAAACCTATATATAGGTTTGGCTAAATTGAGAAGTGGTATGGACCGTAGAAAGTGCACGGGCTTGGGAGTCAGAGGATCTGGGTTCTAATCACAGCTCCACCACTTACCTGCTAAGTGACCTTGGGCAAGTCGCTTAACTTCTCTGTGCCTTAGTTCCTTCACCTGTAAAAATGAGATATTAATCTGCTCTCCCTCTTACTTAGACCATGAGTCCCATGTGAGACCTGATCATCTTGTACCTACCTCGGTGCTTAGTACAGTACTTAGCACATAGTAAGCACTTAACAAATTATTATCATTATTATTAGCTAACTAGCTTTAAGCCAACACTAAAAAGACAGAACTACTGAACCAGGGTTATACAAAAGCTCTCTTTTTAACAGTATAAGACCATAAGAAACACAGGTTCCTGAATCAGAGCATGGTTCAGTCCAGCACTCTACCTCCAACCCACCAGGGCACACTTAGTACACTGTTCTGCAAACCGGAAGTGCTCAATAAATACGACTGATTGATTGGAAGGACTACATGATGACTGCCTTCCTGGACAGAAAACCCCATGGTTAGGGATGGGCCTTCCAACATCACTAAACTTCTCTTCTACAACTCCAATTTTCTTCTCTAAAACGATGGCATTTTGTGAGTCCTTCATTGCTTATGTGGCCACCCTACCAAGACCGGCATCTGTCACAGGTCCCTGAGAGGACCATTTATGGATCAGTGAAAAATGGAGAGGAGGAATGTTGGGGGAGAGAGGGGAGTGAGGGAGAGGGGGCTCAAAAAGCAAGATTTCGCTTATACTTCATTAGCTCTTCTCAATCTTCTTGAACCTTCGAACACCGTAAACTTTCCCTCCAGTCTCCCACCATCTAGAGTCTCTCATCCAAGAATTCATCCAGTCAATCAGAGGAATTTATTTAGCACTTGTTATGTGCAGACCAATACTCTAACCACTTGGAAGAATGCAATATTAGAGAGTGGGTAGGCACAATCCCTGTCTTCCCAGACTTTACAGTCGAGTGGGAAAATAAGCGGGGAGGGCTGAGGGACAAAGAGAAAGCCTTGTTACCCCTCATTAACCCTGATATTTTAGGCCTGAAAAAAATTAGAAAAACATAAGAAATATGGTTTAATCACTGAATGGGTTGCAAAAGCAGAGAAATGGGCTTGCATGTTCCACTGAAATAGACAAGCAGCATCACCATAGTGCAGTTCCTTATTGGATTTGCCATGGCATTTTCAGAACATTATGTACCTGCAAACTCAAAGTCAGATGAAGGATTCGCACATTAAATACAACTAAAACTCTATCTTTAATGTATTGTTCCTATCTTCCTGAAAAACATTAAAAGGAAACACACAAAATGCATAAACACTGGAAAAGAGTGAATTGTATACCTACTAATTAGGTGTAGCAGTTCAAGTTATAGATAATGAGAAGCAGCGTGGCTCAGTGGAAAGAGCACGGGCTTTGGAGTCAGAGGTCATGAGTTCGAATCCCAGCTCTGCCACTTGTCTGCTGTGTGACTGTGGGCAAGTCACTTCACTTCTCTGTGCCTCAGTTACCTCATCTGTAAAATGGGGATGAAGACTGTGAGCCCTACGTGGGACAACCTGATTCCCCTGTGTCTACCCCAGCGCTTAGAACAGTGCTCTGCACATAGTAAGCGCTTAACAAATACCAACATTATTATAATGATTCAGATGATTAAACCCATGAAAACCTCAAATTAAAATAACCTTTTAAAGAATCTATGGAAAGGAATTTAAACTATTATAAGCAACCTGGTTTCCCTTATGTATATACAAGCAGCGTGTGCTTAGCATGGGTATATGCCATTATGGTGAACAGGGAAAATAATGACTGCATGGGTCAATTGGTCTTCAAATACAAAATACAAAAAAGTAAAATGGTCCGGAAGGAATTTGCCTACTGGGCCTCTCACATCCTGTTGATGATGTGATTTCTAATGTCCCACATCCTACAGAAACAGGTAGCAGATAGCAGGTCATTTGGCTACTAAAGAGGCAACAGCTCCATCAGCTAGGAGATCATCAAAGGGAGCAATCTAGTAATACCATGTTAGTACAATCACTCGTCCTATCCCGACCGTATTACTGCATCAGCATCCTTTCTGACCTCCCAACCTCCTGTCTCTTCCCGCTTCAGTCTATACTTCATTCTGCTGCCCGGATTCTCTTTCTACAGAAATGTTCTGGGCACGTCACCACCCCCCTCCTCAAAAATCTCCAGTGGTTACCTAACAACCTTCGCAAAGCAAAAACTCCTCACTATTGGCTTCAAAGCTCTAAATCACCTTGTCCCCTCCTACCTCACCTCCCATCTTCCCTTCTACATCCCAGTCCACACACTCTGCTTCTCTGGTGTTAACCTTCTCACTGTACCTCGTTCTCGCCTGTCCCGCCATCAACCCCTGGCCCATGTCCTACCTCTGGCCTGGACTGCTCTCCCTCCTCAAATCTGCCAATAACACTTCCCCCTTCAAAGCCCTACTGAGAGCTCACCTCCTCCAAGAGTCCTTCCCAGACTGAGCTTCCCCTTTTCCCTCTGCTGCCTCTCTGCCGCAACCTTCACCTCCCCTCAGCTAAGCCCCTTTCCCCTCCTTCCCCTGCTCCTCCCCCCTCCCTTCCCCTCCCCTCAGCACTGTGTTCATCTGCCCATTTGTATATATTTTTATTATCCTATTTATTTTGTTAATGAGATGTACATCCCCTTGATTCTATTTATTGCTATTGTTTTTGTCTGTCTCCCCAATTAGACTATAAGCCCGTCAATGGGCAGGGATTGTCTCTATCCGTTGCCAAATTGTACATTCCAAGCGCTTAGTACAGTGCTCTGCACATAGTAAGCGCTCAAATACTATTGAATGAATAAATGAATGAATCATTGGCTTCCCTCTGTTTCTTACCTTGTTAACAAGGATATCATCCAAGGCTCTGCTCTGGGTCACTGCTGTTTTTGCTTTCCACTCACTCCTTGGGGGAACTCACCACTCACATGGCTCCAGCTACCACCTCTAGGTGGATGACTTCCAAATCTCTAGGAAGGACCTTGCATCTGACCTACATCTCCTTTTGCCTCCAGAACTTCTCCACACGGATGTCCTGCTTGCCCCTCCAGCTTAGTATGACTCAATTTTTCTCCTCTTCTTCCTTAACTTTTCCAACTTAGTTGACACACCACCATCTAACTCTTTCCTAAAATCCTTCAAGATTAGTGTGATGTGAAGCGGCTGTTGGCATGTTTTCCAGCCTTTCTAGTCACATCCTCTCCCATGGATAGCATTTCAAGAAAGCAGCATCCTTTTGGAAAATGCAGTTCTCTCTTTCCACTGCACATTCTATATTTAGTATATGCATTCCATATCAACCGCAAACACCATCTTCTCTGGCCTGTGTCCGGAAAAGTTCATGTAATTGTTGTAAATCAAGAGTGACTTCTTGAACCCAATTTTGCATAATTCCAACAAGCCAATTCACCCATGTTCGGCTAAGAGAGCTCACGATTTTCTAGATATAAGAAGCCAAAGAGCTACCCACAACTCTCAAAGATGAAAATAACAAAAGGTTTCAGATGAGTCACAATGCCTGATACTCCAAGTGATAAAGATGCCTAACAGAAGGTGAAACATAGGCAAATCTGTGATTGGCTGAATTTTGGATTCCCACTCATTTCTGGGCTATGCCAATGGCTGCCCCAGCAAGGCTGGGAGAGACGACAGTGGCTAATGATGCTAAACCGAAGCTGGCAAGGGCAGGTTGATCAGAGGCTTTGGGGGAGCTCGGCTTGGGAGCTCAAGCAGAAGGCGGGTCTTTTCAGTGGTTAATGAACAGCTTGCTCTTATCATGCCATTTTACTGGAGAGTGAGGCTGCGTAAATGAGAAACCCTGTTAAATCACAATACCCAGTTACAGGGCCCTCTGACTTAGCCACCACTTGCCAAGAAAACATGGTAATTAGAAGACCCAAACCTGCACTCCAGTTGTCTGGGGCTGGTAGTAAGGGCTCCATGACAATTCTCAGGGCATAGAAAGGGAACTGCTATTTCTTCCTCCAATCCTAGCCCTGCTTACTCTTGCTATCAGCTTTTCCTTCGCCAAGCTAAAGTCTCCTCTACCATCTGCTCTGGGAGAGAATTGGTGCAGCAATGGGGAACTGCTGCACCTGCAAGCACCTAGCAGGTCTCAGGCTTGGAGACCTCTTTCCTCGTAGGGGTTGACTGGGAGGAAGAAGTGGTCAGAGTCTTAGTGGCTGCTGTGGGGGATGGACTGAGAGCAGGAGCTGGCAGGAACAGTGATTATTCTGGTCACCTGCAGGGTCAGGCAGCTGAAGAAGGAAAATGTTCCCAGGCCTCTCCCATGGTGAGGTTTTAGATGGGCTCTTGCTCAGGGAGGATTTGGATGGGGCATGAGGACCACTTTCTAAAGACCACTTCTGCCAGGGGGACCTGCATTTTTGCAAATATTTTCCCACAGCAGCGATCCGATATGAATCTGCTTTGGAGAAAACAACCTTCAGCACCAAACATCAGTGGAGATACCTTGGAATGCAATCACGCCACATGAATCTCATCTCAGGACTCACTCCAGGATGCCTGACTGATATCAGCACCCCTGCCTAGCGATTGCCAGCAATGCCAAATTTCTACACCCAGCTCCCATCCCTTTACTCTGATTCTGCCCTGGAAGGTGCTGAGAAATAGAGGTTCCACCCAGGGTAAAAGCAAAGTGTCAGGGAGCACTGTTGAGTCTGAACCTTACCTACCTGCTCCTGGACTGAGCCACAAGGCTAGATTGGAGGAAAGAGAAGCTGTTCCTGGAGAAAACAATAAGGTGTTTTCCCCAGAGAGAACAAAACAGCCTTGTTTTCCACCTTGGTAAGGCTTGACTGATGCCCAGAACTAGCAGCGTGGCTCAGTGGAAAGAGCCTGGGCTTTGGAGTCAGAGGTCATGGGTTCGACTCCCAGCTCTGCCACTTGTCAGCTGTGTGACTGTGGGCAAGTCCTTCACTTCTCTGTGCCTCAGTTACCTCATCTGTAAAATGGGGATTAACTGTGAGCCTCAGTGGACAACCTGATTACCCTGTATCTACCCCAGTGCTTAAAACAGTGCTCTGCACATAGTATGTACTTAAACAAATACCAACATTATTATTAGTAGTAGTTACCTTTTAGATAAGAAAAAGCAAAGAAAAATGAGCTAGTTTTAGATAAGCGAAAATTCAACCTCCAAATTCAACGTCTCGGGCCAGTGAAGCAGCGTGGGCTGGGAGAAGCAGCGTGGCTCAGTGAAAGAGCACGGGCTTTGGAGTCAGAGGTCATGGGTTCGAATCCCGGGCTCGGCCACTTGTCAGCTGTGTGACTTTGGGCCAAGTCACTTAACTTCTCGGTGCCTCAGTTACCTCATCTGTAAAATGGGATGAAGAACTGTGAGCCCACGTGGGACCACCTGCTTCCCCTGGTCTACCCCACGCTTAGAACAGTGCTCGGCACATAGTAAGCGCTTAAAATCAAATACCAACCTTATATTATTATTAGGGCCAGGCAGACAGACATAATCTCAAAAAATGAACCCCCACCTTTCAGGTTCCAAACAAGTAACTTTCATAGATTTGTAAGAATAATAACAAAAGAACAACACTGTCCCAAATCTCCTTTTTGACTTGACTGAAGACAAAGCTGTTCCTGTTTGAAAGCGGATGAGTCCTGGAAATTGTTTCCATCAAGTGTTGGCTTTGCCCCAGGCAGACCCTATCGGAATGTTCAGGTCCCTTGCAGACACATACAACAATCGCACTCTTTCTAACCAAGCACTTGGAATTCAGCAGCATAAATGAGTGAGAAGAATGAAAGATACAAGCAAAAGGCTAGAGACTGGAGCAGGTGAGAGAAATAACGTTTCTGACACATGACACAAAATCTCTAAAGCAATCAGGCCAACCTGGGAGAAAAATGGGTCCAATATTACACCAGTGGCAAGTAGTTCCATCTTTGCTACAAGTTTTGAAGAGCACTGTAAGTTCCCTGAGGGAAGAGATTAGGTCTGACCACTGTACTAGTCTTCAAGAGCTTAGTACAGTGTTCTGAATAAAGAAGGAACTCAACAAAAACCCTAATTCCCCATGTCCATAGGCTCTCACTGCCCCTGGCTGGGAGTAAAGCAGGGCCCCAGGAATGCATTTCCCTGTGGATATGAAGAGAGAGGCAGGCAGCCTGGTGGACAAGAGGAATCAGCAGTGGGATATTGACTCCAGGAGCAAGGTTTGGACTGGCCTCCATCTCCAGGCCAGAACATACAGCATTAAGCCTGATCACTCTCAATCCGGAGGCCCATTCATGGGAAAGGCACAGTCATTTTACCTTCCCTCTCTGCTCTGAATTATCACCGTTTGTGCAGTCAATCAATTGATCAATCAGAAGGTGTTTACCAAGGAGCACAGGATGTGATGGCAGACCACTTGGCCTTTGAAAAATGTGCTGAAGATCCCAGGCCAGGGGACACACGGGATAATTATTAATTCAGCTGCCGAAGGGAATGCTCAGCTGGGAAATGAAAACCAAACTCCAGAAACCTCATCCACAATGGGGTTCAGCCACCGACTCTATGGTGTTTCCTTGACTCCCAGGTGGGAATTCCATGGCTGGAGTGGAGTTAAATAAATGGGGCCAAAGTGTCTTTATGTTTCCACTATAGGAGACTAACAGAGCTCACTTTAGAGATTCCCAATTCCCCACTGCCACCATAGAGAAGGCCCAGGTTTGGCCTGTTTGGGGGTAGTGAAGCTTGGGCAGTGAAAAGGCATTTCCTCAACTTCTACTTTCTCTTTAAGGAGAATGAGAACAGGGGCTTCTCTATTCCTCAACTACAGATTAACAGGGGAGAGTCCCCCCAAAAAGGAACTAAACTTCCCTCTCCTGTCTCAGCCTCCAAGTGATACTTTCACTGGGTGGATGTGTAAAGCTTCTCTAGTCAATCCATCAGTCAATAATATAATAATGTTGGTATTTGTTAAGCGCTTACTATGTGCAGAGCACTGTTCTAGCGCTGGGGTAGACACAGGGGAATCAGGTTGTCCCACGTGGGGCTCACAGTCTTAATCCCCATTTTATAGATGAGGTAACTGAGGCACAGAGAAGTGAAGTGACTTGCCCACAGTCACACAGCTGACAAGTGGCAGAGCTGGGATTCGAACTCATGACCTCTGACTCCAAAGCCCAGGCTCTTTCCACTGAGCCACGCTGCTTCTCAACTGAGCACCTACATATCAATCAGTCAGTGGTATTTTTTGAGCACCTACACAGTACCATGTGCAGAACACTGCCCTGGACACTCGGGAGAATTCAACAGCCATAAAGAAAACACAGCCCTTGCCCTCAAAGTTCTTACAATCGTGGGGAGAGATAAGGCCCAACTTATTTATGAACAGCAGATTGGAAATAAATTATTTTCAACTGGTAAGAGCAGGAGTAGGGAGAGATAAATAGGTGAATAAATAAAAGAGCAAATGACAAACTTACTTTCACTAAACTGAAATATACATGAGTATTAAGTATTATTTTAATTGCATTTATTTATTTATTTAAATATATACTTATTCATATATTTACTATGTGCAGACCACTGTCTTAAGTGCTTGGGAGAGTACAGCTTAGCAGAGTTGGTTGACACTTTCCCTGTCCACACTGAGCTTATGGTCTAGAAATTGTGGATATGTGCATAAGTGCTGTGGGGCAGAGGGAGAGGTGAATAAAGGTTGCAAATCCAAGTTAAAGGGTGATGCAGAATGGAGTGTGAGAAGAATAATTGAGGACTTAGTCGAGGAAGGAAAGAATGAGAATGCCCCAGGAAAGGCTCTGTGGAAAAGAGCCCTGTGGAAAAGAAAGAGGCAGGTAGCCTGGTGGGTAAGAATGATGGGCAGTGGGAGAATGACTCCAGCAGCAAGGTTTGGACTGGCCTCCATATCCAGCCCAGAACATAACACGTTAAGCCTGATAGCTCTCAATCTGGAGGCCCATTCAAGGAAAAGGCAGTGCTTGGCACATAATGCTTAGCAAATACCATCATTATTACTATCATTATTATTATTATTCATTTTGCTTTTAATAAGGGTTTGAAGGTGGAGAGAGTGATGGTTCATCGGATATGAAGAGGAAGGGCATTCCAGGCCAGAGGCAGCACATGGGTGAGAGGTCGATGATGAGATAGATAAGATTGACATATGGTAAAGGACATTGGCATTAGAAGAGTGAAGTGTGTGGCTGGGTTGTAGTAGGAGAGCAACGAGGTGAGATAAGAGGGGGCAAGGTGATCGAGTGCTCTGAAGCCAATGTAAGGAATTTATGTTGGATGTGGAGGTGGATAGACTACTACTACAGGGTCTTGAGGAGTGGGGAAACATGGACTGAAAGTTTTTGGAGAAAAATGATCTGGACAACAGTGAAATATGGACTGGAGTGGGGAGAGACAAGAGTCAGAGAAATCAGCAATGAGGCTGATAGAGTAATCAAAGCGGGACAGGATAAATGTTTGGAATAAGGTGATGGCAGTTTGGATAGAGAGGACAGGTCAGGTTTTAGCGTTGCTGTGAAGGTTGAATCGACAGGATTTAGTAATAGATTGAATATGTGGATTGAATGAAAGGAATCAAGGATAACATAGAGGTTATGGGCTTGTGAAACAGGAAGAATGGTGGTGCTGTTTACAGTGATGAGAAAGTCATGGGGAGGTCAGTGTTTGGATGAGAAGTCAAGGAGTTGTGTTTTGGACATTTTAAAGTTTGAGGTGATGGCAGGACAACCAAGTAGAGATGTCTTGAAGAAAGGAGGAAATGTGAAACTGCAGAGAGGGAGAGTCATCATGACTGGAGATGAAGATTTAGGAATCATCTACATAGAGCTGGTAGTTGAAGCCATGTGAGCGAATGAGTTCTCAAAGGGAGTGGGTGTAGATGGAGAACAGAAGGAGACTCAGAACTGAACCTTAAGGGACATCCAGTTATGGTGTGGGAGGCGGAGGAGGAGCCAGCAAAAGAGACTGAGAATGAACAGCCAGAGAGATAGGAGGAGACCAGGATAAGATACAGTGTCAGTGAAGCCAAGGTGGGATACTGTTTCCGGGAGAATGGGGTGGATGTTGGTGTCACAGACATCTGAAAGGTCGAGGAAGATTAAGATGGAGTAGAGGCCTTTGGATCTGGGAAGAAGGAAATCATCTATGACCTTTGAGAAGGAGGTTTCTGTGGAGTGAAGTGGTTGGAAAACAGATTGGAGGGGATCAGTGAAAGATTTGGAGGAGAGGAACTTGTGACAGAGGGTGTAGATAACTTGCCCAAGAAGTTTGGAGAGGAATGGTAGGAGGGAGATGAAATGATACCAGACCATTTTAATCCCTTTTCACATTCCTTCTCCTTCTCCATCCCTACATTGATCCTTGGGGACTCCAAAATCCTCATAGACATTCCTGATGACTATCACTCCTCCTGCTCCACCCCACCTCTCCCAGTCACCAACCTGGACACACACTTGATTTCATCATCTCTAGACATTGTACAATCTCTACCCTCACCAATTCTGAAATCCCTCTATCTGACCACAGTCTCTTCACATGCCTTCTCTCCCATACTCCTACTCCCTAAAAATCTGTCCTGTCCCTCAGCAGAGACCTCCAATCTTTTGGTTCCAGACAATTTTCTCAATTCATCCGGTCCCATTTATCCTTCCTACCCAAACTATCTTCCTTGGATGACCAAAATGATGCCCTCAACAATACCCTCTCTACTGAACTCGAAGTACTCGCTCCCCTATCCCTTTGTTGATATCATAACACTAACCCACAGACCTGGATCACCTTCTCATTCAGCTTCCTTCACTCCTGTCCAAAAGCTGCCAAGCACTGACTGACTGCCACCTGCCTGACTGCCTGACTGCCTGACTGCCAACTTCAACTGTTCATTCTCCAATGGCTTCTTCCCCACTACTTTCAAACATGCTCATGTCTCCTCTAATCTAAAAAAAAACCCCTCTCCCTTCCAGGCCCATGTTCTTTCCACTAGGCCACGCTACTTTTCAAAATCACATCTTCTTAAGATGACATCTCCTCCAAGATGCCTTCCCAGACTAAGTCTTCTTCTCCCCCACCTTCTGCATTGTCTACGCACTTAGATCTGTATGTTTTAAACACTTTATATGCAGCTCACCCTTAGCCCCAGAGCACTTAATGTACATACCCGTAATTCATTTATTTTTATTAATCAATCAATTAAATATTCTATTCTTTCTCCCCCATAGACCGAAAACTTCTTGTGGTCAGGGAACATGAATACCAACGCTGTCGTACTGTATCTGTAATTTTTTTATATTAATGTCTATCTCCCCTCCTCTTGACTGTAATCTCGTTGTGGGTAGGAAATATGTCATTGTTTTATGGTATTCTCCCAGCTGCTAAATAGTGCTCTGCACACAGTAAATGCTCAATAAATACAACTGAATGAATGAATGAGAACTTTCCCAAGCACTTAGTACAGTGCTCTGCACACAATAACTGCTCAATAAATACCACTGATTGATGGATTCATTTTCTGTTGGCTCAGATCTTGCTAGAATCTTGCTGCTCTGCTATCTTCTGCAGTGTATATGTCTCTTAATAAGTTTTTTTACCCAAACTGATTCTGCAGGCCAACTGATTTATGTGCAGAAGTGTAAAGGACAAAATAATTATTGCAATTTTAGTTTACTTCTATGCCAGTCTTCCCCGATGAAGTGTAAGTTCCCTGTAGGCAGAGAAGGTATCACTTTTGTGTTTTGTACTTCTCTGCTTCCCAGTGGGTGGTCAATAAATGTTATTGCTATTACTCCTATGAAGAATAGTAGGATGGGTCTCAAAAGGGAGGTACCTTGTTTAGAAAATTGTTTACTGGAAGACAGTATGTGAGTGTGTGTGTGTGTGTGTGTGTGTTGTCTTTTGAATTAAAAGGTGAGAACCTACCCTTATGTGCTGAAGAGTCTAGAAACCCCTATGCATAGCTATTCCATACTGAGTGCAGGTAAACAAGTGGCAGAAGGGCTTTGGAACTCTGGCAGGTGGATCTTTGGAGGAGGAGGGAGACACATGAGCAGGACTCCCTTGGCTTCTTAGGCCATCTTGTATTTAAAGTTCCCAGCCCAGGTAACATCCTGCTCTCCAGAACCACGGTTTCTGCAGACTTTACACATTCACAGATAAACTAGTCTCCAGGGATGTTCCCTTCATTCTTCACACAGCACAAGCAGCACCCCAGACAGGATGCTTTAGGAATCTTCCTACAGGGTGGGAGCGGGACCCTAGCACATGGGAAAGAAGGCTCTGCTGTTCGGAGATCTGTCCTTGCAGCAATTACTGAGAGTACTTTCTGCAAAATTCAAGTCCAACCCTCAGTGAAGGCACTGTTTTACATGGCAAGTGTATTTCGAGAACAATAGCTGGAGAATTTCTCATCTCCAGCCTGTAAGTGAAACATTTCATTTTATTCAGAGGCCTACTGGACTGGAAATCCCATTTTCAGGATGTCCTGTGATGACAGTATTATGGCTGCATAATACATCAATTGAACCCAACAGGATGACATGCAATACAATTTACACTGTTCAGCTTAATTTGTTTTCAACTCTACATTTATTGCTGGGTACTGGGACTGTCTGAGGAAGAAGTCCTCCTCATTGAGAACCAGGTCTCTTTTCCTCAGAACTGGAAGCTCTGGAGCTTGATTCTCTGTTATCCCTTTGCTCAACAAAAGCAAAATGTGTAATCTCTGCAGCAAAAAACACAGGGTAGTTTGAAGCGATTGTAATTAGCTTAATGTATTTAAGCACATAGCAAAGGCTGGGTTTAGGCCTTTTAATTCTACTTAGAGAGTGAAGCAAAGACCCATTGTGGTTGAGAATCAAGGGATTTAACTTGTGAGTAATTGAAATGAAACATGAATTGGTCATACTTATCCCATCAGTTACTAGCTGGCTTAATTGTGACTCAGTTCTTCTGAAGAGAGTTCTTCCTTCTCACTTGCATTTGAATTATTGGGGGACAAATCCATCATGTTTTCAAGTCTCCTGCCCCAAGGGATGAATTACATATGCCTTGTCCGTGCGATATGGAATACAGGAAAAATCTGGGTCCAGTTCAGCATTCAAAGCAGGTTTCAGCTTCTGACCAGGGTGAAACTAATTCTAATTTGTTATGCAAAGGGTACATTTCTTCTCTAAGGAGGTTACGGTTTATTATTTGGACTTTTTGTTAACTCCCACCCGTACACATTGTGTGGGTCTGTAGAGCCCAAATAGTGGCAGAGGAGCCCACAACAAGGACCACTAAGATTTTTATTCCTTTGCAAAGTGCTTTATTTGCAAAGAAATTCCAAAGTCTGTGTGCTCTCCAAACAATTGGAAGTATTGAGAACAAAACGGCAGTGTATTTTGAGCCTTTCTACAAGTCAGTCACTGAGGTGCAGGGGGTGAAACTGGAATTTTTTATCTTACTGGTTCACCTGGACCTTTAAACATCAGAGGAGGGGCCTGGAATTTGGGGGCAGGGACCTTCAGGAGAGGATCATTATCTCTCTCTCAAGTGACTAGTTTAGCTCTCAGTACCCAGTAGGCAGAGGCCCACACGAATTGGAACTCAGGCTGTCTGATGTGTGGCCATATCCCACTTACCAGCCTCAACCGCTTCCACTGCTGCCTCTTCCGCCTTGGCCACCTAGCCCACCTAGCCCTGGGCAGCATGGTCAGAGAACAGATGTGCTACCTTGCACAGCTTGTGAGGACAGCCAGACAACAGATGTGCTTCTTTGCCTAGCTTGGAGTCTTCACCCTGCCACCATCAGTGCCTGATGTGCCTGGCTCAGAGACTGCATTGGCCCCTTGCCCAAACCCACCTTGCCTACTGGGCCAGACAGCAGTCTGGGTGGTAGGCTGGCTTTTCCCGATCTCCATCGAAGAGTAGCCCCTGCCCCATCACCCCACCACCCTGTCATGCCATGCTTGCTCTGGGAGCAGATGATGGTGCACTGTAATCCTGGATCTGCACTGCCTTATCAGCCCTCGCCTCACAACCTACGCTTGCCCCTCTCCCACTACAATTCATCCTGTCTATTTCACTCCTCTAACACCAACCTACTTACTGGCCTCGCCTTCATCTCTCTCACATTTGACCCCTTGCTCGCACTCTCCCTCCTGCCTGGAGCTCCCTCTCCCTTCATGACCAACAGACCACCCCTCTCCCCCATCTTCAAAACCCTACTAAAATCGTATCTCTTTCAGGAACCCTTCCCTGGCCAATCTCTCCCCTCCCCACCCTATTTCCCCTCCTTACTAAATCACTTAAGCAATTGAATCTCTATCAATCAATCAAGAGTATTTATTGAGTGCTTACTGGATGCAGAGCACTGTGCTACACACTTGGGAGAATACAATATAATACAGAATGTAAACACAATCCACCTCTCAGGGTCGTACCTGGAGAGTTTCTGGTATTCTACCAGTCTCAACTATGGGAAGGAAAGTCAAGCAGAGGCATATCCATTCCTTTCCTAGCTTGTGCAGTGGCTAGCATGTGGAAGGCAATCTGTTACAAGTCAAAACTCACCCATGCTGGGCAGCAGGGGCATGGGAGAGAGTCGAGGGCAGAGACTCAGGTTTACTGCATGGAAGGAGGCAATGGTAAACCACTTCTGTATTTTTATCAAGAAAACTATGGATACACTACCAGAACAATCGCAGATGGAGGTGGGGCATTATGGGAGAGATGTGTCCATGGCGTTGCTACAGGTGAGCCATGACTTGACTGCATAAGACAACCACAACCACAAACACATTCCTTACCCCACTGGGCTTACGGTCTAGAATAGGAGACTAATATTAATATAAATTTCAGATAGGGGAAATGAAAGAGTGTAAGGATATATACGTAAGTACTGAGGGACTGAGGGTGGGGTGAATACCAAGTGCCTAAGTGGTAAAGATTCAAGTACATAGGTAAAAAAGAAGGGAGGATGAACAGGGCAAGTCCTGGAAGGCCTCTTGGAAGAGATGTGCTTTAAGAAGGGCTTTGAAGGTGGGGAGAGTGGTGGTCTGTCAAATGTGAAGGAGAAAAAAGTTCCACAGCAGAGAGAGGATATGGGCAAGGGGTCGGTGACAGAATAGATGAGATAGAGGTAAGGAGAGTAGGTTGATGTTAGAGGAGTGACGAGTGCAGCCTGGGTTGTAATATGAGACCAGTGAGGGGAAGAGATAATTGAATGCTTTAAAGTTGATGGTGAGGAGTCTCTGTTTGATACGGAGGTGATGAGCAACTCATCCAACCCCATCCTCAGCCCCTCAACATTCTTTTATTTGACGCCTTCCCCAACCTGCAATTTAGCACCTTCTCCCCTTCTAGATTAAATTTCTAGAGGGCTGGGATCATGTTTACTTCCTCTAATATACTTGTCAAGTGCTTAGTACAGTGTTCTGCTTCCAGTAAGCTGGCCAAAAATACCATTAATGGATTGATTGATTGTCCCTGCCTGGGCTGAGCCCCAAACCTGGCCCCCTGTGCAGGGTAGCTGGGGAACTACCCCACCATTACGTGATTTCTGCATGTAGTTCTTTACCCCCAGCTATTCCATAGGCTTTGCATTCTCCTCCTGGATCAGCACCAAGTCTGGCATGGCTGCAGAACTCAGCAGCAGGATCAATTCATCAGTGGTATTTATTGCACACTTACTGTGTGCAGAGCACTGTACTAAGCACTTAGAAGAGGGGCAAAGGAGAGGATCTGCACTTCCAAAGAATTCCTACCAGAACACTAACTTAGCATGTGATCTTCAAATTGACCTGCGTACCAGATGGTCCTAGCTTACTTACCACAGATCTATGAACAGCCATCAAGGTGATGATATTGGTTTCAAAGTGAAATCCAGACACCTAAGCACATGGCTTATAATGGTGGTAGTTAAGCGCTTACTATGTGAAAAGCACTGTTCTAAGTGCTGGGGGGATAAAAGGTGATCAGGTTGTCCCTCATAGGGGTCACAGTTTTTAATCCCCATTTTACAGATGAGGTAACTGAGGCACAGAGAAGGTAAGTGACTTGCCCAAAGTCACACAGCTGGCAAGCGGCGGAGCCGGTATTCAAACCCATGACCTCTGACTTCCAAGCCCGGGCTCTTTCCACTGAGCCATTCTGGCTTAAGACAAAGCAGTATTGGGAAAGATTAGAACAGAGACTTTAGCAATATTGTGCCTCGCACATAGTAAGTGCTCAACAAATACCATAATTATTATTATTGTTACTGCTTATGGTTTTGTGCTTCTCAGACAGTGGTTCTTGTACTGATAGCAGTATTACATAGCATACAGAGGTTTTGGGTTCAGGCCGCCAAAGCAAAGAATCTGTTTTCCTTATTAATGAAGGATAAGGGTACTCCGCTAAGCTTATCTACATTCATGAGATAAAGGCTGGATTTCTCTACTGTAAACTGAAAACATTCCTTTGTTCCTGAAAATGTTATTTTAGTTCTCAATTCAAGTTTGTTGGCTCTCTCTTTTCCCTCTTCTTCTCTTCCTCCCCAATGAAAGTCACTGGAGTAAAGGATGATACCATAAGAGTGTACTGACAAAAAGAAAAATAGATGGAATGGCACCAGGGCAGAACGATTAAGACAGATAACACCATATTTAGAATACTTCATGATTGTTCCCAACTTTACTATCCAAATATATCTTGATTCCCAAGGGCAAATAGGAAAACAAAAAATAATGAATTCATAGAGGAGAAAACTCCATAGGAGATGGAAGAGCTAGAAGAGAGAGGAGGGAGTAGAGGGAAAGGAGAAAATGAAGGAAGAAGAGGATGGAGTGGAGACAAGAGTTGTGGGCCCTGAGGATAAGGAACAAGGTCCCTTTGTAGACTGGATCGGGGTGGAGGCAGGAAATTGCAAACTCCTTGAGGGCAGGGATCACACCTACCACCTCTATTGTACTGTGCTGTCCCAAGTGCTTAGTACAGTGCACTGCACATAGTAAGTGCTCAATAAAAGCCATTGATGACGGTAGAAATCACTCAATAAGTACCATTGATAGATGGAGGGCCCAAAGCACTGTGAAGCCAGGTATTCATAGAAGAGGGAGAGGAGGGAAGAAAGGGAAAAAGGAGGAAAAGGAAGGATGGTTTCTAGTCTTGTCTTGTGCCATTGAGTTGTTTCCAACCCTTAGCGAAACCATGGACACATTTCTCCCAGAATGCCCCGGTCTCCACCTCATTCGTTCCGGTAGCGTATCCATAGAGTTTTCTCAGTGAAAATATGGAAGTGGTTTACCACTGACTCCTTCCACGCAGTAAACTTGAATCTCCGCTCTCAACTCTCTCCTGTGTCACCGCTGCCTAACATGAGTTTTGACTTATAGTAGATTGCCTTCCACTCGCTAGCCACTGCCCAAGCTAGGAATGGAATGGGTAGGCCTCTGCTTGACTCTCCCTTCTGTAGCTGAGACTGGTAAAGTAATGGAAACTCTCCAGGTACAACCCTGAGAGAAAGGATGGCATACAAGAAAAAAAAACACTGTGGCAGCCAAAAGACCTCTGTTATGTAAACTAATTTGAATCAAGTTAATGAAAATATAACATTGAATGCAGCATTTAATTCAGCTTTAGTTAGGTCAAGATCATTCTTTACAGGAAGTTCTGAAGTTCTCCCTACCAATGAAGATTCTTTCTGGCAAAAGTACGATCTTTTAGAGGCCAGGGATTCTCAACGAATGCACTGACACTGTAGAGGCTATTTTGGAATTTGCAAGACTTCATCCCACCCAGTAATTCCCACTTACCTCCCAGTGGGATCTAGCCATGAGTTAAATTTGTGAACAGGTTAAACTTTATGGAACAAATATTAACACAGTGTCTAAAGACATTAGTTTTTACCTGGCCCAGAAAACATGAAAACAAAAGGCTGAACTTAAAATTGTAGAGCAACTCATCAGGGAATATGTAATTCCTGTGTCAAGATTTGTTACAAAATTGCTAGTAATCCTTTGAAAAATTAGTATTAATATGCTCTGCTTGCCTAATAAGCTTTTTTTCTTCATTTGAAGAGCATACCTGTCTGGTTTTCTCCTCTCAGTCCCCTTTTGTGCAAATTTAATTAAAGTTTTAACCACTGGACAGGATTTGGGACTTTTTTTCCTGAAGAATCTTTAATCCTCCTGGAAATGTGCGCCTGGTGCATTCACAGCAGAAGGGCTAGGCAGGACTAGGTCTGTGCTAGCCAGGAAACATCCTGACTCTAGGTGAGCAGCAAGGCAGTTGGCCTAGAGGGTCTGGCTCTGGGAAGAGTGTTTGGAGAACAGATATGGAAGCCACTGAGAAACCCAGTGATCCACACATCCAAAGGACCGCATGAATCAGGCCTTGGCTCCCTTACCTATGCCTCGTGGCCTTGTTCCTTAGATGACTGTTTTCAAAGCTCTTGGGAGTGACAACCCAGATTGCACTGCTTTTCCTTAAAGGAAAGTGTTCTGCAGTGGTTTGGGTTTGGGGAAGAGTTGCTGGATGAAGCAGCTAGTCAAAACCCACCAGGAGGAGGCCACCTATCTGGGTAAGCAAAACCAGGGCCTGGTTGCCTGGGTACAGAGCAGCCGAGAGCACCTCAGAAGTACCAAGAGCAGGAGAACCAAGGGCACCCGAGGGCACCCAAAGCATGGGCCTGGGAGTCAGAAAACCTGGGTTCTACTCCTAGCTTCACCACTTGCCTGCTGTGTGACCTTGGGCAAGTTACTTAAATGCTCTGTACCTCAGTTTCTTCATCTATAAAAAGGGGTGCAACACCTGTTCTCCCTCCCATCTAAACTGTGAGCCCCATGTGGAACAGGGACTGTATTTGACCTGATTATCTTGTCTTCCAATGCTTAATAGAATGCATGGCACATAGTAAGTGCTAAATCGATACCCCAGTTTTAAGAGAAGCAGCTGGCAAAAAGGGTTAGGGAGGGAGGGAGGGAGACAATAGAGTGCCTAGAGAAGAAGCATGGCGTAGTACGGGCACGGGCACGGGCCTGAGAATCAGAAGGTCATGGGTTCTAATACCGGCTCTGCTACTTGTCTGCTATGTGACCTTGGGAAAGGCACTTAACCTCTCCGTATCTCAGTTACCTCATCTGTAAAATGGGGACTAAGACTGTGAGCCCACGTGGGGCAACTTGATTACCATGCATCTGCCCCAGCGCTTAGAACAGTGCTTGGCACATAGTAAGTGTTTAACAAATACCATAATATTATTATCTGCACTAAGGAGGAATCAGTTACTCTTCTTTTGCCACTATTCATTACTTAAGGAGGAATACAGTTTCTGGGCTGGGTCTGAGGTTTAATTCCTGAGGACTGAATATTGAAATGTTGGGCAGAGTCGATGGTAATTGGGCGCGCAATGAACGTCTCTTCATGTGACTACCAATGCTATCCTCTGCTGCTTTCATGAAAATAGCGTGGCTCAGTGGAAAGACCACAGGCTTAGAAGTCAGAGGTCATGGGTTCTAATCCTGGCTCCGCCACCCATCAGCTGTGTGACTTTGGGCCAGTCACTTCACTTCTCAGTGCCTCAGTTGGGGATCAAGAGTGTAAGCCTCACGTGGGACAACCTGATTATCCTGTATTTACCCCCCAGTGCTTAGAACAGTACCTGGCACATAGTAAATGCTTAAAAAATATCAACATCATCATCATCATCATTATCCTCTTCCAAGAGATGAAAGAAAGGAGTCCCTTCCACCTTAACTAGTATCCTCTCTAGCTCCCTCAGTGAAACACTTGGGGTTGTGTATCCATGAATTCAGTCTCTTGCCAAAAATCCCTAAAATTCTGCACAAAACTAGTGTTGGAAAAAATCCATGGGACCCAGGGCTCTCACACTGGGCACATCTACACCAAATGTCTGCCCACAGATGTCCCCTGCTGTCCATGTTCCGGGATATGGCTCTTCCCACCACTCTCACGGGCTCTTTGCTCAGAGACCATAAAATTGGGAGAAGTGGAGCCTGGTGACCAGATCTCAGCAACACAGAGCACAGCTCAGGGCCTGGGTCGGGGGATGTGTGAGAATAGGGGTCGGAGGAAACCTGAAATATGTGAGGTGGTGGGCCTATGTCACCCCCGAGAAAGTCGTGGTTACTCAGAGGTATATTACTGAGCCAGCCAAAAAGGTCTCCCAATAGTGGCTGGTAAATCCTGGTGGTAAGGCCTCCTGGAGCTAGAGAGAAAGCTCCTGGAGATCCCAGAGACACAGAACTTATCTACATTTACCAAACAATGGGGCCGGGATACAATTTTCTAAAGCAACCAATGCACATACCTAAGGGTGATTTTCAATCATATAACTTGGCTGTAAGCCCAACTTCTCATAACTGCCTAGAAGGTTTTTCCTCAGGGAGGATTAGAAACATGGAAAACAATCAACCTTTAAAATCCCACTTTCAAAGTTCCACTATTTGACACAGAGTGAGCAACATCTCAGATATATTTTAGATGGAAACCTCACCACATTGCTCAAAGTTGGGGTTCAAGTGTCCTCTGTTGTCCACTCCCTCTGGTCCAACTTTTGTCAGAAACTCCACAAGAAGAGTTTTATCTCCCCACAAACCCAAAAGTATTTAGAAAATTCCAGATGAGTGATAATCATCAGCCCGGGAACATTATTAAGTTAGGCTTATTTCCATTTATATCACCTGGCTGTTTAATATATGCAGACCAATGAACTTTGCAGCTATCATGTGGAGAGCTCTATTCTGAAGATCTATGTGCACACACATTATACTTTCTGTACATTTTCTGTGTACAGAGCACAGGAAATCTACTTCATGCATAACAATAAACTGAGGCTCAGAGCACTAAAGCTTGTATTGTGTGCAAAGCACTCTAGAGGATACCTACTGTTTGCACATTATATTGGATTCCTAACTGTATCCACACTCTAGTAACACCTACTGGGCACTTAAAAATAAAGGGTAACTGTATACCTACTTTTTGCAATCAGTCAGTTATATTTATTTAGTGCTCACTGTGTGCAGAGCACTGTACTGAGCACTTGGAAAGTACAAAATAACAGAGTTGGCAGACATGTTCCCTTCCCCCAGTGAGTTTAGAGTCTAGAGGGAGAGACAGACATTAATATAAATGAATAAATTATGGATATGCACATAAATGCTGTTGGGATGAGGGAAGAGTGAATAAAAGGTGCAAATGCAAGGATGACACAGAAAGGAGAAAGAGAAGAGGAAATGGGGGCTTAGTCAGGGAAGGCCTCTTGGAGAAGACGTGTCTTCAGTAAGGTTGTGAAGGTGGGGAGAGTGATGGTCTATCAAATATGAAGAGGGAGGATATTCCAGGCCAGAGGCAGTACATGGAAGAGAGGTCGGTGGCAAGATAGATGAGATCGAGGCACAGTGAGCAGGCTGGGCTGTAGCAATAATAATAATAATTGCAGTACTTTTTAAGCACTTACTATGTGCTAAGTTCTAAGTGCTGGGGTAAATACAAGTTAATCAGGTTGGACACAATACCTGGCCCACAAGGGGCTCAAACTCTTAATCCCCATTCTACAAATGAGGTAACTGTGGCCCAGAGAAATTAAGTGACTTGCCCAAGGTCACTTAACAGACATGTGGCAGAGTAGGAAAGCAGCGAGGTAAGGTAGGAGGGGCAAGGTGATTGGGTGTTTTAAAGCCAATGGTAAGGAGTTTTTGTTTAATGCAAAGCTTAATGGGTAACCCCTGTAGGTTCTTGAGGAGTGGGGAAAATATAGACTGAACTATTTTGTAGAAAAATTATCCAAGCAGCAGAGCGAACTCTGGACTGGAGAGGATAGAGACTATATATGTTTGTATGTATAAATATATGTATTTATGTATATATATATACACATACACAAATATACACAGACATTCACATACACAGTTTAGAGCACTACGTGTAGGGCCTGAGGCAGAAACATTTTTTCCTCGTGGGACAGACAGCTACACTGGAATAGAACAAGAACTCTGGTACCATTTTCACAATGCCCTAAATGTGTCCCTCAAATCCCCTGAGGATCACCTTCCCTTTCAGAGATTGTCCATACTCTCGCTTGCTTGCTGATGTCTGTATCTTTAATGAGATGTCATCCCCTTTAATAGCATCTGCCAATTAAACTTTCCTCTCTAATGAAAGATTGCCAGCCTTGGTCTTTCCACCAGTGGATACCTATTTGCATGTATTTCTTGCCTCTTTCCATGTTATGATAAAATATTAAATGGTCCTTTACTTTTTCTTTGCTAAAAGTAAATGAAAAGCTCCTCCTAAGAAAATGTCCTGGAAAAAATGGACATTCCTGGAGGTTCAGAAAGGTAGACACATAGTTTATCTCCACCTGACTCGGGTTGCACATTAAAAAGTTATTTCAAAATGACCAGTGAGTCAGCATCAATTGTGAACCTCCAGGTAGAAAACCTGGCCAGCTCCCCAAGTCCCCAGATGCTGAAACCCCACCTCAATGATTTGCTACCCTTCAAGCCCCAAATTTTCTTCTGTTTCATCATTCAATTTCCAGAAACAGTGTCAACAACAGTCAGCTCCTGAATAATGAAAAAAGATATTTGTCATTTTCATTGCTCTGCTCATTTGAATCTCATAACCACCAGGGTGATCGGTTTCCAAACCTTATTAGTTCTGCTAGTATGAACTCTGCAGATCCTCATTTCAAGATCACTTTGCAGTGCAAAGCTATAAAGACAGTCTTCTTAACGAACAATTGACAATTAATAGTCCTGCCAACACAGATGATCTGATTTGACAAAGCAGCAAACACAGACTTCGAGGTGCCAAAATTAAAACTGTGGGGGTGATTACTGTTTCAGGCAGAGCATCACAGTTCCACATACTGATGTTTAGTTCCCTAACCAAGTAGATTGCTAAAGAAAAGAACCACAATGCTGCTGAAAGAGAAAGGAACAACTTGTCTGTTGCATTTGTTTCCACACACAAATGGAAATACCATGAAAATGAATCATCAAAACATGCCTCAGAGAACGCTGAGCCTTCCTCTGCCCTGTTCCTGCATGGAGAGGGAGTAGGGCTGCATTGATGAGTGAATACTTTCCTCCCTGGATTTTCAGTGGGAGAGATTCACTCCAAACCTGCTTTTCCTGAGAATACTCTGTACCTTTAAGATCAGTCACATGAGTCCAAAGGCTGTCAGGGATCAGGAGTGGGGCAGCCAGGATCCAAATGTAGTAAATATTGGGCCCGGGGTGGATTGGGCATACATGGGGGTTGGACAGAAGAGCTCAGAGCAGGGGCAAGTTTAAATAGGGTAGGGAGGGAGGCCAGGTCTAGTGTGAACGGAAGATAGACAGGGCAGAGGTCTAGAAAGGAGACGGTGTGGTAGGAAATCTCAGAACCCAAATTAATGGAGAGTGGGGGGTGGGGAGGCAGAAAGCAGGGAGGGGGCCTGCAAGTTGCAGGGAAAACCTCAGGTGGGATGGTGAGGAGGGATGGAGAGGAGTTGGAGACACTAGAGGTTAGTGAAGAGAAAGGGGTTGAGAGTCAGCCAAGTGAGAAGAGTGGGTCAAGGAGAAAAGGAAGAGATGGGCAAGAAATACTGGAGAACAAAAAGGGATATTCCAGGACAATGAGGAGACACACAAGAGAGAGGAGGAGATGGACTGAGAGGCACAGAAAGAACAAGAGAGAAAGACAGGGAGAGGGGCAGGGCAGATACAAGACTTCCAAAGAGGAAATGAGGAGGTGAGGGACAGGAAGGGGAAAGTGAAGAAGTGAAAACCAAGGTAAGAGGAGCTATTAAAAGGACTCTGGAAGGGACCAATCAAACAATAAATCAATCATATTTATTGAGCACTTATTGTTTCAGAGCACTGTGCTAAGCTCTTGGGAGAGTACAATATAATAATTACCATACCTGTTAAGCACTTACTATCTGCCAAGCACTATTTTAAGCACTTAGATACAAGGTAATCAGTTGGAGATGTAGATTTGTGAATTATCTGTGTAGATGTTGTAGTTGAAACCATGGGAGTGAATGAGTTCTCCAAGGGAGTGGATCCAGAACTGAACCTCCGATGGTCACCCAACAATTAGAGGGCGGGATGTGGAGGAGGAGTCCACGAAGGAGAGGACAGGGAAAGAGTGCAAACAGAAGGAATCAGGGCAGGGACAGATCAGTGAGGAAACCAGGAGAAGAGGGGCATTTGGAGAATAAGCACTTACTATATGCCAAGCACTGTTCTAAGTGCTGGGGTAGATACAAGGCAATCAGGTTGACCCACTTGGGGCTCTCAGTTTTAATCCCCATTTTACAGATGAGGTAACTGAGGCACAGAGAAGTTAAGTGACTTGCCCCAAGTTACACAGCTGATAAGTGGCGGAGCCAGGATTAGAACTCACGACCTCTGACTCCCAGGCCTGGGCTCTTGCCACTATTCAGAGGCTGTTTAGGGAAAGACCCCAGAATGCTCTAGTGCTGACCTATCTAATAAGTCTAGGAATAAATGTGTTCCCATTGTCTGTCACCTTGCAGGAAGGGTGTCTTTGCTAGCTCTGGATCCAGTGAGTCAGGAAATTGGTCCAGATCAGCATAGGGCCTGGCCATGGATTGGCACAAACTGAAAATACTCAGCTTCCTTCAAGTCAGAACTCATCTACTGCTGCTCAGAAGTTCCACTCCTTCAACTCCACCCAGAGCTGGGCTCCTCAAAGATGTCAATGGACATTCCCCATGATGAAGCAGCATATCTGGACCAGGAAAATGCATCTCAGCTGAAGGACTGAATCCCCGATTCCAACAGTCCAGCTGATGCCCGCTGCGCTCTGTCCCTCCCTCTTAGTGCTGTTTCAAGCTGCAGGTTGCATAGGGGCACATTAGAAGCAGAAGAGCCATGCCTGAGGTCTGAGGTCTTACTGGGAAGGCAGGACTCCATGGCAATTATGGCAGTTCCATACCAACTAAGATGACCGGCAATGCATTCCCAGAAACCAGACCCTGAGAATCACATGACATCTCACACACCACCATGCAAGGCAACATGGAATTGTCACATTCTCCCATGAGCATGAGACACAGGGAGTCAGATGAAGAGATGACACTAGACTGAAAGCTCTAGACTGTAGACTGTAGACCACTAGACTGTAAGCTCGTCCCCTAGACTGTAAGCTTGTCCCTCTAGACTGTAGCTCATTTTGTTCTCATTGTATTGTACTGTACTCTCCCAAGTGGCTTAGTATAGTGCTCTGCACACATTAAGTGCTCAATGAATACAACTGATTAATTGATTGATTTGACCAAGCAGGAACCAGCCTTCACATTCTGGGAGCTGCTAAGGACTGATGCTGAGAGTTGAGGGGACAGTGGGGACCGAGGCTGGGATCCAGGAAATCGCCTCCCTTACTAGGGTCTAAACACTCCTGGCAGACTCAAAAACACTTCTGCAAACATTTCAACTTCAGATTAGTACCGGCAAAGAAGCACAGGCGAGCAGCAGTGTGGCCTAGTGGAAAGAACACAGGCTGGGAGTCAGAGGACCTGGGTTCTAATCCTGGTTTCTCCTCTGGTCTCCTATGTGATCTTGAGCAAGTCACTTCACTTCCTCTGTGACTCAGTTTCCTGATCTGTACAATGGGGGTTAAATCCTATTCCCTCCTACTTTGCCTATGAGGCCCACAAGGAACAGGGCTGTGTCCAACCTGAAGATTTTGTAGCTACCTCAGCTCTTAGAACAGTACTTAACACAGAGTAAGCACTCAACATGTACCATTATCATTGTTGTTGTGTTATTGCTATTGGTGTTATTGTTATGACTTAAGAAGAGTCAAGTGAACAGAGGAGTGAGCCTATGAGAGAAAAAATATTCCCTGCATGAAAATACCTTCACTTAAGAGAAGAAACCAAGACAAGCAAGGGGAAAGTGACCGGGTGATTTCCAGAATATATTGTTGGAAAAAGTCTGTGTCAGTTCACAGCATCTGGCCCCAACTTTTGGAGCAGAAATCCATGGCCATTGGCATTATCCTTAACTCCTCTCTCTCATTCAACCCACATATTCAATCCGTCACTAAATCCTGTCAATTCCACTTTCACAACCTTGCTAAAATCATCCTTTCCTTTCCCTCCTAACTGCTACCAGATTAATCCATTCAGTAATCGGCCTCCTTGCTGACCTCCCTGCCTCCTGTCTCTCCCCACTCCAATCCCTATTTCACTCTGCTGCCTGGATCATTTTCTTACAGAAACATTCAGGGCATGTTTCCCCACTCTTCAAGAAACTCCAATTGTTTCTGATCCACCTATGCATCAAACAAAAACTTCTCACCATCAGCTTTAAAGCACTCAATCATCTTGTCCCCTCCTACTTCACCTCACTACAATCCTACTGAGATTTCTTGGGAGGTCCTTTTCTCTCCTTCCAACAACACTGGGAGCCTCTGTTTCCACCCTGCTTGGTAACTGGAGAATCCTGGGGTGACATTGTGTTGGCAATTCTGTGGGCATGGCACAGTGGAAGACGATTAGCCTGTTATTAGCTCAGCTAGAAGTGGAGAAAACAATTCTGCTTAATTTGACTTTGGGACAATGGGGAAGCTTCTGGTTCCACTTCTGTGGACATGCCATCCAGCCCTACGAAACACTTTATGCCCTTTGTGGCCTAAAATCCAAAAAAAAGCAAGTGATCAGATTTCATCCCTATGCCTCCTATGATGTCAGGGAGAAGGACACCGCTAACTGTGCCTTGAAAAGTCATTCCAACACTACCTAATGGGAAGGTGATGAAAATCTGCAGTAATTGTACTTTTATAAAATTGAACTCAATTTTGCGATTTGCAATTTTTCCTCTCATTTGTACCTTTCAAATTGCTCTTGCTGCCTCCTGGCCCATAATGTTTTTTCAGTAAAGTCCCAGACTCTGCAGAACCAGACAGACTCAGTAGGATCAATCCAAGCCAAACGTCTGCACTGGCTGTCTCAGTCAGAAAAGATAATTTAGAGATGATCTGACAGACTAAGCTAGACTCTTCCAGGACTAAGTTCTAGGCTGGTTTCCACAGGGTGTTTGTGGCAAAGGTACAGTGGCTCCAAACAGCCAGCCTATGGTATTGGGGCAGCAGAGACCTGGGCCCTGGCTGGAGAAAGACCACAACAGGAGGATGCTGTGGCTCAGAGTATGGTCCTTCATAGTTAAAAGTCTTATGGTGCTCATTTGCCAGACTAATTGGCAGCAAGTTTGGGCTCCGTGTTTTCCTTGGAGCTGAAGATAAAAATCCCAGCATTGACTGGGCAGCCTGACTGGCAAATTTCTACAACGAGGGTGGCCATCCCATCCATATTTCTCCATGGGTACAGTGGGTACCCACGATGGTGAAAATCCAAAATCTCATTTGGTTTCATCCCCTCAACATTTCATCTCAGAATCCAGAGCTGGAAAATGGCCATGCTGGATAACCCATCATGTAATAAGCAAGGATGGAGCCAGATCTATTAACCAGGCTGGAGGCTTACTCTGAGGGAGTGGGCCCGGAGGCTTCTCGGATGCTGTGGGATCTTACCAGATGGAGCCCTCATGCCCGCAGCATGGGGTTCTGTTAGGCCAGAATGCTACTCCATAAAGCTGCTCTCTCCCTGCCATGCTCCCAAGCTGGGAGAAGAAAAGCCAGCAGCAATGACAGGAAAACTTGAAAGGCCTGATGTTCTCACATTAAAATATTAGAGATTCTGGCCGCCTACCTCTAAGAATGCCCGTGGATACCCGTTTGTTTTACTATCTCCCTCCTCTGAGGCACCACCCTCAACTAATTTCAAATCCACCAGCAGCCCCATAAATCAAAGCCCAGTTCCCCAGGCATGTTACCTCCACAACTGGGCTTCTGATATGCAGAAGTCCTGCACCAGCCCTAAAATGCGCAGGTTATTAAACAAGCATCATTTGAAGTTTTCCTTATGAAAACAAATTTTACTCCTGTTTTTCTTCTTATAAAACTTCATCATTTGCCAGTTCATAACATGACTCAACCACCGGTGATAGGTTCTTATTGATTTTTGTCTTTTAGAGAACACATTTAGACTAAAGCAGATTTAAAATATTTAATTCTGCGTGATTCAATGTTTTCTAATACCAAAATGTGATTTTCATAGATTGGATTGCACTGACAGTTTGAAATGTACTTTCTCCTCCTCTAGAAGAATGATCCTTTGAACAATCTGCAGCAGAAGACTCTTGAGGGCTTTCTTTCCTGAGCCAAGGCCAGTTTTGCACAGGGAGAAAGTCTTCAGGCTCCTGCCCTGGTGGTCAGCAACTGATACATCATGGTCTCCGTGGGCCCATCAGGGGATGCGGTTTCCACTGACTCTCCTGGACCGGTGTGGTTTCTCAGCACCAGCTAAATTAGCTGGGCCGGGTAGCATCAACCCCACAGCCCTTCTCTCTCCAAACCAGGGATGGGCACTTCCTCCCTCATTTCAGCAAGGCTGCCAGATCAACTGGCACTGAGGTCCAGGAATCTGGTGCTGCCCCCAGTACAACAGGAGACATGAGAGTGGCATTGCCTATGCTGACCAAGAAAGCCTGAGCCAGAAGCCCAGAGATCCCGCTGCTGACCACCGATCCCCGGTGATCCTGCTCATTCCACCGATCCCCAGTGATCCTGCTCATTCCACCGGAGGCCAATATGCCCCAGGCTGCTTTCTCCTGTTTTCCTTTCCCTCTTTTTCAGGACAGAAATTGGAAAAGGCTCTCCTATACAGGGCAAGTCCTAATGACTTTAAAACTGGGGGACCAGTGGGTTGGCTCCACTGTAACGCACTGGCACTTGTTGGGGTTAACATGAAGAAAATTCTTCACCTCCTCCTCCCCGCTAACAGCAGTTGAGGGCCTCCTGGGTGCAACTGCTTGTAATTTAACTTGATTTGTGCCTGAGCCAGAAAACTGAGAAATTACTAAATGGATTTGATCAATGAAGATGGTCAATTTAGATAATTCAGGTAAAAACATTTCTCCAGTTTTCTTACCATCACATTTAGGGCTTAATGAATTATTCAGATAGGCATTATCTACCTCTCAGTTTTGCACAATCCACCTGGTCCTACCCACCATGGCTGAATGCTATTGTGTGAGTTTCTGAAAAGGAAGAATCGCTGCCCCCCAGCCACTCTCCACTGCAGAGGCACTGCTACATACATCCCAGAAAGAGAGATGATCTTTTAGAAAACAGGTGGCCTTTCCTCCCCTTCCCACCACTACCATCTGCTCTGGTGCTTTGCCAATTGATCAATCAATCAATCAATTGTATTTACCAAGTGCTTATTGTATGCAGGACACTGAACTACTACTTGAGAGACTACAATATAACAGAGTTGTTGGACACATTTCCTGCCCGCAATGAGCTTACAGTCTAGTGGAGAAGATAGACATTAATGTAGATAAATAAATTATAGATATATACATAAGTACTGGGGAGCTGAGAGGTGAATAAAGGGTGCAAATCCAAGTGCAAGGGGGTCACAGAAGCGAGTTGGAGAAGTGGAAATGAGAGCTTAGTCAGAGAAGGCCCCTCGGATAAGATCTTCTTTTAAAATCCAGAATAGGGCCTGGGAATTTTCAATAGTTTGGGGCATATATTTTTCCTCATCAGTCTTAAGTCCACTATCTCTTGACTTCACAAGACTTTTGACATTCTCTCATGGCAAATGTTGTCAAAGCAGCACTGGCAGAGGGTGGAGTAGGGTCCATGGCATATTACACTGAGGGAGGCTAGGAATCCTGAAAGCCCTCTCCTCATTTAGGACTCAGGATGTTTCCCCAGGGGTCGGTTACAGTGCTCTCTCTTTCTTTTAAATGGAATTTGTTAAGCACTTACTATGTGCCAGGCATTGTAATAAGTGCTGGGGTTCATACAAGCTAATCAGGGTAGATACAATCCCTGTCCCATTTAGAGCTCACAGTCTTAATCCCCATTTTACAGATGAGGTAACTGAGGCACGGAGAAGTGAAGTGGCTTGTCCAACGTCACATAGCAGACAAGTAGCAGAACCAGGATCAGAACCCAGGTCTCTGACTCCCAGGCCCATACTCTTTCCACTAGGGCATGCTGCTTTCTTCAAACCAAGGAACCTGCTCTCTAAGGCCTACTTGAACAGATATTGTGTTGTGCTCAGCAGCAGACCCACCCAAGTTTCCACAGTGCCATCGTTTAGTGCTTTGAAAAGTGGACCATACTCCGCTAGAACAGCTCTTGTCCTTTTTCATTTGCTCCCTCTGGGCAGAGGCATAAACCATGCTAAGCTGAACAGAAGTCTCATGACTGTCTAGGTTGCCAGTGCTTTTGTGCCTAATTAGAGAAGCAGCATGGCGTAGAGCACAGGGCTGGAAGACAGAAGGCCGTGGGTTCTAATTGTGGCTCCACCACTTGTCTGCTGTGTGGCCTTGGGTAAGTCACTTAACTTCTCTGAGCCTCAGTTAAGTCACTTAACTTCTCTGAGCCTCAGTTACCTCATCTGCAAAATGGACATTGAGACAGTGAGCCTCATGAAGGGCAGGGACTGTGTCGAACCCAATTTGCTTGTATCCACCCCAGCACTTAGTACATAGTAAACACTTGACAAATACCATGATTATTATTAGTAATATCACTCCACTCTGTTGTGACTCAAGTAATATAAATCCTCAAACACTGTAGTCATTGATGAGCCAATTCGGGTGTAATCAATAGTAAGTCCCTGAAAACTCTGCTGGTCTAAAATAAGACTGAATTGTTGGGGACACTGCACCAATGACAAAACATAAATTTAGCAGTGACATTATTACAGTCTCCATGCTGTAAACAACCCTCAAATTCAAAATTGTGGATTTGGGTCACATTTTTGGATAGTTTCACTTGCTGAATTTGACAATTAGCACTCTTCTCCAAAATGACAATAAGCTCTTCAACTTTTCAAAAATATTTCCATTTGAAATAAAAAAATAGTAACACCAACCAAAGTAGGGAAACAGTACAAAATCCATAGGCAGCAGAACTTGTGGCTTAGCATTTATCCTCATCCCAACCAAAGGGTAAAATAAAGTAAGGTGTTGCTTTTTTCATAATGTAAGAGAAAGTTAAAGAAGGAACCAGAGGAAGTTAAATCCTGAGTTTTCCACCTGACTGAAAACCATGAAAAGGAAACGTCATCCTTCCCACTATCCACGTGAAGAATACTTTAACCCCAATTATATTTAATTATTTGGGAGATAGTGCTCTATAACATTAAATTAGGAGGAGGCTGCTTGGGTTCCTTTGAAGGAGAACCCTAACTGCCCACTTCTATGAGATACCTGAAACCCATGACAAACATCTGTTCTTTCCAGGTTAACATTCATCAGTGCCTTGGGCATAGATCCTGAGACACAAACTAACACCAAACTGAAAACACTGGTTGTAATGGTGGCTCCAGCCTGCTGAGTTCACTGAGGACTCTCCACCATAAAACCGAGAGCCCTGAATGAGGAAAGCCCTGGAGACCCAAAACAACCAATACCGGGAGATTCTCTGGGGAGTGGGGCAGACTCCCCACTGGGAGTGGGGAGCCTTCCGCAGGGTCACAGGAAAGTGAGACTTAAGGGATCTGTCCCTTTAGACATGACACATCTTTTAACCAAAGATCGGGTGCTGAACTGATATAAGTAGATAAAACTTCCCTCAGAAGGTAAGAGGTGACTTAAAATACTCACTTGATAATGTCACCTTCAAGAGCAATCACTCGCTTAATGATCTTCTGCTCTGGGTTTTTAGGAGACCTGAAAAACAAGAAGAAAGCCACAGTCAGCTAGGCATCTGATTTTTTGGAAAACAAAAGTAAATTCCAAACAGAAATGGGGGCAAAAGAAAGTCCCTGGGAAAACCCAGTTCTTGGACGTGACTTCAATCCTCTTCAAGAAGGGGGAGACTAGTGAAGTCAGTAGGGATCTGCAAGTTAGGAGATCTGAGTTCTAATCCCAGCTCTGATACTGACCTGCTATGTGATCTTGGACAGGTTGCTTAGCTCATCTGTAAAATGGGACTAATAATACCTGCCGCTTCCCCTCATCCCTCTCAGGAATGTTGTGAGGATAAAGAATATCAGGGGATTAATGTAAAATATCCAATGCAAAAAATTAAGTGTGCTACAAATTCAAGGCATAATCATCATCTGGGCTAAGTCCATTTTTTGTAGCAACAACCCCTGCTCCTACAAACATGAGCTCATGGGTTCACTAATACAGTCCCCAAGATGGTATTTGGTACCCGGAATGGATCACGGAAACAAAGCTCTGTGTGACCTGCCATCAAAAGAATACCTGGAAAACCCTACCAGATATTTAATCCCGACCTGGCTCCTTCTACTTGCCCTGGTTTTGGCCAATTTATTATTCCATGTGTCTTCCTCCCTCCCTCCTCATTTGAGGAAAATAAATCACTTGGACACTGATAAAATGATTGTTGACCCTCATGAACTCAGCACTTCATGCCCCAGTGGGTGTATTTTAAGGGCAGAGGAAAAGCTACAGGGCCATTAGAAAACTATTTCAAGTTTCTACCATTGTTGACTCGATTATTTTTAAAGGGGTCTGTGGAATTCCCTGCATAAGCATTTCTCGATGATTAGCATGTGAGCTTCACAGTGTAATTACTGACCTCGGGATCGTTTGCACCCCGCTCAGCAATAATTAGAGCAACCTTGAATAAACATCTTTCTAAATCAGAATGAAGAGCACTCCATCTCCAATGGTCACTTGGCTGTCAATTAAGGACACATTAACATTTTTGATTTAATAGTGTGGTTCCAAAAAATCCCTTATGTATTATAGAAATCATTAATTTTTTAAACATATGAAGCTGGTATAGATGGAGTCATTTGAATAAAGCATTATATTCAATTTGACCAGAATTCATTTAAATAATGAAGGTAAATGGGTCAAAATTAAGGGGATTGGGTGGCTAAATTAAACATCTGGTTGCTCCATTCTCTAGATATTATTCTTCCAGCTGCAATCAGGTCCCTATTGTGCCTGTAGATACCAACCTATCATTTGGAATATGGAGGTGGACAGGGGTGAAGCTCATGACGGGAGTGGGGGGTGAGGGAGAGGGGGAGGGAGGGAGGGAATGAAAGAGTGTTGCTTAGAGATGCAGATAATCAGTGGAAAGAGCACGGGCTTTGGAGTCAGGGCTCATGAGTTCGAATCCCAGCTCTGCCACTTATCGGCTGTGTGACTGTGGGCGAGTCACTTAACTTCTCTGTGCCTCAGTTCCCTCATCTGTAAAATGGGGATTAAGACTGTGAGCCCCACGTGGGACAACCTGATTCCCCTTTGTCTACCCCAGCGCTTAGAACAGTGCTCGGCACATAGTAAGCGCTTAACAAATACCAACATTATTATTATTATTATTATAATCAACCCAAATCACAACAGTTGGGCCTCAGCGGAAAATGGTTGCAGACGTCCCCTGTGATAGTCATAGGCCTGTTTGAGAATCTAGCTAGACTCCATCAATCAAGCAAACAAGTGCTCTACTATGTGCTAAGTGCTTGGGAGAGTACATCCTAGTAGCCAGAATTTCCCCTCCTTCAAAGAGCTTCCAGATGAATGGGGAAGACAGTCCATAATGATTTGGAAATTGTAAAATTCAGAGGGACAACAAGGTTAAAGATGACCACATAACACATCAAGATGAAACTGCTATATAATTGAATACCATGAATTGAACTGAAGGTCCAGGAGAATTCTTACCTCAGCCACTCACAAAGAGTCATTTGGCTTTGTTTTATAAGTGATTAAAATAATGGAGAACAGTGAAGTGCAGGCAACATTAATTTAGAAAAGACTCCAATTCCCTCCCCCTACCACTTTCTGCACCTATGGAAGACAGCAGTGGGACAGAGCAGAACAGGGAGAGTGGAGGGAGTGGGGGAGGAGTGGAGGAGTTGGGGGGCAGAGGCATACTCTGCTCCTCTGGTGCTACCCATCTCACTGTGCCTCCATCTCACCTGTATCGCCACCGATCCCTGGCCCACATCCTACCACTGGCCTGGAACGCCCTCCCTCCTCAAATCCGGCAAAACTATCACTCTTCCCCTCTTCAAAGCCCTACTGAAGGCACACCTCCTCCAAGAGGCCTTCCCAGGCTAAACCCCTTTTTCCTCAGCTCCCCCTCCCTTCTGCATCACCTCGACTCACTCCCTTTGCTCTTCCCCCACCATCCCACAGCACATTTACAAATATACATATATGCATATATCTATAATTCTATTTATTATATTGATGGCTGTCTCCCCCCTCTAGACTGTAAGCCTGTTGTAGGCAGGGATTGTCTCTCTCTATTGTTGTACTGTACTTTCCAAGCACTTAGTACAGTGGTCTACAGACAGTAGATGCGCAATAAATATGATTGAATGAATGGGGTGAACAGAGGGAGTGGACAGAGCAGGATTTGATTTATAAGTGAGAGTTTACCCTCTCTTCCCTTCTTCTTCTCCCTCCATTACTCTTTGCTCCCTGCCCTCTGGTTTCTCGGCTGACCATTTGTCATTTTCTGTAACTCTGTATCTCCCTGGAGGCCTGTCAGCAGAGGAATCTAGCTCATATATCCTTCCTGGGCATCTCTAGGATCTTGGAGGTCATGGGGTGTTTCTGTGGCCACTAATTTCAGCTTTGCAGTGAGCAGTTTGTCAGATCAAAGAACTGGGGCTGAGGACCAGAGATACTAGGGCCTTGGTTACCTGGCCTGTCTACCAAAGCTCTTTAGCAAAGGCCAAGTCATACAGTCTCTAGGGTCTGGTGCACCAATGCAGAATGCTCGCTCCAACAGGCATTCAGCTTCTTTGGGCCAGCACTCCAATAAAGCTTCTGCAAGAAAATTAAGCAATTGATATTTTCATCCTCTGGATTGTGTTCCTTCACAGTGTTCAACAGAACAGTAAGAGACAAATACTGTGTGGACAAAGTCCTCGCCCTGACAACCATTCTGTTCCCTGGCGTACACTGATCTCATCAGTCAGGACAGCTTTGCTTTCCCATCCCTCCAGCATGGCTTAACTGGTTAGGGGAGCCTTTGGGCAGGGATATGAAAGCCTGACCTGATGGAGCCCTGGACTATGTGACATTGTGCAGACTCTTGGGTTGTCAGGCCCTGTAGCCATCCAATTGAAGCAGGTTCCACCTTGTCTCTGTGCTCCAACTGGAAACCAAAAATGTGAAGAGCTGGGCAGGACCAGGATAGGGCTACAGTTCAATGAGCAACCTGGGCAGAGTCTATCACTTCCTGCAGGAAAGAATCAGCAAACTCCAGCCTCTCAATTATTTTGTCTCTGAGCCCACATAGGGTTCAGGGCAGTAGGTCTGAATTCCTGACCCCATAAAAAGGTTGGGACAGGCCCTCAAACTGAGAATAGCATCTGTGGAATTAGCAAGCGGGTCTATCCAATTTCAGCACCACCAGCTGCTGCTTAAGCATGAGTTTCCATCCAAGGAGGGGGATCACTCTATATTCAATTCACTGCTTTCACTGGTCTCCCTATCCTCTCTCCTCAAAAAGTGCTCTCTGTTTCGTACTTCCTAAACACTCAATAAAGTGCACCTGGGGACTATATATATATATATACACGTGTATATATATTAATATTACATATACATATATTAATACTACTACAGCAGATCAATCAATCAATGGAGTTTATAGAGCACTTCCTGTGTGCAGAGCACTGAACTAAGACCTTGGGAGAGTACAATAAAATAGAGTTGGTAGCTACACTCCCAGCCTTCAAGAAGCTCTCAAAATAGTGTTTTGGGAAGCAGGCTCCTCGGGTTACACTGCTTGACCAGGGTCCCCCAGGACCCAGCCAAGGTTGTGTGTGTTTTAGTTTAGATTCGACAGCATCTTTCAAATGTTTTCTTTTGGCCTTTTAGGCTTCTTTCAATCAATCAATCAACCAGGGTTACTTATAGAGTAACTGCTGTGTGCCAATCACTTCACTAAAAGCTTGGGAAAATATAATCCAGTATAGTTGGTAGACACAATCCCTGGGAGCCTTACAGTCTACTGGGGGAGACAGACATCAATCAATCAAACATTTATTGAGCATTTACTGGGTGCGGAGTTCTGTACTAAACACTTGGGAGAGTACAATATAAAAGAGTTGGTAGACATGTTCCCTGTCCACACAAGCTTATAATCTAGAGGGGGGTATAGACATTAATATAAATAAATTACAGATATGTACTTTAAGTGCTGTGGGGTTGCAGTAGAGGTGAATAAATGGTGTAAATCCAAGTGCAGAAGACAGAGGGAGAAGAGGAAATGAGCGCTTAGATGGGTAAGGCCTCTTGAAGGTGTACTTTTAGTAAGGCTTTGGAGGTGGGGACAATGTCTGTCGGACATGAAGAGGGATGGCATTCCAGGCTGGAGGCAGGACATGGGCAAAAAGTCAGCAGCGAGATAGATGGGATCGAGGTACAGTGAGTAGGTTGGCTTTAGAGGAGCACAGTGTGTAGGCTGGGTTGAAGTAGGAAATCAGAGCGGTAAAGTAGGAGGGGACAAAGTGAGTGTGTGCTTTAAATTCTATAGTAAGGAGTTTCTGTTTGATGTGGAGGTAGTTGGGGAACCTCATTAAAATATGTTACTGATAGGGAAAATAGAGTCTAAGGATATGAGCCCTCCTATCCTCTCATGATCTAGCTGGCTTTTTGATTGTGCTGGAAACTGGAGTCAGGTTCTCTGCTTCTGTGCCCAGGCTGGTGAGGCTCTATATTTGCTGCTCCTGCTCAGGGAAAGATGCCACTGCAATGTGCCATTACTCCTGGGACCCGCGCATCTTCTCCAGGAAGCATCGATGACTATTGTCCAGGCCCGTCACGTGACACCCTCTGACTTAATGAAACATTCCAACAATAATGGAGAGTTAATAGGCCTGGTCACTCTGACTCCCTCAAGTTATTAGGTTTTCATAATTTTGTAAAAATCCAAGAGTGGGTCCTGACATGTCTTACTCTGCTGCTGCTATGTCCAATGTTACTTCATTACTGCAACAAGAAAACAACCTTTAATGATCATTTTTGACCTCTCACTTCACTTCCACTCAATATTTTCATCACTGTACCTGCAATGGAACACAGCGGAAGAAGTTACTCTGGTTCATGTGTAAAGACTACAGAGAAGACTGGGTTACTGGAAATATCAGTAGGTTCATGAGGAGCTTGGATTAATGCATGGCCAGATGTAGAAGGACAATTTAGGGTGTTTGATGTTTAGACTAAACTTGACATTCTAGACTGTAAACTCACTATGGGCTGGGAATGAGCTTTCTGTGTTGCATTGTACGGTTCCACACAGTAAGTGCTCAAAAAATACAATACCACTGATTGATTTATTGATTGATTGATCCCAACTTCAAGGTTGGCACTGAGGATGACAACCTCCAAGCATCTTCAGATTCCAGACAGAGGCCTGGGCAGGGCAACGGGGCAGACACAAGGGACTGTCATTCAGGAGTCATCTTGGGAATGCGCTGAGTCAAACTGATCTTCCTGAGATAATTTGGGGAGAAGCAATGCTCCCTCTGAATCTCCAGAGAGGAAAGCAGGCACCTCTGGCCCCTGCCTATTTCCTGCGAGAGGAAGATGCTGTCTGATTGGCACCAGCACCTGCTCTGTTCCAGGCAGATCTGGGTCCTCTAATTGCAGTGTCAGAGCAGATCTGCAGAAACCATACTGAAGGCAAACCATCAGAGACCATCAGACTGTCAGGGACCATCAAGCATGCCCCTGATGGTGTTGGAGGCCTCTCTTGGGCCCAGAATTCAGGCCCTCAGCTCCCAGGGGATAGTGGGAGCTCCCTTGATCCCACTTGGATTCTTTAGCTTAAGCAAAGTTCTCACCTGCATTACACAGGCAGCTGTAGAGTCTAGCTCTACAGTCTACAGCAGGATGGCCCCGAGAGCAGCATTCCTTGGCCAAGTGAATACAAGGGGATACCAGCAGCCCCAGCCCACCTTGACCCAGCAGAGTCCTACAGGGGGTTGTCATGGGGGAAGGAAAAACTGGATGGAGGGCCTGCATATGGACACCACATCATGTCTGTGCCCTGGGACCAGGGGACAGGGAGCCCCGTCTACTGTTCCATCCCACAATGGCAAATGACAGCATGCAGAGGAAAATGGGGTTGAAGAATTAAAATTAGCACTTAGCACTGATCAAGTTCTTTTAAGCCTCAAAGTGCTACACATAAATCTGTGTTTTAAACTCCTCATCACTCCCAAGAACTAGGACCTGGGGAAATTGAAAAAGTGATACTAAGCTATTTGTAACTCAGAGTTAGAATTACACTCCATCTACATATTCTGAAAGTTTAAACTCTGGCCACACTTATACTTGTCAAGTAAAATGAAACACTGAAACACTCATTTCCAGTTAATTTGTACAAAAAATGAAAAAAAAAAACCACTTGCTTTTGTCCCAGTTATCTGGATATTTCAGGTAAGGATCAATTTCAATCTGAACTTTTCTCAAAATGTTCTCAACTCTGCAGGTCCTGTTGCCTGTGAAGACTTAACTTCAGCCATCCTATCCTATAATGATTCAGAGACCCCATTTTCCACCCCTTCCCATGACACTTCATCACCCCTGCCTGGCCTGGCACAGCCCTCCTCTACACCTCCTCCCCAGGCTGCCCCAGAGGAGGGAGGGAGGGAGGGAAAGAGGAAGGGAAGGGTGGAAGGGCTCATCTTGGGACCTGACTCACCTCACCACAGGCCTCAGGGGCAGGTTCTCAGCTGAAGGCAGTGAGGTAGGTGGCACCATAGCCATTCAGCACTGGACCAGGCCCTACTCCACTCCTCTCTCTGTCCAGCTGCTGAGCGGTAGTGGCAGTGAAGTAGAATGCAAGCACAGCAGGTCCAGGCCTGCTGACTATAGAACACTTGAATCCCTGCTAATCTCTGCCTACTCCCATTGGGGTTTTCCCGAAGCCTAGGTTGGAGACCAGAGGCAGCCCTACCCTCTCCAATTCAAGGTCACCCATCACAGATGACAAAACCACCATTTTCCCTATCTCTGAAACCCACAATCTGAATATTATCCTTGGCTCTCCTCTCTCTTTAAACCCCTATGGTCAGTCAACCACCAAATCCCATTGGTTTTTCCTCCATAATATTTCCAGTACCTGTTTCTTCATCTCCATCCAAACAGCAAACATGCTGGTGCAGGCCTGTTTCCTATACCAGCATGACTACTGCACCAGCCTCCTCACTGATCTTTCTGCCTCCAGTTTCCACTCACTCTTCACTCATCTGGCCAGATCATTTTCCTAAAATATCATTCTGAACATACCTCCGTACTCCTCAAAAACCTCCAATGCTTGTCTATTCCATTTCACAGCAAAGAGAACCTTGCTCAGTTATCTCCCCCTTACTTTTCCACTATCTTCTCCCAATACACCCCAGGTCATCTTCATCATTCCTCCTAATCTAACCTATTCACTAGGCCTCTTCTCTCCGACCACCAACCTCTTGTGCTCACCCCTTACTCCCTGCCTAGAATTGTCTCACTTCATATTCAACAACCACAGTTCTCTGCATCTTCTGCATCTTCTGAAATCACATCTCCTGCAGAAGCCTTCTTGATTAATTTCTCTTAACCCCATCCTATAACCTCCCAACTGCCACTTATGTGACATCTAGGCATTTCTCTCAACCTCCCCATTGCCTTCTTCTCTCCTTCCTCCAGTAACAATATTTTGAAAAAATCAGAGCCCACCTCAAAAATTATTTGAGTAGGTGGGAGAGCAGGGGGAAGAGACAATCGAAGGGAAGCAAGGTCAATCAATTGCCTGTCTACTTGCTTTGTTATTTGTCTCCCCCTTCTAGATTGTGAGCCCACTGTTGGGTAGAGATTGTCTCTCTTGCCGAATTGTACTTTCCAAGCACTTAGTACAGTGCTCTACACACAATAAGCACTCAAATACGATTGAATGAATGAATAATGATGAAAATCTTGAGGGGAGTGAAGATCATGTGCTTTCCTAAAATAGGGACAAGTTCCCACTAAAGAATATCAAGTCCAGCTCCTGACTACTGTGATTACATTCTCTGTCATTCTATTTGTCCTTGTCAGGGGGCTGGGCACTTGTTCCCTTCATTACTGCTCTGACAACTCTCTCACTCCTGTCTTCCTCTATTCCACAACATTAAGATGGAAAAGAGAAGAGGGAAGGAGGAAGGAGAGGGTTGACGAAGGTAAAGAAAAGGGAGAGAAAGGAGCAGTGAGGGAGGGAAGGGTAGGGGCCAATCAACTCACTAGGTCATGTTCTCACCTCTCTCACCACTGAATAATGGTATTTGTTAAGTGCTTACTATGTGCTGGGCACTGTACTAAGTGCTTGGTCTAGTGGCAAGGGCATGGGCTTGGGAGTCAGAGATCAGGCCTTTTAGAGAAGCAGCTTAGCTCAGTGGAAAGAGCCTGGGTTTGGGAGTCAGAGGTCATGGGTTCGAATCCCACACAGTCAGCTGTGACCCTATGGGCAAGTCACTTAACTTCTCTGTGCCACAGTGACCTCATCTGTAAAATGGGGAATAACTGTGAGCCTCACGTGGGACAACCTGATTACCCTGTATCTACCCCAGCGCTTAGAACAGTGCTCTGCACATAGTAAGTGCTTAACAAATACCAACATTATCATTATTATTATTTCTCTCTTTAGAGACAGCTGGAGAGAGGAAGTCACACTGATTGTCCAACGTGTGTAACTCCTCTCGCCATCCTGCTTCCAGGGGATGTGTTCCCAGATTTATTGACCTCTGAGGTCAGCCATAAAATAATTTTAATTTCTAGAATTTTTCTTCACTGGGTTGCGTCAATAATTGACTGTGCTGGGTCCAATTCAAGGTTATGATTTTCACTTCCCTTATTGACAAACCTCTGTGAGTTACAAAATGGAGATGCTATGAACCCAGATCTTCCCCTCAAAAACACGAGACAAAGACAAGAATGCTGCCTATAATCCTGCCCAACTTTAAATAATCAGTTAACTATTGAGTACCTACTGAGTCCTGTACACTGTACTAAGCACTATGGGGAGTACAATAGAATTTATAGACAGGTATCCTGCCCTCAAGGAATTTAAATTCTCTGGGGTGACATATAATAATAATAATGTTGGTATTTGTTAAGCGCTTACTATGTGCCGAGCACTGTTCTAAGCGCTGGGGTAGACATAGGGGAATCAGGTTGTCCCACGTGGGGCTCACAGTCTTAATCCCCATTTTACAGATGAGGGAACTGAGGCACGGAGAAGTTAAGTGACTTGCCCACAGTCACACAGCCGACAAGTGGCAGAGCTGGGATTCGAACTCATGAGCTCTGACTCCAAAGCCCGTGCTCTTTCCACTGAGCCACGCTGCTTCTCAATGGGACATATGCTCTCCCCCGACCCCCCCCAAACACAGATGGTACTAGCCTGTATCTGCAACTCATCAGAAAACATCCGAGAGATCCAGAACAACCGAGTGACTCAGACTTTGAGCCCCATGTGGGACAGGGACTGAGCCCAACCTGATTAACTTGTATTAACCTGATTAACTCCAGTGCTTAAATCAGTGATTTCACATAGTAAGCATTTAACAAATACCATAATTATTAATATTGTTATTATTACACAGCAGGCCACTGTTGCATTGTGCTCATAGAGTGTGGAGGATGCACCAATGTGGGACAGGGACTGTGTCTAACCTAACTGCCTTGTTTCTATCCCAGAGCTTAGAATAGTGTTTGGCACATAGTAAGCACTTAACAAATACCAGCATTATTATAAATAATAATAATAAAAGGGAACAAGTTAAATGAGTACTTTATACTATTAATCTCAATATTTTGAATCTTTGTTTTGGCTAATCATGAGTTGACTACTTTTGTTACTCTCTCCTCCCATATTTGCTGCTCTTGGCAGTTGCCTTAAAGGCTTTTTGGACTATTCATCTGTGCCAGGGAATCTAAATGACAAGACCTTTGATTTTCATGGTTTCAATAAGACAGTTTCAGGTAAAAGTGTTTGTGTCAATCTCTCTCTCTCATTCATCTCATCCCCAAACTGGTCTCTAGGGACAAAAATGCAGGATTCTCCCCATGGTATATTACAGGCTAATGGCTAACCGAATATGACAATAATATACCATAATTACTGCCAAGTACCATTTCATTTCCTCTGTTCATCCCACCGTCCTGAAAGCATCCATCTAGGTCAGACTGAAAATGACTACTTTAGTAGTTGAAGGTAAAAAAAGAGATATACAACTGAAAATGGGACCTGGTTTCTCTAAAACAAATATTAATCCCAGTAGCATCAATGATGATAAGATGTCTTGTTGCCTTCTGCCAACCCCATGTCCTTTAATGAGAGACAGATGGCCTAGAAGAAAGGGTGGAGGATTGGGAGTCAGGAGAGGGGAGTTCTAATGTCTTAACTGCTGTGTAAATGCATAAATTGGGGATAAAATACCTCTTTTGCCTCCCTCAGACTTTGAACCCCAATCTCCTGAAGGAAGCCTTCCATGACCAACTTCTCAATTCCCCACCCTTTTCTCCCTCCCAAGTGCATTGTCTATGCACTTGGATTCATATCCCCTAGGCACCTTGATACTCATCACTACTACCTATCAGTTTTAATAATAATAATAATATGGCATTTGTTAAGCACTTACTATGTGCTAAGCACTGATCTAAGTGCTGGGGTAGATACAAGATAATCAGGTTGTCTCATATGGGCCTTAAAGTCTTAATCCCCATTTTACAGATGAGGTAATTGAGGCATAGAAAAGTTAAGTGGCTTACCCAAGATCACATAGCAGACATGTGGCAGAGCCGCATTTAGAACCCATATCCTCTGTCTCCCAAGCCCGTGCTCTACTTATGTACTTGTCTTTATACTCCAATGCTTTCTCCTTTCTAAATTTTAATTTAGTTCCTGTCCTCCAATTAATAATAATAATGTTGGTATTTGTTAAGGACTTACTATGTGCCAAGCACTGTTCTAAGCACTGGGGTAGAGACAAGGTAGTCAGGTTGTCCCAAGTAGGGCTCACAGTCTTCATCCCCATTTTACAGATGAGGTAACTGAGGCCCAGATAAGTTAAGTGACTTGCCCATGGTCACACAGCTGACAAGCGGCAGAGGCAGGATTAGAACCCACATCCTCTGACTCCCAAGCCCATGCTCTTTAAGTTCCTGGAGGGTAGATATCATGTCTACCAACGTTATTGTATTTTACTCACCCAAATCCAGTACAGTGCTCTGTGTAGAATAAACATTCAATAAATATCATCGACTGATTGACTGAAGCAGGAATTGTAACTGATTTGATGAACTTGTGTCTCCGTCAGGGCTCGGCACAAACTGAGTGCTTAATAAAAAACATTATTATTAAATACTCCTGCAGCATCTTTGGATTTTACACTTTGCCACACCAACCGTGCTTCACCCCAGGATGGATAAAGACAACAGAATAGGCAATTTGGCTGTGACAGAGATCCTGAATTTTCAAATCCATGAGCCAAGCTATCTTTTCTGTCTTTCTGACCAGTGACAGAGCAAGGCACTGGGCAGTAGTTTGGCTTTGTGAGTGACATTACTGCCAGGATGCCCAGCCAAGACAACTAACATCAATGCTCTGGCATTACCTAGATAAACGAGAGAATTCCTTCACTTGAAGGAATGAAGATTTTCTATAGTTCCAATGAAGTTGGTATTTATGGATCCTGAACTTCCTCTCTCTAAACAATTGGTCAACACCCAGGGATCTGAATATCAGGCGCTGTGATTGGATTAACAATCATATATTCTCCCTGTGCTGAATCTAGTGGTCCACCCTGAATCTACATTACACTGTATGCAGAAAACTTGACTCTGACCTGAATTTATTTTCTATCTCAATATGTCATTCACAAGTCTATTATATCTATATCAGAGAAGCAGTGTGGCTTAATGGAAAGAGCCCAGGTTTGGGAGTCAAAAGTCCTGGGTGATAATCCCAGCCCTGCCACTTGCCCACTCTATGTCCTAGGGCAAGTCACTTAACTTCTCAGTGCCTCAGTTACCTCATCTGTAAAATGGGGATTGAAACTGTAAGCCCCACGTGGGACAACCTGATCACCTTGTATCCCCCCCAGTGCTTAGAACAGTACTTGGCACATAGTAAGCACTTAACAAATACCATTATTATTATTATTTACATAGAAGGTAATAATTGTTCTATTTGTTAAGCACTTACTATGTGCTAAGCACAGTACTATGTGCTAGGGTAGATAAAAGATAATCAGATCCCACATGGGACTCACAGTTTAAGTAGGAAGGAGAACAGATAGTAGATCCCATTTTGCAGATGAGGGAACTGAGGCACAGACTGTTTAAGTGACTTATCCAAGATCACCCAGCAAACACCTGGGAGATCCAGGATTAAAACCCAGGTGCTCTTCCTCTCGGTGGTCTTCGCACTAGGCCATGCTCCATATGTTTTATTATGCATCTTGGCTATAAAGCTACTACTTAAGCAGTTTCAATATTTCAACTTTGCTTTTCCATTTCAGAGGAGCCAACTGAGCTCAGACTCTGAGGGCCTGGTAGAAGGATAAGCCCCATATCTGAAGCAGTGGAAAGATAATGGGCCTGGGAATCATAAGACATGGGTTCTAGTCCCGGCTCCACCACTTACCAGCTGGGTGACCTTGGGTAAGTCACTTAACTGTTCTGTGTCTGTGTCTGTTTCTTCATCTATAAAATGGGGATTTAATACCTGTTCTCCCTCCTACTTGGACTGTGAGCTCCATGTGGGAGAGGGACTTTGTTCAGCCTGATTATTTTGTATCTACCCCAGAGTTTATTTCAGTGCTTGGCCTCAAGTAAATGTCAAACAAATACCACAGTTTTTATTATTATAGTCCACAGGACAAGTACCCAGTGGTCCCTAAACCCCCTGGAGCTCTAGAGAGAAAATACCTCTCACAGAGGTTCATCGGGATCATGCTGGCTAGCATATTCATTTTTAAACCAGGCAGGAACCATTATGCAGAGCAGACCTCAGGGAGGCTTCAGTAACTACATACAATCTGTACATTTAAAAGTGTCCAGATGCAGCATAGATCATTTTTAACAAATTCCTTTCAGAAAAGCCCCAGGGTTGGGGGTTTTACCCAATCAGTTGCAACAAATCAGCTTTGGAAGCAGCAGAAACTCCTCCAGCTTGGCAGGATGTGGTTCAAACCACAACCACTGCTCAGTTACTGGAAACTTATTCAGAGTAGCTCTTTCTCATCCACCACTGAGAGTGCATTTAATAGTGCCCTAAGTGTTGTGGGTGCAACGATTACCTTGTAAAGAAAGGCAGAGCATTGTGTCCTCATGTTTTCTTTCCCATAGGAGAACCAAACCCTAGGGCTGAGTTTATTTCAGGTAGAAATGCTCTGGGATCTCCTGTCAAAGGATCTCTCCTGGCAAAGTGGATTCTATCTCACCCAATATCTGCTGAGGCAACTCCTATAGGACCTCATTCTCAGCAATCACCAATGCCCTCTAAAGCCCCTGGTCCAGAGCCAGTGCCAGGTAGAAGGCAATCCAAATGTGAACGATGAACAATATCCAGCTGATAACTCCAACTGGGCCTTGGGGGTCAGAACAGGTCAGAGCACCATTCGCTCAATCAATCAATGTTATTTACTGAGCACCATATTAAGCACCTAGGAAATTTCAATATAATAGAGTCGGTAGATGTGATCCCACCCCACAAGTTTACAGTCTAGAGGGTGGGAATATTGAAATGCATTACAGATAGCTGTGGAGCTGGAGTGAGGACCAAAGTGCATCATCTGGGCTTGGGAGTCAGAGGTCACGGGTTCTAATCCCAGCTCTGCCACTGGTCAGTCACTTAACTTCTCTGTGCCTCAGTTCCCTCATCTGGAAAATGGGGCATAAGACTTTGAGCCCCATGTGGGACAACCTGATTACCTTGTGTCTACCCCAGCATTTGGAACAGTGCTTGGCACATAGTAAGCACTTAACAAATACCATCATTATTACTATCCTCCTTCAATTCAGGATCAAGTTCTGGCCTGCTCCTCCTCCAGCCCAATCCAGGTCATCCCAAAAAGCTGGAAACCCAGCACCCAGGAGTTTCCATGGTTCTCTCCTCAGAAGTTCCAGCCTGTCCACATGGCAGGGCTCCGCGACCTCAGGGATTGGTGTTACTGCTAATTCTGGTCACAGACCCCGTCTCTGCTACGGCCACTCACACATTTTCCCTGGCCCAGAGCTGCTGCTGTTATCTCATTTGGTATGATTGACAGCTTTTCTTCAAGATAGCCTATGTATCTAAGGGGAACAGTGGCACCAGTCAGAACTGAGACACGTAAGGGAGGAAACGGCTCCAGTTCTCCCCATCGAGGCTTGATGGCCAAGATTGCTTGAGGCAAGCATGTTTTGGGGAAAGGCATTTTGACAGAAGAATCTGTCTTCATCTTAAACCAGCCAGAAGCAATCTGACCCCCAACACCACTCTGATGCCAATGGTGATCCCAGCATGCAGACAGGGATTCTCCTTGGGATTATGAAGTCAGCATGCTATCCCACCTGCCCAGGGGTGGGGGATTAGTCTTGCCTGCCTATCTCCTCAAGGATTCCCACTTGCTCTGGATTTTCCTCTCCTCTCTACTTCCCCCTTACCCCAACTCATCTGCTCCCACAGCTTCAGTTACCACTGTTATGATAGTACAAGGGTTGTCCTGTGCTCCACTAGGGGTAGAATGTAAAGCACAGTGCCAGAATAGGGGGAGATTGAATGTCACCTTGGAGGGGTCAAATAAAAATGGGGAAAAAAAGCTGCGTGAATGAACACAGTGGAGTGGTTGATATATATGTTTGAGGGGAATACAATAGAAGACGAGCAGAATGGAAGGTGGGATAAGCTATTGGCAGTAGCATAGAGAAGCAGCATGGCTCAGTGGAAAGAGCATGGGTTTAGGAGTCAGGGGTCATGGGTTCTAGTCCTGGCTCCATCACCTGTCATCTGTGTGACTTTGGGCAAGTCACTTAACTTCTCGGTGCCTCAGTTACCTCATCTGTAAAATGGGGATTAAGACCTTGACCCTCACATGGGAAAACCCGAAAACCTTGTATTTACCCCAGCGCTTAGAACAGTGCTCGGCACATAGTAAGCGCTTAACAAATACCAACATTATTATGAGCCTCGGGTGCTCATTTTCCCCTAGTCTGGTTGATTAGAAGGTGCCTGAGGACATTCCAAGTTTTCCATGGTCCTCTGACTTGGCCATTGTGGGCTTTTACAGCTAGCTTTGATTTTAAAAGTATCCTTACTTTCTGCTCTCATTAAGTTAAAACTCCCTAAAAGGGCACTTACTCTACTTTAGGTTTAAATCTATCCTATTCATGCTATCCTGGGAAGTGGAAATGTTTCATGTCAATGGTGGCATCATCAAACTGACAAAGCTGGCTCAGAAGCATCCAGTTTTGCTTCCATTACCTTCTAATGAGACAGGCCCTGCAGTCTCCCAATAATGAATTCAATTAGCTATATGGTATAATCAAATAGAAGATCAATAGCCTATCAGAGACCTATCGGTTTCAGCTTTAAAACAAATACATCAAATGTATCATGAAAGAAAGACAATTGTAAAATGGAATGAAAAATCTCCAAAGCAATAAAGCTAATGGGTAGATTGAAAAGTAATGTGGATGGCCCTGTCTGTGTCTTGAAAATGGTATGGGATTCTTCTGACTACATTACCACTCTTCAGAATTAAAATTCCATATTAATTAGCTCCCAACTCTCCAAACAAATCCCTTTCAAGTAATAATGTTGGCATTTGTTAAGCGCTTACTATGTGCCGAGCGCTGGGGTAGACATAGGGGAATCAGGTTGTCCCACGTGGGGCTCACAGTCTTAATCCCCATTTTACAGATGAGGGAACTGAGGCACAGAGAAGTTAAATGACTTGCCCACAGTCACACAGCCGACAAGTGGCAGAGCTGGGATTCGAACTCATGAGCCCTGACTCCAAAGCCCGTGCTCTTTCCACTGAGCCATGCTGCTTCTCAAGTCAAGGTACTCAGCTCTTCCTAATGCAGACTACATAATCTTTACAATAACGTGCGCTTAACCTCTTTCCCATTAACCTAGAATTATTTATTTGCTCTTCTAAAAGGGCATTTTACTGCACCAGCACCTTTTCTTAAAGAGTTATAAAGTTCAACAAATATATCGCCTTAATCTTTGCATTCAGAAAGGGCCTTTGAGTTCCTTCTTGAGCAACAGGCAGCCACGGAAATCTCCCAGGAACCCCGCAGTCTTATGCCTGTGTAAATTAAATTTACATCACTGTCTGCCACAGCTTCTTCAAAAACGAATTCCTGTGGGGAACCACAAATCATTGTCCTCACTGCTCCACAATTCAGTGCCCTGGGACCAGGAGAGTTCAATGAGCCACACACTGATTCTGCACAGGTGAAAGTCTTCACACTTGCAACATGGAATTATTTACTCATCCCTTGAGGCCCTGAGGGATGATGTCATAGAGGAAAGAAAGTCTCTGCTCCAGGCCTTGGCTACAGAGGGAGAGGAGATAGGGGAAAATGATTAGGACTGCAGTTCTTACTCCCAATTTCTTTGCTCCTGTGAGAATGGCACCTCCACTACTTCAGAGAGGGTATCAGAAAGAGCGGGAATGGGTAGGGGACTCCTATGGGATAGAGGGAAAGTTTCAGGAATGCCTTCCTCTCTCAGCACTGCCTCTCAACCTCCTGCCCTCCCTCCTTTCCACTTTCTGTGGTCAGATAGAGCCCTTCAAGTCCATAATTAATGGTTTCTGATTCAGTTCACTGCACAGTTTGAATACTGTGAAACACTGTGTTCAGCCACCCAGAGAACACAATTCTAACTCATTACTCCAGCCTTAAATCATAGCCCAAGCAGTACCATGGCCATGAGAGCCTTTCCTTCTGAATGAAAACCTTGCACTCTGATTTAGTCACTGACATGTCAAGCCTCAAGGGCATGCACTATATCTGAACCAAGTCAAGAGATTTAGATTGAGCTTCAGAGAGGGTACTCTAGATGGCAAATGTGACAATGTGAAATAAAAATGTGCATTATTGGTGCCAAGGGAAAAGTCACCATCCCCTATCTGCAACAGCTAACCCAGAGCCAAGGCACTCTCTGTTTAAAAGGCAGAACACAATATTCACACACACCTTGACATGGTTCCTAATGCATATTGTCCAGAAGCAGAAAGAAAACCTCATAGAGGAAAAAGAAGTCCACCTAAATTACTTTTCAACTCAACCTCTGGGTGGGATATTGCTTTCTTCAAGGATAAGGTCGACCTTCCAGATCGAAGCCATGGGTCCTCAGCTCAAAAAGCTCGAGTTACTTCTTAGTCTCTTACACAGGGTGCAGGCATTAAGAAGTGTGCCAAATAGGATAAACACCAGTCTGATCAAAACAGTACCACAGGAAGAAAATAAAACTATTGCTTTCAAGCTTATAAAGCCTTGGCTGTTCAGACTACCCTATCAAATACTGGAAGAAAGTCTCTCTGATGACTTTCATCCATTCAAAATACAATTGATTGAGAGGTTTCACTGGGAATTGCCCATTCCATCTGGATGACCCATTGGCTACTCCGAGTCACTTTTTAGCCTAGAATTGTAACGTCTTCCCCTTTCCTCTCTCCCATCCATCCTGTGATGCGGATGTGACGTGACCAAGGGCAAATGGCATTAACTCCATCACTTTACTGTTGTGTGACTTTGGATAAGTCACCTAACTTGACTGTGCCTCAGTTTCCTCAACTATAAAAATCAATCATATTTATTGGGTGTTTACTGTGTGTGCAGAACACTGTACTAAGTCGCTGGCAGAGTATGTGACAGAGTTGGTAGACACGCGAGAGCTTACTGTAAGGGGGAAGAGAGTAGACAGACATTAAAATAAAGTAGGGATATTTACATAAGTCTGAATACTGACATAAATATGGAAGTATCATGGCCTAGTGGAGAGAGCTTGGGCTTGGGACTTAGAAGGACTTGGGTTCTAATACTAGCTCTGCCAATTGCTTACTGTGTGACATTGGGCAAGTCCCTTAACTTGTCTCTACTCCAGTTTCTGCAACGGCAAAACGAGGACACCAGTTCTCCCTCCTACTTAGACTGCGAGCCCCATACAGGCCAGGGTCTGTGTCTGACCTAATTAACTTGTAACTACCCCAGCAATTTCATTCATTCATTTGTATTTATTGAGCACTTACTGTGTGCAGAGCACTGTACTAAGCACTTGGAAAGTAGAATTCAGCTAAAGAGAGAGACAATCCCTGTCCAACAACGGGCTCACAGTCTACAACGGGGAGACAGACAGCAAAACAAAACAAGTTGTCAGGCATCAATACCATCATAATAAATAGAATCATAGATATATACACATCATTAATAAAATAGAGTAATAAATGATATATACAAATATACACAAGTGTTGTGGGGAGGGAAAGGGGGTAGAGCATAGGGAGGGAGTAGGAGGAATGGGGGGCAGAGGGAAAGGGAGAGTTCAGTCTGGGAAGGCCTCCTGGAGGAGGTGACAATTAGAACCGTGGTTGACACATAGTATGTGCTTAGCAAGTACCGTAAAAAAGTGCTGTGGGGCTGAGGGTGAGTGAATAAAGGGTACAAAGCCAAGTGCAAAAGTGATGCAAAAAGGAAAGGGAGTATGTGAAATGAGGGCTTATTTGGGGAAGCCATCTTGGAAGAGGTGTGATTTTTCATAAGGCTTTGAATGTGGGGAAAGTGATGATCTGTCGGATATGAAGGGGGAGGAACGTTCAGGACAGAAGCAGGCACATGGATGAGGAATTAATGGCAAGATAGAGGAGAATGAAGTACAGTGAATAACCTGGTGTCAGAGAGTGAAATTCATTCATTCATTCAATAGTATTTATTGAGCGCTTACTATGTGCAGAGCACTGTACTAAGTGCTTGGAATGTACAAATTGGTAACAGATAGAGACAGTCCCTGCTCTTTGATGGGCTTACAGTCTAATCGGGGAGACAGACAGACAATAACAATAGCAATAAATAGAATCAAGGGGATGAACATCTCATTAAAACAACAGCAAATAAATAGAATCAAGGTGATGTACATCTCTTTAATAAAATAATAGAATCAAGGTGATGTACATCTCATTAACAAAATAAATAGGGTAATGAAAATATATACAGTTGAGTGGATGAGTACAGTGCTGAGGGGAGGGGAAGGGAGAGGGGGAGGAGCAGAGGGAAAGGGGGAAAAGAGGGCTTAGCTGAAGGGAGGTGAAGCGGGGGGGTAGAAGGGGAGCAGAGGGAAAAGGGGGAGCTCAGTCTGGGAAGGCCTCTTGGAGGAGGTGAGCTCTAAGTAAGGTTTTGAAGAGGGGAAGAGAATTAGTTTGGCAGCGTGAGGAGGGAGGGCATTCCGGGATCGCGGGAGGACGTGGCCCAGGGGTCGACGGCGGGATGGGCAAGAACGGGGGACGGTGAGGGGGTGGGTGGCAGAGGAGCGGAGAGTGCAGGGTGGGCAGTAGAAAGAGAGAAGGGAGGAGTGGTAAGAGGGGGTAAGGTGTTGGAGAGCCTTGAAGCCTAGAGTGAGAAGTTTTTGTTTCATGCAGAGGTTGATAGGCAACCACTGGAGGTTTTTAAGAAGGGGCGTGACATGCCCAGAGCGTTTCTGCAGGAAGATGAGCCGGGCAACAGAGTGAAGAATAGACTGGAGCGGGGAGAGAGAGGAGGAAGGGAGATCAGAGAGAAGACTGATACAATAATCCAGCCGGGATATTACGAGAGCCTGTAACAGTAAGATAGCCGTTTGGGTGGAGGGGAAAGGGCGCATCTTGGTGATATTTTAAAGGTGAGACTGGCAGGTCTTGGTGACGGATTGGTTGTGTGGGGTGAATGAGAGAGCCGAGTCAAAGATGACACCGAGGTTGCAGGCTTGAGAGACGGGAAGGATGGTCGTACCATCCACAGTGATAGGGAAGTCAGGAAGAGGACAGGACTTGGGAGGGAAGATACGGAGCTCAGTTTTGGACATGTTGAGTTTTAGGTGGTGGGCAGACATCCAGGTAGAGATGTCTTGGAGGCAGGAGGAGATACGTGCCTGCAGGGAGGGGGAGAGGACAGGTGCAGAGATGTAGAGCTGTGTGTCATCTGCCTAGAGATGATACTTGAAGCCGTGAGAGCGAATGAGTTCACCAAGGGAGTGAGTGTAGATGGAGAACAGAAGAGGGCCAAGAACGGACCCTTGAGGAACCCCAACAGTTAGAGGATGGGAGGGGGAGGAGGAGCCCGCGAAGGAGACCGAGAATGATCGGCCAGAAAGATAAGAGGAGAAGCAGGAGAGGATGGAGTCTGTGAAGCCAAGGTGAGATAAGATATGAAGGAGAAGGGTATGGTCAACAGTGTCAAAAGCAGCTGAGAGGTCAAGGAGGATTAGGATAGAGTAGGAGCCATTGTATTTGGCAAGAAGGAGGTCATGGGTGATCTTAGATAGAGCAGTCTCGGTAGAGTGGAGGGGACGGAAGCCAGATTGGAGGGGTCCAGGAGAGATGGGAGTTAAGGAATTCTAAGCAACGAGTGTAGACAACTCGTTCTAGGATTTTGGAAAGGAAGGGTAGCAGGGAGATAGGGCGATAACTGGAAGGGGAAGTGGGGTCGAGAGAGGGTTTTTTAGGATGGGGGAGACATGGGCATGTTTGAAGGCAGAGGGGAAGAAGCCATTGGAGAGTGAGCGGTTAAAGATAGAAGTTAAGGAGGGGAGGAGGACTGGGGCGATGGTTTTTATGAGGTGAACGGGAATGCGGTCCGAGGCACAGGTGGAGGGGATGGCAGTTACGAGAAGGGAGGATATCTCCTCTGAGGATACTGCAGGGAAGGATGGGAAAGTAGGAGAGAGGGTTGGGGCGGGGGGAGGCAAGAGGGGGAGGGGTGACTTTGGGGAGCTCAGACTTGATTGTGTTAATTTTTGTGATGAAGTAGGTGGCCAGATCACTGGGGGTGAGGGATGGGGGAGGGGAAGGAACAGGGGGCCTAAGGATGGAGTTAAGAGTGAAATGTATGTGTTGGGTTGTAGTAGGAAATCAATGAGGAGAATCAATACCTGTTCTCCCTCCCCCTTAAGACTTGGAGGTCCACAAAGGACAGGGACTGTGTCTGACCTGATTATACTGAATCTACATCAGGACTTAGAAGGAGGTTTGGTATGCGGTAAGCTCTTTGCAAATGGCATGGAAAAAAATATCTACTTTCAGTTTCTTCAATGAATACCTAATAGCCAAACTTCTCACGATGCCTTAGAAGGCAGGAGCAGTGCCAAAAGCAGTCACCATCATGCCCGTGGCCTTTGTAACATGCCCTCTGGCCTGTGGCAGGTGGCCAGATTGGCCACTTTTCCCTTTTTCCGGGGCCTAGGTTGGTAGGTGGCAGCATAGGCTTCATGCTTCCAGGGTGTGCCACTATATTCTCTGATCTTCCTAGCTTTTCCAGGAAAAGATATTCTTTAGTGGGTGTGGGATATGGGCAGTCGAATTCCTGTTCTGGTCTTCTCACTTAAAACCCAAAAAGATACAGAATAAAAACTGGACATAACCCACTATGTATTAGAACTTTGGAACCCCCTATGCAAGAAAGAAACCACCACAGTTTCCTCAGCTGGATTTCCACTGTCATTCACCCAGATCTCTGAGAAGACCTGTGCTTTCCAATTAGGGCTAAAAAGATGCAAAACGGTGACTTTCCACCTACTACCTCTTTGAAGCCTGCCCCAGTTCAATTCTCAGAGCCCCTTCAAATTCCAGTCTCCTCCTCCCCGGGGCTCAAAATGAAAAGTCGCTGCCTCTGTGACCATGTGTACCCCAGGAAAGTTGTTATGGATAAAGGGGGATAATATTTGTTCATTCAGTTGCTAAATTAGAAAAGTTTTACATCATGTTGCTGCTAGCGCTGCTGTCTTCTCTACAGTTGTTTGTGTTCCACATCTCCCTCCACTTTCCATCACTCCATACCTCAGAGACAGGCAACATCTGCCATTTCCACAGTCTGCTGACTTAAGACAAAAGTATTCACTGCCTGGAATAATAATTGTCTTCCTTTAACCTCTGTACCCTTCCTTCATGGAAAAGGTTAGGGACTGAGCTATGAAGGGAATAGTTAAAAGACCTTATAATAGCACATAAGAAGTTATCTTCAATTAAGGTGAAAAACACATTACAAACTCTTCTTCAAAGAGTTCTTCTGAGCTCCAGTGAGGATTGGATAATTCATTAATGGCGAGAATGTAGTAACTCCTGCATATGAATGAAGGTTCTGTTGGGGAACAGAGAGAACACTCAAAGTAATTTGTGCTGGGCAGAATCTCCAAGTTTTTCAGAAACTACAAGAAGCAGCATGGCCTAGTGGCTAGATCATGGACTTGGGAGTCAGAAGGACCTGGGTTATGTATTTGTGTACATATATGTAATTTATTTATTAATTTTACACAATTAAAGTCTCTTACAAAATGAACTGGTCCATAAAAATGTGGTGAATGACCAATGCAAACACCACACTTAATCTTCTGAGAAAACCGGCAAAGTGAAAATGTTGATGCTGAAGCTTTAAACACAGAAATACAGTGTTCTCTCTTCCATGCATTCGCCAGAAGGTTTGAGAACTATTACCTTGAATAATTTGAACTTCTGCAATTTAAAAGCAAAATACCTTCTGTACTCAACATGACCTTCTTTCTTGAAGTGAGTTTGTAAATCATATATTAATTATGCATCATTTTCAGTCAAACAGTTTTACATGAAAAAGATGAACGGGTTTGGCTGTAAACATTTTATTCTTCTGTTGGAAAAAAATCTTCATCATATTCTTTTCACTTCACTAATCTCAAATCACACATTTTCCCTTTCAAGAAATAACTCTTGCCCTCCATCTCTGAACCCACTTCAAATGCCAATACCACCACCTTCTTCTCCTCCTCATCAGTTTGGTATCAAGCTATTATAAGTGAGAAGTGAGAGTAGGCTCTACAGCAAGAGGGAATCCTTGAGGCAGAGTCAGAGTCCTGGCTGGTAGCTCGGCCCTCTGGTCCAGCCCCCTGAGTCGGAACAGGGGAATGATTAACCAATCCAGCATAAACTGAGTATTGTCCTTTTCTACACGTCCATAAGGATGACACTCCTCATCCTCCTGTATTTCATTCCTTTGCCAGGAAGGAAAGTGTTCCTCATGAACAACATACTCCTCTTATTGGGTCCTCAGTGGATATGGAGAAAGGATTGTTACCCTCCTCATAAAATCCCTTCTCTTCTATACCTCCTCTTATAAAATCCCTCCTCTTTTCTAAGCCAAAAGCTGACATAATTTTTCCCTATGTAATTTTATGGTGTCTGAACACCAAGACAATACCAAGTGCTGGGGTAGATACAAGTTAATCAGGTTGGATACAGTCCCTGACCCACGTGGGGCTCACAGTTTAAGTAGGAGGGCATATAATTTAATCCCTATTTTAGAGATGAGGTAACAGAGGTACAGAGAAGTTAAGTGACTCGCCCAAGGTCATATAGCAGACAATTGGTAGAGTCAGGATTAGAACTCAGATCCTCTAACTCCCAAGCCTGTGCTCTTTCGACTAGGCCACAGACTGTTTCAGATTGTGAGTGCCATATGAAACAGGGTTTCTGTCCAGCCTGATCATTTTATATCTACCCCAGTGCTTACCTCACAGTTTATGCTTAACGAGTACCATTAACAGCAGCATAACAACAGCAATCACCCACTGGGGAGCTCATCACAGCTCCAAATACTAACTCTACATGAATGATTCTCAAATGAACCTAATTAACACCAAATTCTCTCCTTCCTGGCAATCTCACATTTCCTCCTGCCTCCAGAACACCTCTACATAGACATTATCACCAAAACCTCGAGCTCAACATTTCCAAAACTGAGCTCTTAATCTTCCCTAACGCTTTTCTTTCCCTGACGTTCCCTTCACTGTTGAAGACATCATCCTCCCTGTCTCTCAAACCCACAGCATTTATGTACATATCTGAATTTATGGGAAGCAGCATGGCTTAGTGGAAAGAGGATGGACTTGGGAGTCAGAGCTCATGGGTTCTAATCCCAATTTTACCACTTGTCAGCTATTATCTTTGACTTCTACTCTAAAGAGCACAGGCTTGGGAGTCAGAGGTCATGGGTTCTAATCCTGGCTTTGCCACTTGTCAGCTGTGTGACTTCGGACAAGTCACCTAACTTCTGGGTGCCTCAGTTGCCTCATCTGTAAAATGGGGATGAAGACTGTGAGCGCCACATGGGACAACCTGATAACCTTATATCTACTCCAGTGCTTAGAACAGTGCTTAGCATTTAGTTAGTGCTTAACAAATATCATTATTCTTATTATTATTAACTCCCAAATTCAGTCAGTCACCAAATCCTGCCTGCTCCTTCTTCACAACTTCTCCTCCCCTTCCTCTCCATCCAGATGATCACTAAAATGGTCCAAATAATTGTCAAATCCCAATTCAGCTACTCTAACCATCTTTCTGTAGATCTGTTGGCCTCCATTCTTTCTCCTCTCCAGTCCATACTTCACTATGCTGCCTAGATCATCTTTCTAAAATATAGTTTTGCACATGTATCCTACTCATCAGAAACTTCCAGTGGCTGTCCATTGTTCCATTGGAAGGAACTTTTCCACACTTAACAGAAACTCCGAACCATTGGCTTTGGGGCACTTAAACTGCTCTCTCCCCACAGCTCCCCACAGCTAACATTGTTTGTTCCTCTCAAGCCAATCTTTTAACAGCCTCACTACAAACTTCTTGCTCAAGCCATCCTATCTGCTTTAAACTGCCCCCTCCCCCTTTCACATCTTGCAGACTGCATCTTCAAGGCCCTTCAAAATCACTTCTCCTCCAGAGGGACTTCTCATCTACCCACCTACTGCCGTTTTAGCCCTCCTTTATCATTTAAGCACTTGAATACACATGCCCTCCTTCCACTCCCCTCCCCACTAGCACTTAAGTACAGGTCTTTAAACTCTGCTGCTTCCCCCTACCGATGTAATTTATTTTATTCTTTGCCTCCCCTCCTAGATTGTAAACTACTTAAGAGCCAGTATCGTGTCTATTATCTCTATTGTAATCGCCCAAGTGCTTAGTACAGTGCTTTGCCAGAATGAGTGCTCAATTATTAATCCAGGTTGACAGGTCGCCAAGAAGCTATTAGTCTAGTGGCAAGAAACAGACATCACAATAAATTGCAATTAGGAGGATGCATAAAAATGCAAGGGGACAGAGGTGGGTATTCAAATGTTTAGATGATGGAATTGAAGGTGTTGGATATTAAACTGTTAACCCCTCCTCTCTAAAATAGGGCTCTGAGGGTTTGCAACCAAGGACTGTTTGCTTGAATCAGACTGATGACACACCCTTTCCAGACAGGTTTATTTACTTAAGCATAACTTTCCTGATTTGTTGATTTTGTTTCTTAAGGCTTTTCCTAATTTCTGAGCCGTAAAATTCTGATTCTGGAAACTCTAGTAAACCAAACTCAGGGGGACACTTGTAAGGTTCACCTTGGCCCTGGTGTTGGAACTCCCAGACAGGTATCAAACACAGAAAATGCTGGAATGGCTCCTCCTACCCAGCCTAGCGGATGACTTCCTAAACTCCACAGCCGCTTAAACACAGATTTTACCTAGAAAAATCCATGGAAAAAATACACAACTCATTGTCACCCGCAGCCGGGCACAAATTTGTTCGGAATCAATGGGGCGAGGGAGAGAGAAAGGGACCTGGGGTGGAAAGCCTGAGTTGTGTATAAAATTTATTCCGCGAAGTGAATTGAATTATCTGATTATTTAGATGCAACTAATTGAACTTCCCTTTGGGGAGGAATATATGATTATTTGGTGGTATTAGAACTTCCATAACGGGAGGAATATACTTCTATGTTACTCGCAGGTGGCAGAAGGCTTGGGTCCCACCCAGGGGGAGTGGATTTAGGGTTTGCCTGCTCAGGGTGAGGGGGCTACCTGCCCGCCATGTGCCCTTCCCATTCTGGAGAATGATAATAATAATGTTGGTATTTGTTAAGCGCTTACTATGTGCTGAGTACTGTTCTAAGCATTGGGATAGATACAGGGTAATCAGATTGTCCCACGTGAGGCTCACAGTCTTAATCCCCATTTTGTAGATGAGGTAACTGAGGCACCGAGAAGTTAAGTGACTTGCCCCAAGTCACACAGCTGACAGGTGGCAGAGCCTGGATTAGAACCCATGACCTCTGACTCTTAAGCCCGTGCTCTTTCCACTGAGCCACGGGAGAAGTCCACTTAGGCATTACATATACCCCTAGCTCCCACCCACAAGCATTCCCACCTGGGAGAAATCCACTTTTAGAGAAGCAGTGTGGCTTAGTGGAAAGACCCCAGGCTTGGGATTCAGAAGTCATGGGGTCAAATCCCACCTCCACCACTTACGGGCTGTATGACTTCGGGCAAGTCACTTCACTTCTCTGTGCCTCAGTTTCCTCATCTGTAAAATGGGGATTAAGTTCGTAAGCCCCACGTGGGACAACCTGATTACCGTGTAACCACCCTAGTGCTCAGAACAGTGTTTGGCATATGGTAAGCACTTAACAAATACCATTATTATTATTTTTATACATTTACATACTCATGGCAAAGCACCTGGCTTCCAGCCCCATGAGAGTTCAGCAGTACAGGACACTCACCCAACCCATGCCTCCTCCCTCAGTGCAGGCAGAGTGGGCTTCTCACACTCTGGAAAGAAGCAACCTGCAAGTCTCCATCCTCTCTGCACAGAAGGTTAGAGGCTGCAGGGATTTATCAGCTGTGTTCTTAGGCCATTCCAGCTTCCGGCCTCAGTTAATCTAATCTCCGCCCTCCCCCCTTCTCCATACTAATTCGATTGGCACGAAGGCGAGGAACACCTTCTGTATTACCGGCTTGGTTTGTCAACCTGGCAGTTTTGGTTGTGGGGGCAGTATCCCACCCTCACTTCCGAGTCCCTCCTGCTGGCTCAGGAGGTCATGAGATAGCATTTGACCTTGAGATGGTCATTCATTCAATAATTGCAGTATTTGTTAAGCACTTACTATGTGCGAGCACTATTCTAGGTACTGGGGTAGATACAAGACAATCAGTTTGCCCCATGAGGGGCTCAAAGTCTTAATCCCCATTTTACAGGTGAGGCATAGAGAAGTTAAGTGACTTGCCCAAGGTCACACAGCAGACAAGTGGTGGAGTGGGATTAGAACCCATGTCCTCTGATTCCCAAGCCCGTGCTCTTTCCATTAAACCATGGTAGGTACCCCCAGAGTCACAAGATCTGGGGAATTAAGTGATCTTCAAGTGTTTGTGAAGCTTCGGGACAGTCAGCAAAAAAGGAACATTCACAAAGACAACTACTCACGGTTCTTTTCGACTGTTGTAAAATGAGAGAATAAGACACAGGAGACAGGTGTCATGCAGTTCAGGCCCACCCCCCCCCAGAGAATTAGAAGAATGGGCAGCACATGAAGGGGGCTTTTAAACAAAATTGCAAATGCAAAACCTGGCCCCCAGGTTTTCATGGGGCTCTGTAGACCCTTTCTCCAACCGGAGCAGGATGTGGGAAAAGACTCTGAAACCCATCCAAAAGGAAAACTGGAGTATTCATGAAGAATTCCACTGTAAAAGGAACAATCGATAGTATTTAATGACCATCTACTGTGGACAGAACACTGAGCTATGTACTTGAGAGGATTCAGTAGTTAGAAGACTTGATCCCTTCTCTAAAGGAGCTTAGAATATTGTGAGGGAGACAGAAAGAGACAGACATTTACAAATAGAAGAGAAAGGAAACATGGATTCATAGGTAAATGAGAGCTTAAATAAAAGGGCATATAAGTCAATTTGAAAAGACGTGCTCTAGGTGGGGACAATCCATTTGGCTTGGATCTTGCTGTGGATCAGGGCCAGGAGAAGGAGAGAGGGAAAGGACAGAAGAGAATCCAGAAAGAAGAAAGTGGCTAAAGGAAGGTGAGATCAGCTGCCAGTTTATTTTGCTTTTAAAAATACCACAGTCATACAAAAGCCCTCCAGCTAAAAAGAATGCTTGAGTCAACAATGTCCCCAAGGTCTCAGAAAATCTAATTTAAAAATTTAAAGTCAAAATTAAGAAAGCTCAAACAAAGTGCATAATCAAAGTTGGGATCCTTGGTACTGACTGTGATCTGGAAGCTTTAAATTAGGATTGATTTTATAGGAAAGAAAAGGGTCAGGGGACATTTACACATTTTGCCCAGAGGGTACATTACAAACCAGATAGAAATTATTGGAGCCTATTTATCATCATTTGCTTCTTGAATTTCTTGAACTTTTCCACTCTCACAATATGTACCCCTCATGAAGATCCTAAAGTTTTATTATCTATGACAATATTATCAGAGACAGTAAGAAAAAGGGGTGAGAGGGAAAGGATGAATTACTTCCCTAGTTACCTCTGCAGCAATACTGGCCTACCCCACTCCTACTGCCACCTGATGAAAACACAGATGCTGTTAGCTGTTATCACACTGAGAAAATAATACCTGTAGCCATCTGCTCTTTGAAAGTGATCCCAGTTTGCTGTGTGACCCTGTACTTGATGCTTTACAACAACCATTAAGAGGTAAAACCCTCCCTGAAATCATACCATTCATTATCAGGGCTATGGCCTAGTAGGATTATCAGACAACTCTACAGCTGCAGCAGCATTGCCTTCCCCAAACCAACTTTTCAGTCCAGAGCTTGGCCACACATATTTGCAGAGATGTGGCACATCACAAACATATGGGTACAATATATACAGTACACTTCCTGCCCCTTTCCCCATAATTGATCACTTTCTGCAATCACCCACTTAAGGCTAGCTGATAAGGGAAGTCTTCCATTTCTCACTTACAGAATACCTTGTTGATGTTCAAGATTTTATCCAAACAGCTTGGGGAATGAATAAAAGTAACCAGCCAAGGTTACACCTAGATGTGAGCCAACCCCAGAGGCACTTAGAAAGGCCTGGGTCTGCCTTTCCTCTCCTGCCTGGATTAATGCAGATCCATTTAAGACACACTTGGTTTAAATGGATGTAATGGTTGCCATTATCTAGGTTACGTGCCATTGAAGATACAGATTGTTTTTGGTCTGACTTATCCAGACCTGCTATGTGCTCTGACTAGATTCAAAAGAAAGTTTTACAATTGTCTACTTCATTTTCCTGGAGAAATAAGAGTTCTCATGTAAATGGGGATTAAACTGTGAGCCCCATGTGGGGGCACTTGTGTATATTTGTATATATTATTTATTACTCTTTTATTAATGATGATGTGTATATATCTATGATTCTATTTAGTTTGATGGTATTGATGCCTACTTGTTTTGTTTTGCTGTCTCCACCTTGTAGACTGTGAGCCTGTTGTTGGGCAGGGGTTGTCTCTGTTGCTGAACTGTACAGTCTAAGCGCTTAGTACAGTTCTCTGCAACAGTAAGTGCTCAATAAATACGAACGAACGAACGAATGAATGCATGAATGAATGAATGAATGAATGAATGAATGAATAGGGATTCTCAGCTCCTTTTTAGGCTGTGTCTGGATGGATAAACTACCTGGAGAGCTAGTGGATTCAGAAATCCATCCCTTTTCTGCAGATATTTATGATCACCGCCTCTCCCACTTTTTTTCCCTCTTATTTGCAACCTTTGGGCAATAAGATTAAAATGCTCCTTCCATAATTTAAAGTAAATTTCATGAGTTACAATGGATTAACACAAATCCTATCATCTGTTTACTTACTACTGGAATTTCAAACCAGGGCATTTGAAATGATCAATGCAATGTCTAAGGAGGATTAATGGAAGATAATACTACTTATGCATGAGCATGTGACTCTCTCTCCAAAGTGCCAAACACCAGGAATATTAGTACCCATAAACCATGTGAGAAGTCACTCAATACTGGCTTTATAATCAACAAAGATTAAAGGTTACACAAGCTCCATGAACTTGAACTTTTTTCAACAGTAACTTAAACACCCAGCCATGTATTTAGCAGCTGAGTCATTAAGCCAAAGCAAAGCGATTACTCACTTGCTATACATGTTAAGCCAGCCTGGCAAGAAGTGTTTTGCTGAGTAGTAATTAAAAAAGGACTAGAAATAAATTGTACATAGGTTAATGTTGCTTTTGACACTGAACTGCCAAACACTCCTCAGTGTAATTTCATTTACAAAGAAAACTTACTGCAAGTGAAAATTTGGTGATTTTACGTATTTTAAAGTTAATCGAGTTGCTAAATAAGTTGGCAAGATCTCCCCAGTATACAAGCAGAATCATTAAGTAGTTTTAATAAGATCATTCAGGCATTTATTCCTACACAAAGTTCATCCAAAATGTATCAAACTCTAAGCCAATATCAAGATAGTAATGATTAAGAACATATTCAGGAATAATGCTCCACGTAATATGTATTCTGATTGCCTACTTCACAGTGAATATATTATTGTTGTCCTTGCATATCACTTGAATTCAGGGCCTGGAATTAAAATAACTTGGATAGCAGCCAACTTCAAATCACTTAGTTTAGAATGATTATTCCCTTCGTGAATATTCATTGCATCAAAAAGGACACCCAACACAAAGGAGGATAATATGATACTTGTTCTTAACTGATTTTCAACCCTCCCTCATTATCCAAAAGGTAAGCATATGTCAGAGGCACAAGGAGGCCTTCTGGAAGCTGTAGTTAAATAAGAAAGAAGAATCCTTGCAGGTCTTTGACCAACAAGACTTCTAGCTACCCCAGGTCATAGTGTCCAGGTTGATTAGGGGATAGGTTGTGGGTCTGTATTGCCACTGGCAAAGCTGTGGAGCAGCAGCCACCCACCACGAGTGGAAAGGTTCCTAGCTTTAATGACCAAGTATCTGGACATGACCCTAACAGCTGAGTTGTTATTATAGTATTTGTTGAACAATTATTACATGCCAAGAACTTTTCAAAGCACTGCGGTAGATAAAAGGAATCAGGCTGGACATAGTTCCTGTGCCACATGGGGATAAGTCTAAGCAGGAGGGAGAACAAGTATTGAATCTCCATTTTACAGGTGAGGAAACTGAGGCACAGAGAGGTTGAGTGATTTGTCCAAGCTCACACAGCAAGTAACAACTGGAAGAGCTGGGATTAGAACACAGGTCCTGTGTCTCCCAGGTTCATGCTCTTTCCAGTCAATCAATCAGATTCATGGAGCCACTTAATAGTAATAATAATGTTGGTATTTGTTAAGCGCTTACTATGTGCCGAGCACTGTTCTAAGCGCTGGGGTAGACATAGGGGAATCAGGTTGTCCCACGTGGGGCTCATAGTCTTAATCCCCATTTTACAGATGAGGGAACTGAGGCACAGAGAAGTTAAGTGACTTGCCCACAGTCACACAGCCGACAAGTGGCAGAGCTGGGATTCGAACTCATGAGCCCTGACTCCAAAGCCCGTGCTCTTTCCACCGAGCCACGCTACTTACTGTGTGCAGAGCACTGTACTAAGTGCTGGGGAGAGTACGGTATAACAATGAACGACATATTCCTGTCCACAGTGAGCTTATGATCTAGAGGGAGAGACAGACTTTAATATAAATACATAAATAACAGATATGTATATGTATATATGCTGGGAGGGGAGATAAATAAAGAGAGCAAGTCAGGGTAATGCAAAAGGGAGTGGGAGAAGAGGAAAGGAGGGGTTAGTCAGGGAAGGCCTCAGGGAGAAGATGTGTCTTCGATAAGGCTTTGAAAGTGGAGAGAGTAAATGTCTAACCCTTGACGCTGTTTAGTGCCATTGTTCTTGTCTGTCCGTCTCCCCCGATTAGACTGTAAGCCCGTCAAACGGCAGGGACTGTCTCTATCTGTTGCCGACTTGTTCATCCCAAGCGCTTAGTACAGTGCTCTGCACATAGTAAGCGCTCAATAAATACTATTGAATGAATGAATGAATGAGTCTAACAGATATGAGGAGGGAAGGTGTTCCAGGACAGAGGCAGGATGTGGGTGAGAGGTCAGCAGCAAGATAGATGAGACTGAGGTACAGTAGGAAGGTTAGCATTAGAAGAGGTAAGTGTGTGGGCTGGGTTGTAGTAGGAGAGAAGTGAGGTGAGGCAAGAGAGGGTAAGGTAACTGAGTAAAGCCAATAGTGAGCAGCGCGATTCCACTAGAACCACACTTCTGCTTCAATCAATCACTGTCAGGTCAATCAATCAACAATCAGTGGTATTTATTGAGCATTTACTCTGTGGAGAGCACTGTATTAAATGCTTGGGAAAGTACAACACGACTAAGTATGAAGACATTATCCTTTCCCATAAGGAGCTTACAATCTGAGAACCAGCATGGCTCAGTGGCAGGAGCCTGGGCTTGGGAATCAGAGGTCATGGGTTGTAATCTCGGATCTGCCACTTATCAGCTGTGTGACTTTGGGAAATTCACTTGACTTCTCTGTGCCTCCATTACCTCATCTGTAAAATGGGGATTAAGACTGTGAGCCCCATTAGGACAACCTGACTACCTTGTATCCCCCTCAGTACTTAGAACAGTGCTTGGCACATAGTAAGGGCTTAACAAGTACCATCATTATTATTATTATTATTATCTACAGGGGGAGATGGACCTTAATATACTTTAGGGATAGAGGAAATAGTGGAGTAAATGACAGGGGTTTTCTCAGGCAATGGCATGGTTGGTGGAGGAGAAGGGGAGAAGAGATGAGGGAGAGACACCAAAAAGGAGCTCAGAAATTGAAGTCTGATATTGCTATGAGCCGGGGAAGTCCTACTCACATCTGTGATTGTTCCCTCAATTCCTTTTAATCCCTATGTTGGCACTCTGTAGGTTCTGGCAATGCACTCAGTCTCCTAAAGATTCTCTTTGGCTATGGTTTCACTGTTAAAAATTCTCTCCTAATTCTCTTTCTACCTCTATGACCATTTCATCTCAGTCTCTTTTGCCTATTCTTTATCCTTTCCACTCCCTCTAACAGTGCATGTCTCCAAGGCTCTGTTCTGCGTCTCCGACTGTCCATTCACAGTACATTCACTCTCTCAGCGAGCAACCCTACTGCCTTAAGAACCATATCAAAATTCAGAAATGACTTCCTAGTTGTTGCTCTATGATTAACAAAGAGGAGGGCTGGAACTGAAGCAGAGAAGTGTTAGAGTCATCTGACATCTCTGAACAGAGTAACCATTACCACATTCTCTGCTGTATGCCAAGATCTCTTTCAATTGTCCAACACAGACATCTGGAGGTCTTAAATGACACCTCCATTTTTTTTTTTGTCTACAATGTTTTATTGTCTACACTGGAAGAGAGTTCTTGTCAGTTGTGACTGCTGGCTCAATCAGCAGCTATTCTAGTTGAGGAAAGCATGGAAGGTGCTATAAAAATGGTGCCCATAAGATTTGGGTAAGATTTTATGCTTACCATATAGGGGTTAAGACAGGCATTAAAATAAATTGCAGATAGGGGAAACATTGGAGTATAAGGATATGTACTGATGCAGAAGGGAGGACAAATAGAGTGAGGAAATGAGAGTTGATCTTGTCTATCTCACTACCCACCTCTCGCCCACACCCTGCTTCTGACCTGGAATGCCCTTCCTCCTCACAGCCAACAGATAATTACTTTGCTCCCCTTCAAAGCCTTATTGAAGGCACATCTCCTCCAACAGGCCTTCACTGACTAAGCCTTCCTTTCCCCTTCTTCCACTCCCTTCTGTGTCATCCTGACTCGCTCCCTTTATTCACCCCCCTTCCTAGCCCCACAGAACTCATCTATAATTTATTCATTTATATTAATGTGTCTCCCCCTTTAGACAGTAAGCTCACTGTGGGCAGGAATGTGTCTGTTTATTGTATTCTCCCAAGAGCTGAGTACAGTGCTCTGCACCCAGTAAGCACTCAATAAATATGACAGATTGACTGAGTGAGAGGTTAAGAAAGATTTCTTGTAGATGTGATTTTAGCAGAGTTTTGAAAATGGGGATAGTGGAAGGCTGAAAGATTTGAAAAGGGTGGGAATTCCAGGCCAGAAGGAGGATGAAGAGCAAAGGGCTGATGGAGAGAGAGGGGAGACTGTGGCACAGGAAGTAAGTTGGTATTACAGGAGTAAAATGTGTGGGCTGTGTTGTAGTGGGAGAGGAGTGAGTTAAGTAGGAGAGAAAAAGCAGATTGAGGGCCTTAGAGTTAATAGTAAGGAGTTTCCATTTGACACAGAGATGGGTGGGCAACCATTGGAGGCTTTTGAAGATGAAGGAGAATGTACACGGAATGATTTTTAGAGAAGTAATCTGGGAAACAGATGACTGGAGAGTGGGGAGGCTTCAGGCAGAAAGATTGGTGAGAGGTTGATGCATAAATTGAGATGGGATATGACAGATCAGCGTATTAGCTGTTTGGAGAGAGAAGAAGGGGGAGAATTCTGGAGATGTTGATAGGATTTGGAATGTAGACTGTAAGCTCATTATGGGCAGGGAATGCTAATTCTGTTGCACTATACTCTCCCAAGTGCTTACTACAGTGCTCTGTACATACTAAGTGCTCAATAAATATGACTGATTTGCTGACTGACTGAACATACAGGTTGAAGGAAAAATATGTATTGAGGTTAATGCCAATGCTGAGGGCTTGTGAGACAGGGAAAATTGGGGAGGTGGTGTTAACATTGGTGGGAAGTCTGAGGGAGGAGTGGGTTTGGATGAAAAGATGAGGAGTTCTGGGGCTCTGTAGACATGAACCTAAAGGATCCTGAGTCATTATACAGTACTTCCTTATATTTCAGCCATGAACATCCTTCAGAAATTTAAGAAAGTTCCAAGTTTACTCTCCATATTGGGAAAAGAGTCTAAACATTGGCATCAGCTATAAGGGATTGTACCTAAGTTGAGCAAGGTTTCATACTGCAGACTATGTCTCTGCTCACTGCAGACTCACCAGAATGCTCGTGATGCAACAGTGGCCTAAAACTAGAGAAGCTAAAAGTGAGATTCCACTGGAAGCAACCATTACAGTGAAAGAAATACAAGATAGACTTCAAGTTTTTTTACATTCCAACCCATTCAGCCTGTTTTTTTCTTCCCACATGACACTGGAAATAAAATCCACCAAAGACATTAATTGAGTGCAGCCATGTGGAGAGTTTTGTACTTGGTGCTTGGGAGAGCACGACAGAGCTCAAGGAGCCTAGAGGGGAGAGAAACAGCCTAGAACCTAGAGGGAAGAGAAGCAGCCTAGAGCCTAGAGGTGAGAGAATTTTGTCCCTCCAAACCTCAAATGATCAGAATGTACCAGTTCATTCAATCGTATTTATTGAGTGCTTATAGAGTGCAGGGCACCGTAATAAGCACTTGGGAGAGTACAATACAACAATAAACTGTCACAATCCCTGCCCACAACAAGCTTATGGTTTAGAAGGATGGAGACAGACATTAATATAAATAAATTACATATATGTGCATAAGTGCTGTGGGGCTGAGAGGGGGAAAGAACAAAGAGAGCAAGTCAGGGCAAAGTAGAAGGGAGTCGGAGAAGAGGAAAGGGTGGAGGGCTTAGCAGGGAAGGGCTTCTGGAGGAGATGTGCCTTCAATAAGGCTTTGAAGGTGTGGTGGGGGGTAGGGGAGAGTAAACTAGCTCTGCCACTTGTCGGCTGTGTGACTGTGGGCAAGTCACTTAACTTCTCTGTGCCTCAGTTCCCTCATCTGTAAAATGGGGATTAAGACTGTGAGCCCCACGTGGGACAACCTGATTCCCCTATGTCTACCCCAGCGCTTAGAACAGTGCTCGGCACATAGTAAGCGCTTAACAAATACCAACATTATTATTATTATAAACTGTCTTCGGATTTGAGGAGGGAGGGAGTTCCAGGCCAGAGGCAGGACGTGGACAAGGGGTCGGTGGTAACATGGACGAGATCGAGGCAAAGGGAGAAAGTTAGCATTAGAGGAAGGAAGTGTGCGGCCTAGGTTGGAGTAGAAGGTGAGTGAGGTGAGGATGGCCGGGTCAAGGCTTCATATTACAGACTATGTCTCTGCCCATTGCAGACTCACCAGAATGGAGTGCTTTAAAGCCAATGGTGAGGAGTTTATGTTTGATATGGAGGTGGATGGGCAACCACTGGAGGTTTTTGAGGAGTGGGGTAATATGTCCTGAACATTTTTGTAGAAAAATGATCCGGCCAGCAAAGTATAGACTGGAGTGGGGAGACAGGAGGCAGGGAAGTCAGCAAGGAGGCTGCTGGGGTAATCCAGGTAATAGGATGAGTGATTTATTAACGTGTGAAGAGTACAGTTTGCACTTCACTAAACACTGTGTTAAATTTAGTGCCTTGAGGCATATGGTTTCCTGTGATCACAGGTGAGCCAAACCTAAAAGCTGCAAGGGAAGACTTAAGTGTTGACATACCTGCAGGGGTTCAGGCGGTGGTGTCTTAGAGCAGAAGACAGTGAGACTGTAATTGGTAGATTAGGGCCATTATGCACTGAAGAAGCTCGATGTAACGGTCAACAAGCATAGTAGAAAGTAGGGCCTTTCGCTGCTGCTCACTGTACTCCAAAGGGAAGGCAGAAAGTGACCCCGGGCCAAAGGACCTCTTAGGCCGGGGTGACCCATGCCATGCGGGCCCTTTACAGACCTGATCATTCCACGGTAGAAAATTCTCAATGCCTGTGGGTTGAAGGCTTAAATAGTGTCAGAAATCTCATTGCCCCTGGCTAAGCCCTCAAGCTTAGCAGAAGCAGGATACTTTACTATAAACGTTTTTTGTATGTTAATAAATGTTTTCTTTCTGTGGTTCTGAATATCGTGGTTTATTCCATTGGTAAACCTGAGTCAGGAAACCCTTGTCCCTAATTGATTCTAGTGGGACGGAACAACATGGTAGCAGTTGGGATGGAGAGGAAAGGGTAGATTTTAGTGATGTTGTGAAGGGGAGACTGACGGAATTTAGTGGATTGAATATGTGGGTTGAATGACACACAGGAGTCAAGGATTTATTATTATTATTATGGTATTTGTTAAGCACTTACTGTGTGCCAGGCACTGTACTAAGCGCTGGGGTGGATACAAGCAAATCAGGTTGCATACAGCCCCTGTCCCACGTAGGGCTCACAGTCTTATCCCCCATTTTACAGATGAGGGAACTGAGACAAAGGGAAGTGAAGTGACTTGCCTAAAGTCTCACAGCAGACAAGTGGCGGAGCGGGGACCCATGACACAGTCGATTAGACTGTAAGCCCGTCAAACGGCAGGGACTGTCTCTAAATGTTGCCGACTTGTTCATTCCAAGCGCTTAGTACAGTGCTCTGCACATAGTAAGTGCTCAATAAATACTATTGAATGAATGACCTACTGACTCCTAGGCCCGTCCTCTATCCACTACACTATGTTACTTCACATAACCCCAAGGGTAGAGGCTTGTGAGACAGGAAGGATAAAGGTGCCATTTACAGTGATGGGAAAGTCAGATACCTGAGATGTGCCCTGATGGGTCAAACACAAGAATTTAAAATTAATTTCTAGAGGCGCAGCTTGGAGAGCCTCGTGGTTTTACTCTATCAGTCAGTGTGAGTGGTGAAATGGGGTAACTCTCAATGGACAATTGTAAAGATGGATTTCACACCTGTATTTCACCACACTCTTGCTCTCCTTCATGTAAATGCAGAGACATGAAAATACGCTTTCAAAAATTCCAAATAAGAGTAGCCAATAAATAAAAACAACTCAGGCATTAAACTTGGATAGTTATCTAGACTCAGAACTGTAGGGTGAAAACTCCAGCTACACATTAACTTTCTAAAGCAGTACATATACACATATTAACACACGTACACAGTCTCACACATACCTCTGTATTAGCATTCACATTCAGGCACGTATTCTGACATGCACACATTTTAAATACCCACAAAGGGCTGCCGATCAACATCTGATTTTGCTCATACACAATAAAGTGAAATTTAATGCATCCATAATGTCTTTACAGAGTAGTAGAAAGGCCAATTCAATTAAAACCCAAAGCATAACTTTCCACTTGCATGTTTTCTCAGATCCTACATAATTATGTTCAATCATGTATGAAAGTATGATGACATATGGCCACTTTCTAGAAACTCCTGAATACCTACACTTCTACTGGGAAATGACCACAGCCAAAAATGGTAGCTTGGAAGTGCAGAGAGCAGAGAGCTGAAAGGAACAGCTCAGAATGGGTCCCAAACGAATGCCTTCATTTTGATCCTGCTGCTTGTTTTTTCCAGAGTCCAAATGATTGCATTAAATTGTTCTAGGAGGTCCTGTCAAGGATCCATCATCAATGCCAACAAAACACCAAAGCTTAAGAAGGTCAGTTTCTCATCTTCACAAGGACTGTTGATCAGGGTGGGAGAAAGAAATCTAGCAATCAGGGAACTCTAGGGTGATCCTGCTCATTCACCTGTTCAACCAGTTCTCCAAACCTGATTTACTCTAAGGATGAGAAATGAAGGAAGGAAAAGAAACTTGCCACTGTGTTTCGACAAGAATGGATTATTCTTCCTTCATCCAGTACCACACCCACAGCTCCCTCTGACCTACTGTCCTCATTTTCTCTCACCATATTCCCAATATCTTCCCTTTGATGACTATTTCATTGGATAGAGGGAGGCTATAAGATGTAACTTTCCCAAGGACTGTCCTTGACTAACTCTCTCCCACTCTTCATACCTCTTCTACTTCCTAGTTGTCTCCTAAGAGGAGGTCCCTTTCATTTTAAAATCAGACCTGATATTTGTGCATGGAACCTGTCCTGTCAGATTCTCACAAATACTTGTTCCCATCCTCCTCCCAAATCCAGCTAGTATTTTCAATCTCTCATCCCCCTCTTTCTGCTTTAAAAATAGCTCAAATCTTTCTGCTTTAAAAATAGCTCAAATCTTCCCCCAAACTGAAAAAGGTCTTTTTGGAGCCTCTTCTGCATCCCCTCTCCACCCCTTCCCAAAGCTATTGCCCCCTCCTCTGTCCCTATTCCTGACCAAACTATGGAATCCAAGAAGCCTCCCATCTGCAAGGCTCTCTACCACCAAACATGTCTTGGTATTGTTGGTTAGCTTTGTCCCATGGTCAACTGGGATGGCAGAAGCAATTTAGCACAAGAATGATCCTTCCAGAAATGACACCACCTCCCATGAGATTCAACCACCACTACCTCTTAAGATAGAGCCAGACACTGAAGAAAGCAGTTTGCAGAGAAACTGGGGGATCGTGTGAAATCATCTGGCTTAAACCTTGCTGAATGGAATCTAGGTTCTTCGTTTTCCAACCTCTTTCTACTCAATATTCTCATAAAAACCAGATGATCACTCATATGCCAGAATTGTTTCAAGTCAAAATTATCTTCTACTACTATGGCTGTGAACCCGACACATATATTCATTTTCTACTTACTGGTATCTGGAACAATAGTTTCTACCCCATTTATTTTACTCATGTTTCAAAGATAAAAAAGAAAAAAAGGAAACAGCAGCTGTCAGTCTGTTATGTTTGAGGCTACTAATTCCCTAAATCCATCAGACCTCAGCCCTCTCCATTTTCAAAACCCTCATAAAATTCCACTTCCTCAGAAAACAAGGCTTTCCTGATTAATCTCTAGCAGCCAAAGCTTTATAAACCCACCAGGCATTTCAACACTTACATATTCATTTGCACTCATCCTCAGCACTTGTGAATATATTTATTCAAATGTACAATCAAATATTTATTTTTGATTGCTCTAATTGTAAATATTTTATGCCTGCCTCCGTATTATTCAATCAATCAATGGTATTGATTGAGTGCTTACCTTGTGCAGAATACTATACTAAGTACTTGGGAAAGTAGGGTAGAAAAGAAGATGGTTAGAAACGATTCCTGCCCACAGGAGTTTATAGTCTAGAGGGGGAGACAGGTGTTAAAACAAATTATGGAAAGGGGAATTGGTAGAGTGTAAGCACATATACTTAAATGCTATGGAGCTGACGGTGCGGTGAATATCAAGTCCAAAAACAGTACTGAACCAAGGGCATATTTAGCACAAAGGTGTGGGAGGGCTGGGGAACTGAAGGCTTAGTCCGGGAAGGCCTCTGGAGGAGATGTGATTTTAAGAGGACTTTGAAGGTGAGGAAAGTGAGGGTTTGCTTGATATGAAGGGAGACAGGAGTTCCAGGACAGAGGGAGGATGTGGGGTTGGGAGTCAGTGGTGAGGTAGATGAAATAGAGGAAAAAGAGTAGGGCTGGCATTAATAATAATAATGATGGTATTTGTTAAGCGCTTACTATGTGCCAAGCACTGTTCTAAGCAGTGGGCACTGGGAAGTATGTGGTGAGTTGTAGTAAAGATCAGCAAGGTAAGGTAGGAAGGTAGGGGAGAGCTAATAAAGTGCCTTAAAGTTGATGATAAGGAGTTTCAGTTTGAGATGGAGGTAGATGGGCAACCATTGGAGATTCTTGTAATGTAGGGATACTTGGACTGAACATTTTTTCAGAAAAATGATCCAGGCAGCAGAGTGAAGGACTAAAGTGGAGAGAGAGATAGGGGCAGAGAGGTTAGTGAGGAGTCTGATGCAGTAGGCAAGGTAGAATATGGTAAGTGTTTGGATCAGCACTGTACCAGTTTGGATAAGTAAGTTTTATTAGAGTTTAAGTTCTTTGAAGGGAGGAATTGTATCACTTGCTGTGTTTGCACTTAACCAAACACTTAGTATTCCCAAGCAATAAATATTTCTACTACTCAGTAAATACTAATACCACTTGCCCGGTGAGTGTAGCATAGAAAACACCTGAAGAGCAAGGGGTCCAAGGTCCAAGCATCTTTATTCCCACTCCCTCCAGGGAGGTCCCAGCACATGTCCATGGATCCAGGCCCTGAGCACAAGCTGCCTACAAAATTGTCCTTTGATAGCTTTTTGTCTGTTTTCCTAATCCCCCATGGCTTTCCATTGTTTGCTGAGCTGTCGATCAGTTCCCTCAGCCAATCAGTGGTTGTCTCCATCAGCATCCACTCCTCCAAGTGGAGCATTCTGGGTTCCGCCATCCTGGTTTCCCCGCTATCACCTGGCCAGTGACCAGGTCTCGAGCTCTGGGCAGAGGTGAGAAGCTGGGGCCAGACCCCTGCAGGACTCCAGAGAGGAAGGGGATGGAATCCAGGTCCTGCCACCGCAGGGCAGCGCAAGGGAGCAGGGGAGAAGGGAGGCACCCAGAGAGGGTTGGGCCACGCTCCATTCATTCATTCATCCAATAGTATTTATTGAGTGCTTACTATGTGCAGAGCACTGTACTAAGTGCTTGGAATATATAATTCAGCAACAGATAGAGACAATCCCTGCCCAATGACGGGCTTACAGGCTAATCGGGGAAGAGAGACGGACAAAAACAAGACAACATAATCACAATAAATAGAATCAGGGAATGTACACCTCATTAACAAAATAAATAGGGTAATAAAAATATATACAAATGAGCACAGTGCTGAGGGGAGGAAAACAGAGGGGAAGGAGCAGAGGGAAAGGGGGGTTAGCTGAGGGGAGGTGAAGGGGGGAAGGGGGAGGGAGCAGAGGGTGGGGGGAGCAGAGAGGGAGCAGAGGGAGCAGAAGGAAAAGGGGAAGCTCAGTCTGGGAAGGCCTCTTAGAGGAGGTGAGCTCTCAGTAGGGCTTTGAAGAGGGGAAGAGAGTTAGTTTGGAGGAGGTGAGGAGGGAGGGCATTCCAAGACAGCAGTAGGATGTGGGCCAGAAGTCGACGGCGGCATAGGCTTGAACAGGGGACAGTGAGGAGGTGAGCAGCAGAGGAGTGGAGCATGCGGGGTGGGCAGCAGAAAGAGAGAAGGGAGGTGAGGTAGGAGGGGCAACGTGATGGAGAGCCTTGAAGCCCAGAGTGAGAAGTTTTTGTTTCATGCGGAGGTTGATGGGCAACCACTGGAGGTTTTTAAGGAGGGGAGTGACATGCCCAGAGCGTTTCTGCAGGAAGATAATCCAGGCAGCGGAATGAAGAATAGACTGGAGTGGGGAGAGACAGGAGCCTGGCTCCAGGGCAGGGGAGAAAGGGTGAAGAAGGGCCTGAACAATCTCCAAAGAGAGAAGGTAGGGGATGCCAGCCCTGAAGCAGCCCAAGCTTTCAGAGTGGTGAGCGCACCTGCCCTCCTTCCTGCCTGCATCCTAGCTCTAAGGTAGTCTAATCCACCCTTGCTGTGGCAGCCTGAGCTCTTGGGGTTATGTGCACCTTCCTCATTTCTGCCTGCCTCGCAAACCTGGCACTGTCCACTTACACCACTTGCCCTCATTCCAGGAATGCTGAAACACCCCACTCCTCCCCACAGCCACCGCAGGATCGGTCCTGGTTGGTATCTTCGGCTCTGTCCCCCATCGCGTTCAGTAGCGGCAGCGTGTTACCAGGCAGAAACTATCTGCCTGGGCAAAAAATACTTCTATCACTGTTAATGGCCTTCTGGGATTTCAATTTTAACTCAAGCCTTGAAAAAGGAGCTACCAAATGCACAGCTGACTATGAAGCTATCAAAAATAAAGTTCTGATAGCAACAAAAGTCATCACCAACTAGATCCTCCGTGTTACCTCCATTCTCATAAACTCCAACTCAGCCCCTAAATGCCATGGTGCAGTTTTGCCAGATTTCGCTTTTCTCTTTCCCACATCTGTTAATCTCTACTTCCTTTCTGATTCTCAAAAGAAGTTAATTTCCCTGAAGAAGAAGACACTCATTATGATGAACAGAAAGTTGTGAAAACAGATTCTCATCACTGTGATTTTTCTTTTTAGAACTTCTAGGTACCTTGAAGGCAGGGTCTCTGTATTGCTACTGTACTCTTCTAAGTCCTAAATAGAGTCTTCTGCACACAGGAGACACTCATCAAATACTGGCCAATTGACAGAGCTAATCCCTCTCAAAAGATCTATCTGATGATTTAAGATAAAGGATAGATGTATAGTATCAGGCATTATGGGTAGCCAATGCCTGAAACCAACTGCCACTTAGCCCTGGTCTGATCATCAGATCTACTGGGCAGGTGAACAATAGCTGTTAGCTGTGTTGGATAATCTGTCCCTAACCCTGAGAATGGATGCCCAGGAGAGCAACCACCACACAGTTCCTCCAAGTGTCCAGCTGCTATTACTGAGCAAATGCTCCCTTGATGAGTCTACTAGGTCCTGTTAATATGACTTCTCTCCCACTGGCTGCACTACACAGACTTTTTAAGCAGAAGGAGAATAAAGCCACTGAAACCGATTTTCTGAAGTCATCAAGGAATCAATTTCTCTGGTTCAAAATGCAATTGTCAAATGGTCCCATATTTACTTATTTCTCTGGCCCTAGCCAAAGAAGTACCTAATCTGAAAAGAAGACAAGGAAACTGAAGCCATTTTCTAGTCAAAACAATGATAATAATAATGATTGTGGTATCTGTTGATAAGAACTTTGTCATTGTGCACAGGGAACTTGCCTCCTAACTCTGCTATATTGCACTCTTCCAAGTGCTTAGAACTGTGCTCTCCAAGAAGTAAGTGCTCAGTAAATACCATTGATTGATTACTATGGGCCAAGCACAATACTAAGGTTGGAGTAGATGTCCCTGTCCTGCATGGGGATCACGGTCTAAAGGGGAACCTTTCTTAAATCCTTTTGTTACTTTCTGCTGAGAAGGTCTAAGTGACATCCAGTAGGGCTCAATAAACACTGCTGATGAAGATGACAAAGTAATGCACTTGTAATTTACTCTGTAAATGGAAGTACTTGGTCCCTTGATCGTTGATTCCTGACATTAGCAGTGGACAGAAGGTCTAGCAAGTTCCAGGCTGAACATTTCCCTGAATAAATCATCAATATTTCCATCACAGCTGAAGTAGCCAAGCACAGCCTTATTTCATTAATAAGGTTTATAAATTAACCTTATTTCACAGAGGGTGAGGAGAAGAAAGTTGGGGAAAAGGGCAGAATATTGTTAAAATAACAACAGTAACAATAATAAGCAGTGTGGCTTAATGGAAAGAGTGTGGGTTTGGGTGTCAGGGTGTGAGTTTTCATCCCATTTCTGCCACTTGTCTGCTGTGTGTCCTTGGACAAATCACTTCTCTGTGCCTCAGTTACCTCATCTGTAAAATAGGGATTAAAACTGTGAGCCCCATATGGGACAACCTGATCACTCTGTACCTACCCCAGGGCTTAGAACAATGCTTGACACATAGTAAGTGCTTAAAAAATATCATTATTATTATTACCATTATTATTAATAAGTCCCAACCTCCAGTTTTACCAACAGAAAAGGGTGAGGCGACAATAGATTGTGATTGCTTCTCCCTGTCTGGCAAAGGGGTGCAGCCAGTATTTCTTTGAAACTTAAGCCCAGAAAACCCAAACAATACTGAACAAAAAACCAGTACTTACAAATGTTGCTCAGTGTTCCTTTACTGTTTTAATAGTAATTTTCTTTCAACTGCTGCCTTCAACTCTGTAGGGCTCCTAAAGCCGCACACTTAAATGCAGTGTTAATAAAATTACATTAAGCTTATTGCCTTCAGGCCATAGAAGTTCACAGTAAAGATATGGCATTTCCCTGTTTTAAATTTTGCTGGCACTTGAAGTTAAAAACAAACCCCTTAATACTCTCAGCTTAAAGAGGATGTTCAAGTAGTTCAAACTGGTGTACAAAAATTAAACTCCTATCTTCTATTTCCCTCAGTTCAAACTTGGAATTAACTTGATCTTAATGAAGGCCACTTTCCCCAGTCGAAGAATGATCATTTTGACTTTTTAATTCCCCCAGAAAATTTGGAAGAATTCCATTATTCCTATCATATATCAGGCAACCCTATGTTAACAGAGCCAGAGAGATTTTGTCCTCTTCCTCCTCCTGGGTGTAACAAAGACGACTTGTGGAAAGATGTACCTTCACTGAAAGCCATGGGAGATCTTTGGGAGGGATTCTGCTACCTTTAGTGGAAAAAGGAAAGTGGAGAGGCTGGTAGTGACCTATAGAGACTGTAAATTCACTGTGGGCAGGGAAGGTGTCTACCAACCTTGTTGTATTGTACTCTCTCAAGCGTTTAGTACAGTGCTTTGCACACAGTAAGTTCTCGGTCAATACAAATGATTGATTGACTGGTTCAGAGACCCCACTGGACTGAAGCTGGTGGAGATAGGGGCAGAGAGAATGGGCCTAAACATCTCCGCACTGCACAGTGTAGGTCTCTGACAGCAGTACAATCTGATGCTTTTGGAGTTTTTGTGGCACATATGGGAGGGAGACGAACTTAGGACATAACAGCAGGATCTATAGGACTTGTTTCTTCTACACCTTTTGCCCCGAAGAAATATGAAAGCAAGAATTTTCCCTCAGCAAAGGGCAATCATTTTAGTCCACAGTCATTTCCCAAGGACCCAGGAAGGATGCAACCAGGAAGGACACTGTCCAAGGACAGTGACTTCATATCCCATGTTTTCCTTGTCACCAACTCCTATCAGCTTAATATCACTAAAATCTGCTTTTTCCTCTCCATTCACACTGCAACTATGCTGTTGCAAGCACTTATCCCATCCTGCTGTGACCCCAGCATCTGCCTCTTTGCTGACCTCCCTGCTTCCTGCCTCTCCTCATTCCAGTCCATACTTCTGCCTGCTGTCTGGACCATTTTTCTAAACATGTTCTTCAATTCATATCTCCCTTCCTCCTCAAAAATCTCCAGTTATTGCCCACCCACCTCTACATCAAATAGAAACTCCTCACCATCAGCTTTATAGCAATCAATCATCTTGCTCTTTCTTACCTCACCTCACTAATTTCCTGCTACAACCCAGCCCGCACACTTAGCTCCTCTAAAGCCACCTATTCACTGCACCTCATTCTCATCTACCACGCTGCCAACACTGTGCCCACATCCTCCCTCTATCCTGGAACCCTCTTTCCACCTCCCCACCACTTTCCCTACCTTCACAACCTTTCTAAAATCACATCTCCTCCAAGAGGTCTTCCCTGATTAAGCCCTCATTGTTCTGGCTCCTTCTTCTGCATTGTCTTTGCACTTGGATCTAATAATAATAATGGTATTTATTAAGTGCTCATTATGTGCCAGGCATAGGAAAGCAGCGTGGTTTAGTGGAAAGAGCATGAGCTTGGGAGTCAGAGGATGTGAGTTCTAATCCTGGCTCCACCACTTGTCTGCTGTGTGACTTTGGGCCAGTCACTTAACTTCTCTGTGCTTCAGTTACCTCATCTGTAAAATGGGGATTAAAAAATGCAAGCCCCACGTGGGACAACCTGATTTCCCTGTATCTACCCCAGTGCTTAGAACAGTGCTTGACACATAGTAAACGCTTAACAAATACCAAATAAACAAAAACATTGTACTAAGCACTGTGGTGGTTACAAGCAAATCGGATTGGACACAGTCCCTGTGCCACATGGGGCTCGCAGTCTTGATCCCCATTTTATGCATGAGGTAACTAAGGCACAGAGAAGTGAAGGGACTTGCCAAAGGTCACATAGCAGACAAGTAGCGGAGACAGGATTAGAATCCATGTCCATCTGACTCCCAGGCCCGTGTTCAGCCCACTACATCATGCTGTTTCTGTGCCCTTTAAGCATTTGATATTCACCCCACCTTTAGCACCATAGTATTTATGGGCATGTCTGCAATTTATTTTAATGTCTGCCACCCCTCTAAACTCTTAGCTCTTTGTGGGCAGGGAACTTGTCTACCAATTCTGTTGTACTACACTCTCCCAAGCACTTAGTATAGTAAGTACTGCACAGAGTAAACACTCAAAAGATACCACTGATTAATTAATTATCCAGGTTAGGAGAAGCGATGATCAGAGCAATTCCTTCTTCTGTTTGTCCAATCTGGGTGTTGGGTGTGTCAGACCATCTGCAGGGGAAATAAAACCATGAGTCTCCAGCCTGGCCTGTTGAAGGATGGGGGTGGGTGATAGCGCCTCACCAGGGCAGGGGCTGATTCCAGGTCCCTTCCAGCTAGTTGGAAGAATGTGTCTCCCTAATACATTCAGATGATTTGCGGCTGAGTTTGGGATAAAGCGAGATGGTTGACGGGAAGGAGCTCTGGACTGCTCTGAGATTCAAGGTGACATTAAGGTGTCACTGATACCCCTGCCATTCCCGCATACATATTTATCAGAAGCATCTGTTTCTTTCCTCAGATTCAATACTAATGGGTTGGCAACACTGAGCTATTAATTGTGCAGTTCTGTGTCAGAAGGATGACAATCCAGTATTTCCCTCACTGCTTTCATGCTGAAAGACCAGCTAGTGTTTGAATGGCTCATTGTAACCCTGCATATTCATTAAAAGCCCCAGGCAGCCCCCAGAGACCCACCCCTAATCACACGTGATACTAGTATGGTGCCAGAACAAGCTGCCATCCTTATTACAAACAGCAACGTAATCCAGAAACCATTCAGCCTCCAAGGAAATCCAAATCCCCTTCAAATCCACCAGCCTCATTCCATCTCCTCTGAGAAGCATTCCCTGATTAACTTCCATTGCTCCTGCAGTGTCATCCAACAGCTACCCTTAACACTGGCATACACAATCATTCTTGGCATTTATGTATCTATTTTATAAAAATTATTCATTGATTTATTAGTCCGTTTATCTTTCCACACTCTTGTGCTATTAACCGGTGCAACTGTGGCTCTTCCTTCTGCTTTGTCAAGCTTCTGAATGGCAATACTTCTATTGTATTCTCCCAACCACTTAGCACAGTGGTCTGTTCACAGTGCTGACTGATGATTGGCAGAAGCAAGTCAAAACTTAAACATGACTGCCAGTTTCCTGGAGGCTTCTGTTTTCTCATGGTATGAACAGTTCCTCCCTGAGAGAAGCTTCCCACTGGGAAATCCACATGGGTTTGGAAGAGTCCCTTGGGAGTTGGAGGGAGCCTGAAGGAGGCTTGATAAACCTGAGATCTCTGTGATGCTCCTAAAATCTCTGGGGAGCCATCAGGACCCCTAGCCTCCAGGGTGCTGTCACTGTCCCCTAGAGTGGGAGTTTCCAGTCCAGTTTCAAACAATGGTTCAGGAAAGGATGGCTGGTAGGCAACAGCTGGAGGCAGATCAGCCTGGCTAGCAGTATTCAGAAGTGTTGCTCTCCTTGAGCAGAAACTTTGGGGAGATCAGGAGAGCAAGAAGAAGACTTGGAATTGGCCATAAGCACTGCAGGAGGAAAACATCTGGATGGCAAAGAATAATTTTAACATGCTCCTGGCCATATTCAACATCAAAGAACTGGTATTTGGGCTCCAGTCTCCAGACTTTCTCTATTGCAGAGAGATCTGTCACTTGAATTGTCTCTTGGTCCCAAGACCTGAATAAGTTTCCCCCGGGGTTTCCAATGGGGTGGCCGGCCCTGAAGAGAGCTCAAAGTAAAAGGTGCTCGAAGAGCAGAGAGTCTCTGACCATCTCTCTGCATAATAATGTTGGTATTTGTTAAGCGTTTACTATGTGCAGAGCACTGTTCTAAGCACTGGGGTAGACACAGGGGAATCAGGTTGTCCCACGTGGGGCTCACAGTCTTAATCCCCATTTTACAGTTGAGGGAACTGAGGCACAGAGAAGTTAAGTGACTTGCCCACAGTCACAGAGCTGACAAGTGGCAGAGCTGGGATTCAAACTCATGACCTCTGACTCCAAAGCCCATGTTCTTTCCACTGAGCCACACTGCTTCTCTGCGTCTATCCAGGCTCCAACTCCCTTGGCCTCCCCAGGTTCCAGGCCAAGTTTGGGGACTGTGCATGATCAGAGATCATCATCAATGGTATTTATTGAGTGCTTATTGTGTGTGGAGCACTGTACTAAAAGCTTGAGAAAGTACAATATAACAGAATTGGTAGACACAATCCCTGTCCTCAGCGAGCCCACTCACCAACTTGGTCACACCCTCGATCTCGTCATCTCCTACCGCTCTGCACTATCTCCTCCCTCACCAACTCTGAAATCCCTCTCTCAGACCATAATCTTCTCACCTGCCTCCTCTCTCACACTCTCTCCCCCTGCAAATCTGTACTACTTCCCCATAGAGACCTCCGCTCTCTTGATCCCATCCATCTCTCCAAAAGCATCTCTCCCTACCTTGCCCCCCGTCCTCTCTTCCTACTCTCGATGATCAGGTTACCGCTCTCAACTCCACCCTCTCTACTCAACTCAACTCTCTCACCCCCCTTTCCCTCCACCGCTCTCTCTCCACTAACCTACAGCCCTGGGTCACTGCCTCTGTCTGCTTCCTACGCTCTTATGCTCAAGCTGTTGAGCGCTGCTGGCGAAGGTCCAAACACCAAGCCAACCTTATCCATTTCAAAGTTATCCTTTCCTGCCTTAACTCTGCCCTCTCCTCTGCCAGGCAAAATTTCTTTTCTTCCCTCATTGACACCCATGCCCGTCACCCCCGCCAATGGTTCCGGACCTTTAATTCTCTCCTCAGGCCCCCTGTTCCTCCCCCTTCCCCACCCCTAACCCCTAACCATTTGGCCACCTACTTCATCATGAAAATTAACACAATCAGGTCTGAGTTCCCCAAAGTCACCCCTCCCCCTCTTGCCTCCCCCCACAACCCTCTCCCCCTACTTTCCCATCTTTCCTTGCAGTTTCCTCAGAGGAGATCTCCTCTCTCCTTGCAGGTGCCACCCCTCCACCTGTGCTTCAGAACCCAAACCTGCTCACCTTATAAAAACCATCACCCCTTCCCTCCTCCCCTCCTTAACTTCTATTTTTAACTGCTCACTCTCCAATGGCTTCTTCCCCTCTGCCTTCAAACATGCCCATGTCTTCCCCATCGTAAAAAAACCCTCTCTCAACCCCACTTCCCCTTCCAGTTATTCCCCTATCTCCCTACTACCCTTGCTTTCCAAGCTCCTAGAACAAGTCATCTACACTCACTGCCTAGAATTCCTTAACTCCTATTCTCTCCTGGACCCCCTCCAATCTGGCTTCCATCCCCTCCACTCTACCGAGACTGCTCTCTCAAAGGTCACCCATGACCTCCTTCTTGCCAAATCCAATGGCTCCTACTCTATCCTAATCCTCCTTGACCTCTCAGCTGCTTTTGACACTGTTGACCATCCCCTTCTCCTCCACACCTTATCTCACCTTGGCTTCACGGACTCCGTCCTCTCCTGGTTCTCCTCTTATCTTTCTGGCCAATCATTCTCGGTCTCCTTCGCGGGCTCCTCCTCCCCCTCCCATCCTCTAACTGTTGGGGTTCCTCAAGGGTCAGTTCTTGGCCCTCTTCTGTTCTCCATCTACACTCACTCCCTTGGTGAACTCATTCGCTCTCACGGCTTCAGCTATCATCTCTAGGCAGATGACACACAGCTCTACATCTCTGCACCTGTCCTCTCTTCTTCCCTTCAGTCTCGCATCTCCTCCTGCCTCCAGGACGTCTCTACCTGGATGTCTGTCCACCACCTAAAACTCAACATGTCCAAAACTGAGCTCCGTATCTTCTCTCCCAAGTCCTGTCCTCTTCCTGACTTCCCTATCACTGTGGATGGTACAACCATCCTTCCCGTCTCTCAAGCCTGCAACCTCAGTGTCATCTTTGACTCGGCTCTCTCATTCACCCCACACAACCAATCCGTCACCAAGACCTGCCAGTCTCACCTTTATAATATCGCCAAGATGCGCCCTTTCCTCTCCACCCAAATGGCTATCTTACTGTTACAGGCTCTCATAATATCCTGACTGGATTATTGTGTCAGCCTTCTCTCTGATCTCCCTTCCTCCTATCTCTCCCCGCTCCAGTCTATTCTTCATTCCGCTGCCCAGCTCATCTTCCTGCAGAAATGCTCTGGGCATGTCACTCCCCTTCTTAAAATCCTCCAGTGGTTGCCTATCAATTTCCGCATGAAACGAAACCTTCTCACTCTAGGCTACAAGGCTCTCCGTCACCTTGCCCCCTCCTACCACTCCTCCCTTCTCTCTTTCTACTGCCCACCCTGCACGCTCCGCTCCTCTGCCACCCACCTCCTCTCACCCGTCCCCTGTTCTCGCCTATCCCGCTGTCGACCCCTGGGCCACGTCCTCCCGCTGTCCTGGAATGCCCTCCCTCCTCACCTCCTCCAAACTAATTCTCTTCCCCTCTTCAAAGCCCTACTGAGGGCTCACCTCCTCCAAGAGGCCTTCCCAGACTGAGCTTCCCCTTTTCCCTCTGCTGCCTCTCTATGCCCCCCTTTACCTCCCCTCAGCTAAGCCCCCTTTTCCCCACCCTTCCCTCTGCTCCTCCCCCTCTCTCTTCCCCTCCCCTCAGCACTGTGCTCGTCCGCTCATTTGTATATATTTTTATTACCCTATTTATTCTGTTAATGAGATGTACATCCCCTTGATTCTATTTATTGCTATTGTTTTTGTCTGTCTCCCCTGATTAGACCGTAAGCCCGTCAATGGGCAGGGACTGTCTCTATCTGTTGCTGATTTGTACATTCCAAGCACTTAGTACAGTGCTCTGCACCTAGTAAGCACTCAATAAATACTACTGAATGAATGAATGAATAGAGATGTGGATGGATCAAGGGGGTGCAGCCTTACAGTTCTGTCTCCTGTCTGCCACTGGATCACCCATCCCAAGAGTCATCAAGAAAATACCAATCATTTGCAAGCTTCACGAACAGACTGATCAGTCCTCCCAAGCCTCTGAAATGCCAATCTGGAATGAGGCTGCCACTTTTAAGTCCCCTTGCCTATCCGCCATTTCCAGAGCATATGGTCCAGATCATGCCACTTGTCTAACAAAACCAGAAATCGCCATTCCGCGCTAGACTGACGGGGTAAACCCTGGCAACTGGGAGTCACCTAGAGTGAAGTAAAGAAGCTGCTGGGAGCATCACATGGCCAAAATCAGGGAGAATGTCTAACTACAGCAGGAGACCTGAAGTGGCAAAGTGGGTCCGATAATCAAAGATTTTTACTGAGCACTTTCTATAATAATAAAATAAAAATAATGATATTTATTAAGGGATTACTCTATGCCAGGCACTGTTCCACCAAGCTCTGGGGTGGATAGAGGCAAATCGGGTTGGACACAGCCCCTGTCCCACATGGGACTCACCGTCTTAATCCCCATTTTACAGATGAGTTAACTGAGGCCCAGAGAAGTTAAGTGACTTGCTCAATATCACACAGCAGACACATCTATGTGCAGAGTATTGTACTAAGTCCTTGGGAGAGTACCATACCACAGAGTTGGTAGACACTGATTTCTGCCCTAGAGCTTACAATCTAGTGAGGGATAGAGACATTAAAATAAATTACAGATAGAGGAAGGGACATAAGTGCTGTGTGATGGGGCGGGGGAATGAATCTCAAAGTTTCAAGGGTGATGCGATGCTGGGTTCTTTCTCTACCAATACCCTCTGGGCAGGCCTGAACATTTCTGTAGCAGCTGAGGCCCAGTATGGACTTGCTAAAATTAAATATCTTGACCTCAACACTTCCCCATTCTAGGTGGACAGAGCCCAGTACTGGAAAACATATAAGGTGAAATAAAATTTAAATGCTCACAGAAACAGCAAACATTCTGACAGGGCAGAGGTGGGACCTTCAGGACCCAGTTGCGACAGTGGAGTACAGAGGCCACAGTATCAGTGGACTTGGGCTGAGTTCTTCCCATACCTCTGATTCATTGAAGGCACCTCAATTCAGCTCTTCATCTCCTGATCTGGAGAGTCAGGATGTGGACTGTTGCCTCACTGGAACATAAGGCATATGTAAAACACAGAGGTCTCTCAAAAGGGATTTTTTTTACTCATTTCCTGGTCTTTCATTCTCAAGTCTTAAGCTCTTGTCTGAGAACACAGGAAATGACTAGACCTAATGGAAATAACATGGGCCTGGGAGTCAGAGGACATGAGTTCTAATAAAAATAATAATGATGATGATAATAATAATAAAGGTACTTGTTAAGCACTTTCTATGTGCCAAGCACTGTTCTAAGCGCTGAGGTTGGGCCTGGGAGTCAGAGGACATGAGTTCTAATAAAAATAATAATGATGATGATAATAATAATAAAGGTACTTGTTAAGCACTTTCTATGTGCCAAGCACTGTTCTAAGCGCTGAAGTACATACAAGTTAATCAGATTGCACACAGTCCCTGTCTCACATGGGGCTCACACTCTTAATCCCCATTTTAAATATGAGGTAACTGAGGCCCAGAGAGTTAAGCTACTTGCCCAAGGTCATTCACATAGCAGATATGGTAGAGCCAGGATTACAACTCAGGTCCTTCTGACTCCCAGGCCCGGGCTGTATCCACAGGACCACACTGCTTCTAATCCCACCTCCTCTATTTGCCTGCAGTGTGACCTTGGGAAAGTCACTTAACTTCTCCATTACCTCACCTGTAAAATGGGGATAACTTACACTACTCAGACTGTGAGACCCATGTGTTGGCGATCTGCTACCGACTACCACGGTTCAGAACCTTGGTGAGTAAAGAATTACTCCGAGGGGATAAACAAGGCCAAAACAAATTTATTTCACTCCCAACTCCCAGCCCCCTTCCAGCCCCACCCCCCCCCATCCCAATTATAACGCCAGGAATTTAAAGGTGGCGGGTGATCCTCGAGGGAAGGGAAGCGCCCCCAAGTCCTTTGTTCTTCTCCTTTTATATTTTGTTGACATGCCCGTAGGCATTGTCTCGCTTCCTCATTAGCCTGAGTGTTTGTGGCGACTCCAGGTCTGCTCGCCTTTTGATAATGAACCATTATTCGCTGTTAGATGCTGGGGGAAACCTCACGTTTGGGGCTTGAAGCCCCCGCCCTAATGTCCCTTCGCATAGTCGGTATACCTGCCTTGGCCTGTCCACTCGCTGTTTTTGAGCCGTCTCTCTGTATTCGCCCATGGCCACCCTTCCTCACATGTGGGACAGAGACTGTGTCCAAACCACTTATCTTGTATCTATCCCAGCACTTAGTACAGTGCTTGGCACATAGTAAGTGATTAACAAGTATCATTAAAAAAGCAACAAACCCCTCCCCCCAAAAAAACAGACCGTATCATAGCTCTGGCCACACAGCCTCTCTCAATCCTTCTCTGGTTCTCCTGCATGGAAGGGATAGTTACTTCCTGGCAGCAGCTCCTCCTTATACTGCTTTCCGCTCTGCTCCCCCATGACCTGTATGGGCCAGGAACCCTGCCTCACCCCAGAATGAGGTTCTGTTCAACAGGCTGTACGGAGTGGGGGTGAACAAAGAAGGAGTAATATACCACACCCTATCCATCTTGAATGTTGGTATTTGTTAAGCGCTTACTATGTGCAGAGCACTGTTCTAAGCGCTGGGGTAGACACAGGGAAATCAGGTTGTCCCACGTGGGGCTCACAGTCTTCATCCCCATTTTACAGATGAGGGAACTGAGGCACAGAGAAGTAAAGTGACTTGCCCACAGTCACACAGCTGACAAGTGGCAGATCTTGTAACTGTTCAGTCAGGAAGTCCTGAACCTTCTTCAGTCTGTCCTCCCTAGGATTTAAGAGCGAGGCAGAAGCCAAATGCAACTCATTATGGGCCATCCCTGCTCGCCGGGCCATCATTGTTTCTCTGACCCCCGGCACAGCCTGGTTTCTAACAGAAGGGATTTAACATGGAGCCGAACTGAAAATTAGGGCATTGGAGCCTCTTGGTACTGGGTTTGTAGAAAACTGAATCCAGGTTACACTCCAAAGGCTCAAAAAAAAGTGCCAAAGAGGACCCTCTGAGCCAGAGGCCTCAGGCACTCTGGCTCCAGGAAACCTCTCAAATAAAATTGCCTCTTTGTGCTCTCCTCTGCTTTCTTGCCCCTGAAGTGGGGTGTGGAGAGGGAGGGTGGGCAGACTGGAACTTCCTTCTCCTACACAGTCCTGCTGCCTCTCTGGACACTTTACATGCCTATGGGGTGGTGTCTGACATGGAGAGCCTTCTAAACCAGCCTCACTGACCCTTCCAATTAAGCTCCCCACCCCTTCCCAGGGGCTCCATTACTGCCCAAGGCCAGAACCGTGGATGAGAGGGAAGCAGTATTACCTGAAACCCCAAGGAGGATGGAGAAAAAGGTGACAACTGAATTAGATTCCTCAGCCTAGTGGCTACCCTGCTATGTTCAGAGTTCTGCATACAGTGACCACTCAATAAATTCCACTGATTAAGTCCTGAATGCTTAAAAGGCCTGAGTCGGAAGTTCACTAGTTACCAGTGGGACTGCTTCCAGCCCCTGTGCATCCTCTGCAATAACCAAGGTGGACTCATGGAACACACTCACACAGTCTACTCTGTATTCAAAGAATTCTCCTTCCAGATTTCTAGAAGCATGGATATTAGGGAAGAGGGTCAAGGGGAAGGGATGGAATTTGTCTGTAAACATAGAAAGAAAGTGTGGGTTGGAGCCCAAAGAGAGCAGGTGCAGATTGCTCATTTTCTGCACTTCTGAATATTCGATTTCAAGGGAACAGTATAAAAACTTGTATCTTACTGGACAGCAAATTCCCACAGTACAAGAGAAAAACTATTCCCAGAGCTAAGAGCCAGCTGCCAAAGATGGAGCCAGGGAAACTGCTTCTCACAAGAAGAATACTGCCATTTCTACTCTATCATGGATTTCAATGGCACAATGTGGATACAAAGAGATTGAAGAAGAGTGGAACATAATTTATTCATTCAATTGTATTTACTGAGCACTTACTGTGTGCAGAGCACGCTACTAAGCACGTGTAAAGTACAGTTCAGCAACACATAGAAACAATCCCTACTCAACAACGGGCTCACAGTCTAAAAGGGGGGAGACAGACAACAAAAAAAACAAGTACACAGGCATCAGTAGCATCTATAAAAATAAACAGAATTATATATACATATCATTAATAAAATTAATATAATAATATGTAGATATATACACAAGTGCTGTGGGGAGTGGGGTAGAGCAGAGGGAGGGAGTAGGGACGATGGGGAGGGGAGGAGGAGCAGAGGAAAAGGGGGGTCTCCATCTAGGAAGGCTTCCTGGAGGAGGTGAGCTTTCAGTAGGACTTTGAAGGAGGGAAGTGAGCTAGTTTGGTGGATGTGAGGAGGGAGAGGATTACTATTCTACAAAAACCATCATTATTATACTACATAATTACATAAACTTCCAGTAATATTACTTAATTAGTATAAGACCATTATGAATGTGTTAAAAATGCAATGGAGCTGTTTCAGGCAGATTGAAAGAAAGACTTATAGATACCAAACTTGATCAGCTCTACACCATCCTAATCTTTTGTGACCTCTCTCTGGTGGATGGCTGTGGACTACCTTCTCTTGGTGACTGAGCATTATCTAACCTTAGATTTTCAGAAAAAAGTCCTTTCCTGGTTCTCCTACCTCTCTGGCATCCTTCTCAGTTTCTTTTAGTGACTATTCCTCAAGCGTCCAGTCTCTCCTCTTCTGGGTCACCTTGTCTTCCTACTCTACACTCACTCCCTTTTGGAGGTCTCACCCACCTTCTGGCTTCAACTACCGTTTCTATGCAGATAAATCCCAAAACTGCCTTAGCCATCCTGACCTTTCCCTAGTCTGCAATCTCATATTTCCCCCTGCCTCCAGCACAACTCTTCATTAATCAGTGGTATTTACTGAGTACTTATAGTATGCAAAACACTGAACTAAGAATGAATGAATACTTAGGAGAGAATGCCGAATTGTGCATTCCAAGTGCTTAGTACAGTGCTCTGCACATAGTAAGTGCTCAATAAATACTATTGAATGAATGAACAACTGGAAGACACATTTTATGACCACAAAAAGGGAAGCATCATAGCCTAATGAAAAGAGCACAGGCCTGCTTGCTTTGTAAACTTGGAAAAGGAACTTTGAAAAGTCATTTACTGTTCTGTATTTTACTTTCCTAACTGTAAAATGGGAATTCAATTCCTGTTCTCCCTTCTATTTGGGCTGTAAGCTCCATAGGGCACAGGGGCTGTAGCCAATCTATCTGATTAACTTGAATCTAACCCATCATTTAGAATAGTGCATGGCAACATACTAAGTACTTAAATACCACACACACATAAAAGGAGCTTAGAGTCTAGAGGGAGACAGACATTAATATATGTAAATAAATTACAAACAGGTACATTAGTGCTGTGGGGTAGAGGGAGGGGTGAAAATCAAGTATTTAAAGGCTACAGATCCAAGTGCACAGGTGATACAATAGGGAGAAAGAGGGCTTAAACAAGGAAGGCTTCTTGGAGGAGAGGTGATTGTAAAAGGCTTTGAAGTGAGGGGCCTGGTGGTCTGGTGTATATGGAGGATGAGAGTGTTCCAGGTCAGTGGGAGATGAGGGAGATCAGTGGTGAGATAGAAAAGATGAAATAGGGAACAAGCTGGGCTAGAGCAGTGAAATGTGTGGGCTGGGTTGCAGTAGGAGATCACTGAGGCAAAGTAGGAGCAGGTGAGCTGAATGAGTGCTTTAAAGACTATGGTAAAGATTTTCTGTTTGATGTGGAGGTGGATGGGCAACCAGCGGAGGTTCTTGAGGTGTGGGGAAACACAGACTGAACGTTGTTTAGAAAAATAAACTAGGCAGCAGAGCAAAGTATGGACTGAAGTGGGGGGAGGCAGGAGGTAGGGACAACAACAAGGAGGTTGATGCAGTAGTCAGGGTGGAATATAAGTGCTTGGACAAGCATAGGAGCAGTTTGGGTGGAGAGAATAATATAGACTTTAGCAATGTTGTGAAGGTAGAAGTGACATAATTTGTGATAGTGAATATGTAGGTTGAGAGAGATGAGTTGAGAATAATGCCATGCTAAGGGATTATAAGGCAGGGAGGATAGTCATGTTGTCTATAGTGATGAGTGTTCTGCTGGTACCCACAATCACAGTTTGCACAAAACTAAACTCCTCATCTTCCTTTCTAAATCCTAAGACTATGAGCCCCATGTAGGACAGAGATTGTATCCAACCTGATTATCTTGTATCTACACATACACTTAATACAGTTCTTGGCCCTCTTCTGTTCTCCATTTACACTCACTCCCTCGGTGAACTCATTCGCTCGCATGGCTTTGACTACCATCTCTACGCAGATGACACGCAGATCTACATCTCCGCCCCTGTCCTCTCCCCCTCCCTTCAGGCTCGCATCTCCTCCTGCCTCCAGGACGTCTCCACCTGGATGTCAGCCCGCCACCTAAAACTCAACATGAGCGAGACTGAGCTCATCTTCCCTCCCAAACCCGGTCCTCTCCCAGACTTCTCTATCACCGTGGATGGCACGACCATCCTTCCCGTCTCTCAGGCCCGCAATCTCGGTGTCATCCTTGACTCGTCTCTCTCGTTCAGCCCACACATCCTATCCGTTACCAAGACCTGCTGGTTTCACCTTTACAATATCGCCAAGATCCGCCCTTTCCTCTCCACCCAAACGGCTACCTTACTGCTACGGGCTCTCGTTATATCCCGACTAGACTACTGTGTCAGCCTTCTCTCTGACCTCCTTTCCTCCTCTCTCGCCCCGCTCCAGTCTGTTCTTCATTCCGCTGCCCGGCTCATCTTCCTGCAGAAACGATCTGGGCATGTCACTCCCCTTCTTAAACAACTCCAGTGGTTGCCTATCGACCTCCGCTCCAAACAAAAACTCCTCACTCTAGGCTTCAAGGCTCTACATCACCTTGCCCCTTCCTACCTCTCCTCCCTTCTCTCTACCACCCACCCCGCACGCTCCGCTCCTCCACCGCCCACCTCCTCACCATCCCTCGGTCTCGCCTATCCCGCCGTCGACCCCTGGGCCATGTCCTCCCGCGGTCCTGGAACGCCCTCCCTCCTCACCTCCGCCAAACTGATTCTCTTCCCCTCTTCAAAACCCTACTTAAAACTCACCTCCTCCAAGAGGCCTTCCCAAACTGAGCTCCTCTTCTCCCTCTACTCCCTCTGCCACCCCCGCTTTACCTCTCCACAGCTAAACCCTCTTTTTCCCCTTTTCCCTCTGCTCCTCCACCTCTCCCTTCCCTTCCCCACAGCACTGTACTCGTCCGCTCAACTGTATATATTTCCATTGCCCTATTTATTTTGTTAATGAATTGTACATCACCTTGATTCTATTTAGTTGCCATTGTTTTTACGAGATGTTTTTCCCCTTGACTATTTATTGCCATTGTTCTTGTCTGTCCATCTCCCCCGATTAGACTGTAAGCCCATCAAACGGCAGGGACTGTCTCTATCTGTTGCCAACTTGTTCATCCCAAGCGCTTAGTACAGTGCTCTGCACATAGTAAGCGCTCAATAAATACCATTGAATGAATGAAATGCTTAACAAATGCCTTTGTTATTATTACTATTATCAAAATGGCAAAGGGGATAGAGTGTGGGCCTGAGCATCAGAAGGCCATATATTCTAATCCTGGCTCTATCACATGTCTGCTCTGTGACTTGGGGCAAGTCATTTCACTTCTCTGTGCCTCAGTTACCTCATCTGTAAAAATGGGGATTGAGACTGTGTGCTCTATGTGGGACAGGGACTGTGTCCAACCTGATTCCCTTGTATCTAACCCAGTGCTTAGAACAGTGCCTGCCATCTAGTAAGCACTTAAATACCATCATTATTATTATGATTATGACTAATAATCATAATAGTTGTGGTATTTGTTAAGCACTTACTATGTGCCAAGCACTGTTCTAAGCACTCAGGTAATAATGTTGGTAATTGTTGAGTGCAGTTGCAGAGCACTGTTCTAAGCGCTGGAGGAAATGCAGGGTAATCAGATTGTCCTACGTGAGGCTCACAGTCTTCATCCCCATTTTACAGATGAGGTAACTGAGGTCCAGAGAAGTGAAGTGACTTGCCCACAGTCACACAGCTGACAAGTGGCAGATTCGGGATTTAAACCCATGACCTCTGACACCCAAGCCCGGGCTCTTTCCACTGAGCCACGCTGCTTCCCTGAGGTAATCAGGTTGTCCCATGTGGAGCTCATCGACTTAATCCCCATTTTACAGATGTGGTATCTGAGGCACAGAGAAGTTAAGTGACTTGCCCAAGGTCACACAGCTGATAAGTGGCAGATTCCAAATTAGAACTCACTACCTCTGACTCCCAAGCCCATGCTCTTGCTACTAAGCCATGCTGCTTCTCCATTATCAATTATTATCACTAAAGTAATCTCACCCACATAAATTTCCCACTACTGTTGGCCACACCATGATCTTCTACTTATCCACAGTTTAGACCTTCAGTATTACCTCGACTCCTCCCTATTGTAAGCAGCGTGGCTCAGTGGAAAAAGCACAGGCTTGGGAGTCAGAGGTCAGGGGTTTGAATCCTGGCTCTGCCACTTGGCAGCTGTGTGACTGTGGGCAAGTCATTTCACTTCTCTGTGCCTCACTTACCTCATCTGTAAAATGGGGATTAAGACTGTGAACCTCATGTGGGACAACCTGATTACCCTGTATATCCCAGCACTAAGAACAGTGCTCTGCACATAGTAAGCGCTTAACAAATCCAAACATTATTTTTATTGAGTGCTCACTGTGTGGCAGAGTACACACAGTACAATTCAACAGTTGGTAGGCATGACCCATGACCAAAAGGAGCCTACAGTTTTCAAGGGGAGACAGACAAAATAATTTAGGATAGAGGAAAGAGTAGAGTATAAGAATATTTACATAAGTACTGCAGGGCTGAGGTGAGTATCAAAGTTCTTCAACCCCTATAATTAATCTGTGGCCCAATTCTGTAGGTTCTTCCTCTACAACATTTCCAGAATCTACCTCTTCCTCTCCATCTAAATGGCCAGCTCTCTGGTCTAGGGATTTGTCGTAGCCCAGCTTGCAACCAACTCCTTTCCAATCATCCTGCTTCCAGTCTTTCCTATATCCAGTCCATAATTCATCCTGCTGCCAGATTGTTTTTTATAATGTCACTCTGCTGCCCATTCCTTAAAAACCTCCAGTGGTTGTCTTTTCCTTTTCCACTTGTTATCGACAAAAATTAGACAAATTAGAAAGGGTTCATTTAGCCGATGAAGAGACGAAAGACTCCAAGAGAACAGGTCGAAGAACAGGACAGTAGGAAAGAGGCAAGCGACCCACTCCCCAGTAGAGTACAAGTGACCGCAACACGCCAATCCCAGGCCGCCCTGCCAGCTTTATTGGTACGGCGAAACACCCCCCCCCCCCCCCCCCCCCGCTGGCATAGGGCAGCCAATCGGGGCTAAGCACACCTAGTAACTGTAACCAATTAGTAAACACTTTCATGATCCCGTGACAGCCGACCGGTCGGCGCGAGAGTGGCGCACGAAGTTTGAAGTGGCACATGGTGGAGGACTTTCACGTGGCGTGGCCATTTTACAGTCCACATGGCACAGGCAATGGCGCAGGCATTTTACAGGTCACACGGCACAGGTCCCCTGACTTGGGGTTGAGGCTGGCCTCACCATCGCCATCTTGAGGCGATCCGCAACACACTTCAAGTAGCAACTGAAGACCACTGGCTTTAAGGCACTCAATCAACTCTCCCTTATCTCCTTATCCCCTCCCCTTTCCCATTATACCTCAGTTCACATTCTCCATTCTTCTTAGGTCAACCTTCTTACAGTGCTCCAGCTCATCTCTCCTGCAGTCAACTTCTTGCCCACTCACTCCCTCCTTGCCTGGTACACCCTTCCCTGTCATATCTGGCAGACTATTGCTCTCCCCATCTTTAGATCCCTTCTGACATTACATCTCCTATAGGAGGCTTTGCCTGATTGATTTCTCATCACACCACCTATGGTATTTCAGCACTTTGGTGTTACCACCTAAACCTTTGAGTACTCACCCCTTCCTCCCTGGAGCACTTAGCACTTATCTTTATAGTCTATTACCTTCTCCTATCTGTAGTTTATTTTAGTGTGTCTCCCTTTTTAGATTGCAAGATCCTTCAGGGCAAGGATCAAGCCTTGCCTTGATCAAGCCGTGCCTGCTTCCACGAGAAGCAGCGTGGCTCAGTGGAAAGAGCACGGGCTTTGGAGTCCGAGGTCATGAGTTCGAATCCTAGCTCTGCCACTTGCCAGCTGTGTGACTGTGGGCAAGTCACTTAGCTTCTCTGTGCCTCAGTTGCCTCATCTGTAAAATGGGGATTAAGAGTGCAAGCCCCACGTGGGACATCCTGATTTCCCTGTGTCTACCCCAGCGCTTAGAACGGTGCTTGGCACATAGTAAGCGCTTAACAAATACCAACATTATTATCATTATTATTATCAAGTCTAATAATTCTATTGTACTCTACCAAGCATTCTACTATTGATCGAGACCACAGGATCCTAAGGAAATCCTGTTATTAGCCCTTCATTAGCATTTCAAAGGGAATCGACTGCAAGTATTTAAAATTCACTAGTCTAGTAGAAACTTGTTTTTAACCAGTGCAAATTGGTTACCTGTGAGGTGTCAATAACTGTTGAAAGGTGTCAGATAAGTATCAGAGAAATGATAGGACCAGGGCAAGGAGCTGGTGTAGGAAATGGGTCTCACAATCTCATGAAACACCTGCTAATCTGCAGGCTCACTGTGGTGTGAAAACAATCAATTAGTTGATAGGAATTGTTGAAGACTTACTTAGTGCCTGAGCATTGTACTAAGCATTTGGGAAATAAAATTAGTAGACACAATCCCTGCCCTAAAAGAATGTATAATCTCAGCAATGTCTGGAGTATTTTCACTTATTATTATCATTATGGCACTTATTAAGCACTGTACTAAGCACTGGACAAGACTGAGCAGTTCCTGTCCCACATGAGGCTCACAATCCAAGTAGGAGGGAATAGGATTTAATTCCCATTTTCCAGATGAGGGAACTGAGGCACAGAGAAGTGTCTTGTCCAGTGTCCATAGCAGACAAGTAGCAAGATAAGAAGCAGAATCGACCCGTGGAAAGAGCATAAGCCTGGCAATCAGAGGACTGGAGTTCTAATCCTGGCTCCACCACTTGTCTGCTGTGTGACCTTGGGCAAGTCACAACTTCTCTGTGCCTCAGTTACCTCATCTGTAAAATGGGGGTTAAGTCTGTGAGCCACATTTAGAGCAACCTGATTACCTTGTATCTACCCCAGTGCTTAGAACCCAAACCCTCTGACTCCCAAGCCCATGCTCTTTCCACTACACCATGCTGCTTCCCCTGTAATAATAATTACGGTATTTGTTAAGCGCTTACTACATGCCGGGCACTGTTCTAAGTGCCAGGGTAGGTACAAGCAAATCAGGGTGCATAAAGTACCAATCCCACATTAGGCTTACAGCCCCAATCCCCATTTTACAGATGGGGTAACTGAGGCCCAGAGAAGTGAAGTGACTTGCCCCAGGTCACACAGCAGACAAGAGGCAGAGCCGGGAATAGAACCCACAGTCTTCTGACTCCCAGGCCTGTCCTCAATCCACTACTCCACACTGCAGGAACACAGCTCCCTTGTACCTCAAACCTGCCCAAGTCCAGAGCTGATTTCTGAAAGGAATGAAGGGCTCAGAACTTTCCCATGGAAAGGCCCTGCTTGAGAGATCCCCAGATGGAACTTTTCCAAAGGTCGCAGATTATTATAAACTGCCTAATCAACCACCAACAGCCTCCAGAAACTGCACAAATTAACAGAAAAACAGCCTTTAATCAACCTTTATAATCATCCTTCCATCTGCCAACATCGGAATCCCCCACTGGAAAGAAATGAATATTTACTGATGTTGACAAATCCATCAATCTATCAACGGTATTTATTGAGCACTTACTCAGTGCTTAGCACTGAACTAAGCACTTGGGCAAGTACAACAGTGTTGGTATGCATGATCCCCAACCTCAAGAAGTTTAAAATCCAGCAGCAGAAATAGAAACTAAAATAAATTACTTGAATGGGGCCATTAAAACATTGCCTCTATTGGACACAATGGAAAGGAGTTGGTACATCTGGTGTCTTGATCAGAATCACGGTGACCATCTTCATTCATGTCTACTCTTTACTTTAAGGGACCTTCGAACCAGTCATTGAGCCAAAACTCGACTTGATATTTTCCGTTTAAACTGACATTTTTCATTTGGCTGCATATTATAGCAATTAGCAATCATCACCTGGAAGTTCCTGGGCTCTCAGATGCTGCTGAATATATTTAATGATTATTCTCCTGCTAAACAAACCACACCACAGAGAGTTATGATGGAATTTTCATGCAAAGGAGGAATTCTGCCATTGGTTTCTAATGAAGAAGGGTCAGCTTTGGGTCAATCGACTTAAAACTGTACTAACAAAAAGAGGTTAGGAGATTTGAGAACATCAATAGTTTTATTCCATCCAGGTAAATCCCCACTGGGCCAGGTCATGTCTCCCTTTCACTTTTGATTTGGTGGATTTGCCTACCTCCTCATGTCCCAGAATCACAAAATGCTTCCATGGAAAAGATAAAGAATAGATTACTGTCATCTGATTGGGACAGGATCTAAAAATCTGGCTAGCCAGCCCACTAATAGGGCCAGCTTCAGCTATTTGGCTGTCTGAATGAATGAATGTCTGCACCAGCCCTTCCCTTAGGTAGCAATCCGTTGTACAAGATATCATATACCTTAGGCTAGGTTCACAGAATGATGCGACAGCATCACCCGGAAGCCATCATACCAAACCCAGAGTATTTTGGGGGGAATCCCACCCTGCTCCACACCATTTTGTTTCCTTCCCAAGTCCCTGTTCTTCTAGGCAATGCTCTGATTCAAGCGAATGGTTGTTGGGAACTTTCCCATTTTCAACCTGGCTCACCCCACAACTCCCCCTCCACTCCCTTCCCCCACCCCACAACAGTACCCCCTAGAGCTGCTGTTTCACTTTCAATCTGAAGCTGCCTCCGAGTTTAAAGACCTCTGTACCTGTACCTTTCTTCTACACAAAATGGAGTAGATCCAGTCATCCAAGACAAAGACACAGGTATTGGAATTGGGCCCACAATCGCACCACGAAATACTGGATACCCTGCAGGCTTACAGTAATGTGGAAACAATCAATCCATAGTACGTACTAAGCACCTACTCTGTGCCAATTACTATGTACTAAGTAAATACCAAATTACTGTGGTATTTGTTAAGTGCTTACTATGTGCTAGGCACTGTTCTAGGCACTGGCGCAGATACAAGATAATTGGGCTGGACACAGTCCCTATCCTACATCGGGTTCACAGTCTTAATCCCCATTTTACAGATGAGGGAACTGGGGCACAGAGAAGTGAAGTGACTTCCCCAAGGTCACACATCAGACAAGTGACGGAGCAGAGATTATAATCCAAGTCCTTCTGACTCCCAGGCCCAGGTTCTATCCATTAGGCCACTTTGAACTAATAGAAATGACCCCTGCCCTCAAGGACCTTATAATCTCAGCAACTTCTGAAGTATTATCAGCCATGATTCACAGGGAAACCTGATCTTGCAGAGAAACCTCTGAAACCTCTGAAGAGTCTGAGCCAAGATGGTTCACCATCTACACTCACTCCCTTGGTGAACTCATTCATTCCCACGGCTTCAACTATCATCTCTATACAGATGACACCCAAATCTACATCTCCTCCTTTGTTCTCTCCCCCTCCATTCAGACTCGTATCTCCTCCTGCCTCCAGGATGTCTCCAAATGGATGTCTGCCCGCCACCTAAAACTCAACATGTCCAAAACTGAGCTCCTTATCTTCCCCCCAAAACCCTGTCCTCTTCCTAACTTCCCTGTCACTGTGGATGGTATGACCATCCTTCCCTTCTCTCAAGCCCGCAACCTTGGTGTCATCCTTGACTCAGCTCTCTCATTCACCCCACACATCCAATCCGTCACCAATGCCTGCCGGTGTCACCTTGACAATACCGCCAAGATCCGCCCTTTCCTCTCCATCCAAATGGCTATCTTACTGGAAGAAGCTCTCATCATATCCCGACTGGATTATTATGTCAGCCTTCTCTTCGATCTCCCTTCCTCCTGTCTCTTCCTGCAGAAACGCTCTGGGCATGTCACTCCCCTCCTTAAAATCCCCCAATGGTTGCCTATCAACCTCCGCACGAAACAAAAACTTCTCACTCTGGGCTTCAAGGCTCTCCATCACCTTGCCTCCTCCTACCTCTCCTCCCTTCTCTCTTTCTACTGCCCACTCCACAGGCTCTGCTCCTCTGCCGCTCACCTAATCACCATCTCCCGTTCACACTTATCCTGCCGTCGACCACTGGCCCACGTCCTACCTGTCTCGGAATGCCCTCCCTCCTCACCTCTGCCAAACTAACTCTCTTCCCCTCTTCAAAGCCCTACTGAGAGCTCTCCTCCTCCAAGAGGCCTTCCCAGACTGAGCTTCCCCTTTTCCTTCTGCACCCTCTGCTCCCTATCTGCTCCCCCTTCACCTCCTCTCAGCTAAACCCTTCTCCCCCCTTTCCCTCTGCTCCTCCCCCTCTCCCTTCCCCTCCCCTCAGCACTGTGCTCATTTGTATATATTTTTATTATCCTATTTATTTTTGTTAATGAGGTGTACATCCCTTTGATTGTATTTATCGTGATTAAGTTGTCTTGTTTTTGTCTGTCTGTCTCCCCCGATTAGACTGTAAGCCCGTCAATGGGCAGGGATTGTCTCTATCTGTTGCCGAATTGTACATTCCAAGCACTTAGTACAGTGCTCTGCACATAGTAAGTGCTCAAAAAATACTATTGAATGAGAATGCAGGCCCATGGCCTGGAGTCTGGTTCAGGTATTTTCAACAGGATTAGGGTATTCCTAAGGTATCTCTAGAGTATCCCTAGGGTATGCCTTTGCCACCTATCATCTGCCAAAGAAGGCAGATGATAACATTGGCTGTTGAAATGTTGAAACGTTGGCCTTTTCCAGGGAAAAGGTTTCTTTTGGGGAAGGAAAGAGGTTCCAACTGCACTGATATAGTTATAAACAAAGTAAGAAACAGAGAGCCAATCAAAAGAGTGAACTTCTTTAATAAAGAAAGCAAAATAAAGGAGGTCCAGCCAGAGAGGAGGACTAAGAAGGACAAGTAGAGGGTAACAGTGAGATAAAGGGAACTTCTGAGGTTGCAGACCATTCATTCATTCAATAGTATTTATTGAGCGCTTATTGTGTGCAGAGCACTGTACTAAGTGCTTGGAAAGTACAATACAGCAAAAAAGGGAGACAATTCCTGCCCACAATGGGCTTACAGTGTAGAGGGAGGGAGAGAGATAAAATAACATTGTAAATATATACATATAAATATATATACTTTAGGGGATAAGGCAATGGGAGTGAGTTGAGGTGACATGGAAGGGAGGGGGAGCTGAGGAAAAGGGAAGGCCTCTTGGAGGAAGTGCACCTTCAGTAGTTTTGAAGTGACCCTTATGCACCCTTAGCCTGTGGGAGAACTCATGCACAATAGAAAGATGACATAACACAACATGTTAACTTGGCCACCAGGGAGAATATATAATGATTATCATTAGTATTATTACGGTATTTGTTAAATACTTACTGTATATTTACCACTGTTTTAAATACTGGGGTAGATCAAAATTAGTCAGGTTGGACACAGTCCCTGTCCCATATGGAGCTCACAGTCTAACTGGGAATGAGACCAGTACTGGATCCCCCTTTTACAGATGAGGAAATTGAAGCACAGAGAAGTTAAATGACTTGCCCAAGGTCACACAGCAGGTTACTGGCAGAGCCAAGATAAGAACCCAGATCCTCTGACTCCCAAACCCATCCTCCTTCCATTAGTCTGCACTGCTTCTCAGCAGTCATACAAGTAATATGATGAGGGAGGGAACAGGGAGGAGCAACGGAGGATACCATGGATGCGGCACCATCCAAGGAGAGGGTAAATTAAGCTTAAAAGGCAGAATGCAGAACTCATCTGTGTCTGTCTGTGGGCAGCAGCAGATTGTCCCATTGCTGGTGCGAGGCAGTATAAGTCGTTGCCTGGTTACCCGGTGAAAGCTCAGTGACCAGACAAAATCAACGCTTTCTACTGTTATTATTATTTTATCCAGGGACTCTGACTCCTTATTGGGTTTGGCAGTTGGCTCGGAACAATGACACTTTCAACATCTTTAAAGAAAAAAGCAGCATACTGGCCACAGAGCCTCCAGAGTCCCGTAGCAGAAACCAGAAACCAGGCTGCCGCCCCGTAGACTGAACGTTTTTGTTAAGAAAAATGATCCAGACAGCAAAGTGGCATATGAACTAGAGTGGGGAAAGGAAGGAGGCAGGGAGGTCAGGGAGAAGGCAAATGTAGATACGGTGGGATAGTGTAAGTGATTAGATCAGCGTAATAGCAGTTTGGATGGTGAGGAAAGGGAAGATTTTAGTGATATTGTGAAAGTTGAACTGACAAGATTTGGTGACAGATTGAATATGTGGGTTGAATGAGAGAGATGAGTCGAGGATAACGCCAAGGTAATGGGCTTGTGGAACAAGGAGGATGAAGGTGCTGTCTACAGTGACAGGAAGATCACGGGGAAGACAGGGTTTGAGTGAGAAGATAATGAGTTCTGTTTTGGACATGTTAAGTTTCAGTTGTTGACAGGATATCCAAAAAGAGATGACCTGAAGAAGGAAGAAATGCAAAATTGAAGAAAAGGAACGAGATCAGGATTGGAGATATAGATTTGGGAATCATCTGCAACGAGATGGTAGTTGAAGCCATGGGAGGGAATGGGTTCTCTAAGGGAGTGAGAGCATATGGAGAACAGAAGGGGATCCAGAACTGAGCATGAGGGACTCCAGCTGTTAGGCGGTGGGAGGTAGGGGCAGAGGAGGAGCCCACAAAAGAGCCTGAGAATAAGCAACCAAAGAGATAAGAGGAAAACCAGGAGAGGTCAGTTTCAGTGAAGCCAAGGTTGGATAATGTTTCCAGGAGCAGGGGGTAGTTGACAGTGTCAAAGGCAGCTGAGAGGTTGAGGAGGATTAAGATGGAGTAGAGGCCATTGGATTTGGCAAGGAGATCAATCAGTGATAACCTTTGAGAGGGCAGTTTATGTAGAGAAAAGGGAATGGAAGCCAGATTGGAGGGGGTCAAAGAGAGAACCGGAGGAGAGGAATTTGGGACAGTGGGTGAAGACAATTTGCTCCAAAACTTTAGAAAGGAATGGAAGGAGGGAGATACGGTGATAACTGAAGGGAGTCGTGGGGTCATGGGAGAGTTTTTTTTAGAATAGGGAAGACATGAGCATGTTTGAAAGCAGAAGGGAAAAACTAGTGGAGAGTAAACAGTTGAAAATGGCAGTCATGGAGAAGGGACTGGGCAAATGCTTTGATAAGGTGCAAAGGGATGGGGTTGGAAGTGTAGTGGAGGGGGTGGATTTTGAGAGAAGGCAGGTGACCTTCTCTTTAGTTGCTGTTGGGAAAGATGGGAGAATTGAAGAAGGGATGGGAGGAGGGAGGGACTGAAGAGGAGAAGGTGAGATTTTACAGAGATCATGCCTGGTGATTTCAATGTTCTCAATAAAGCATGGGACCAGATTAAGGGCAAGAGATGGGGAAGACTGAGGTGGGACAGGAAGGTTGAAGAGGGAGTTTAAACCTCAGGAACAACTGGCAAGAGCAATGGGCATGGGAGTCAGTAAGCAAGGAAAAATAATGTTTCCAGGCAGAGGGCAGAGTTAGAGCAGGAAAGATGAACTTGAAGTGGATGAATTTGGCCTGAAGTCTGGATTTCCACCAGCAGAACTTTGTAGTTCGTGCACAGGAGTGAAGGAGGTGGACTATGGAGGTGAACCAGGACTGTGGGTTAGTGGTGTGAAATCAACAAAGGTTTAGGGGAGTGAGTGTGTTGAGTTCATTAGAGGATGGTGTTGAGAGCATCAGTTTAGTCATCAAGGGAAGAATGGAGATTTAATGGGGCAGGATGATGAGAAAATTTAATAGGGTCAAAAGACTGGAAATTTCAGTGGGGGAACAGAACAGATCTGTGGGGAAGGGGTATGTGGGAGAGAGGGCAGGTAAGGAAGTTGTGGTTGGATAGAGGGATTTTAGAATTGGTGAGGGTGGAAACTGTACAGTGACTAGAGATGATGAAATCCAGAGTGTGTCCAAGTTGGTGAGTGGGAAAAGAGGGGTGGAGCAGGAGGAGTTGAGGAGTCATAGCAAAAAGGCAGAGAAAGGCTCATCAGGAACATCCATATGGATACTGAAGTTTCCAAGGATCAGTGTAGGAACAGAGAAAGAGAAAAGGAATGTGAGAAAGGGATCAAAATCGTTCAAAAAGTTGGAGATGGGGCCTGGGACAGGAAGTGGTAATGACCACGACTAGTATCTCAAGTGGCTAGTAGAGGCAGATGATATGAGCTTCAAAGGAAGGGAAAGAATCTGGTGGGGGAGGTAGAATGGTGTGAAAGAGACACTGGGGAGCGAGAAGGAAGCAGACTCCTCTCCCTTTCCCATTGAGTCTGGAAGTGGGAAAAGATAAGTCCCTCGAGAGAGAGAGTAGCAGGGGAGACAGTATCATTTGAGGAGAGTTGTTTAAATGATGGTGAGGAGGAGCAGTACTTGGGTCAGGAATAGGTCAAGAATGAAAGGAAGATTTCTCGTAATGGAGTGGGGGTTCATTCATTCATTCATTCATTCATTCATTCATTCATTCATTCATTCATTCATTCTTTCAATAGTATTTATTATGAGCTTACTGTGCGCAGAGCACACAGTACCTGTATATATTTGTACATATTTATTACTCTATTAATGATGTGTATATATCTATAATTTTATTCATCTATTTTGATGGCATTGATGCCTGTCTACTTGTTTTTTGTTGTCTGACTGTGAGCCAGTTGTTGGATAGAGATTGTCTCTATCTGTTGCCGAACTGTACTTTCCAAGCACTTAATACAGTGCTCTGCACATAGTAAGCACTCAATAAATATAATTGAATGAATGAATGAATGAATGCAGAGCACTATACTAAATGTTTGGAAAGTACAGTTGAGCAATAAAGAGAGACAATTCCTGCCCACAATGGACTTCCAGTCCAGAAGAGGGGAGACAGACATCAAAACAAGTAAACAGGCATCAATATAAATAGAATTATAGATATGTACATATATACACAAGTGCTTTGGGGTGGGGAGGGGGGTAGAACAAAGGGAGCAAATCGGAGGGATGGGGAAGGGAGAAGGAGTTGAGGAAAAGGGGAGGTTAGTCTGGGAAGGCTTCTTGGAACAGGTGAACCTTCAGTAGGGCTTTGAAATGGGAAGCGGGATTGTTCAGCGGATTTGAGAAAAGAAGACTTTCCAGTCCAGAGGTAGGACGTGGAGCAGGGGTCGATGGAGGGACAGGCAAGAACGGGGCACAGTGAGAAGGTTAGCACCAGAGGAGTGGAATGTGTAGGCTGGGATGTAGGAGAGAAATGAGGTGAGGTAGGAGGGGGCAAGGTGATGGAGAGCTTTGAAGCCAATAGTGATAAGTTTTTGCTTCATGTGAAGGTTGATAGGCAACCACTGGCAATTTTTGAGGAGAGTGACATAGATAGAGGGGTTTCGGTAGAAACATAATCCGGACAGCAGAGTGAAGCGGACTGAACTGGGGAGAGACAGGAGGATGGGAGATCAGAAAGGAGGCTGATGCAGTAATCCAGTAGGATATGATGAGAGATTGTACTAACAGGGTAGCAGTTTGGATGGAGAGGAAAGGCTGGATCTTGGCAATGTTGTGAAGGTGAGTCCGGCAAGTTTTGGTGACAGATTGGTTGTGTGGGTTGAATGAGAGAGCAGAGTCAAGGATGACACCAAGGTTGCGGGTTTGTGAGATGGGAAGAATGGTAGTGCCATCCACAGTGATGAGAAAGTCAGGAAGATGACAGGGTTTGGGAGGGAAGATAAGGAGCTCTGACTTGAACATGTTGAGTTTTAGGTGGTGGGAGGACATCCAAGTAGAGATGTCCTAAAGGCAGGAGGAGATGCTAAAGGCTGGAGGGAGGGAGAGAGAATAAGGGATGAGATATAAATTTGGGTATCATCTATGTAGAGATGATAGTTGAAGCCGTGGGAGTGAATGAGTTCACCAAACGAGTGAGTATAGATGGAGAATAGAAGGGCACCAAGAAATGGCCCTTGAGGAACCCCTGAAGTTAGGGGATAGGAGGGGGAGGAGAAGCCTGCGAAGGAGACTGAGAATGAATGGCCAGAGAGATAAGAGGAGAGCAGGAGAGGATGGAGTCACTGAAGCCAAGGTTGGATAACGTGTGGAGGAGACGGGGATGATAGACAGTCAAAGGCAGCTGAGTGGTCGAGAAGGATTAGGATGGAGTAGGAGTCACTGGATTTGGCAAGAAAGAGGTCATTGGTAACCTCTGAAAGGGCTGTTTCAGTGGAGTGGAGGGTTGGAAGCCAGATTGGAGGGGGTCCAGGAGAGAGTTGGAGGAGAGGAATTCAAGGCAGCGAGTGTAGACGACTCACTCCAGGAGTTTAGACAGGAAGGGTAGGAGGGAGATAGGGTGATAACTGGAGGGGGCTGAGGGGTCAAGGGAGGGTTTTTTTTTATGATGGGGGAAATGTGGGCATGTTTGAAGGCAGAGGGGAAGAAGCCGTTGGAGAGTGAGTGTTGAAAATGGAAGTTAAGGAGGGGAGGAGGGAAGGGGCTAGGGTTTTTTTAAGGAGGGAGGGAATGGGGTCTGAAGCACATGTGGTGGAGGTGGCACTTGAGAGGAGGGAGGTGATCTCCTCTGAAGATACTGTTGCGAAGGATGGGAAAGTAGAAGGGGGCTAGAGGAGGGGGAGGGGTAACTTTGGGGAGCTCAGACCTGATGGTGTTAATTTTCCTAATGAAGTAGGTGGCCAGATCATTGGGGGTGAGGGAAGGGGGAGGGGGAGGAACAGGGGGCCTGAGGAGGGAGTTAAATGTCATTCATTCATTCATTCATTCAATCATATTTTTTCAGTGCTTACTATGTGCAGAGCACTGTACTAAGTGCTTGGAATGTACAATTTGGCAACAGATAGAGACAATCCCTGCCCAACAACAGGCTCACAGTCCAAAAAGGGTGTTGGGGAGAGACAGACAGCAAAATGAAACAAGTAGTCAGGCATCAATACCATCAAAATAAATGAATAGAATCATAGCTATATATGCATCATTAATAAAATAGGGTAATAAATAAATTAATAATATATACAAATATACACAAGTGCTGTGGGACAGCTGATGAGAGTGATGAGCATGAGTGTCAGCTGAGGCTGCGGAAGGGGTGTGGGGGAAGGAGATGACATGAGGCATGAAGGGTTGGATGGGGGTGGTTGATGGGGATGGGGTTCTGGCTTGGGGGAGAGGGAGGAGGGGAGGAGCTGGGACAAAATAAAAATGATAGATTGAAGGAAGGGAATTGAAGTGGTCCAACGGGTGGGGGGAGGTTGGATGGAGCTGGGGGGTGCTGGGAAGGGAGGGCAGGGAAAGACTGATTGGAGGAAGGGAATTGAGGGCACATGATGTGGTCAGAGAAGTTTAAGCAATTTAGGTGAGGCTGTCAACAGCAAAAACTGCTTAATCGATGGTTCTGTGATTAAATTGCTGAATTGTATGCAGTTTCTTGAGTCCTTGAGAGTGAAGAAGCTAATGTTTTGGAGTGAACAGAGGACTTGGTTGATCTAAAGGCAAGTAGCTTTTGTTATGTGAAAAGGAAGGTTGTTGTCACTAGGGTGTCAGTATTTAGGCTGGGCTGCAGGGAAAGTGAAGATTAAAGAATGGTCCCTTCTCTGCCACAGCAGTTTGGGAGAGAAATCTGTGTGTCTTGGCTGGTGGCTAGTAGGCTGTGATTCTGATGTTCAATATTCTGGGATGGCTGAGGCAGCTTGGCAGGGAAAGATATTATTATTATTAGTAGTAGCATTCACAATTATTTTAATAATAATTGATAATAATAATTAATAATCATATTAATAATCACAACAATACTGGTATTTGCTAAGGACTTACTATGTGTCAAGGACTGGACTAAACTGCTGGGGTAGATACAAGATCATCAGGTTCCATATGGGGTTCATAGTCTAAGTAGGAGGGAGAACAGGAATTGCATCCCCATTTTGCAGATGAGGCAACTGAGACACAAAAGTTACATGATTTGCCCAAAGTTAAATGGCAGTTACATGGTGGAAGCAGGATTAGAACCTAGGTCTTCTGACTCCCAGGTCCAGGCTCTTTCCAATAGGCCATGCTGCTTCTCAAGATGTCCAAGGGTAGGGCAGTCTGTGTTCCCAGTGGCCCCAGAGAAAACAGAAAGGCAGACAAGGATTACCTCTGGCTCTGCTGGCATTCAGGGAGGCAACTCTGGGCCAGAATCCAATGAAGCATGGCTCTGACTGTCAAACCTCCTGCCCTGACTTTCATCACTGCCACAAACACCTGCCTGATATAAGGAACAGCAAACGGTTTTGACCCTTGGGGGTCAAGAAGTGGGTGGTGCTTCAAAATAGGGCTAATCTGGGCACCATTGCATCCTTAGTGCCACTTTGTCATTCCTCTCTCCCTGCCCAGATGGACATGGTGGGTGGCAGCAATAGTGGAAAGGTCTTGGCCCACAGCTCTCTGGCACATGCTCTCTGTGGGAGAAGAATCAATTTTAGACTCCACTACAGAGAGGAATCCAGAGTCAGAGACAGCCCAGCCTCCCGGGAAACCAAAGCTCCGACTTCCATCTCCATCAGAGGGAACCAAGGGAGTAGAAGAGATTTCAAACGGACTCGGACATTCTGGGCAGAAGAGGGAGCTCAGTACGTATGATTGATTGAATCTCCCATGTGTGCCTGGATTCAGGAAAACATGTGTGTGACCCCAAATCAGGGCAGTGAAGAATGCAGATAGCCCGCTCACACTAGATCCAATGAGAAGGCACTTCCTCCAACTTCCATGATTTCACACCCACACTTTGAGAGATCCCCTAATTAAGCAATGGGGCCTCCAGCACAGTCAAAATCTCTCAATAATAATTATGGTATTTGTTAAGTGCTTACTATGTGCCAAGCACTGTTCTTGGATGCCTTTGAACCCCTTAGAAATAACAACTAAAAATAATCATGGTAATTGTTAAGCACTTATTATGTGCTGCCTTGTACCAAGTGCTGGAATATATAAGTATATGTATATATATATAATGGTATTTGTTAAGCTCTTACTATGGGCCAAGCACTGTTTTAAGCACTGGGTTAAACAAAAGGTAAGCAGGTTGGACACAGTCCCTATACCAAATGGGGCTCACCATCTTAATCCCCATTTTCCAGATGAGGTAACTGAGGCACAGAGAAGTTAAGTGATTTGCCCGAGGTCACACAGCAGACAAGTGGTGGAGCTGAGATTAGAGCCCAGGTCCTCTGACTCCCAGGCCTATGCTCTTTCCATTAGGCCACGCTGCTTCTCAGTGAGCTGTGGTGAGCCTCCCACCCCTACCGGGACTCGAGCCAGATTAGGGACTAGGTGGATGACTGCAGTTCAAGAGCATCAGCGTGCTTGAGGGAAAATGAAACTCTTTTTTCCCTGGAGTTGCTCTAATTTACTTAGAGACATTTGTGGAGTGTTATTTTGGTAGACATACCCTTCCACCTTCCCACACACTGACAACTGATGTTAGGAAAAAGAAATGCTTCCATTTTAAGTCATCAGTTTGCTAGAGACACAGGCTAGAAAGTATAAACTTTGTGTTCTTGAAGAGTAAGGAATGCACACACGTTGTTCTGTGCTGCTTGTTTGTTCCCTGCTGGCAGGAGTTGGGTAAGAGAGTAGAGGGGGCAGTGGGAAGCGAAGAATAGAGGGGGTAGGGAAAGGAAATGGGAAAGGCAGTCCCTCTCCTGTGTCAGGGTCTACAACGCTTCTGCCACGTCCTCTTTCCCTTTCCCCAACAAATGCCCTCTAGGGCTGCTCCTGACCTGTGCAGGAAAGTCACCAATAATGGAATGACCCAGTGCCTGGTAGACAGACAGTGGATGGCTCAGTTAGAATAAGACTTCAAGTCTAATGGGCAGAGCACTGAGCTAGACTTGTTGACATGGATAATTGGCATCAAATGACCAAGACCTCACCTGCCTGCATTTTCAGCCCCAACTCATATTCTGCAGCACTTCTGCCACCTCAGATTCCAAACTTTCCAGAAAGCAGTGCTGACAGGATGGGGCTGGAGACCTATCCAGTGATCCATTTTATGATGGCTGAGGCCCAGAAGTGTAGGAGTGATCACTTTAAGAAGCACCAAGGAAGACAGCCCTGTAGGTGACTGGTTTTCATAGGGCTTTGGAAAGCCATCCTGCAGAGTAAGTCAGTCTCCCTGCAGTGTACGTCAGCCTTCCTGCAGTGAAAATCAAGCTTCCTACAATGCAAGACAGTCTTCCCACAGTGTGTCAGCTTTGTTGCAACGCAAGTCAGCTTTTCTGCAGTGCAAATCAGTCTTCCAGCAATGCAAGTCAGCTTCCCTCAATGTGTCAGCCCTTCCTACAGTGTAAATCAGCCTTCCGGCAATGCAAGTCAGTCTTTCTGCAGTAAAAACCAACCTTCCTACAATGCAATTCAGACTTCCTGTAGTGTGTCAGCCTTCCTTCAGTGCAGTTAACTTTCCAACATGCTGGAATTCACTCCTTGGCCCATAACATATAAATCCCTTCTAAAACCACACCTAGATTGGAGTTACAGGTCGTGTTAGGTGTGCTGCACTGCTGGTCCCAGCCTGCCGACTGGAAGGCAGGGCTATGAACAAGCTCTTTCCCGCTTTGTCTCCGGCTTTGTCGAGCTGGCCGGGGATTGTCAGAAGGAGATGAAATGCTGACACTCGTTTGGAATTCTAATGACCCCATTTCCTATCACATCCCAGGAGATATGCCCTAGGGGGGCCTGCAATTAAAAACTCTCATTTTTGTTTATAAATGTTCTTCAAGTGATATACTGTTTTATAACAGAATAAATATGCATGTAAACTAAATGTCAAGGACCAATAATGAGCAGTTAAAACTGCTGAGCAGATATCTAGCTTTAGCTAATAACACCCTGTTGTTTAGGCTCAGTCAGACTGAAAATGAAATTTTTACACGGAAAAATTTAATTAACATTTTGCAGTCATTACACTGCTCTGCTGTAAGCTGATTTTCTTGATCAAGCTGTTAGCTGTTTTAATATTTAAAAGGTTGTGATGTCCTTTAATGACTGCACATGGTATGGAGCATTAATCCTAAGATTTATGTTTTCAAATCTGAAGAGGTCGAAGGGTTTTTCCACAGCAGCTGTACACATACACCGCCTGTGAAGTGTGAGTTTCACACAGATTTGGAACCAGACCAATAGGATATTGTATAAGAAATTCACAGGAGAAGCGGAGGAAAAACAAGCTTAGTGCTGGGGAATCATAAGATGTAATTGAGGGCAGAAGAAAAAAGCCATTAATTTCACAAGAGTGCCTTGGATGGTTTTAAAACCCACTTCGGATGCATTAGTGGGATATCATTTTCTATTTCAGTAGGAGAGAGATCAAATCAAGGCAGTTTCATAGTAAATGAATCCTCCAGCTATATTTGGAGAAGAGAGAGGTCACTCACTCTAATTTCAGGGCCTTTTATTACCCATCAAGGTAACTGGTTGAACTGTGAAACAACAGTTATTACATAAATAAACTTCGCTGGCATCTCTTCAAGACACCAATCAAGTATTTACTTTTTTATGCTTGAGAACCAATATGACTACTTAATGAGTTCTTTTGTCTTTCCTGTATCAGCCTCAAAGAGTGAACTCTATTAATATACCCTCTGGAACATTTAGCAATGGCTCATTGTAATGGTTGGAATAAATACTGTAGTTTGATATCGGAGGCGCGAGCAGAAGATGAGGCTTAGAATGACTGAGTCTCCATTATCGTAATATCCATTCCAGAAAATGGAATCTCAGAAAGGCCCATTTTCCAGAGAAGAAATACCTTGCGATGATGTATGCGTGGATCTATGTGCTAGGCTAGTCCTGGGTCAGCCCTGCTGTCCATCCAGCCCATTACTCTGTTCTCCAGTGACACCAGGATAATTGGAAGAACCTGGGTGCCCTCCATCCTCATGGCTAGGAATGAACTATGCAAACAGGCAACCTCACCCTCCCTCCCGGATACTATTCCAAATTTCCTGTGCCAGGAAATCCATTCTACTGCAACCACCTGATAACAAAGTCTTCCATCAGAAAGGAGGCTCAGTCCTGGGACTTTCGGAATGAGAATCTGCTCAGGAGAATTGATGATGGGGAGGAGGATGATGGTCGTTATCATCACTATTATTATAATGCTTAAGCATTGACTATGTGCCACGCACTGTACTCAGCACTGGGGTAGATATAAGATAATCAGGTTGGACACAATCCCTGACCCACACAGGGCTCGAATTCTAAGTCAGAGGGAGTAGGGTTTAATCCTCATTTTACAGATGGGGAAACTGAAGCACAGAGAAGTTAAATTAAGGTCACACAGCAGACATGTGTGGTGAAGTCATTTTTAGGAGTTGGGCAATTTTTAGAACCCAACTCCACTGACTTCCAGGACCCTGCTCTTTCCACTAGGCCACACCATTTCCCAGTCGCTTCCACTTCCTCACATACTCCTCACATTCCTCACATTCCTGCCAGCCAAGGTCCTACTGAGGCAACGAGTACAGTGGGTGAGTAGATAGGTAACCATGCAGTACATTATGAAGTGTAAGCGTGGGCCTCAAATTTAGGTCTCCTAGTTTTCAGGGCAGTGTTCTTTCCATTGGACTGGCAGCTGGGCTCCTTATAAGTCTTTATAACTTGTTGAAACACCACTAGACTGTAAGCACATTGTGGGCCAGGAATGTGTCTGTTCACTGTTATATTGTACTCTCCCAAAGCACTTAGAACACTGCTCTGCACACAGTAAGCACTCAATAAATATGACTCACTGACCTACTGGCCAATCAGTCAGAATAACCCAGAGACTGTTAAGGGTTTAGTGAACCGGGGAGCCAGATCTAAGCCTGGGGCAGTAATGTCAGCATTAATCCTGTCTGAAGCCATCCATGAAGGATTACTGTAAACTTACGTTCAAGGTGCCAGGATAAAAACCTAGAAAGGCATTTTGTTTCATTTTAATTAACCTGTTTCACAATATAATCCCCACCCCCACACACTGCCCCACCCTAAGCTTTTTCTTCTCCATGTCCTTCTTCTTTCTGACATTTGTTATACCCAGAGTGTGAAGAATGATAGTCAATGCTGGAGAAAGAGGTGGTGGTGGTCATGATGATGATGATGATAACAGTGATAATGAGGATGAATGGTAAGTGAGCCTTGGACAGCACCGAGACCTTAGGCGAAGGAATTGACTATAGTGTAGTAGTTCGCACAAGGTCACTCACAGAAGTGCAACATACTGAGAAGCAGCATGGCTCAGTGGAAGGAGCCCGGGCTTGGGAGTCAGAGGTCATGAGTTCTAATCCCGGCTCTGCCACTTGTCAGCTGTGTGACTTTGGGCAAGTCACTTCACTTCTCTGTGCCTCAGTTCCCTCATCTGTAAAATGGGGATTAGGACTGTGAGCCCCATGTGGTAATCAGGGACAACCTGATTACCTTGTACCTCCCAAGTGCTTAGAACAGTGCTTGACACATAGTAAGCACTTAACAAATGCCATCATCATTATTATTATTAAATACATGAACAGATTTATTTACATGTAGGATCCCATAAGTGGATAGAGCACAGACCTGGGAGGCAGAAGGTCATGGATTCTAATCCCGCTGGATGCTGTGTGATCTTGGCCAAGTCACTTTACTTACCTGTGCCTCAGTTACCTCAGCTGTAAAATGGGAATTGAGACTGTGAGCCCTACATGGGACAGGGACTGTGTCTAACCCTATTTGCTTGCATCCACCCCAGTGCTTAGTACAGTGCCTGGCACATAGTAAGCACTTAACAAATACCATAATTATAAGAATTATTATTGTTAAGTTGATCCGAGCATAGTCTCAATGCTGGACCTGTCCATTTCACCAGACGGTTAGGTTCTTTGGTCAACAATCTTCACCACTGACTTCCTGAGTCATGTTGTTTTCAGTGGACTAACAGCAGGGCCAAGAAAGGAGTAAAGATATTGATTCACACTTCGTCTTGGACCTCAGGAGGTCCCTAGTCTAAAAGAGGGCATGAGGCAAAAGAAATAACAGGGTAAATAGGGTCCCAGAAACTCTGTGTAGTATGAAGCCTTGGCAGTGAGGGGAAGGGGACTCTCATCTTATACTTCTTCACTGTGACTCTGCCCCTTTAGCCATTCACTCATCTGGTGGGCAAGTGGAAAAACATCCACTAGATAGAAGACCAGCATCAGCAACAAGAAGCACAGCAACAAGAGAAACAACTATGCCTTGAGTGTTGCAGAAAGCATTCTGCAGGCTCTTTCCTACCCTGGGTGGGGTCATTCCTCCTCTCACCAGGAAGAAGAAACCTTGCTTCTTTCTGGTGAGGCAGGTAAGGAGGGAATCAGGACAGAGCCTCTCCAGTTGGCAGGAAGCTCCTTGCAGATCCCAGAATCCTTAGGTGGGAATGCTCCAGGTAATCCTTAGGTGGGAGTGCTCCAAGTCCATGGAAACCATTGTGGGAGGGGAGGAGAGTTGAGGGGAACAGAAGAATATTACTTTTCTTCGCCCCTTAGTCTCCCTGGGTTTGACCTGGCCCAGTGGTTGGGTGAATGGTTGGAAGGGCAATGTCAGAGGGAAAGGAGGTGAGAAAGGGCACCTCTCAGACCTGTCCAGCCCTGGTCATGCTCAAAGATTCTAATGATAATAATAATGAATAATTATGGTATTTATTAACTGCTTACTTTGTGCCAGGGACTATTCTATGTTGGGGTAGATACAAGATAATTGTATCTTGTCCCACATGTGGTTTGCAGTCTTAATCCCCATTTGGCTGGTGAGGGAACTGAGGCACAGAAAAGTTAAGTGAATTGCCTAAGGTCACACAGCAGACAAGTGGCAGAACCGGGAATAGAACATATAGCTATATAATCCACTGACCTAAAAGCTGATGAATTTCTCTGCCAAGGTTGTAGCTGCTGCCTGGCTAGAGGAAGGGAAGTGAATGGAGAGTCCAATGGAAGAGGGTTTCACCTTCTCAGCTGTCTCCCCTCCACCCTTTCAGGGAACATGGGGAGCAGCTGCAGAGGGAGAGGTCCCTGCTCCAGGTGGGTTTCATCACAGAGGTCCCTGCCCCAGGAAAAAAGCCAGGAGATGGGTGACAAAGCAGCTGTAGGCAAATGATTCTCTGGAAGGGCAGTTGAGCCAGGATGTGTAGCCAGACTGTAGAGGTTAGGGAGGTGGGTCTTTCCTCTCTGCCCACATTACTCTGGTTTAGGAACCAGAATTTCCATGCTAATGCCAATCCTGACTCTGCTATTTGCCTGCTTTGTGACTTTAGGCAAGTCACTTAACTTTGTGCCTCAGTTTCCTTATTTGTAAAATGGGGATGAAAAATCTATTCTCTGGCCTACTTAGACTATTTGACCTGAAAAATTTGTATCTACCTGAGAGCTTAACAAATCTTATTATTATTACTCTTATCATCATCATTATTATTATCTCTCATAGTGTGAGTCGGAGTCATTGCTACTTGACTGTGTTTATGATGTCATTTTACAAATCTGCAATGTCTCAAGATAGCCCTTATTTCTGATTAGGGGCTCAATAACAGTACAATTATTTGTGCTCCAAGTTTCTTCCTTGTGTTAAAGTACATAGAAATGAATCCTCCTGGGTAAGCTTTCCTAGTTCACCTCTCATAACATCACTTTCCTATTTAATATTCAAAACTGATAATCCCAGAAAATGCTATCAGGAAGCTTCACTGTGAATAAATGGCACATAACCATGGTTGTGTGCTTTTGATCCGAAACACTGAAAAATGCAGTTTGAAGAACAGTGTTAATGACTCTTATTTGTGGAACAGGCTTTTATATTTTTTTCCCCACTGAACTAAATTAAAAACCATAAAAGTCACCACGATCACCCAAAACTGTTGGGTTTCAGAGAAAAACTACACCTAGGAGACATGCTATGCTCCATGGAGGGGAGGGGTTCGTCCTCAAAAATGGCACCAAATCAACAGTTATTCCCCAGACCAACAGGCAGAAGAAAAGCCCAAAGAGCCAAAAGAAGGGTTCTAAGACTTTCAGAGTTCATGTTCATGTCGTAAAATAGGGAGAAGCACACAGGAATCTAGGGAGAATATACCTCTTCAGAACTTGAAAGTTGGGGAAAGAATCTCTAGAAGCTTAAAAATGTCAGCAAATCATTCATTCAATAGTACTTAATTCAGTCACATTTATTGAGCACTTACTGTGTTCAAAGCACTGTACTAAGCATTTGGGAGAGTACACTAGAACAATCACACTTCCCCCTTTCAAATCCTTACTGAAGACTCATCCCCTCCAGGAGGCCTCCCCAGATTAAGCCCCCCTTTTCCTCAGCTCCCCCTCCCCTCCCCATCTCCCCAACTCATTCCCTTTGCTCTACCCTCCCTCTCCACCCCACAGCACTTGTAATATATGTACATAGCTACAATTCTATGTACTTATATTAATGCCCATTTTACTTGTTTTGATGTGTGTATATCATAATTTTATTTATTTATATTGATGCCATCGATGCCTGTTTATTTGTTTTAATGTCTGTCTCCCCATTTCTAGCGTGTGAGCCTGTTGTGTTCAGGGATTATCTCTCTTTGTTGCTGAACTGTACTTTCCAAGCATTTAGTATAGTGCTCTGCACCCAGTAAGTGCTCAATAAATATAACTGAATGAATGAATAAACAGACACATTCTCAGCCCGCAACAAGCTTACAGTCTACAGGGTGTATCTCAGCTGGGCAAGTATTGCATAAACCCCCATTTTTCTAAGTTTTCATATTTGGATTAGAATTTTTCTCCAGAAAACTACCTGCTGCATCCAATGACAAAAGATGCCTGTAGATTCCAAGTTGGCCCATGATCTCTCAGAGCATCTCGCTCCCTCTGGTCCCCACGATAGCTGTTACCACCACAACATGGTCAAAGTTTGTGTTTCTCACCCAGAAAATGTCCCCCTCTCAAATTTGTCTTCATTTCGGTTCTCGCCGGCTGAGAATCAGCTAGAAAGTGCTTGAGCCAGCAGCAAAGTTGACATCACATTAGGGGTGTGATCAGATTCTTCAATACTGGGCCTTGTTCCTCAAATTTAGGTCATTCCTCTCTGACCTAGCCACCCCTTCACCACCTTCCTCATAAGAGTCTACCACTGGTGGCTTTTCTTTTGTAAGACACTTTCTGGCCTGGAGTTGGTAAAATAGATGAATGGTTCTACCCAGTGAGTAACAGATGAAACTGGCCACAGGGCTATCAGTCACATTAGAAGAAGTCACAATCTGACTTCTGGAGAGGGCCTGGTTACTCACTGTCCCTAAAAAAGAACTGATTTGTGAACCACCAAAGAGCAAGTATTTGCTCTCATCAGCTTTATGATGCTCCCTAAGGGAGGAAACAGCAATAAAAATTTCCCTTTTGATCCCTGGGAAACACAGAGCTTGTGTTTCTCTGAGATTACTTTTTTAATGGCATCTGTTAAGCGCTCACTATGTGTCGAGCACTGTACTAAGTGGTGAGGTAGATAAAAATAAATCAGGTTGGACACAGTCCCTGTCCAAGATGGGGCTCACAGTCTTAATCCCCATTTTACAGAGGAGGTAACTGAGGCACAGAGAAGTAAAGTGGCTTGCTCAAGGTCACCCAGCAGACAAGTGGTAGAGGCAGGATTAGAATGCAGGTCCTTCTGGCTCCCAGGCCTATGCTCTATCCATTAAGCCATGCTGTTTCTCTTATTAATACCTGGACTCACACCTCCCGCTCAAAGGCCAAGAGAGTGGCATTCAATCTGTCCTGCCCAGTCCTGTTCATAGCATAGCCATTCATCTAATTTAAATCTGAGCATCCCAATTTGAAGCTGACTAGTGCCCTGCCCAACATCTATATAGTACTGGACTCTTTTTTTCTCTCATATAATTTCTTTCAGTACCCTGCTTCCCTTCTCTGTGGCTCCCGCTGCTGAGTTCTGTGGCTCAGATGCAGCAACCAAGTTCACATGGACCTGGAAGAGGAAAATGGCAGGCTTGAAGCAACTATGAGGTCAGGGTCCCCCAGAGAAATACCCTAGTTTCAGGCCAATTCCAGCTGAATCAGGTGGAATTCCACAAATGGCATCATTGTATCACCAGGCATGCTGGTGGTGCATGTGTGAAGTCACATGCATCTCAGAATCTAGATGCTAAATGGCTGTCACACTGATTCCAGGTCAAGCTGATCCAGCTAAGCAAGCTGACCCGGCCAACCAGGGGGTGAATGGATATCATCTCCTTGTGCGCTATTCTTAACATTGCATTTTTTCACTTCTTCCCTACCCTGAGCAAGGCAGGGCAGGCAGGAAAAAGCATTTTTATTTTACCTGTTGATACTGCATCCACAGAGCTGGAACAAGAATGCAGGAACAGATGTGATTTCTTCCCTCGGGGCTTTAGAGCATCCGTCTTTTTGGGTCAACAGTGGACTGTACTGGTTACACACCTGGGGCTGTGTGGGATACCAAGACCTCCACCACCTTTTCTGAAGCAACAAAAGCAGTTGGAGAGTCCCAATCACCACCGGTCTCCCTGAGCCCCTGGCCCTAGACAGCGGGTTCTCTACATGACTGGTCCTATCATATCCAGAGGGAGGGTCCTTAATAGGCAGGAGGTCTCTGGACATTTCCTTCAACAAACTGGCCTGAGACTCTGTGGGTCACCCATCAGAAATGGCCTCCTTCAGTGGGGTTAAGAGACCCAGGCAAGGCCTGGGTTGGGGACTTCGATTCTGGCTGTTAAGCCTCACAGTAGGCTCTGTGATACAAATCACAGGAACATACAGAATAGACATGATGGTCTTTCTCTCAAAAGTACTACATGTTTGCAGTGCGGTATCACAAATGTCATCATTATTATTATAACAGTACTGAACCTGCAGCCAGCAAATACCCCAGCACTGAAAAGGACTCTCTCTGTTCATGAGTATAATGAGATGGGAGGATTGTCAGTCCTGAGCTGTCCTTTCAGCTGGTGCATAATCTTACCTGCAGTATCATCATCTTTGGACCAGAAGGACTGTTAGGGAGTGAAGTTCACAGTGGATCAATCCTTTATAGCTCAAGGAAGTGGGAAATGATAGACAGAGAAGAGAGATTCTAGGGAAGAAATTAAAAGGCCAGAAAGAAGGACCCACCCGATCCACCAGAAAAGTCGTTATGGCATCCAGATGAATTTCTAACCTAGAAATCAGTCTCCTTTGCCAAGGGCTCATAGCCACTCCCATTTCTGGAAGTTTTTCCTTCTGAGTTTCCATCCCCAGCTCTAGACCTCTTCAACATGGGGAAATCCCAATGATTTGGGGTGAAGGGGGTAACAATGTGTCCCCTTAGTAATAAAGCTTATTTCACAGAGAAACATAAAGTGGAAGAAATGGAGCCCTTTTCTGAGCACCAGGAGCTGCCAAACCCACCTGCCTGACCCAAGGCATTTTAATGAACCCTTTTTTATGATATTTATTAAGCACTTACTATGTGCCAGGCACTCTACTAAGTGAACCTGAAACTGTTTCCTACAAGGGCTAAGAATGTTGGAGCAATGTAACGATAAGCAGAGCTTGCTTTTTGAAGAAAGGGTATTGCTAGAAAAGGAGACCCCAGAAAATGAGATTTTTTTTAAAGTACTCTGAAATTCTTGTCATCTTTAGAAACAGCACAGTTTACTTGGGGCTACCGGCTGGATGCAAAGAATGACTAATAGGAAGCTATTGTTGCGGCCCAAGGAATCACACAATGGTGCTGATCATAGGTGCAGATGATGGTACTACTGGTTGTACTGCCTTGTATTTCCAACTAGTACCTACATGAGAAATCTGAAGAAACATGATTCTGGGTAAGGATTTATTAGTGACCAGCCTAGCTATTCATGCACCACCTGAGGATAAAGAACTCTGAACCATTACTATTCCTGAGTTCAAAAAATCTTACCATTAAATATATCACTCATCTGGAGTCAAAAGGCTAGGTTTCCAGAGAAATCATGTTTAAGGAAACAGTATGGAGTTTTCATCTAGGTCTAAAATGCTCATGAAATAAAGATGATGATGAGCAAGATGCAAATGTACTCCACACACATAAATACTTTAATGCAGCAAGGATATGGGTTGCATAACGGAGATTGTGGATTATTCAGCATGGGTCCTGATTAATCTCCTCATTGTGGTGCCCCACAGTGGAAAGAAAGGCTATGGAGTAAGTCATGCAGGAGTTTCAGAGAGGAATGACGGGGTTGGGGAATCAGTGATCTCAGTGATCTTCCCCGCAACTTGTTCCCCAAGCAACCATAGATGGTCTCTTTAGCCAGCTTTCTCTCCACAAGTGCTGAGTCTCCCACAGTGGTTTCCAAAGACACTGTCATTTTCACAATAGCGTCTCCTTTCTGCCAATGTTTGAAGAGACCCTTGTGCATGTTGCATATTTACAGGAAAGAGGATGTGTGTGTGTGTGAATTAGCAACCACAAATAAATCAATGACATTACCCACAGGAAAAGAAAGGTAAACATTAACCATGTACTTACTCAGTACAGAGCTCTGTACACATAGGCACACAGTTCAAATGCAATTTGGTAACTAATGCTCGTAACTAGGACATAAGGGAATTTGGCTACCTTTTTAAAGCCGAGAAATGCAAGGACCACTTATGAGTAACTCTAAACGCCTGCACCAGACTGGCAGACATTTGAAGACCTAAAAATACACTATGGGTAAGAGTTGAAATCCCAGTTTCAGCAAGGAGACTTGAGTGCCAAAGAGATCATGAATGCTTATGAGGTCCCTCAGTTTGAGTGACCAGATAACAGCCCCACTACTTCCAAAATGTTTTTGAGCCAAATGACTCTAGGACTTCTTTAAATTGCAACCCTCAAGAGATCACACTGCCAGGGTTGGAGAGGTCTGTTTTGATATTAGCTTCTCAATAATTGGCTTGGGAAATGGACATATCCCCCTCCAGGTATGTATGCTCACTTTTCTGACACACTAAAATGGTGATAAGAGATTGTTAGATTATTAGCTGCTCAAGGGCAGGGACTCTGTCTTCTATGCTATGCCCTCAGGTAAGTGACCTCACACACCGTAGATGTTTATTAAATACTGATATGATGATGATAAAAAATGTTAGTTACAAGTAAAAATTCAACTTTTAAGCTTCCATATTTAAATCTTCCTTTTTTTTTGACAGTACTGAATTCTTCTTTCCTTTGCCATTTCCTCTGACTCAGGCAATAAATCCTTTGACACTGAATTTATATTTCTGTTCTGAAATTTTAAATTCATTTCTCTCTCTTAGGGTTCAACATAAAGAAAAGTCCTAGTGACCTTAATGATTTCTCTTCAACTAAAGTGTAACCTTTCATTTCCAGAGATCTTCAACAGTTCCTCACTGAAGATGACAGCCACAGCCAGTGAGATTTCTCCAAGTTGCAGTCTAATGTGCTGGTCTAATGTGCTTTTACTTTGTAATTGTTTTGTTTGTCTTGTTTAGACTGTAAATCCCTCAGACTCATTTCAGCCCTGAATGTTCTTCTGCTACCTCAGGTAAAGAGAGACAAAACTAGAACAAAAGATGGCAAGGGAACTCCTACAAGACAAACTTGTTATGAAATAGATGGAGACAATGACTCCTTTGTTTCTCCTGCCACATTTCCTCCTTGCAGCTACTGTCACCTTATTTTTCATTTTACTCACAAAACATTCTTTTTGGGAACACCTATGAAGATTTGGTGGAAGAAGAGTAGTGAACACTACAGTGTAGCCAAGAGGAACACTTTATATTTATGTTGTTCCTGCTTACTTGGAACTGTGTTTGTTGTCTATATAAGTTGCACAAAGATATCCCCGCTGGAAGTAGAGGAAAGGATATAAAGTATGAATTACTAGTTGTTTAGGTCATGGAGTGATTCAGGTGATCATTAAACAGCAAGTGACTGGAATGGAGAGGCAATGATATCTAACTGGAATCAGAAAAGCAAACTCAATGTCAAATCCTTTCCGTGTAGTTTTCCCATGAAGGCAGTTTATGCCCATTAGTCAGATGTAAAAGTATTTATGTCATAAATATAAATTATAAATTCACATTATAAGTATTTTGAATCATAAGTTTTGTGAGATGGAAACTTTTTTAGTGGTATTTAGGGTCTTAGTATTTGCCAGGTATTGCTCTAAGTCCTGGGGTAGATATAAGTTAATCAAGTCAGGTTGCACACAGTCCACCTGTTTACAATCTTAATCCCCATTTTACAGATGAGATCCTGAAGCATAGGGAAGTTAAGTAAGTGACTTGCCCAAGATCACACAGCAGACAAAAGGCAAAGCTGGGATAAGAGCCCAGTTCCTCGGAATCACAGGCCCGTGCTCCTTTCACTGGGCCACACTGCTTCGCTTTTTGGAAGGGCTGGCGGGGGGAGAGAAGGAGAGAGGGAGTGAGAGAAAAAGACTGAGAGAAAGGGAGAGCAAGTGAGAGAGGTGGTGGAGAAAAGGGATCCTTTGGGTTCACAGATGATGCCACCAATGGTCAGAATTTATCTGTGGGTGCCGGTGACTGACAAACATGCGACCAACAATTTCTTGTGCATCATGTCCTGTGCAGACTGCTCCTTTCTGCGCTGTTGTTATCCACTGTATCTCATGTGCCATTTTCATTTCTCCCCTTTGATGCCACAACCTTCTCCTTTCTGAGGAAGTTTTTTAATTTCTCATGGCTGCACAGAAGTCTGCCCTGACATTTTGTGGCTGTCTCTCAAATAATTTTATAGTTTGAAGTGTTGTTTCATTTAGCCCTTTGTCCATCTTGTTTATTTTCCCCATTTTATGTTGTCATGGAACAGTTGTCTGGTTAGTCTGCTATTGAACAGTCTCCTCCCATGTGTGAAGGTATGGTTTGACAAGCAATCTTGTCATGCTAGTGGACTGTCGGTATTGCAGGACTTCATTGTTTTTGATTCTGTCAGGTCATCTGATGCTACAGATAGCATAAGAGGCATTGGTGGAGCAATAAAGAAGATTGGACATCACAACTACTGCACCGAACATCAGTTTGTTATGAGTTTTGATGCTGTATCCTGTCTGTCCAACCTGCAGTCCTGCATCACATCTACAGTATGCTTCTTCTACCCTGTCCACAAGCTTTGGAGCACTGCTGGAAGAAATCCAGGCATCAGGCACACCTCATCCATCTTAAATTCTTCCTCCCTGCTCTAATTCTGCCCCTCCCTCTTAGCAATAATACTTTTCCATCCTTAGTGACTTTCATGCCCATTGTCCATGCCAGCTGTTTCAAAGTTCTTAAACCTCCGCTCCTCTTTGCCTCCATAATCCAATGCCTTACCATCTTCTTCACTGATGAAACCGAAACCATCAGGCATGATTTCCCTAAAACCTCCCCTGCTACTCTCCAGGCTCATCCCGCTCCTGCCCACTCTTCAATTCTTACACCCTTCACAGTAGGGTCTCAATATTTATCCCAACTCCTCTCAAAATCTATCCCCTCCATATACACTCGGATCCCATCCCTTCATACTTCATTAAAATGCATGGCCCCCTCCCTTCTTCCCTGCATTACCATAATCTTCAATGGGTCACTTTCCAGGTGTTAGTACTTTAGCACTTTCCAAGTGCTTAGTACAGTGCTCTGCACATAGTAAGCGCTCAATAAATACTATTGAATTGAAAGGTGTTCCCTCAACAGTGCTTTTGAGCGCTGCCATGTAACTCTGTCCTAAAAGACAACCTCCCTTGAGCTCATGCTCCCTTTCATTCATTCAATCATATTTATTGAGAACTTACTGTGTACAAAGAAACTTTCTTTCATTTCTCTCCAAACACCTTGAGCAAACTGTCTACACCCATTGCCTTTACTTTCTCTCCTCCAATTCTCTCCTCGACCCCATGAAATTAAGTTTTCTCTCCCTTTACTACACAGAAATGGCCCTCTCTAAGTTCACAAATTAACTTCTATTGCCAAATCCAGTGGCCTCTACTCCATCCTAATCCTCCTAGAACTCTTAGCTGCCTTATATACTGTGGATCATCCCTTTCTCTTAGAAACACTATCATTATCATGGCTTCATGGTCACTGTCCTCTCCTGATTCTCCCCTCCCTCTGGCTGTTCCCTCTCAGTCTCTTTAGCAGGCTCCTCCTCCGTCTTCCACCCTCTAACTGTGGGGGTCTCTCAAGCCTCAGTTCCAGGTCCTTTTCTAGTCTCCATCTTCCTCCACTCCCTGGGAGAACTCATTTACTCCCAAAGCTTCAACTACCATCTCTATGCAGATAATAGTAATAATAACTATGGCATTTGTTAAGCACTTACTATGTGTCAGTCATGATTTCTGAATCTATGATTCCTGCCTTAATCTCTCTACTTCTCTGCAGTCTTGTATTTCCTCCCGCCTTCAGAACATCTCTTATAATAATGTTGGTATTTGTTAAGCGCTTACTGTGTGCAGAGCACTGTTCTAAGCGCTGGGGTAGATATGGGATAATCAGGTTGTCCCACGCAAGGCTCACAGTCTTAATCCCCATTTTACAGATGAGGTAACTGGGGCACAGAGAATTTAAGTGACTTGCCCACAGTCACACAGATGCCAAGTGGCAGAGCCAGGATTCGAACCCATGACCTCTGCCTCCCAAGCCCGGGCTCTTTCCACTGAGCCACACTGCTTCTCAACTTGGACATCCCACTGACACCTCACCTTTACATGTCCAAAACATGTAACCCCTCACCTTCCCCAGCAAACCTTGTCCACCCACTGACTTCCCCATCACTGTAGACAACACCACCATCCTCCCTGTCTCCTAAGTCCTCATCCTTGCCATTATCCTTGACTCATCTCTCTCATTCAACCCACATATCCAATCTGTCACCAAATCCTGTCAGTTCAACTTTCACAACATTGCTAAAATCTGCCCTTTCCTCTTCATCCCAACTGCTACCACAATGATCCACGCACTTACATAATTCCGCCTTGACTACTGCATCAGCCTCCTTGCTAACCTCCCTGCTTCCTTTCTCTCTCCACTTCAGTCCATACTTCACTCTGCTGTCCAGATCGTTTTTCTGAAAGAACGCTCAATCTGTATGTCCCCACTTCTCAAAAACCTCCAATGGGTTACCCATCCACCTTCGCGTCAAAAAGAATTTCCTTACCATTGGCTTTAAGGCACTCAATCAGCTCTCCCTCTCCTTTAGGGCCAGCCTACCCACTATACCTCCATCTCATCTATCTCACTGTTGACCACCTGCTCACATCCTACCTCTGGCCTGGAACTCACTCCTTCTTCTTATATCCTCCTTCAAAGCCATCCTAAAATCACATCTCCTCCAAGAGGCCTTCCCTAAGTAAGCCCTTATTTCTCCCTACTAAACCACTCTTCTGCATTGCCTAAGCACTTGGATCCATATTCATTCACTCAATCATATTTATTTAGTGCTTACTGGGTGCAAAGCACTGTACTATGCACTTGGGAGAGTCCAATTTAACTACAAATAGACATATTCCTGTCCACAATGAGCTCACAGTCTAGAGGGGGAAACTGTATCAATATATCAATATAAATAGATGAATAAATGAATTACTGATATATACAGATATATACACATGTGCTGTGGGGATATACATATGTGCTGTGGGCATACCCGTATACTCTCAGCATTTGGTATTCATAGCACCCTCAGTCCCACAGGAACATATGTACATATCCTTACATACTGCCATTTTCCTTAAATATATTTTATTTTAGTGTCTGCCTCCTCCTCTGGGCTGTGAGTTCCTTGTGAGCCGGAATCCTTTCTACCAGCTCTGTAGTATTTACTCTCCCAAGTGGTTAGTACAGGGCTCTGCACATCACAAGTCTTAAATAACAGTGATTGATTGATTGTAATTATAATGATAATAATGGTTTTTGTTAAGCGTTTACTAAGTGCCAAGCACTGTTCTAAACACTGGGTAGATACAAGGTAATCAGGTTGTCCCACCTGGGGTTCTCAGGCTTCATCCCCATTTTACAGATGAGTTCTCAGAGGCACAGAGAAGGTAAGTGACTTGACCAAAGTCACACAGCTGACAAGTGGCAGGGGCGGGATTAGAAGGCACGAACTCTGACTCCCAAGCCTATGCTCTTTCCATTAAGCCACGCTGCTTCTCCAAGCATGAGCATAGAGGAACTCCTGAAAGAGTGATTCTAAGATTTCTGATGATTCACTAAGATTTTTGAGTTGAAAAAGTTTTCCAGAGGATCAGAATCATATCCTGACACTAGCTTGCAGATTCCTGTCACATTCTGGAGCATGGAAATGTAGAATAAGTTGTACCCAACCTTGCTTTGCTCCAATTCTGACAAAGACTGCCACCGTGGAGTAAACTTGGGCAGTGATAAGCTTCTTAAGACAGCCAAACCTTTTTATTTGTTTCCAGATTCAATCTATTGATAGTGTGTGTTTTATGAACATACACCAGATATAAGAGCTGGGCAAACACCATCAAGACTACAAGCTCCTAATGGGCAGGGATCATGTCTACCAACTCTCCTATATTGTTTCCTTCCAAAGCACTTAGTACAGTGAGAAGCAGCGTGGCTTAGTGGAAAGAGCATGGGCTTGGGAGTCAGAGGTCGTGGGTTCAAATCCCAGTTCCGCTACTGATCAACTGTGTGACTTAGGGCAAGTCATTTGACTTCTCTGTGCCTCAGTTGCCTCATCTGTAAAATGGGGATGAAGACTATGAGCCCCACGTGGGACAACCTGATTACCTTGTATCTACCTCAGCACTTAGAACAGTGCTCGGCACATAGTAAGTGCTTAACAAATGCCATCATTATTATTATTACAGTGCTCTGCACACAGTAAGCACTCAATAAATATCACTGATTGACTGAAGTCCCCTCTTCTAGCCTGCGAGCCCATTGTAGGCAAGGATTGTCTCTGTTTGCTGCTGAATTGTACTTTCCAAGAGCTTAGTACAGTGCTCTGCACAATAAATACAACTGATTTCAATGAATGAAGGAAGGAAGGTTTGAAGAGGGACAGGGACCACGTCTAATTTTCACCTATGTATTCTCTCCTAGAGCTTAGTACAGTGATCTGTACTCAGTGAGAGCTTAACAAATAATATTATTACTTCTAATACTACGTGGTGCTTAAAGTCCTTATTAAGGCAGTTGGCATCATTATTTTCTATTAGCACACAAGTAGTAGCCATCTGGAAATTTAAAGAGCAGGAGGCTACTAAAGGTGATTCCTGCAAGAGGTCTACCTGGCCATTTGCCACCAGAATATTCAGTGCTTGTTGCCAGATCTGGATCTTCAGAAATGTCACTCAACCTTTAAGAAATCCCATTTCTCCACTTGGAAAATATTGTTTCTAGTCTCACTACCTGATGAGGCATCTTCCGCACCAATATCACTTTGTTAGTGCCATAAAACTAGATCTTTAAAGAGTAAAAACAGTGGGAATCTTCATGGGAAAGATGGTTAAGATATTTTTCCTCCTCCCTGATTTTGGCTTAGGCTAAGGCCTCCAGGAAAATGGTACTAGGTCTTAAATTTAGTGGTACTAAAAAAAAGGACATACGAATTCAGAGGAAAAAGATAATTAAAATGGACATATCTTCAGATAAATTCTTCTCTAAGCTCCCCAAAAGCCAATATTGTTTTCTACAGAGTCATTTTAGTTCTTAATTTCAAGGTATAAGTTTGCCCATTTTTAATGAGAAGTATTACCATGTGAATCAAGGCCATAAAGAGCTAAAGGAGAGTTAGTTCCAAATGATAATACACTCTTTTGCATTTGAAGGGTGGTAATAGCTAAAAGTGATCAATCAATGCCATTTATTGAGCACTTACCGTGTGCAGAGCACTGCACCATACACTTGGGAGAGTATAATGAAAGACAAGGTGTTTTCCTTGGTACTATATAGTCAAGGGTTTTTGCTACTTACAAAAACGCCACGCTTATAGAGGAAAATAAATTAAGATGTGGCACTGGGAAGCCTGAATGAGGAACCAGGCAGATGTCAAGCTCTGTGAGAGCTATAGTGACTGGCAATATATGTTGCCAATTCCACAGGATTTAGTAACCCTGAGGTATGAGAGGTCAACAGTGTGCCAATGTGTTGGAAAATGTCCTAATAGGATAGTATTTGTTAAGTACTTACTACGTGTCAGGCACTTTTCTTAGGCCTGGTTACCTACAAGTTACTCAGATCAGACACAATTCCTGTCCTTGTCCCTGTCCCTGGGTTCAGTCTAAGTGGGAGGGAGAATAGGAATTGAATCCCCATTTCTGTTAAGAAAACTGAGGCCCAGAGAAGTTAAGTGACTTGCCTAAGGTCATGCAGCAGACAAGTGGCAGAGTCAGGATTAGACCCCAGGCCCTCTGACTACCAGGTCCACTAGGCCACGATGTTTCCCAATGGCAGGATTCAAAATCTTTACTTGTTTACAAAGAGTTTTACATTTAGCTGGCAAATAAAATTACCAGGGTTTTCATGACTTCTAAGCAGAGTGACTCCAAAACACCCCACCCCACTTGAAAGGAGAAGTTAGATTTATAAGCATCTTGAAGGTAAGAAGCGAGATACAGTAACCAGGGAAGGAATGATTATAATAATATAATATAATAATAATACAATAATTCTAATAATTATAATTGTGCTATTTATTAAGCGCTTACTATGTGCGAAGCACTGTTCTAAGCACTGAGTAGATACAAAGTAATTAGGTTGGACGCAGTTCTTGTCCTGTCCTTGGCCTTCATAGGGCTTACCCCATTTTACAGATGAGGTAAATGAGGCACAGAAAAGTTAAGTGATTTGCCCAAGGTCACACAGCAGACATATGACAGAGCCAGGATTAGAACTCATGATCTCTGACTCCCAGCCTGTGCTCTTTCCACTAGGCCATGCCACTTCCCTCCCTAGTACAGCCCCTGCCTGACAACCTGGGCCCTAATACAGTCAGGATCTTTAAGGGATACCTTTAAACATGAAAATAATTAAAATTGTTTATTTATTGATTGTTTTTCTCCTCCAAAAAACTGTCTTCTGGGGGATATTTAATTTTTTCCCCTTTGGTTGCTTTCTCTATTTTAACTTTTGTGCTGGGGCTTGTGCACCTCTATCCTAAAGCCATTTTAAAATGGTTCCCTCTGAGGACATCTTTCAATTAAGCCAAGCAATGAATTCACAGAGAACAGGGATGGGTACTCTCCATGACCTGCATTCAACAATCCCATTACTCTCCTCACAACTTGTTCATTCACAACATCATTATCATCACCATCATCATCATCACCTCTCTCTCCTCCTCCTCCTCCTCCTCATTCCTCCTTTTCCTTCAACCTTAGGCACCTCTAATACTAACCAGAACACAAGGCAGGGCTCTAAATGGGGACAGAAGAGTTTAGGGCTTTAGGATTGGGTATTTGGGATAAGAACCCCCAAATAGAACATCTCAATGTGTCATTCATCACAGTGAACCATCTGAAAATAAAGGGTAAGCAAGGGAAAGTTCTAATCCTTTTCTGTGCCTCAGTTTCTTCAGCTATAAAATGGGGATTAAATACTTGTTTCCCTTCCCCTTAGATGCCCCATGTGGGGCAGGGACTATGTATGACCTGATTATCTTACTCCAGTGCTTAGTACAGTGATTGGCACAAAGCAGATGATTAACAAACACTATCATCACTGTCATTATTATTATTGTTGTTGTTATCATTACTCATTTTTTCTTTAAAACATCTCCATGAGCCCAAGAGGGGAGATTTTCCAGGGGCCGAAAGGAGGGGTATTTCATGAGACAAAAGCATCATACACCAACTAATGGGGGAGCGGTAAATATGCTCTCCTGCTGCTTTCAGGCTCCTTAAGTACGGTACCTGCCAGAGTCTGAGAGAGTTTCCAGGGAGAAATAGTCCCTCTGAACAAATTTGACCAGCCACCTCAAAGAGGCAGCTGAGGTGCATCACTGACCATCAGAATGATTGAGGGAAGCTTCTGAGGATGACAAGCCAACCGTGTAGGTGTTCTGACTGGAGGATCCAGTAGTACATGCCTTTCCCCGATTTAGGCCCACGTCCAATTAGTTGCAGTTGGAAGCCTTCCCCGACTAACCCCTCATTTCCCAATTATCCACCCTCTCTTCTGAAATTGTCAATACACTTGGGTCTGTACCTTTATAATATGCCTCCCGGCCCTGCAGCATATTTGTGTATATCTTGGGACTCTGGCCTTTCCCCTATTTGTAATGTATTTGAATGTCTGTCTCTGCCTCCGGACAGTAAACCCTTTAAGGGCAGGGATTGTATCTACCGACCCTATTGTACTGTACTCTCCCAAGTGCACAGTAAGTGCTCAATAAATAACATCGATAGTTGTGCAGTTTTCTCAAGTTATCTGCTCCAAAGAGGCATGTTGTTGGACTGTAGGGTTAATTAAGAGAACATTAGCAGAGCATGTATCCTAAAAAGGCAATACAGATCCAGCAAAAGATCTAGAGAGGTGGTAAGCCTAGTGGAAAGAGCCTGGGTCTGGAGTCAGAGGACCTGGGTTCTAATCCTGACTCCATCACTTATCTGCTTAGTAAATTGCTCTGCACATAGTCAGCACTCAGTAAATACCACTGATAACAATGATCTGCTATGTGACCTTGGGAAAGTCACTTAATTTCTCTGTGTTTCAGGTATTTCATCTATAAAATGGGGATTAATACTGTGCCCCCCATGTGGGACATGGACTGTGTCCAACCTGATTATCTTGTCTCTCTCCAAGCCCTTAGTATACTGCCTAGTACATAAGTGCTAACAAATACCATTTTAAACTACACCAACCAAAAAAAAAATGATTTCCCAGATTTTTGGATTAAGACCAGGGCTAGGCAATTTAATTGCTAACTTCTACTCTCATTTCTCTTGAAATTTATGGAGTTAAGAGGATTTTCAATAGCTGGGATTTGCAACTTCAGTCACTGTGCTGGCCATCTGATTTCATGTATTTATTTATTCATTCATATATATTATAGTATTTACATTATAGTATTTATACTATAGTATTTGCTAAGCACTTACTATGCACCAGGCACTGAACTAAGCGCTGGGGTAGATAAAGGTAATCAGGTTGGACACAGTCCCTGTCTCACAGAGAGTTCACAGTCTTAATCCCTCCTCATTTTACAGTTGAGGTAACTGAGGCACAAAAAAGTTAAGTGACTTGCCCAAAGTCATACAATAGACAAGTGGTGGAGTCAGGATCAGAACCCAGATCCTTCTCTATCCCATGCTCTATCCACTAGACCATGCTGCTTCTTATAGTATTATTATTATTATTATTAGTTACTATCATTGTATTTGTTAAGCACTTATGATATGTCAAACACTGTTTGAAGCACTGGGGTAGAAACAAGACAATCAGGTCAGACACAGTCCCTATTCCCACAAGAGTCTCGCAGTGTAAGGGGAAGATAAGGAATTTAATTCCCATTTTACAGGTGAGAAACTGAGGCACGGGGACATTAAGTGACTTGTCCAAGGTCAAACAGCAGGCAATGGTCAGAGCAGGGATTTGAACTTAGGTCCTCTGACTCCTAGGGTTGTGTACTTGCCATTCAATCACACTTTGTACTTTGGATATTTGATTATGTCAAGTTTGGCTGTTCCAAGTTTTAAACTAATAGATGAGATGACTTTGCATTCTTTTCAATTTTCATATGTATCAATAGTTTCAAGGGCAGAATTTTAATTTACTTAAACACAGCTTTTTGTATATGAATGTGAGAATGTCTATTTAGCATGACGCCTGATCAAATGAATGTTATTTTAAAAAGCCTTCCAGTAACAATCTATGTAACACTCCTAGTGATATATGCTCACTCATCTATAACCCATCCAATTACATAAAAAGCTACATTAACAACATTCATTACCCTCCATACCTGACAGTGCAAATACTGTCAACTTGGGCTTACTGTTTCAAGTTGTCATCAGCCACTGAAATGTTTCATTAAGAAGGTGGACGAGGGTTCCTTGAGTTTGGAGTTTTGGAAACAGAAACAAGAGGCTCAGTCCATGTTTCCCCACTCTCAAGTACTTTCAGTGGTTACCCATCCACCTCCGCAACAAACAAAAACTCTTTACCATCGGCTTTAAAGCACTCAATCACCTTGGCCCCTCCTACCTCACCTTGCTATTACAACCCAGTCCCCACACTTCACTCCTCTAAAGCCAACCTACTCATTGTACCTCCACCTCATCTATCTCACTGCCGACCTCTCACCTGTGTCCTGCCTGGCCTGAAATGTCCTCCCTTTTCATATCCGACAGACAATTACTTCTCCCACTTTCAAAGCTTTACTGAAAGCACATCTCCTCCAAGAGGCCTTCCCTGACTAAGCCCTCATTTCCTCTTTCCTCACTCCCTTCTGTGTTGCTCTGACTTGATCCCTTTGCTCATGCCCATTTCCAGCCCCACATTTATGTATATAACTGTAATTTATTTATATTGTCTCTCTTCCCTTCTAGACTGTAAGATAGTTATGGGCAGGGAATATATCTGTTATATTGTTGTGCTGAACTCTCCTAAGTGCTTAGTCAGTGCCCTGCACACAATAAGCACTAAATAAATATGATTGATTAATTGATGGAAGCGACTCCTCTAGACTGTAAGCTCATTGTGGGCAGGAAATGTGTCCACTAATTCTGTTGTATAGTACTTTTCCAAGCATTCAGTACATTAAGTGCATATTAAGTGCTCATTAAACACCACTGAATGATTGATTAAAGAGATTGGGGGTGCAGGAGTGGGGGCTCCAATCACTTTTTCCTGCCTTCCTTTCTCTTTCCTTCTCAATCATCCACCCTCCTTTCTCTGCGCCCCACCTCCACAAAAGCCACCCCAACTCCTTCTAAGAATGAAGGTCAGGGCCAATTGGAAACCCATCCAGCCACATGACAGTCATGATCCTCTCTCCTGTTCTAGATTTCCAGAGTAGTAATTCCATCACCTCCCCATGTGGAGTATGCTCAGTAGTGCCTCTGTCTTGCAAGAAGATTGACAAACAACTTCGAAAAGAGGTTTCTAAATGTACACAAAGTGCTCAATCCACTCCACACTCACCCCTGTCTCTAAGATGAAGTGTCTGAGCACAGTGTCAGCTGGAACTCCAAATGGGGGCTGGACCCCTCCATCTAAATTCTTCCTAAATTCATGCCTTGTTTTTAAACATAGTTTATACTCCCTATTAACTAAACTACATGCCTTTTTCTTATCCCTTCTTCGATTAATAATCTGCCATGAATCCAGGACTAACCATCAGGTAACTAACTGTTTTTATGTTTTGTTTTTCTTAGGTTTTTACAATTATTTGGTATTTGTTAAGTACTTAGTGTGTTCAAGCACTGTTGTAAATGCTGGAGTAGATACAAGTTATTGAGGTGAAACACAATCTCTGTCCCAGAGGGAGCTAGCTCACAGTCTAAGTAGGAGGGAGATCAAGTATTGAAACCCCAATTTATGGATGAGGTAACTGAGGCACAGATAAATTTAGTGACTTGCCCTAGATCATACATCAGACCAGTGGCAGAGCTAGGATTACAACCCAGGTCCTCTGACTCCCATGCCTGTGCTCTTTCCACTAAGCCACACTGATTCTCCTACTCTGTGGGGATCTTCTCCAGGTTTCCTACGTCAGCTAGATCCACCTGTATAGGGGTATTGTGTAAAAAGTTGTCTTCCGGTGTACATTGTATTTTTATAAATCTAGCTCAAGGTAATAACTCTAATCATAATCTGAGTTTCTTGTCTCCTTTGGTCCCCATTGTATTACTATAAGGGCTTGCTAGACTGACAGTCTACCACAGAACTGGCTTTCTTTTCCAGTAACTTCTAGGTCTCCCCACTTTCTAGGAACAAGGTAATGTAGGATGATCCATGGGGCACTTTAACTTTCTTGATTCAATTTTCCACTTCCTGTCTATCCTTGTATAATTGGAATGTAGCTGCCCAAGTATCAGAATTCAGTATATATGAATACATATATTCACATATACATACCCTTAAATAAATGCATGTATATATCTATAATTCTATTTATTTATATTGGTGCGTATTTACTTGTTTTGATGTCTGTCTTCCCACTGTAAACCCAGTGTGGGCAGGGATTGTCTCTTTTTATTGCTGAATTGTATTTTCCAAGTGCTTAATACAGTAAGTGCGTAACACAGTAAGTGTTCAGTAAATACTATTGAATAAATGAATGAATGAAAGGGATGGCTTTCAGCTCCGTATCATTGTAGACTGTGAGCTCCTTGTGGGCAGGGAATAAGTCTACCAACTCTGTTATATTATCTTCCAAGAGATCGGTACACTGCTCCACATAATGTAAGTGCTCTTGATATTGTTGTTGATGCTCTGAACCTAATAAGAACTCAATAAATACAATTGATTAATTGACTATCACTAGTAGGGATCCTTGTGTAGGCCTAGCAGGTGAGGGCACACAAAAAACATGTTATTATGGTCAAAATTTCTGCTTCTGTTCATACTTCCCACATGTTTACACAGTTGGATCATTCTTGACATAGTCAATTCTTTTAGGCACTGGAATGATGGGCTAATTCTAATTGTTCTGGCTTCTCTAACCTCTCTAACCTCTAACCTATGTACATATCCTTATACTCTACTGTTTACTCTGTCCATAATTTATCTTCATGTCCATCTACCCCTGTGGACTGTAAGCTCCTTGTGGGCAGGGATAATGATGGCATTTCTTAAATGCTTCCTATGTGTCAAGGACTATTCTAAAGTAGGGATGGTGTTTACCGATTCTATTGCATTGTAGTTTCCCAGGCACTCAATATATTGCTCTGCATATAGTAAATGCTCAATAAATTCCATTGATTGATTTCCTTCTGCCATCTTCCTTAGACCAGCTCTTCTATGAAGATAGTTACGAAGTCTCTCCTTTTCCCCAAACCCTTTCATTCATAAGGTCCCAATGTTCTGGTCATTTCAATGTATGGATTGCTCTTTAGTTTCTGCACAGAGTAAGTGCTCAGTTAATCAACCAACAATCAATGGTACTTAGTGAGCGCTAACTGTGTGCACAGCACTGAATTATGTGCTTGGGATGCATGGCTCAGTGGAAAGAGCACGGGCTTTGGAGTCAGGGCTCATGAGTTCGAATCTCAGCTCTGCCACTTGTCGGCTGTGTGACTGTGGGCAAGTCACTTAACTTCTCTGTGCCTCAGTTCCCTCATCTGTAAAATGGGGATTAAGACTGTGAGCCCCACGTGGGACAACCTGACTCCCCTATGTCTACCCCAGCACTTAGAACAGTGCTCGGCACATAGTAAGCGCTTAACAAATACCAACATTATTATAATACAAAACTGTTGGGAGACATGTTCCCTACCCACAGTGGCCATTTATTGATTATTGATTTATAGCCCCAAAATAGATACAGGATTTTAAAATTCACAGCCACTGACTCACCATCTTCCTGAGACGCCAGACAGTCCTAATTACCTGTACCTGGGAGTACCTGGACAAACACCAGTGTCAGTAGCAGTGCTATTTCAGCTAATAGAGACTCACAGACATCCCCCATAGGGCACGAGTGGGGAACAAATAAAAATTATAATGAGCTGAATTTACATAAACCCACGATTTCCTTCCTCTGTCTCTCCCCAGAGCCCTATTAAAACCGTAGTCTCTGTCCCATCAGGGAGAGAAGAAATTCAAGCCCTTTATGTTGTAGGATGTCATCCAGTCAAAGACAATTTCAAGGAATCATGGTTTTAGAGGAAAAATGACAAATGGAATCATCACTACATTTCCCTTTGGGAAGTCACCCAGACTTTTCTATAAACATTTCCCCATTATTTGAGGCTTGTTTCTCAAGGACACAGGCCACTTGCCTGAGGCTAATTTAAATCTTAGCCCTAGAAAAATAAGGGACTCAAACAAAAGTTCAAAACCTAAGCTCAAAGCCCCTAAGGAACATTTGAATTGTCTGTAGGTCATGTATTGTCTCCACTAACTCCAAGCATAGGCCATGCGGTCCATGAGTGATATTGCAACTTACAGCAAATTTCGACTTCATAAAGTTCTGAATAATAAAATGAGAATGAATCTTGTGCTTCTGGGCACATAAGGGGACAGCAGAGTAAAAATCCAGTTCTGGTCAATATTTATTATTATTATTACTACTACTGTTGTATTTTTTAGGCATTTACTATGTGTCAAGCACAATTCTAGGTACCAAAGTAGAAAATCAATCAATGCTATTTATTAAGCACTTACTGTGTGCAGGGCACTGTACTAAACGCTTGGGAGAGTACAGTACAACGTGGTTGACAGGCTTGTTCCCTACCCACAAGAAGCCTACCATCTAGAGAGACAGTTAATCAGGTCAGACGCAGTTCTTGTTACACACGCCCTCACAATCTAAATAGGAGGGAGATCTTTCCTTAGCTTTCTTCAGAGAAGCCGTCTGTGAAGGCATCTCTCCAGTTCCTACTTTCTGGCAGAAATGTTCTGAAAGGAGAAACAAGTGATAAAGTAATTACTGTTACCAAGGGGCCTGTAAAAAATCAGTCATGAAAATAGTTTGCCCTGGAGCAATTCTGGAAAAAAATTGTATGTGACCCACATCATGGGCCTTGGCTCTTCCTCTTTTCCAACCATTCCCCCCTAACTCTTGTCCCCAACCTGCAGTGTTCTGCACATAGTAAGCACTCAATAAATACTATTAATGATGATGATGATGATGATAAAAAATAGATAAGAAAAAATAGATTAGAAGCAGCATGGCACAATGGATAGAGCACGGGCCTGGGAGTCAGGTCACGGGTTCTAATCCCGTGCTCCCCCACTTGTCTATGTGACCTTGGACAAGTCACTTCACTTCTCTGGGCCTCAGTTACCTCATCTATAAAATCGGAATTGAGACTGTGAGCCTCATGTGAGTCAGGAAATGTGTCCAACCTGATTTGTTTGTAACCACCCCAGCCCTTAGTACAGTACCTACTACACAGTAAGCACTTAACAAATATCACAATTATTATTATTAATAAAGTAGAAAATCAAAGAACAGTATATCCTCTTGAAGACTACGAAAAAGTATGAAGACATCTTCTCCCAATCCTAAAGTACCAAGTACCTCTTTCCTCTGTTAGATGTAAGCTCCTTCTGGAAAGAGATTGCATCTCCTATAACTATTGTAGTCTCCCAAGCATTTAGTATAGTGTTTGGCACCCATTCGCTGCTTAATATATGCCTTAATTGACAGGTTGGTAACAGAGATTAGGGATCAGACTAAATTGAAGGCTTACAAAAGCTTCAGTACCAACAACCTTCCTGACGGTTGTGAAAACTAGGCCTCCCTCAGAGGCCTCCTCCAACTCTTCCGACATTGACATGTCAGGGTCGTACTCAATATCAATTGGCAAGGCAAGATCAAAAATAATGAAATGCAAAGTCAGTCTCTCTAGTACTGAAGAGATCCTCACCTACACCTAGCTGGGCTAGGAGGAGTCTGTGAGGACAATGGCTGACAGTAAGCTATTCAAACAGTTGTTGAATGATGAAATTGGGCAGCAATACACAAGAGGGCCAGAGGAAACATTTTAAGCATATAGTAGGCTCAGCCTCAGACAATGCAGCATTTCAGGTGGAAACCAGGAGATAACTGTTACAGACAGATCAGCAAGGTGCATTGCAATTGAGAAAGGAGTAGGCACATAGAGACGATTGTGACACAATAGAACCAAAGCAAAAACAACATGTCACAAATGCAACAGCACCACAAAGGACAGTCCTTATGGACACATCGTGTGGGAGGGACTAGGGGTTCTGCAATAGCCTCTTCAGCTATGAATTAACTTCACTATCAGCGACAACTTCTAGGAATAAAAAGGCCATGCATATACAGATGAAACACAGGTGAGAGGTGTAAATCCAGGAATCACGGTCACCTGGATGAGAGACTGCAATGACAGTAACTCTTATGACAAATTGCTGAACAAATTCTGCCTGGAATGCTCCACATTTCAATGGAAACTTGGCTCCACCTTTTGAAGAGGACTCAGAATAAAGGAGACCCCTGGCAACAGGAAGTCTGCCTCCTCCCGGCCTTTTCTGGCCACAAACATCACAGCTTCTCACCATCGTCCAGGACAGCCTATTCTGCTGTTTCTGTTGCACTTTTTCTGTGAAACAACTGCAGATATTGGCGGGTCTGTTCTGAGAAACCCCAGCATGTAAAAACAAACCAAGCTACTCACAGAAAATGGACAGATAATTGCTCTACTCCACTTCAAGCCTTGTTGAAGGTGCAACTCCTCCAAGAAGCCTTCCCTGACTAAGCCCTCCTCTCTTCTCCAACTCCCTTCTGCACCACTCTTACTTGCTCCTTCATTTATCCTCCCTCTCATCCCCTCAGCACATATGTATATACCTCTCTCTATATGTAATTTGTTTATATTAATGGCTGTCTCTCCCTCTAGACTGTGAGCTTATAGTGGGCAGGAATGTATCTGTTATATTGTGCTCCCCCAAGTGCTTAGTACAGTGATTTGCACATGGTAAATGCTCAATGAATACTAATGAATGAATGGATGAGTGAAAGTTACTGTCTCTGGCCAATGAAGTCTTAAAACTGCGCATTTTGATCTCTGTTTGGATACTACCTGTTATCTCTTCCTCTCCTTTATCCACCTAAACAGTGGTTGTGCAGATAGCAAGGCCTAGTGTAAAGAGCACAGACCTAAGAGTAAAGGGCCCGGGGTTCAGATCCCATTGGCATTACCTGCCTGCTGCTTGATCTTGGGCAAATCACTTAACTTCCCTGTGCCTCAGTTTCCTCATCTGTAATGGAAATTAAATACCTGTTCTTCCTACTCCTTAGACTGTGAACACCACATGGGACAGGGACTGTGTCTGATCTGATCTGCCTTGTGAATTGTATTTTATTGCATTGTATTGCGTTATGCCTCTCAGTGCTTGGCACACAAGAAGTGCTTAACAAATACTACTATTGTTATTATTAGCAGTTTTTCCATATTTGTAATGCCCCATGCAGGATTTAAGCTCCTCATAGGCAGGGTTCATCAATCTATCAATCATATTTATTGAGCACTTACTGGGTGCAGATCACTGTACTAAGGGCTTGGGAGAATACAATATAAATGAATTGGTAGACACATTCCCTGTCCACAGCAAGCTCACAGTCTAGATGGGGAGATAGACACTGTTATAAATAAATAAACTTTGGATATGTACATAAGTGCTGTGGGGCTGAGGGAGGGGTGAATAAAGGGAGCAAATCAGGGTGATGCAGAAGGGAGTGGGAATGAGGGCTTAGTCAGGGAAGGTCTCTTGGAGATGTGCCTTCAAAAAGGTTTTGAAGGTGGAGAGGGTAATTGTTTGTTGGACATCAAAAGGGAGGATGTTCCAGCTCAGAGACAGGATGTGGGTAAGAGGTCAGGGATAAGATAGATGAAATTGAGATACAGTGAGTAGGCTGGCATTAGGGGAGTAAAGTATGTGTGCTTGTGCTCGGTTATAGTAGGAGAGTAGTGAGGTGAGGTAGGAGGGGGCAAGGAGATTAAGTGCCTTGATGGCAAGGCAATTCTGTTGAGGGGGAAGTGAATTGGCAACCACTGGAGGTTCTTGAGGAATGAGAAAACATGGACTGAACGTTTTGTGGGAAAATGATCTGGGCAGTAGAATGAAATAATAATAATAATAATAATAATAATGTTGGTATTTGTTAAGCGCTTACTATGTGCCAAGCACTGTTCCCAGCGCTGGGGTAGACATAGGGGAATCAGGTTGTCCCACGTGGGGCTCACAGTCTTAATCCCCATTTTACAGATGAGGGAACTGAGGCACAGAGAAGTTAAGTGACTTGCCCACAGTCACACAGCCGACAAGTGGCAGAGCTGGGATTCGAACTCATGAGCCCTGACTCCAAAGCCCGTGCTCTTTCCACTGAGCCACGCTGCTTCTCCAGTGGTGAAGTATAGACTGAGGTGGGGAAAGACAGGATGCAGAGAGGTCAGCAAGAGGCTGATAAAGTAATCGAGGCAGGATAGGATAAGTGCTTGGATTATTATTGCTATTAGTAATAATAATGATAATGGTAATAATAATAACAATAAAGATACTTGTTAAGTGCTTACTATATGCCAAGCACTGTTCTAAGCACTGGAGTAGATACAAGTCAATCAGGTTGGACACACTTAATCCCCATTTTACAGATGAGGTAACTGAGGCCTAAAGAAGTTAAATGACTTGCCCAAGGTCACACAGCAGAAAAGTGGCAGAGCTGGGATTAGAACCCATGTCCTTCTGACTTCTAGGCCCATGCTCTATCCACTAAGCCATGCTGCCTCTCAAATGGTAGAAGTTTGGATGGAGAGGAAAGAGATTATAGCAATGTCATGAAGGTTGAACCAACAGGATTTAGTGACAGATGGAATATGCGGGTTAAATGAGAGAGATGAATCAAGGATAATGTCTGTTAAGGATAAGGATATGGACTTGTGGGACAGGAAGGACAGTGATGCTATCTACAGTGAAGGGAAAATCAGGGGAGGGCAGGGTTTGGTTGGGAAGATAAGAAGTTCTCGGACATGTTAAGCTTGAGGCGTCAGCGAAACATACAAGTAGAGATGTCTTGAAGGCAGGAGGAAATGCAAGAATGCAGAGGAGGAGAAAGAGCAGGGCTGCAGTTGTAGATTTGGGAATGATCTGCACAGAAGTTATAGTTGGAGCCATGGGAGTAAATAAGTTCTCCAAGGGAGTGGGAGTAGCCTGGAAATAGAAGGGGACCCAGAACTGAGTCTTGAGGAACTCCCACTGTTAGAGGTTGGGAGAGAGAGAAGGAGCCTGTAAAAGAGGCTGAGAATAATGAGCCAGAAAGATAGGAGGAGAACCAGTAGAGGACACTGTCAGGGAAGTGGAGGTTGGTTAATGTTTCCAGTAGAAAAGGGTGGTCTACAGTGTCAAAGGCAGTTGAGGTCTAGGAGGAATAGGATGGAGCAGAAGTTGTTGGATTTGGCAAAAAAGAGATCATTTGTGACCTGTGAAAGGGCAGTTTCTGGGAGTGAAGGGATGGAAGCCAGATTGGATTCCAGATTGGTCAAGGTGAGAATTGGAGGAGAGGAATTCAAGACAGTGGATGTAGACAACTTGTTCAGGGTGTTTGGAGAGGAATGGTAGGAGGGAGATGGGACGCTAACTAGAGGGAACCATGAAGTCAAGGGAGGGTTTCTTTAGGATAGGGGAGACAAGGGTATGTTTGAAAGCAGTGGGGAAGAAGCCATTGGAGAGCAAACAGTTGAAGATGGCAGTCGGTGGGAGGAGAACGGAAGGGGCAAAAGCTTTGTTCAGGTGAGAAGGGATAGGTTCGGATGCACAGGAGGGGTGAATTTTGTGAGAAGGCAGGAAAACTCCTATTGAGATACTGCTGGGAAAGATGGGAGAGTTGAAGAAGGGGCAGGAGGACCGAGAGACTGGAGAGGAGCAAGGGAGGTTTTAGGGAGATCACGTCTCATAACTTTGATTTTCTCAATAAAGTAGGTGACCAGGTCATTAGGGAAAAGAGATGCGGGAGTCTGGGGACAGTGGGTTTGAGGAGGGAGTTTAACATCTGGAATAACTGGCAAGAGCAAATGGCCATGGGTGTCAATATGGATGGAGAAATCATTTTGCCAGGCAGAGATAAGGGCAGAGTTATAACACACAAGGATAAACTTGAATTAGAGGAGGTTGGCCTGATATCTATAGATTTCTATCAGCAGGGCTCTGAGGCTCATGTATAAGAGTGAAGGAAGTGGACTAGAGAGGTAATCCAGAGCTGTGAGTTAGTGGTATGAGACTGACAAAGAGATAGAGGCTAGGGTTCATATCTATCACTTGCATTACCCAGTAAGCCCTCAATAAATACCATTGATTGAATGATTCCCATAACCCTGCAGATGAAGGATGTCGAACACACAGTTAAATTCCATGGGAAAACAATGAGGGGTGTGACACTGGAGAGCAAACCTCTAGGACAGGTAAAGTCCATGGATGGAGGAGGAGGAGACCTTTAGGGGACTTCTTTAACACAGCCCCCCCAACAGCCGGGGAGAGTCCCCAGCTGAGAACTTCTAGGTTCCACCTGATAAAAATCCCTACCTCCCTTTGGCCTCACCTCTTGCCCTTTTGTCCTTTCCCCATCAGTCCACAGGTTCCTCTCCTCACCTTCTCCTCCCATGAGCACTCAAACTGATCAGCTCTGCAAGTCAAGAGAAATGGTATACTTTTTTGTTTTCTTAAAAGCTCTGGGTTTAATTTATTTGACTGTTTATGGAGCAAAGGCTTTATAGTCTGGGGAGAAGCAGGCTGATAGAAAATTGTCAGCTGGTATATTATTTTTGAACTTATCTACATAGCTTTTTCCTAGAAAACTTTGATGGTCTCAATATTTATCTGAGAATGAAATGAATCCTGAACTGTTACTTTGGAACTTGAAGTCCCCAGTAATTCCCTTGCTGGTATACTTTTCCTACATTTAATTTTTATTATAGAGGCAATTGCATTGGAGACATTTCACCCCTTACCTACATGACCCAGATGACACAATGCAAACCCTTTGGGCGAGTGCTCATTCCCTCCAGACTAAACAGTAGTGGATCTCAAAGGGCCTGTCCTACTGACCCCATCCTGAGCCAGGGGCCTATGCTATCTCATCTGTTAGAAAGTGGATGTAAAAGTTACCCTGTTCATTCCCCTGCTCATTGCTTAGAACAGTGCTTGGCACATAGTATGCACTTAAATACCATTATTATTATTATTATTCATTCATTCAATCATATTTATTGAGTTCTTACTGTGTGCAGAGCACTGTACTAGAGCTTGGGAAAATACAGTATAGCAATTAAGAGAGATAATCTCTGCCCACATTGACCTCACAGCCTACCCCGTTGTTTCCAGTGGCTCAAAATCCAATTTTGCAAGGGGCCAGAGGGTTCCAGATTGCTCACAATGAATGTGGATGGAATGAACTTGGAGGCCAGAAAAATCATTTTTTAATAAATATTCATTTTCTATTAAGATAGATACAGCCGATTGGCCAAATGAACTCCTTGCTCATTTATTTTTCTACAGACGTAGTTATCAGTACTGAAGTCAAAGATGCTCCTCATGTCTCATGCATCTGGTTCCTAGACAAAGAATCCCATTATTTTACCCCTGCGCTTTGCTATTTTCTGACCTTTCAGAAGAGCTGATATTATAAAGGCACCATCAAATGTTATCCAGGAATTTCCCTCTTTTCTCTCTCAGCATCTCTGCAAATGATGCTCAGCTTCATGCATTTAGGTTAATTACTTCTGATTTTAAGAACTAATTGTGGGTGAGTTTGTATATGGGGGAGGGAGAGATGTATGCATGTTCCTGTGTGTGTGCAAATTCCCCAACATTTTCACTTTGATTTAGACATTTCCCTCCTCCTGAATGGGGATTTGAGTTCAGATAAAGTTTGGCTCCCACCCATTAGAATTAGAGAGAGGAGCAAACACCTTCCAAGGCACAGCGTCCACATTTCTATTTTGTTTTGTGTATGTAAAAGCGCGGACATCAGCCAGCATCTGTGATCTGCTTGGGTCTCATCCCTGGTTGCTTCCTCCTCAGCCTCTGCCAGCCCCACCCATCACCTTGGGAAAGCATTAAGGTCTCTCAGTGGGAGAGACTGAAGAGTCCATTGCACTTTGGGATCCAGTGTCTTCAGATGACCTACCGTCCCTGCACTCTGCCTCTCTTGGGGACTACACCATTTGTCCACACAGTGTCTTGTGATCCTCAGGGGAAGTAGAGCTGGAAGATAGGAGCTGTCCAAACTGCACTGTATTGGGGAGGGAATGCTCAGCTCTCAACCTCCAGATAGACTGGAATCTATCAAGGTGGAGGTCCCTACAGGATCTCAGTTTGGGGTCTGCCAGGAAATCCAAACTGCTTCCAGGTAAGTGACTTTAGAATACACTCAATTCTCCTATACATTCCTAATAAATCCCATGTGGTGGAAAATTCACATTCTATTATGGGCACTTGAACATCATGTGCAGGTGCACAACCATTTCCTCTGACATGACATTACCTTCAACCCAGTAGATGTCAGAAAATAGCAAAGAGTGGGGTAAACTAATGGGATTCTTTGTCTAGGAACCAGATGCATGAGAAATGAGGAGCATCTTTGACTTTAGTACTGATAACTGCATCTATAGAAAGATAAATGAGCAAGGAGTTCATTTGGCCACCTGACTCATTATAAATAGGTTGGGGTAAATCAGTTGTATATTATAGATACATTCCCTGCCCAAAACAACCTCAGTCTAGAGGGGGAGAAGGATATTCATATAAATAAATTATGGATATATACAGAAGTGCTAGGGGGATGGGTGGTGAATAAAGACAGCAAGTCAGTGTGATGTAGAAGGGAGAAGGAAAAGAGGAAATGAGGGCTTAGTCAGGGAAGGTCTCCTTGAAGAGATGTACCTTCAGTAAGGCTCCAAAGGTGGAGAGAGTAATTGTCAGATATCAAAAGGGAGGGCATTCCAGGACAGAGGCAGGATGTTATGGAGCGGACAGTGGTGAGATAAATGAGATGGAGGAACAGTGAGTAGGTTGCATTAGAGAAGCAAAGTGTGTGGGCTGGGTTGTAGAAGAAGAATGGCAAGATGAGGTAGGAGGGGGCAAGGTGATTGAGGGCTTTAAAGCCAATGGTAAGAAGTTTCTGTTTGATGTGGAGGTGGATGGATGACCACTGGAGGTTCTTGAGGAATGGGGAAACATGGATTGAACATTTCTGTAGAAAAATGATCCAGGCAGCAGAGTGAAGCATGGATTGGAGTTGGGAGAGACAGGAGGCAGGGACGTCAGCAAGGAAACTAATATAGTAATCAAGAAAGGACGGGGTAAGTGCTTGGATTAACATGGTAGCAGTTTAAAGTGAGATGAAAGGATGGATTTCAGCAATGTTTTGAAGGTGAAACTGATAGGATTTAGTGATAGACTGACTATTTGGGTTGAATGAGAGAGAGGCATCAAGGATAACGTATGGGTTTGGGAGGCAGGAAGGATGATGATGCTGTCTACAGTCATGGGAAAGTCAGAAGAAGGACAGGGTTTGGGTGGGAAGATAAGCAGTTCTGTTTTGGAAGGTTAAGTTTGAGGTGACAGGAGGACATCCACGTAGAGAGATCTTGAAGGAAGGAGGAAGTGCGAGACTGCAGAAATGAGAGACCGTGGATGGAGATGTAGATTTGGGAATCATCCACACAGAGGTGGTAGTTTAAGCTGTGAGACTGAATGGCTTCTCTAAGGGAGCTGCTGTAGATGGAGAATAGAGGGGGACACATAACTGAACCTTGAAGGACACCCACCATTAGAGGGTAGGAGGCAGAGGAGGAGCCCATTCAGGAGCCTGAGAATGAGTGGCCAGAGAGATAGGAGGAGAAACAAGTGAGGACTCCTCTCCAGTGAAGAGTGTAGTCCCACTTATCCTATGCTTGCCAGAACCCCCAGTATCTACTCCAATAAAAATGGTAATAATGATATTTTTTCAGTGCTTATTAGGTGCCGAGCACTGTATTAAGCCCTGGCGTAGATACCAGATAATCAGGTCAGATGCAGTCCCCATCCCACATGGGGGTGAACAGATAATGGATCACTATTTTACATATGAGGAAAGTGAGGTACAGGGAATTTAAGTAACTAGGAGAAGGCCACACAACAGGCAAGTGGCAGAGCAGGGATTAGAATTCAAGTCCTCTGACTCCCAGGCCCCTGCTCTTTCCACTAAGCCATGCTGCTAATGCAATTAATGAGGCTCAAGGATGTCCTGGGCTTGCTGGGAGGCTGATGACACTGAATAGGAAATCTCAGGACAGAGACCATGTGGTGAGATGGAGGGGATCATAAGTATAGAGATACTGTAAATACAGGGAACACAAATGGCAAGACCTCATTCATTCCCCATGAAGAGAGTCTTATCCTCGGAAAATCCACTGCAGCCATCTGTGTCAAATGGCAGTCTTTTTCTTGGTGAAAGGGTAATATTTTAAAACAAACAAGGGCAAGGAAAATAATTTCTTACATTTCCCAGTTCATATTATTCAGTATGCAAAAATGCAACAGGGAAAAAATGTGTTTTCCTATTTCCATGAAGACAAATAACTTTTTTCATTTTATGCAAATTTTATACCGAGAGCAGGTTCTCAGATCATGGTAAATAGGACAAGATGGAATATAAATTAGAAAGCTCTCAAGCTTGCCTTAAAAGAAATGCAATTTAATGCTCTTTGTGATGAAGCAATAATCACTAGCTACTCAATCAGCTGTGATCAGTTTGAATGATTATTGGTGGTTTTGTTCCTCTATGAGGAATTCACATGGGTACTATACTCAGTTCTATAACATGTGTTCTCACTGTTTGCAGTGTTTTGGCCAGAACACTGTTGGGCAACTAGGAAATATTCTTTAGACAACACATGAGTGCCTGGATACAAAGTGATGCAATGTCAGAAGAAACAGTTGTATGCATACATTGGGGAGGGTCAGTTTAGGTGAGCATGCTAAAACTGAGTTTTCATTTAATGTGAACTTTTTCATGTTACCCATGTGAAATGAAAGAATAGACTGAATTCTGTCAGTGAATCTGAACAGAAAAGGAAACTTTCTACAGGAAGCTCGGAAATTATGAAAGCAATTCGGATAACGGAATCATGGGCAGCTGGGGACAGTGAGAGGTTACCTAGTCCATCCCCCTGCCTCCCCCTGTTATCCCAAACAGGTGACTCCCTCCTGAGTTAAAAGATGATGATAGAGATGGAGCCTCCGTATTCTTTCTGGACCCTTTATGCCTCAGAGGGAACCCATTTTCTCTTGCCCTTTCTTCAGTGTAGATAGAGAGCCCTGGCCATAGGGCTCTGTTCATCATTTTCCACAATCTGGGAGACCACTGGTACATCTTCCTCCCCCTTCTTTTTTCTACTCTAAACAACCTTGTTCTTCAGGTTTTCCTCATTAGTCCTTTAACCCTGAGCTTTCTGCTTGCCCCCCTCTCCGAGTGGCTCCACTTGGTGGAGAGCAGAACCAGGCTCAATCCCCTGGAGAAAGCCTGGCCAGTGGTGAATCCCTGTGAGGATTCCCTGCAAGTCCCCACCATCCACAACTTCCCTTGTGTCTCATTTGGGGGTGGCCTTGCTCTCTGCCTCCTCAGAGAAAGAAAACGGCTTCCACCTAGAAATGAACAGAGTCCAGAAGGAAATTGGAGGCTCCCAGGCCAACCCCACTCACTCCAAAGGGCCGGGCAGTGTGGCCTAGAGAGACAGCATGGCCTAGTGGAAAGAGACTAGGCCTAGGAGTCAGAAGGACCTGTGCTCTAATCCCGGCTCTGCTGCTTGTCTGCCGTGCGAGCTGGGACAAGTAATTTCACTTTTCTGTGCCTCAGTTACCTCATCTGAAAAAAAGGGGATTAAGACTGTAAACCTGGTGTGGTTCATGGACGGTTTCCAACCTGATTAGCTTGCATAATAATAATTAATAATTATGGCATTTGTTAAGCACTTACTATGTGCAAGGCACTGTACTAAGCAGGGGTGGATAAAACCAAATCGGGTTGGACATAGTCCCTGTCCCACGCGGGGCTCTCAGTCTCGATCCCCATTTTACAGATAAAGTAACTGAGGCACAGAGAAGTGAAGTGATTTGCCCAAGGTCACACAGCAGACAGGTGGTGAAGCCAGGATTATACTTAGTGCAGTTCCTGGCACAGAACAAGTGTGTAACAAATGGCATTTAAAATAAAAAAGAGTTTTCAACATTTTGTTTTTACCCAAAGCAGAGACGGTACTTGAGTGGAAGGTGCTGTGAATGGTTCTGATTGCTCTTTGGTGGGGAAGAAGGAGATAGGCCAGTGTGTTGACAATCCTCACCTCTCAGTGACAATCAAGGTGATTCTCAAAACCTGGGTCATTGATTCCATCCACTCCACGGACTGATACTTTCTTCATGTTCAAGTTAGAAGCAGCATGGCCTAGTGGAAAGAGCAAGGGCCTGGAAGTAGGAGGACCTGGGTTCTAACCCCAGCTCTGCCAATTGCTACTTGTGACCTTGGACAAGTCACTTAATTTCTTTGGGTCTCAGTTTCTTCAACTGTAAAATGGGGATTAAATAACTGTTCTCCCTCCCACTGAAGATTATGAGCCCTATGCAAGACAGGGACTGTGTCCAACCTAATTGACTTGTACCTACCCTAGTGCTTTGAACAGCACTTGACACATAGTAAGTGCTTAATGAGTACCATAAAACAAAATGACAAATCTTACTCAAGGAGCGAATTTGCTACTGCGAGCTGTTCATTGAAGATTAATTCATTGTATAATTTATCAGTTGTAGATGACAAGCTCTCTGAGATGGGGGTCTATTCATGCTGTGCTCTTTCAACATATAGAACAGTGCTCTGCGTGTGCTGTAGAGGCTCAGGAAATACCTACTGAAGGTGGTGATGAAATAAGTTGGAAAGGCACTTTCCCCTAATTCAATTTTATTGGGGCTTTATCAGTAAGATATCCCTGGAGCTTGGCTGTGCCATGCCAAAATGGGTCATGAGCAGAAGGATGTGGTGGATTGAGGCTGCTCTATGTGTCACCCTTGGCAGCACCAACAAAGTAAGAGAGACTGGCCAACCATTGTACTAAGCACTGCGGTAGATACTGGATAGTCAGGTCATATGTCCTTGTCTCATATGACACTCACAATCTAAGTAGTTGGGAGAACAGGTATTGCACCCCCAGTTTACAGAAGAGGAAACCCAGGCACAGAGAAGTTAAATGACTTGCCCAAGGTCACATAGAAGGCAAGTGGTAAGCTTGGATCAGTACTCCAGTTGTACACTGGGGCAGCAATTCAAGAGAGACAGAAGTCTCCAACTATCATGACATCTTGGAATTTTGCAAAAACATATATCAGAGGTACAAGTCTGTCTCTCTACAAGAATCCCATGGACTTAACCAGCATGGACATTGCTCAGTGTCCTACTAACAAGTGGAATAAAACGAGTCAAACCAAACAGGAACAGTTCCATATTAGCAAAACACCTCAGCTGAATTTCCAGGAGAGCAGAGAAAGATCTGGCAGGAATGGTTTCAAAGCACATTGCCCAAATAACCCAATGAATTATTATGCATACACAGGAGAAAAGTCTACCTATCAGCTCCATCACAAAACACCCTCGTGCAGAAAATAAAACTGGACATGGAATTACAGAAAGAAAATTACTTCCAAACAGAAAAGTTTTTCAGGAATCATTTTTTGTTGAAGGAAAACCTATCTATTCAATGAGTCAGGCCAGCAGGGGCCCATTGAGGTGTATGCTTGCAGAGAGGATCTAACATTCAGCCTGAAAAGGAAATTATTTCCTTCTAGAAAAAGGAGGTCAGATAAGCAGGAAGCTCCATAAAGGACTACAACCTGATCATTCCCAACTCACCGTTTCCAGGTGTGAGGAGCATCAGGCTGGCTACCCTTAGCCATGGGCAGGGCCTCATCTAGTTACCAACTCCTGCTCTCCCTAAACAGAAAACACAGTCTCCAAACACAACTGCTGCTAATTCCACATGCTTCCACTCAGCCACACCAAGTTAAACTGACAGATGAGCTCATTTCTTTGGTCCAGGTCCTTCTCTAAAATAGGTCATTAGCCTTCTAGGAAGTCATGAGAAGTTATAGAGGGTGTCTGATGGGTTCTGCCCAAGTCACTGGGCAACCTCCACCTCCTTCCCTCTCCCCATCATCTTCTCCACTCTTCTGAGTATGCCCAATGTCCTGATAAAGGGTGCCAGTGGGATTTCTGCCTCCCAGTCACATTTATAGGGGTCCAATGTAGAAGGAGAAGGCCTCAGTTCTTGGAATCAAACAATCTTTATTTCCTCAAGGGTCGGTGTTTCTGTTTCTCCTCTCACTTTTGGTTCTGGCTGGATCTGGAATCAGACACACCGGATTCCTGTGGGGGAGGATATTTTTACAGTCGTTTTGGCCCCGATCAAAAGCAAAACTGCCAGAAATCTCGAGAGAAATATGTTTGCTTGGAGTTTATAGCTTGGAAGACCAGGCTGTTTAGGATGGTGGTGAATTTATCGATTTCCTGGTGATCATCTTAATCCAATTTCACATCTCAAGAACAGCATTTTCATGTCAAATGTCACTGTCTGCCTCTCTCTGCATCAGTGAATTGGCATTTCAGACCTATAATAATATACTGGTATAAATTTCTGTTCTGGAACCTTCCTGGGTGCCACAGCCTGAATCTCAGGTACAAAGGTCAGACCACATTGCTCTGGAGTGACAGAGTGGGCTGGAGAGGAGGAGGGGAACAGAGGGGTGGGTGTGGCTGGGACAAGCCATAACTGGGTGGTGACTGCTAGGATCCAAGAATTCTGGGGGAAGAGCTTGAGGTTGCCAAAAGTTGAGAAGGCTCTAGAGGAAGATAAAGGAGGGACAGAAATGTCTTTGTGTGCCTTTCCCAGGGCAGTGGGGACCATGGAGTCACTTGATACATTGTGTGGCTGCTTGCTAAGATCCCCTCCTTGCTTTATCACCCCAGACATAACCAGGGGATTGAAGCTTGGTTAGCTGAGCATGACTCACCAGAGCCCTAGAGGAATGGAGTAGCACCATGGCCTAGTGGAAAGAGCACAGGCCTGAGAATCAGAGGACCTGGGGTCTAATCTCAACTCCATCACTTGTCTGATTTGAGACCTTGAGCTTGACTTCTTAACTTCTTAACTTAACTTCTCTGGATCTCAGTTACTTCATCTGTAAAGTGGGGATTAAAACTGTGAGCCCCATATGGGACATGGACTGTGCCCAACCTGATTACCTTATATCTGCCCCAGTGTCTGGCATGTAGTAAGCGCTTAACAAATAACACTTTTAAAAAGGGGGTTAGAAGGTAAAGAGATCGAGTGGGACCATTCCAACTTCCTTCCAGGCTATTTTTCCAGAATATTACCTGGGATTGGCTCTCCCCTTGGGTCATTTGGCACTTGGGTGTTTCTGTTTGTTAACCAGAAAGAAGATGAGTCAATCCTGAAAAAAAGCATTTGAGTTGGAGATGGTTTCACATAGCACTTCCCTGCACCATAACTCTCACCATCATTCTTCCCTCTTGAGGTGATTCATCCCTCCCGCCCCCGCCCCGGGCGACGACGTCCTTGTTCTCACCATGTTACCTTACCTTAGCCGCCGCCTACGGCCGCCACCCACCCCGGACAACCTCAGGGCCCCCCCCGCTGCCACAGGGTTATTTGGTCATGAGCTCTGGGACACTCTCGGCCGCTGGCCGCTTGACTTTGAGTCTGATCGGGTAGGGTCGGCTCGTCCCCCGACCCTGGTCATCGCCTGCTTATTAACACTATTGTAGTGTGCCTTACTGTAGCATGTTGCTATATTTGCGATCTCGCTTTTTATTGTTTATTGTCGTCAGATTTTGAATTTGATCAGGTCGCCCCTTAATCGAGTCTACCCCCGACCCTGGTCATCACCCCTTTTATTAACACGACTATATTGTATCATACTGTATCATGTTGCTATATTAGCACCACTGTACTGTATCATATTGTATCATGTTGCTATATTACCGATTTCGTTTATTACTGTTTATTGTTGTCAGTGCTGCCACCCACCTCTCTGGCCTCGCCATGTCCCTCCTCCCCCCCTCCCCCCTCCCGCCCCTTCCTATCCTCCCCTTCCCCTTCCCCTTCCCCTTCCCCTTCCCCTTCCCCTCTCTCGCTCAGCTCTTTCCCGCTCTCTCCTCTGTCTCCTCCCCCCCTCCTCTCTCCCGCCCTAGAACACCACTTTACCAGCGCTACCCCTCTTCCCCCTCCCCCTACTCTTCCCCCCACCTAACCCCCTCTTCACCCCCTCCCCCCTTCTCTCTTCCCCACCCATGCCCCATCCCAGTCCCCTTGTCCCACCGCCACCCCTCATCCCCCTCTCCTCGTTCAGGGCCCCGCCACCTCCTTCCCATCCAAACCCTCCCTCCCCCTGCCCTTCCCCCCCTCCTCCCCTTGCACCCACAGCTACTTTCAAGTGTGGCCTCTGGAACCCCCGCTCTGTTACAGGCAAGCTACATTTCATCCATGACCTTTTCCTCTCCCGCTCTCTCCTCCTCCTCGCCCTTTCGGAAACGTGGCTCTCTCCCGAAGACACGGTCTCCGCCGCCGCTCTCTCCAGCGGAGGCCTCTCCTTCTCCCACTCCCCCAGACTCACCGGTAAGGGAGGAGGCGTCGGCTTCCTCCTCTCGCCCCGATGCCGCTTCCGCACTATCCCTCCTCCCCCCTCCCTCTCCTTCCCCTCCTTCGAAGCCCATATCATTCGCCTCTACCACCCACTCCAGTTACTTGTCGCCGTCATCTACCGCCCTCCCGGTCCCACCTCCGACTTCTTCAACCACCTTGACCCCTTTCTCACCTTCCTTCTCTCCTTCTCTCTGCCCACTCTGATCCTTGGAGACTTCAACATCCATACGGATGTACCCGACGACTCCTCTGCCGCCCGCCTGCTATCCCTCCTCGACTCTGCCGACCTCCTCCTCCACCATACCGCGCCCACTCACCGACTCGGTCACACCCTCGATCTTGTCATCTCCTACCGCTGCACTATCTCCTCACTCACCAACTCTGAAATCCCTCTCTCGGACCATAACCTTCTCACCTGCCTCATCTCTCACACTCCCTCCCCCTGCAAATCTTCGCTACTGCCCCACAGAGACCTCCGCTCTCTCGATCCCATCCGTCTTTCCAATAGCATCTCGCCTCACCTTGCCGCCCTGTCCTCTCTTCCCACTCTCGACGATCAGGTCTCCGCTCTCAACTCCACCCTCTCTACTCATCTCGACTCTCTCGCCCCCCTTTCCCTCCGCCGCTCTCGCACCACTAACCCACAGCCCTGGATCACCTCCTCCGTCCGCCTCCTACGCTCCTATGCTCGAGCTGCTGAGCGCTGCTGGCGAAAGTCCAAGCACCAAGCCGACCTCACACACTTCAAATTTATCCTTTCCTGCCTTAACTCTGCCCTCTCCTCCGCCAGGCAAAGCTTCTTCTCCTCCCTCATCGACACCCATGCCCGTCACCCCCGCCGATTGTTCCGGACCTTTAACTCTCTCCTTAGGCCCCCTGTTCCTCCCCCTCCCCCATCTCTCACCCCTAATGATCTGGCCACCTATTTCCTCACGAAAATCAACACGATCAGGTCTGAGCTCCCCAAAGTCACCCCTCCGCCTCTCCCCTCCCCCCCAACAACCCCCTCCCCTACTTTCCCATCCTTCCCTGCAGTATCCTCAGAGGAGATCTCCTCCCTCCTCGCAAGTGCCACCCCCTCCACCTGCGCCTCGGACCCCATTCCCTCTCACCTTCTTAAAACCATCGCCCCTGCCCTCCTCCCTTCCTTAACTTCTATTTTTAACCACTCAATCTCCAAGGGCTCCTTCCCCTCTGCCTTCAAACACGCCCACGTCTCCCCCATCCTAAAAAAACCCGCTCTTGACCCCGCTTCCCCCTCCAGTTATCGTCCTATCTCCCTACTACCCTTCCTTTCCAAAATCTTAGAACGAGTCGTCTACAATCGATGCCTAGAATTCCTTAACTCCCATTCTCTCCTAGACCCCCTCCAATCTGGCTTCCGTCCCCTCCACTCTACCGAGACTGCTCTCTCTAAGGTCACCCATGACCTCCTTCTTGCCAAATCCAATGGCTCCTACTCCATTCTGATCCTCCTTGACCTCTCTGCTGCCTTTGACACTGTCGACCATCCCCTCCTCCTCCATACCTTATCTCACCTTGGCTTCACGGACTCTGTCCTCTCCTGGTTCTCCTCTTACCTCTCTGGCCGATCATTCTCGGTCTCCTACGCTGGAGCCTCCTCCCCCTCCCATCCTTTAACTGTTGGAGTTCCTCAAGGGTCAGTTCTTGGCCCTCTTCTGTTCTCCATTTACACTCACTCCCTCGGTGAACTCATCCGCTCTCACGGCTTTGACTACCATCTCTACGCAGATGACACGCAGATCTACATCTCCGCCCCTGTCCTCTCCCCCTCCCTTCAGGCTCGCATCTCCTCCTGCCTCCGGGACGTCTCCACCTGGATGTCGGCCCGCCACCTAAAACTCAACATGTGCAAGACTGAGCTCCTCATCTTCCCTCCCAAGCCCGGTCCGCTCCCAGACTTCTCCATCACCGTGGAGGGCACGACCATCCTTCCCGTCCCGCAGGCCCGCAATCTCGGTGTCATCCTTGACTCGTCCCTCTCGTTCAACCCACACATCCTATCCGTTACCAAGACCTGCCGGTTTCACCTCTACAATATCGCCAAGATCCGCCCTTTCCTCTCCACCCAAACGGCTACCTTACTATTACGGGCTCTCGTTATATCCCGGCTAGACTACTGTGTCAGCCTTCTCTCTGACCTCCCTTCCTCCTCTCTCGCCCCGCTCCGGTCTATTCTTCACTCCGCTGCCCGGCTCATCTTCCTGCAGAAACGATCTGGGCATGTCACTCCCCTTCTTAAACAACTCCAGTGGTTGCCTATCGACCTCCGCTCCAAACAAAAACTCCTCACTCTAGGCTTCAAGGCTCTCCATCACCTTGCCCCTTCCTACCTCTCCTCCCTTCTCTCTTTCTACCGCCCACCCCGCACGCTCCGCTCCTCTGCCGCCCACCTCCTCGCCGTCCCTCGGTCTCGCCTATCCCGCCGTCGACCCCTGGGTCACGTCCTCCCGCGGTCCTGGAACGCCCTCCCTCCTCACCTCCGCCAAACTGATTCTCTTTCCCTCTTCAAAACCTTACTTAAAAATCACCTCCTCCAAGAGGCCTTCCCAGACTGAGCTCCTCTTCCCCCTCTACTCCCTCTGCCATCCCCCCTTTACCTTTCCGCAGCTAAAGCCTCATTTTCCCCTTTTCCCTCTGCTCCTCCACCTCTCCCTTCCCATCCCCACAGCACTGTACCCGTCCGCTCAACTGTATATATTTTCGTTACCCTATTTATTTTGTTAATGAATTGTACATCGCCTTGATTCTATTTAGTTGCCATTGTTTTTATGAGATGTTCTTCCCCTTGACGCTGTTTAGTGCCATTGTTCTTGTCTGTCTGTCTCCCCCGATTAGACTGTAAGCCCGTCAAACGGCAGGGACTGTCTCTATCTGTTGCCGACTTGTTCATCCCAAGCGCTTAGTACAGTGCTCTGCACATAGTAAGCGCTCAATAAATACTATTGAATGAATGAATTGAATGAAATATTTGGAAACAAAATGAGGTCACAAAACCTCCTCCTCAAACCCTGCCCACTGTTTCTCTTCCTTTTCTTTGCCCTGACTTTCAGTGACCTCAGTTCCCCTTTCTTTTCTTTTCCTCCTCCTCCTCCTCTTCCTCTTCTTCCTCTTTCACCACTGAGTTTGGTCCTGGTCTAACCTCACCAGGGTATGACTTTGGAAAATTCACTTTCACCCAATCTCATCGTCCTTGTTTTTAATAGAGAACTTAAAAAGAGGTCTCAACTCTCTGAGATGCTGCAAGCAATAAAAATAGGCAAGCACTACTTATTAATAAAAATAATGACATCACTGCCTTTGGATTTTATATTTCCTTTCATTTTCTTTTCTTTTCTTCAACCTCTGCTGCTTCTCTAAGCATATTTGACCTAGGTGTCAAATATGTGCCACTAACTGTGGGCATCCCTCAAGGCTCCGTTCTGGATCTCCTACTCTCCTTGCGGTAGACTCTCTTTCTTATATGCTCTTAACTCATTCATTCATTCAAACGTATTTATTGAGCACTTATTGTGTGCAGAGTACTGTATTAAGCACTTGGAAAGTAGAATTCAGCAACAGAGACAATCCCTGCCCACAATGGGCTTACAGTCTAGAAGGGGGGAGACAGACATCAAAACAAGTAAAGAGGCATCAATAGCATCAATATAAGTAAAGAGAATGATAGATATATATACACATCAAAACAAGTAAACAGACATTAATATATAGAGAATTATAGATATGTTCGAGATATAATATAGATATAGTTTAGATAAGCAGCGTGGCTCAGTGGAAAGAGCGTGGGCTTGGGAGTCAGAGGTCATGGGTTCAAATCCCTGCTCCGCTGCTTGTCAGCTGTGTGACTTTGGGCAAGTCACTTAACTTCTCTGTGCCTCAGCTACCTCATCTGTAAAATGGGGGTGAAGACTGTGAGCCCCATGTGGGACAACCTGATCACCTTGTATCCTCCCCAGTGCTTAGAACAGTGCTTTGCACATAGTAAGCGCTTAACAAATGCCGTCATTATTATTATTAGTAGTAGTATACGTTCAAATATACACAAGTGTTGTGGGAGGGTAGAACAATGGGAGTGAGTCGAGGCGATCGGGGGGAGGAGGAGGGAGGAAAAGGGGAGCTTAGTCTGGGAAGGCCTCCTGGAGGAGGTGAGCCATCAGTAGCACTTTTAAGGGAGGAAGTGTGATTGGCGGATTTGAGGAGGGAGGGCACTCCAGGCCAGAGGTAGGATGTGGGCCACTCGGGGATCACTTTGATACTCACCTCAGACCCATAGTATTTATGTAAATATTCTTTTACTCCACCAATTTCCCTATCCATAATCTAATTTAAAGCCTATCTTCCCCTGTAGAATGTAGGCTCTTTATGGGCAGGGATTATGTCTACCAACTCTGTTGTATTGTACTTTCCCAAGGGCTTAGTACAGTGCTCTGCACATAGTCAGGGCTCAATAAATACCATTGATTAACTGATTGATTTACTACCATTTCTATGTGGATGATTTCCAAATTGGCTTCTCCACCCCCAACTTCTTTTCTAACTGACAATCCCACATTTCCTCCTGCCTAAAGAACAAAGCCATAATAACGGCTCCAGACCGTGAACTCGTCTATAGACTTTGAGCTTGCCATGGGGAGGGAATGGTGTCTATTTATTGTTACATTGCACTTTGCTTTGCACCCAGTGAGCACTAAATAAACAGAATTGAATGAATGATTAAGCATCTCAAAGTCAACATGTCCAAAACGGAATTTCTTGTCTTCTCTATCAAAATCACCTTTCCTCAAAATTTCCTATCTCTCTTGGTAGTTCTACCATCCTCCCTGTCCCAGAAGCCTGAATCTTGATATCATCTCAGACTCTTGATGCTCTTCAGGCCTCACAACCAGCCAACTGCTAAACCTTGTCAATTCTTCCACAATCTATTTCCTGGATCCACCCCTTCCTGTCCGCTAGTAGAAACTTCTTATCACAGGCATCAAGACTCTCAAACCAACTTTCTCCACGTAACACATCAGTTTTCTTCCACCTATTTCTTTGAAATTTGTACTCTTCATTCCTCCTAAGCTCACCTACTAATTGTACCTCATTCTCAGCTTTTACTCTTCCAATCCCAAATTCATGCTGTTCTCCCAGCCTAGAACTGTCTTAACCCATAACCACCAGACCATGCTATCCCAATCGTTAAAGTCCACCTCCAAGAATTCACCTCTTCCAGGAAGGCCTCAGTTAGGTCATGGCACTTCAGTTGCACCAAACCAATGCCCAACCTTGGTACTTGCATACCATGATTCTGTCTTCAGCACTTTTGAAAATATATATGGATTATAGACCTTCTACCTCGATGATTTTATCCCTATGATCTTTATATAGTTATATATAGTTAGAGAAGCAGCATGGTGAAGTGAATAGAGCACGAGCCTAGAGGTCAGAAGGTCATGGATTCTAATCCTGTCTCTGCCACTTGTCTGCTGTGTGACTTTGGGCAAGTCACTTCATTTCCCTGACCCTCAGTTTCCTCATCTGTAAAATGGGGATCAAGACTGTGAGCCCCATGAGGGAGAGGAACTGTGCCCAACCTGATTTGCTTGTATCCATCACAGAGTGCCTGGAATATAGTAAGCACTTAATAAACACCAAAATTATAATTAGAGCCAAATGCAAAGACAATGCTGAGGGAAGAATAGGAACAATGAGGGCTTAACTGGGGAAGACCTCTTGGAGGAGATGTGATTTTAGTAAGGTTTTGAAGGTGGGGAAAGTAGTGATCTGTCAGATATGGAGAAGGGTGGAGGGAGGGTTCCAGGATAGAGTGAGGATGTGGGCAAGGGGTTGGAAGCTAGGTAGATGAGACTGAGATGCAGTAAGTGGTTTTAGAGGAGCTAAGTGTGCAGGGTGGGTTGTAATAGGAAATTAGTGAGGTGAGGTAGGAGAAAGCAAGATGATTGAGTGCTCTAAAGATGATGGTGAGCAGTTTCTCTTTGATGTGGAGGTGGGTGGGCAACAACTGGAGGTTTTTGAGGAGGAAGGGAGACATTGACTGAACGTGTTTTTAGAAAAATGGTCCAGGGAGCAGGCATATAGACTGAAGTGGGGAGAGGCAGGAGGCAGGGAGGCCAACTAAGAGTCAGATGCAGTGGTCACAGCAGGATAGATAGATTGCATCAGCTTGGTAGCAGTTTGGATGGAGAGGAAAAGGCAGATTTTAGTGACATTAAGCTGATAGGATTTGGTGAATATGAATTGCAACAAGGAAAACATGAGATATGAAGCTACTGTCCTTGGAAAGTGTCCTTGCTGGTTGCATCCTTCCCAGGTCATTTCCCAAGGACTGTGGACTCAAATGATTGCACTTTGCTAAGGGAAGATGTTTGCTTTTGTATTTCTACTGTGTCAAAGGTAGAAATAAAGCAAGTCCTATAGATCTCACTGTTAAATCCTAAGACTGTGATCTCTATGTGAGACAGGGACTATGTCCAACCTGATAATCTTCTATCCATTCAGCACTTAGAACAGTGCCTAGTACATAGTAAGTGCTTAACAAATACTATTATTACATCACTATTCAATTGTTTGTTTGGCATCTTTGTCTTAATGTGTTTTATTGCATCCTGCTTATTTTTGCTCTTCCTCCAGCTTTCGCTGCCTGTAAATAATTTTGCCTTGTCTTTCATTAGATCTTAAACCCCAATTTGATTCCAATATCTGTAAATATTTTACCTCTGTCTTTTGTGATAGCTTCTTGTGGGCAGGAAACCTTTCATCAGCAAACTTCTGTGGTATTTCCCAGGCACTTATTACAGTATATGGCACTTACTACGTACTATTTCTACTATTTCCCCTACATGCCTGTGCAAGAATGTGCATGTGAATGAACAGGAGAGTTTGAAATTCCTGCTTAGCAACAGGGATCTAGTAGGAGTCAGTCTGGGAGACAGAGGACCTGAGTTCTGAACATGGCTAGGTTATTAGCCTGCTGTGTGACTTTGGACAAGTTACTTCACTTCTCTTTGCCTCAGTTTCCTTACCTATAAAATGGAGATTGAATACCTGTTCTCCCTCATCTTTAGATTGTGAGCCTCGTGTAGAGCAGGGACTGTGTCCAACCTGATTATTTTATACCTCCCCAATGTTTAGAACAGATTTTGGCATTTAGAAAGCATTTTTATTATCAATCACTTAATCATCATCATCATCATAACCCAGTAAAGGGGTCAGAAAATCTGGGTTCAAATTTTGTCTCTGTCACTGACTAACAATATGCTCTGGGACAAAATCATCAAAGAAAAACTTCTCTGGGACCCAAGTTTCTCCATCAGTAAAATGAGGAGAAAAAGTCTACCCCTCCCAGGCTTTGGGATGTTGATAAAAATATGTGAAAGACCATTCCCTTCAATGTAACTAGTCAATGATATTGACTAGATCTACTAAGTGCCCAGCACTGTACCCGACAGTGAGGAAAAAACATTAAAATGCCCTTAAGGAACATTTGATTTAATAAAAAAGCTAGGCCAATTTGAAAATCTTTCTCTTTACTGATAATATTTTTAATTTCTTCCCCAGGCAGCATACAGTTCTGAGATCTGACTTTATATTGGAGAATTTGATGGAGCTAATGGAAGAGCCAGGAAATAGAAGAAGGTGGGTGGGTGATTGGCTAAACAGAGTGCCCAAGCACAAACATATCTAAGAGGAATGTGCACATAAGGAGAGAGCTCTGTAAGAGAGGGCTATTAAGGCTAGAGAGAATCATGAGATTAGAGAGGCAAGGGGGTTAATCTGGGAAGGCTTCAGGCATGAAGAGGTCTTTGAAGGAAGTGAGGCATGATTTAGTCAAAGGAGCTGAGGGGCACTGCTTCAGTCAGAGGCCGGGGCAAGGTGCCTGGGATGGAGAATTGAGTGCTGAGAATGGTGTGGAGATCTGCTCTGCCAGAGCTGAGAGCCTGAGCTGGGGTGGTAAGACCAGACAGAATCAAGGTTAAAGGGAGGCCAATGGCAGAAACTCTTAGAGAAGATGGCAAAAAAGGGTTCAATTTTATATGAGACGATCAAATGAAATATGTGATGTGGGAGCACTTTGTGAAAATAAGTATGTACTGCAAAATTGGGGTGTTTTATCATTATCATCATCCTCATCTATCATATTAGACAAAATTAGCTACCTTTGAAGGTACTGGAGGAGAGAAGTGATTAGTCAATCAATAAATGGTATTTTATTAAGCATCTACTGAGTACTAAGCATTCTACTAAGCTTTTTGGAGACAGTATAGTGCTCTGCACCCAGAAAGCACTCAATAAATACCATTGATTGATTGGAAAATTGCAAAGATAGCAAGATATAGTCTCTGTCCTTGAGTAATTTACATTGTAATAGGGAAGTCAAAAGTTTTTTTCCTATGGTGAAAGCCAGAGAAAGAACAAGGATAATCAATCAATCATATTTATTGAGTGCTTACTGGATGCAGAACACTGTACTAAGCACTTGGGAGAGTACAATATAACAATAAAAGAGAGTTGGTAGACACATTACCTGCCCATGAAAGCAGTTAAAATACATCAGGATTCAACAGCTAAACAGACAAGACAATAAAACTATTCACTTGTACAAGAGAGCTGAGGGTAGAAACAAAGTACACAAATGTCAAAGATGGGCATTGATCTGATGGTGGCTGCTGGTGAATTGGGGATTTTAAAGCTGGAGAAATCTGTGATCTGGTGGATTTGGGGCAGAGTTTTCCAGGATGGGAGAACATGAACAGGGAGGAAAGATGAGAGTGAGGTATAGTGAGATGGTGGGCTTGGGAGAAGAAAAGAGGAGGAGCTGGGGAGTAGTGAATGAAGAAAGCAGATACATAAGATAGAGAGAAAGAGCTGGAGGGCGACTTGAAGTCAGTGGTAAGGAGTTTCTGGTTGATTCAGAGAATGGGGGGTTACCGTTGAAAACTTTTGAGGAGTGGAGAGAAGTGAACTGAGTAATTCCGCAAGATGATCCTTTGAGCAATGTGGAAAAAAGCTGAAGTGGAGAGAGGCTGGCATGGAGACCAATGAAAAGGCTTAGGCAGTAGTCTACCCATGTTAATAATAATAATAATAATAATAATGATAGCATTTGTTAGTGCTTAATATGTGCCAAGCACTGTCCTAAGAGCTGGAGTAGATACCAGGTAATTGGGTTGTCCCACTTAGGGCTCACAGTCTTAATCCCCATTTTGCAGATGAGGTAATTTACGTTAAGTGGCTTGCCCAAGGTCACACAGCAGACAAATGGTGGAGCTGGGATTAGAACCCATGTCCTCTGACTCCCAAACCCCTACTCTTGCCACTAAACCATGCCGCTTCTTTTATCATATGAAGCTCTGATATGACCAGAGCTTGGAACAGGATGGGAGCTAATTGAGCAGATGGGAAGGGACATGTGAAATGACATCTGTGAAATGTTATGAAAGAAGAATAGGCAAGATTTAGTGCTTAACTGAATGTGAGAATGGTAAGACAGAGAGCCATCAAAGATGATGCTTGGGAAGCAACATGGACTAGTGGAAAAAGCACAGGACTGGATTCTAATCCTGGGCCCCCCCCAACTCCTGTGTGACAAGCGATCAATAAATATGATTGATTGACCTTGGGCAAGTCATTTGATTTCTCTAAGCCTTAGTTCCCTCAACTGTACAGTGGAGTTTCAATACCTGTTTTCCTTAGAGTTTGGGCCCCTCATGGACAAGGACTATATCCGATCTGATTAACTTGTATCTACCCCAGTATTTAAAATAGTGTTTGACAAATAGCAAGTGCTTAATAATTACTGTAATTTTATTACAATTATTATTATTATTATGCCAAGGGGGTGGCCTTTAGGACAGGGAAGATACTGTTGCTTTCAGAATAGATAGCAAAGTTAGCGGAGAGCAAAGGTTTCAAAAGGGAAGATGAGAAGATCAGTTCTGCCACTGGTGTCAGAAGAGGTGATAAACTTTTAGGTGGTGAATAGGAGGCCTTTTGAATTCTTGGGAAGGAAGGAGTTTGAGAAACCCAAGGAATTAGGATAACAAACAAGCAATCATCTGGCAAATTCTCGTTCCTGCCCAAATTGTAATCTTATTTCTTCGCCAACAAGCTGGGACCCTCTAAACACTTAGCTCCTGGGCTAACACCGTAAACAGCTCCAAAAACGATGGGTTAGGTTTTAATTGAAATGTGCCCATGCTACCACACACTGTGGCTCTTACTGCCACAGGCAGAAGCAGAATTACAATGAATATCTGTTGTTTTTAGAGAATCCCAACACATTTTGTGAGTGCTTACATGAAGAGAATTAAAAACAAACTCAAGGAGGGGACCAGTAGGCAATTTCAGGGTGTTTTCAAAGATAGGTTTGACTCAATATATAATAAAAAGAAGTGTTCTCACTAGTGTCAAAAAAATACCATTTTTGAAGAGATACCCTGGGTGGAAAATCCACCTGGCACCCGTGGCCTTGGTTCATTAACCATAGTCCCAACTTGATTCTTTGACTTTAGCCACATGTCCTCATTAAATCAGGTTGAAGATTTGTCATCGGTCCCAAATTGCTTAGCTTTCTCTCGGAGTGGACAGCAAAAGAATAAAAGAGAAAAACAACAGGGACTAAGTGTAAATGCACTGGGAAATTGGAGAGAAAATAAAAAACCCAACCCTTTTCATGCATGCACTGTTTTTAGAATGGCTCTTCTGTTTTCAGCAGTGATTGCTCTACTCTTAACAATTCCTCAAAGCAAATACTCAGCAGCCACCCCAGACCCTAAACAGCTGGCTACTTAGAGCTTCTCCTTTCAAAACGAATTAAAGAGTCATCATCAAAGCCAGAGCCAAGGTTTCTGAAGGATGAATATTTTTGTACTCTTTCAGAAAACCACTTCTTGGGATCCCGCCACCATTTTTGATGCCTGCAATTTTCTGAAGATTGGAAAAAGTCTGGTGGGGACACTGAAGGCTGAAAAAGAGCACAAAGTCTCTTGGGTGTGCCCTGGTATTCAGGTTCACTGAATTTTGTATAGGAAACTGGAATAAGATATTTTTTCCCAAAATGTGTATTTTAGAAATTCATCACTGCCAGTCTGCCCAGGGGAAGCATTTTACAAGCAATAGAGACAGAAACTAGGTGGAAAAACTAGGCATTCGGTGCCTTGCTAGGAGAGGGAATGATGAATATGGGGGTAGGTGGATGGAGGGGCTCGGTGGACCGGTTCCCGGCTCCTCAGTGGACCAGATCCTGTGCTCTTGAAGGCTCTGGTGGCAATCTGGGAGACCTGCATCTGAACCCTTCTCTTTGGAGTTACAGCAGCATTTAGGAGCCTCTCCATTCTGTCCCTAAATCTTTAGGCATCCCCCATCTGCCCCAGGCCACACTACATGTCAAATAGGTGACTGGCAAGAGCAGAGTTTACGAGTGGGTCAGCAGCAGCATCAACTCTGCCTCCTCTGGGTCATTAACACATGAATGCACCTGGTACCTCCAAACCTACTAGTAGACCCTTCACTGGAGAGGGGTGTCTTACAGCCCTCAGGGAGGGGGTGCCTAACAGTGCTCAGTGAATGCGAGGTGGGATTTTCTAGCCTTTTTTGTTTCCCCCATTCCTTTCTCAGAGCCATAATGCACTCCTTTTGATTTGATCACTAGACTTCAAATGAGACATCTATTCAGAACATGTTCAGACAAAATAAGTGGTTTCCTTAGTAATGGGAACTATGTGAGAGCTTCAGCCCAGCCCCGCCCACGGGGAGGGGCTTTTTTTCCAATTCGGAGCTCACGAGAAGCCCCTCATAAAGAGCTGGGAACAGCTGGTGGGCACCCCAGCCTGAATATTCATTGCAGTGCTTATAAAATGGAGGCCTGGGTGAGGGGAGGAGATGCCCGACAGAGAGGACAAGCTAGCTCTGTAATTAACAGGAATCCGGGAGTTTCGGCACTTAATAGAATTGTTTGGCTGTTTTCTATGCAGACATTTGAAAACATATTTGTCCTAGCTGGCAGTTGGAGCTATTCTGAGCATTCTTTGCATATCCGTGCCGCTTGGCTGCTCTGAAGATCTTGGTGTTTACTGCCTTCTTGGGATGCTGCTAATAAGACAGGGAGTGGGCAAGGGGAAGGGGTGTCACCTTTCTCCTTTCTAGTCCGCAAAATCCCAATCAAAACAATCACAAAGATATTTTAAGCACTCTACCTCAAGATGCTTTCTTGTTTCTGTGCTTCTGAGGCAACAATAAATGACTCAGGAAAAAAATAGTCCTGCAAGTTCTTTCATCTGGAATTGGAACTGCTGGGAACTCATTCAGACCCCATTGCCCTGGCAGCTCACCCTTGAGGCTCGGGTGAAGGGAAGGCAGAGAGACAGGGAATTGACACTGCGAGAGGCACTTTCTTCTGGAAATGATGAGTCTAAACCAATTCTTCCCAATGAAGAGGGAGCTTCGAGAGTGATTCCAGTGTGCTTTCTCTGAAAAGCTGGCCCTTCCCATCACAAACTTTCCCAGAGAGCAGTGCCAGTCAAGAGGCTGTTCTGCCTTCCTTGGAGATTCTTGGAGTCTGCTTGGGACAGGGCAGGAATCCCTGACATAATGAGTCAGCCTGCCCTAAACTGCCCAGAACGATGAGGACCTCTCTTCTCCTGGAAGGCAATCTAGGAAGGACATCTGTGGCCTTTCTTAATAGCATATCAGGGTGCCAAGTAAGTCTGAGTGCAGGATCTGGCCAGGATGAATGGGATGTTTTGAAAGGAGTTTTCCAGTAAAAAAAATAAATCTACTTTTGCCGCCAATCTACATAAGGCAAAGCGTACCTCCGGCCACAAGTTAAAGCTGGAAAGAATCTTATGGTGCAGATAAAGGTGACGCTTCTACAGTTGACATCTCTAGATCACTTGATCAAGTTCCAATCAAGTTACACTTGATTCACAGGTGCATCTTAACACTTTTTACTTCTTTTATTCTACTCTTCCCCTCCTCTTTTCCTTCCTTCTCTTTCTTCTTCTACTTCTGCTTTCTTTTTCTTGCTCCTCAATCGCCTCTTCCTGTTCCTCCATGTCTGCTCCCTTCCTCAGTGGTAGCTCTGGGGTCAGACCTGAAAGTTTCAATTGGCTCACAGTGGTGATGGGGGAGCCTGGCTTCAGAACGCCCAGATTGGGAATGATTAGGAAGGACAAGCGGGAATTGCTGAAGCTGCTGCTCTGGCTTGTTCTTTTACCTGGGTAATCGGACAAGGCTGTCCCAAGAGTATCTCCTGGTCCCACATGGTACTAGCTTTGGAGATCAAAAATCTAAACTGCAAATCCTTAGTAGTAGATTAGGGTAAACCAGGACCCCTGAGCAGCAGCTGCCAGTCAAAGAGGCACCTGAGCCAAGACTATGCCTAAGAGCAGATAGTACAAGCAACATAATGAAAAACAGGCCCTTAACCAAACAAGTTTCAGCTGTCTCTTGCTACCTAGCTAAAAGAAGCACTAGCTGCAAATCTCCCATTCATTTGGATGAAAACAAGACTACAAGTGTTTGAGCTGTGAAGTGAGTTTGTTCAGGGTGTTGATAAATTCTACACTGCAACATTTGTGTTTGTAGAATATACACTGAAAGCACGGTCTACTTCCCAAAGCCAGATCTAAGAGATTTGGAGGTTGGAAATGGGTTTTTTAATTGGTTTATGAAGTCATAAATCCACAGGAGGCCATACATTCCTTCATCTTGAGTCCTGCCTAGGGACTGGCATTCGGGGAAGGCCAAGTCAGGGAATTTGCATTCAACAATATTAACTGTGGTTTTGTTAAACACTTACTTTGTGTCAAGTACTGTGTTGGGGTAGATACAATACAATCAGTTCAGGCAAGCCCCAGTCCCATGTGTGGCTCACAGCCTAAAGAGAAGAAACAACAGGTATTCAATCCCTATTTCTACAGATGAAGAAAGTGGGCTTCTGGTTTGCCCAAGAGCATGCAGTAGGCAAGGAGTAAAGTTGAGTTTAGAACGCAGGTCTTCTGACTCCCAGGTCTGTGCTCTTTCCACCAGATCATGCTGCTCTCCCTGTCTCTTAGATTGTGTGTCCTACATGGGCCAGGGATAGTCTGAACAGACGATCTTAAACCTACCCTAATGCTTTGTATGATGTTTGACTCATAGTAATCACTTCAAAAAATACCATTATTATTGTTATTATTTTAATGGTGCTCTTGTCCTGTTGAGTGGAAAGAGTTTCTCAGATCAGGAGTGTATTCTGAAACCAGATTCCAGATTACTTCTTGTACCCTTTAGCAGGGATGTGCAGAATACGCTGAAAAGACTAGACCTACCCCACAGCCCTCTTTACCTTGTTAGTGATCAGGAAAGAATAAAATGAGTCCCTTCTATTCTGGTTGCAGCCAGCCATAGCAGTGTGGACACTAGTTGCAGGCTCCACATTTCTTCTGCAGTTGACTTACCGCAGCCTACTGATAATTTAAATTGCTCCTGAAAAGCCAGTGAAGAGAGCAAAGAGGTCTTGAGGTTGTTCCCTGTATTTCTCCTGAAGCTAACATATCACAAATATCATGTCTGCTGTGCCCCACTGTGGACTGAAGCCACATTGCAATTCTTGGAGTACAGAGTTAAAGATGTTGTTCAGTATTCAATTCAGTAAAATTTGGCTAGTATCTTGCCAGCAATGGAGAGCGGTGCAATGCCATAATAGTTTCCATGGTCAGCTCTACCTTTAGATGAGTGACAGTGGCAGCATCTTTGAGATGCTGGGACATTTTCTCAGTGTTCCACAAGCTTAGGAACAGCCTGTTGTAGATTGAAGCTGGCTCATCGTCAAATTTGTGAGCTTCGCCTTTCTGTTTGGCTCTGACTGAGGTGGTATCTTGATTAAGTGTTGGAGTGAAAACCATGTGTTCACACATTGGCAAGCTAGTTACTCCTCATTGGGCTTCATCATTAATGGTAAATGTGTCAAGGAAATCAAAGCAGCAATGTCTCTGTCTCTTTAGGATTGATTCTTTGTCTGTGATGAGGGTGGAGCTGTTTCTTCTCTTCTGTGGGCCTTTGGGTGGTGCATTTGGGTCCACTTATTCTCTGCAGAGATCATTAGAGGGCCTTGGCTTGCTCTTCAGCCTCGGCATCCAACCACTTGTCAAGTATGCTTCTTACCCTGCTCTGTTTTCCAAGGCGTAGACTTTGATAAGCATCTCTTTTGTCAGATTTGTGAGAATCTGTAAGGAGTTGGTGTTATCTTTCTTGTTTTGTTGCCAGGAGCAGTTTGACCTCAGAAACATTGTCATCAAACCAATCCTACCTTTTCCTTCCGGAAGGACCCAGAGTCTTTTAAAAGACTGCCTGGGAAAGAGTATCCCATAGAGATACCTAATTATCAAAGTAGATGGGGTGTCTTGCTCAAAAAGGACTGCTTTGATGTTGTCACAACATTTTTTGCATTCATCTTCATTTTGGAGTTGGAAATGTGGCCACCTGGTTTGCTGCACTGGGAGATGTTGCCTTTATCCTTTATTGTGAGTGAAAGTTTGGAACAAATCTGGTGATGACCACCAGTTCAACACCAGATGCAACACTAAACAGCATGCCTAAATCTTTTTCTAAGAGAACATGTCCCTTTTCCTTGGATTGCCCTTGGGTGCCATTTTTTTCCTCCATCTTATTCCTGTAGTTATCTGCTCAGCTATATCCATTTAGCTATTTCCAACAGTCAATCAATCAGTCATACTGATTGAGCTCTTACTGTGTGCAGAACACTGTACTAAGTGCTTGGGAGAGTACAATATAACAATAACGGGGTTTTTTATAATGGTATTTGTTAAGCACTTACTATGTGTCAAACACTGTTCTAAGCACTGGAGAAGGTACAAGTTAATTAGGTTGGAAACTGTCCTTGTCCCCCATGGTGCTCATAGTCTAAGAAGGAGGGAGAAACAGGTATCCCCATTTTAGACTTGAAGAAACTGAGGCACAGAGAAGATAAGTGACTTACCCAAGGTCTAAAAGCAAGCAATTGGCAGAGCCAGGATTAGTTAGACACCAGGTCCTTCTGACTACCAGGCCCATGCTCTCTCTATAAGGACACGTTGCTTCTCAGAATTGGTAGACACATTCCCTGCCCACAACATTTAGATGGGGAGACAAACATTAATATAAATAAATTACAGATGTAAACATGAGTGCTGAGGGCTGAGGAAGGAATGAATAAAGGGACAAAATTAGCATGGCACAGAAGGAAGTGGGAGAAGAGGAAATGAGGGCTTAGTCAGGGAAGGCCTCTTGGAGAAGATGTGCCTTCAGTAAGACTTTTAAGATGGGGAGAGTAATTGTCATATATGAAGAGGAAGGGCTTTCTTGGACAGGAAGCTGGAGAGTGACTGGCAGACAAGACCAAGTTACAGTGAGTAAGTTGGCATTAGAGGAGCAAAGCTGCAGGCAAGGTTGTAGTAGGAGAGCAGCGAGGTGAGGAGGGGGCAAGGTAATTGAGTGTTTTAAGCTGATGGTAAGGAGTTCCTGTTCAATGTGGAGGTGGATGGGCAACCCCTGGATGTTCTTGAGGAGTGGGGAAACATGGACTAAATATTTCTGTAGAAAAATGATCCAGGCAGCTGAGTGAAGTATGGACTGGAGTGGGAAGAAACAAGAGGAGGCCGGGAGGTTGGCAAGGAGGTTGATGTAATCATCAAGGCAGGATAGGATAAGTTCTTGAATTAACTTGGTAGCAGTTTGCAAGGAGAGGAAAGAATAGATTTTAGCAATGTTGTGGGAGTTGAATCAACAGGATTTAGTGATGGATTGAATATGTGGGTTGAATGACAAAAATGAATCAAGGTTAATGCCAACGTTACAGGCTTAGGAAACAGGAAGGATGGTGGTGCTGTCTACAGTGATGGGAAGATCAGGGGAGGACAGGGTTTGGAAGGGAAGATAAGGAGTTCTGTTTTGGACATCATAATAATACTAATACTTGTGGTATTTGTTAAGATTTTACTATGTGCCAAGCACTGTTCTAAGCACTGAGGTAAATACAAAGTATCTAGAATGTGGAGATGCACATAGTCAATCATATTTATTGAGCACTTACTGTGTGCAAAACATGTACTAAGCACATGGGAAAGTACAATATAACAGTATAACAGACATATTCCCTGTCCACAGTGAGTTTACAGTCTAGATGGGGAGGCAAACATTAATATAAATAAGTAAATTACAGATATGTACGTAAGTGTTATGAGGCTAGGAGAAGGGATGAATGAAGGGAGCAAGGCAGGGAAACTCAGAAGGGAGTTGTAGAAAAGGAGAAGAGGGCTTGCCTCCAGGTAGTTCTAACTGGTGCACTGATGCAGACAAAGAAAATCTAACTTGAGACTGAGTCCAGTTTTCAGAGCTCCGCCCAATGCAGGAGGTGTGGGGGACTTGGGACCCAGGGAAAACTAATCACTGTAGTGTCATTTGGATTTAAAGTCCTGCTCTGTCAAACACTGGGCCACCTGAGGCAGGTCTCTAACTCTCCATTTGGAGTCAGACATTTTTTATCTCTGTTTTTGCTGCTTCTTTAGTGATTGAGTTTGGTGCCACATAAGCAGAGCAAGAACCTGAAGCATTACTGAAGCCATGGCAAAAGGGATGAAATCAAAAACTTTTCAGGGATAATGTCCAGTTCTAATATTTCAACCTGCACATTTACCCAGCTGTTGTCTGCTGACTGCCTGAGGGAGTCTCACTGCCTCTCTGACACAGACCCAGACTCAGAGATGCAGTCCTCCCTCTGCCCACCATGTTCCTGTCATCGCTCCAGGGGATCACTGGACACTGCAGGTCCCGCATGCAGCTCTTCGGAGCTCCAGGGACAATACTGCTTGAGCCGGCTCCATCAATCAATAGTATTTACTGAGCATCTACTGTAGGCAGAAGACACAAAACTATGAGCCTAGGGAAGTTCAAGATTAAAAAGACACAACCCTTGCCTGCAAGCAGTTAACAGTTTAGCAAAGAGTTCATGCTGAAGACTTTATGGAGCCCTAAAGAGTTGGGGGTTGGGGGGTCAAGTTGGTGTGGCTCACCCTAACGCACTCTTCAATCCTGATAGGAGGGCCTCATTCATCCCTGTTTCTCATCATTGTCAGGTAGGGGAAAAAGAAGGCAGTTCCAGGAAAGTCATCATCACCATGCTCCTTCCTGCCTCCTCCCCTCTGGAAGGTGCTGAATGGAGTCTGAAGCCCACTCATATCAGCAGCTCCTTGGCCTCATTTAGGCCAGCTGGGAGGAACAGGGCAGGAAAACTGTGGGTAAGCACCAGAGTTCCACTTGGAATAATGCCGTTACCACAAGGATTTCTCAGTCCCTCGATTCTAGCTTTAACTGGGGAATACCACACTACTGGATAGTGAAAAAATGATTCTGATCTTCAGAAAGGAGGCTGGATTCAAAGTCAAGCATTCTAGGGCATCATTCTCTGAGATCAACCTCATTCATCTCTCAATCCAGGTTGTAGACAAGCAACCACTCATTAAAGGTCCTTCAGTCAGTCAATCAATCAATCAATCAATCAATCATATTCATTGAGTGTTTACTGTGTGCAGAGCACTGTACTAGGCATTTGGGAGAGTACAGATATAATAATATAACAGACATGTTCCCTGTCCACAACAAGCTTATAGTCTACAGAGGGAATTTACTGCTTTCTGAAATCTCTCCCAGATGTTTCCCAAGCCTGTAATTTTAAGCACTTGCCAGCCTTGTGCTTTCTAGAACAGATCTCCTCATACCTGGACTCAATGACCAAGTTCCTGCAGAGGTCTGTTTAGGGACAGATGGATGGTTAGGAGGCTCCATGGCCAGAAACTGTTGTGAAGTTGATGAAGAATTCAGAATTTAAAACCAGTTTAGGCAAAACCTATTTTAAAACTCCTTTTGTGATCCCCAACCAAAGGCAGCCTCAATCAATCAATCAGTCATGTTTACTGACTACTTACTATGTGCAGAACACTCTACTAAGTGCTTGGGAGAGCACAATATACCAGAATTAGCAGACATGCTCCCTGCCCACAACGAGCTTACAGTCTAGAGTGGTCAATCTCAACCTTCTGAGTGATTGATGCCCATGCAGATCAGTTTTCCCTTTGGGAATGGTTATTGAGGAGTAAGTATTTCCCAGTTCTAGAAAAGTCTAGGTTTTTCTCCCTAATACTAGAGGGGAAAGCCCTACCCGTACATCATGGGAGTAGACATAATCAACCCCATTTTTAGGCCGCAGTCCCACCTGCAGCTAGTAGGAAACTGGCTTGTTTTAATATTTTATATTAGAGACTTTGGCTAGGATAAACAGGAGCAGTACCCAACCTGCCTGAGCCTACTGTATTTTTTCCTATCAGGCAAGTCTGTTGCATCCCATCAAGGGGAAAAATTGCCTATAAATCTGCAATGGTAAACTAAGTTTCAATCCCTGGAGTTTAAACTACTCTTAGTTGTAAGGCCAACCTCCAAGGCATCACCTCAACGCAGCAGGGACTGACCTGAGGTCCCAGATTGGCAAGACCAGTCCAAGGCAAGATCCATAAATCCAACACAAAGGACTTTCCAATCTACGGAACGGAGACAATGGATTTAAACTGTACTCTCCCAAGTGCTTAGTATAGTGCTCTGCACACAGTAAGCACTCAATAAGTAGCACTGATTAATATGAAAAGGGATACAGGCACACATTCATGCTGAAGGGAGAATAAAAGCATGTGAACAGCAGACAAAGGAATGAAGAGTGAGTGACAATTGAAAGTTAACAACAGTTAGTCAATAATAGCCACAGTTCAGGGGGAACCAATCAACTCCATTTCAAGGGATTAAGTGGGATGAGGAAGGGTGAGACAGAGAACCTCAGTTTGATGCTCACTCTCCTTCAGGTAGGAGCCTCTGAGTTCCAGGGGTACCCTGAGGGGCAGAACGTGAAGGTTTCATGAGAGATGGACAAGTTCTGGGCTGTCAGCAGATGTCCTTCAACTGTGGGCTAATCCCATGGGAAATTCACTAAACAGTTCAATAGTCACTCTTAAATCATCAGCCATACATCAGTGATGAACCACTTGCATTTATTTAGCTTTCTCAGCACATCAGCTTGTCTCCCCAACTAATTACTAAACTTCTTCAGACAAGACCAGCAACTAAAATTTTCCCATAAACAGTCTTAACAACTTTGACAATCCAAGGGAATACTTTATCCAGGGCATCCAATTCCCTTTCCATTTCCTAGGAGAATGAATCAGACTGACTCACAATGGGAAGTACATTTTTGTCCAAACTATTTTCATTAGATTTTCACTTGGGGCAGATTCTAGACACTGAATTTAGTTAGAGAGCAGGATAGGAAGGAGAGGAGGGAAGGGGTAGTACTACCAACCCTTTCCTGTGCTGCAATTGTTCAAGGCCAAGTGTTTGTTCACACCAGGAAGAGTCAGATGTGCTTGAATCCATGAGGAGATGCAGGTAAATCCCACTAGTCCAGAGTCAGGGAACTGATGAAGTCTCTTGTAGGGGGTCCAAGAGCAATTAGAGCTGCAGGTCCCAATGTTGGCTGTGGATTCTGGCAGGTGGACAGAGTGGAGAGGAATGTGGTAGACTACCCCAGGATCAATCAATCAAACTATTTATTGAGAGGTTACAATTACTCTCCCCAGCTTCCAAGGCTTACTGAAGGCACACCTCCTCCAAGAGGCCTTCCCAGACTAAACTCCATTTTTCCTCATCTCCCACACCCTTCTGCATTGCCCTGACTTGCTCCCTTTGCTTCCTCCCCACCCCCCCAGCACTTATGTATGTATCAGTAATTTTATTTATTTGTATTGATATCTGTTTCCCCTTCTCTAGATTGTAACTCATGATGGGTAGGGAATATTACTGTTTATTGTTGTATTGTAAGTTCCCAAGAGCTTACTAACAGTAAATGCTCAATAAATGTGATTGAATGAACGAATGAATACTAGTGCAGAGCACTGCACTAATTGCTTGGGAGAGTACAATATAAGAGAGTTGGTAGACACATTCTCTACTTAAAAGGAGCTTATAGTCTAGAAGGGGAGACAGTCATTAAAATAAATTATGGATAAGTACATAAGTAAAGTGGGGCTGAGAGGGGGTGACAAAAAGCATACAAATACAAGCGCAAGTGTGATGCAGAAAGGAGTGGGAGTAGGGAAAATGAGGGCTTAGTTGACGAAAGTCTCTGAGAGGAGATATATGGGAATATATCTCCCCAGAAGTGAAAGGATCTCTAGAAATTTGGATTCTCCTGACTGTATCCTACCATCTCCACACCCATCTTATTGCTCCTCCTTTCATCAATCAGTCAATCTGTATTGAGCACTTATTCTGGGCAGAGCACTATACTTAGCACATGAGAGAGTATGGTAGACATGATCCCTGCTCTCAAGGAGATTACAATATAGTCAGGGAGAGAGACAAAAAAATCAATTACAGATGGGGGAAGCACATAATTTAAAGATATCAATTAATTAATCAGTCAGTGGTGTTTACTGAGCACTTACTGTGTGCAGAGCATTGTATTAAGCACTTGGGAGAGTACAACAGAGTTGGTAGACATAGTCCCTGAACAAAAGGAGCTTGCATAATGGAGCTTTGGGGTGTCAGGGAGGGGGAAGGGATGAACATCTAAGTGCAATTTCTCCCACTACTCAATCCTGCCCATTTTTCCTGAATCTGCTCCTTTCTCTACACCTTTCAAGTTCTTATCAACCCTTTGCTGGAAGCCTGCCCATCTACCTCTTCATCAGATAGAAACTCCTTACCATCAGCTTTAAAGCACTCAATCATTGGGCCCTCTCCTACCTCACCTCAGTCCTACATCCTACATCCCAGTCGGCACACTCTGCTTCTCTAATGCCAATTTAGAGCAGTTTAGTAGAGACAGAACTATACCTCGATCTCCCTTATCTTGCCACCGACCTCTCATCCACATCCTACCTCTTACCTGGAATGCCCTCTCTTTTCATATCCAACAGACAGTTATCTCCCCACTTTCAAAGACTTATTGAAGGCACATCTCCTCCAAGAGGCCTTCCCTGACTAAGCCCTCATTTCCTCTTTTCCCACTTCCTTCTGTGTCACCCTAACTTGCTCCCTTTATTCACCCACACCCCCTGCCCACCAGACCAACAGCACTTATGTACAGATCTGTAACTTATTTACATTAATGACTGCCTCCCTTTCTAAACTGCAAGCTTGCTGTGGGCAGGGAATGCGTCTGTTATATTGTTTGTACTCTCCCAAGCGCTTAGAACACTGCCTTGCACACAGTAAGTACTCAATAAATATGATTGCTTAATTGAGTGATTGATTATTGGTCTCCCTTCCTCAGACTCTCTGCCTTTCAGTCTTATTCTTCCTACTGATGCCTGGATCATCTTCCTAAAATGTTATTCTATAACTCTACAGTGCTCTCCCATGCACTTAGTGTAGTAGTAATAATAATAATGTTGGTATTTGTTAAATGCTTACTTTGTGCAGAGCACTGTTCTAAGCGCTGGGGTAGATAAAGGGTAATCAGGTTGTCCCACGTGAGGCTCACAGTTAATCCCCATTTTACAGATGAGGTAACTGAGGCACAGAGAAATTGTGACTTGCCCACAGTCACACAGCTGACAAGTGGCAGAGCTGGGATTCAAACCCATGACCTCTGACTAGAAAGTCCTTAATAAATACTCTTGATTGATTGATTGACTCAAAGTTTGCATTACTCGCCTCCTGAGAAAATTCCTTCACTGAGGACCCATCTCCCCACATGAAGCAGAAACTCCGGTCTCTGACTTCAGGGCTCTCTACCAGCTCTCACAGTCTTACTTTCCTCCTCTCTCCTCCCACAAAACACCAGCTCACACTCTTTACTCCTCCAAAGCTAACCTCCTAATTTTATCTTGTTTCTGACCCTTCACCTTTAACCCATTCTGTACTCCCTCCCCACTTTGTGGAACTCCCACCCCCTTGAAAACTGTCATACCATAAACCGTTCAATCACAAAAACCTCCTAAACAACCCTTCTCTTCCAATAGGCATTCCTCAATTAATCACCACCTCCCTTATCGTCATTCCATTAGTAACCATTAGCAAGCGTGGCAATATTTGTTCCCCTTATTTATTCACATTTTGCTTACTTTTGTTGCTGCTGGATGTATCTATGCTTTCCCTTTTACTCCTACTGAATGTGTACTATATCTATCTCCCCCCATCGTCTGCTTATTTCCCCCTCTAGATTGTAAACTCCTTGAGGGTAGGGAACATATCTTCTACTTTAATTCCATACTTGCAAGCACCCAAGGTAGGCAGTCAATTAACACTGATGATCATAGCGTTTATTCTGTATCTACCTCAGCACAGAGAAAGTTTCTGGCACATAGTAATCACTCAACAAATACCACAATCAATGATGATAATATAATGATGACGATGCTGATGATGAGAAATTCTTCTTGTCAACGATTGGCCTACTTTGGCTTGGATTTTTATTATTATTAGTAGTAATAATAATTGTGGTATTTGTTAAGCATTTCTTTTGTGCCGAGCATTGTACTAAGGGCTAATGTGGATATAGGATAATTAGATCAGACCCAGTGTCTGTCCTACACAGGGGTCATAGTCTAAATAGGAAAACAACTAATGAATCCCCACTTTATAGATGCAGAAAGTGAGGCACAGAGAAATTAAATGACTTGCCTCAAGTCACACAGCAGGCAAGGAGTGGAGCCAGGATTAGAACCAAGGGGCTCTGAGCCCCCAGTCCGTGCTCTTCCCAGTAGGTCAGACTGTTTCTATGTTGATGCTGCAGGCAGGTTGATTTTTATTTTTGCAAATGTCAATGATTTACTTTAGGACATTTGATTTTAGATGCTTTAGTGTGTCCTCAAACAAGACAGGTGCCAAGTTTTACACTCCAAAAGAAAGGTGGAACAGAGCTGGCCTGGCAATTCCCCCAAAACTGCTGCTACCCCGGCCCCCCAGCAAATCAATCGATCCATGGTATTTCTTTCACACTTACTGTGGTTACAGCACTGTAATAATAATCATGATGGCATTTGTTAAGCGCTTACTATGTGCCAAGCACTGTTCTAAGCGCTGATAGATCCAAGGTAATCAGGTTGCCCCAGGTGGGGCTCACAGTCTTAATCCCTATCCCAGATGAGGTAACTGAGGCACAGAGAAGTTAAGTGACTTGTCCAAGGCCACACAGCTGATAAGTGGCAGAGGTGGGATTAGAACCCATGGCCTCTGAGTCCCAAGTCCAGGCTTTCCACTGAGCCACGCTGTTCACTGTACTAAGTGCTTACGAGAGTATCAATCAATCAATCAATCAATCAATCAATCAATTGTATTTATTGAGTGCTTACTGTGTGCAGACCACTGCACTAAATGCTTGGAAGACTCCAACACAACAATATAACAGATATATTCCCTGCCCACAATGAGCTTACAGTGTAGAGGACAACACAATAGAGTTGGTAGACCTAATGCCTAACCACAAGGATCTCAAGGTCTAGATGGGGAGACAGACATTAAAATTATTTACAGAAAGGGTACATGGCAGAGTAAAAGGATATGTACATAAGTGTTGTGGGAACTGGGGGTAGGGTGGATATGAAGTGCTTAAATCAATCAATTGAACAGTGGTACACATTGAGCGCTTACTGTGTGCAGTGCACTTGGGAGCCCTTGGGGGAGTACAATACAAGAGAATTAGTGGACTCGTTCTCTGTCCGTGACCAGCTTACAGTTTATGGGGGAGACAGACGTTAAAGTAAATTACAGGTAGGGGGAAATGGGAGGGTAAAAGGATATGTCCTTCAGTGTTGTGGCACTGAGGGTGGGGTAGCTATCAAGTCTTTAAAGAGTATAAAATCAAGTGCATAGTTGACACATAAGAGAGGGGAAATGAGGGGCCTAGGCAGGGAAGCTCTTGGAGGAGATGGGATTTTAGGAAGAGTTAGAACATGGGGAGAAGAACGGCCCAATTTATATGAAGGGGGAGGGAGTCCCAGGCCAGACAAGATCCCATTCATGTTTTTCATAAGTTTATCCTTATGCTTGAGCTGAGCCTTTGTTCTCAGGCTGTGGAAGGGAAGTAAGTTCAGGCAACAGAAGTTCTGCAGTGGTCCTAATTATTTATTTATATTAATATCTGTTTCCCCTTAATGAACTTACAGTATAGAGGGGGGAAACAGATATTAATATAAATAAATAAATAAATAAATAAATAAATAAATAAATAAATAAATAATAAGGACCTCCACAGAACCTCCCTTGCCTGAACAGCTCTCGCTTCCCTCCCACAGCTTGAGAACAAGGTCTCGGCTCAAGCACAAGGATAAACTTGTCAACATGAAAAACACGAATGGGATCTTGTAGATTAAGTTTTTAATAAAAAAATGCCCAAACAAACCACCGTTGTTCAAGAAGAGGTAAGCTAGCTGAGAATCTCCAAAGACCTAAAACAATTTTAATCACTTAGTTAAAGCTTGTTCCAAGGAACAACTGTGAAGACACACATAAAGTAGCCTAGGATCGTACCTGAATGTAAAACTAAAGGATTTTACATTGATTTCACAAAGTTATAGTTCAATTAAAATATCAGGTATGATTTGTTAGTTTCATCTACAAATCAAGAAAGTAGTTTAATCATACATTTCTCCGATTATCACAACTTACTCTCATTACGCAAGTACACAATAATTATCTTAGTTATTGGGTATACCAATTATATATTCAATACCAATCAAGTAAATGAAACAAGAATGCACCCAATGTATTGACTGAAATTCAGTTATCAGCCTCCCCCCATTTCCCATGATGCTCATTGTCTCTACAAAGGCTCTGGCTATGTCAATTCTCTGGTGCTCCCTTGCCCTAATGAGTCCTGATGGGTGGTTGTTGACAGGCCCAGGACACAGGAACCTGGTGACTGAGAGTTCCAACTTGTTCCCTCCTGGGGACCTTTCCCAGGAAGAGACTAAGGGAAAGTGCTAATTTAGCTCATTCTCAAAAAAAGCAATAACCAACTCAAATCCAAAGGACTTTTAAGTATTTTTCATTCACCGTGGGATAGAGAGAGATGAAAGCACCCACTTAACACCATCCCAACTGGACACACACAACATCCATAAAATCTTTCCAAAAAGCCTGCCAACTTTGTGATAAAATAATGGACTGAATGGCCAGGCTAGGAGTGGGTATTGACAGGGATCAGTGGAACACAGTAGGGGAGGAAAAGGGGGTCCAATTTTGGCTACTTTACATCCTTCCATTCACTGTAACTTTTTTCCCAAATGTTGACCAGAATCATTTTGTCCAAAAGGAAACAATTTTCTGAGAAGCTGAGGGAATTTCTTAGACTTATAATCTTGCTTTGAAAATGGTACTTGCTGCTTAGGAAAAGCTACTGTTGTAATAGAAGTAGCATGGTCTAGTAGATAGAGGAGGAGTTGGGTTCTAATCCCGGCTCCACCACTTGTCTTCTGTGTGACTTTAGGCAAATCACTTCACTTTTCGGTGCCTCAATTATCCCGTCTGTAAAATGGGGATTAAAACTGTGAGCCCCATATGGGACAGGGACTGTGTCCAACCTGATAAACTTGTACCTAACCCTGCACTTAGTACAACGCCTGGCACATAGTAAGTGCTCCTCACTATTGGCTTCAAAGTTCCCCATCATTTTGCCCCCTTTTACCTCACCTCCCTTCTCTCCTTCTACATCCCAGCCCGCACACTGCACTCCTCTGGTGCTAACCTTCTCACTGTGCCTTGTTCTTGCCTGTCCCACCGTCGACCCCTGGCCCACGTCCGACGCTGGCCTGGAATGTCCTCCCTCCTCAAATCCGCCAAACAATTGTGCTTCCCCTTCAAAGCCCTAGGGAAGGCTCACCTCCTCTAAGAGGCCTTCCCAGACTAAGCAACCCATTTCCTCAGCTCCCTCTCCCTTTCACATCACCTCAGCTCACTCAGTTTGCTCTATCCCCCTCTCCCAGCCCACTGCACTTGTATATATATATGTGCATATCTAAAATTGCATTTATTTATATTAATGCCTGTTTACTTGCGCCACTTGTCAGCTGTGTGACTGTGGGCAAGTCACTTAACTTCTCTGTGCCTCAGCTACCTCATCTGTAAAATGGGGATTAACTGTGAGCCTCACGTGGGACAACCTGATTACCCTGTATCTATCCCAGCGCTTAGAACAGTGCTCTGCACACAGTAAGCGCTTAACAAATACCAACATAATGATGTGTATATATCTATAATTATATTTATTTATATTGAGACTTGTTTTTGTGTCTGTCTCCCCCTTCTAGAACCCCAGTTTCTTTCCTCTTAGACCTTGTTCTCCATCCTTTCACCACTTTTTCCCCCCTACTCTGAATCCTCTCCACATTCTGTTAAAAGTACAATGGATAGACATGGATAGGGATCAGTATTTGATCACTTCCCAGATCTCGCCCATCACACTTCAGCTGACCATTCCCGATGCCAAGTTCACAACTACATGGCTAACTCATTCTACTTGTGGCCAACTATGACCCACCTCCCCAACCAAGTCTTTTTCTTCTGTCTTTTTTAGAGCATACCTTTCCCTTTTCTAGGGTTGTGTTACTATTTCTGTTTGAAACACAATGGCGTGGGTCGTTTCTCGATATTCAAAAACCATTCAAAAATCAGCGCACATGTAGGATTTCCTCAATTCTGTCTGCAGAGAAAAAATGACAATGTGATTTTCTCATATTCCACTAGAGGGTGGCTTCCCTGAATGAGGGGCCTAGTCGTCAACCAGCCTGCTTGTGAGCAACGGGTTGATTGAGCCTTCTACTCCATTTTATCAGCCTCATTGCTGGTTCTGACCCTTTCCTGAGCATCACAACCTCAGGGAGGTTGTGCGTTTTAAAGACTGGAGGACACTTCTTTCTGGGTGCTCCAAGGGGAAATCACCTTGAACTTTCCGTTTTTTTTCTTCTCCAAATGAGAAACCACACCGTTCTTCTGTTACTTTCTGTCACCTTCTGACTCTCTCAAAGAGCGTGCAGGGACCATCCCCCTCCCCTTAGAGCCAGTTCAGGGATGAAATATAGTAGAATTGGCCCCTTTACAACTGTGATTGCCTCCAAAGGAGGCAGATCCCTCCCTTAAAAGTAAACACACACCAATTCTTCTCAGGGGCTAATTAGTAAGGAGTTCGACTAATCTCCACCTCCCATCTATCTCCCCCCCTCTCCCTCCCCCCCCCCCCCACTGTCCTTATGGGGATATCGTTTTATTTGCTCACTTTCTGCATAGTTGGTGGTTACTACTTGTACCTAGGCTCTTCCTCTTATTCCCACAGCATATTTACAACATGTGCCAGCCAGTGTCCCCATCAGAATATAAGCTACTCAAGGGCACGTCCTCTGCTTCTATCATATCCTCCCAAAAACCTAGGACAGTACTCTGCAGACATTAAATGCCCAGGACTGTGTTCTTCACAGAGTGAGGACCCAGCACCGTACATTTGCTCATAAATACTGTTGGCCATCTTACTAACAGTTAGTACGACCGGTGTAATTAGAAGTAAAGTTGCATTTTTAATTGGCCCGCCCTTCCACGATGGATGAGGTGACTTTAACGGCCTTTCTTAGCCAGTCCACCTCCCTTAAGTCTGCAAAGTAAACAAAAGCCAGACAGATGACCAGGAGAGCCCCGAACTCAAGGAAGGAGAATATGGGAAGGCCGGTGAGGTGCCCAAAACAGTTTCCAATTGCCCCTGACCCAACATCACCTTCTAGATTGAATCCCAGGGGTTCCCATCAGGCGCCAAGGGGGTAGGGCAGATGGGAATGCCTTCCCAGCCCTTTTAATCCCATTCTCTGGGTAAAGCCAGGTTTTAGAATGAACAGTCACTTTCCAAAAGGACCACTCATCACGAACCTCCTCCTTAGGAAGAAAAAGAGACTGGAGATAAGAGGCGGAAAACCATGCAAGCCTGTTTCATTTATTGCACCCTGAGCAGCAATGTCACTTAACAGACAGGCTGTCCCAGCCAACCAGACGGGAGTGGCTGCGAGGGTTTCGTACTGGCCCGGCAAAGCCATTGGGCATCTCTGGGGAGCAGTTGGGGGGGCAGGGGGAGGGTCAGTTATTAATGACGGCCGAACAGGCAGCAGCACCATGTCAGTAAGACAACTGATCCGGTGAGCGATGCAGCAGTGACCACCATGGAAACAGGGGGAAACCAAATGAACTAGCAGCCAATCTCTCTCTCTGTGCACTGGATCGGAAGCTGCAGCCAGCCAGCCAGACACAGAGCGCTGGCTAATGTGAGGGATGGGATCGTAGCTGGCTGGCAGCCTGCTGCTTCTCTCTCTGCTCTTTAGCTTTTATAGGGAGAGCTCAAGAAATGTATGTATATTTGCACCTAGCACTCCATCTATAAACCTTTTGCGGGCACACTGTTACTCACACCCTGGCAAGAACACATTATGTGACTCCCCCGAAAGGAACTAAGGCATCCCATAATACGGAGACCAGAGGAATCAACCAACACTGAAACTGCGGCTGTTGGGTAAGTCCTTTTTTGCTCTTATTGAAATGCATTTGGCTTCTCGTTGATTTGATATTTATTTTGCAAGTACCAACCTTCCCAGCCCCCCCCCCCTTTCCCTTTGTGCTTTCTTCAACCTGCATTGCCTGGGCTTTTCCTCAATTTGAATTTAGAGCAGTAATGCCAGTGCAAATCTCCTTCAGCTTGGGGTTTTCTCACTGCGTTTGGGGGCTTTTTCAGGGTGCATTCTAGATGCTCGAATGCTCACTCAATGATGAGAGGGAGCCGGAGACTGACAGAGAGGGGAAGAGGGAGATAGAGACCGAGAGGGAGAGGGAGAGGAACAGGCAGCAAGCGAGCCTTTTCCCTTATCTCCATTACATTCCCTATATAAAAGCAAATCCCAGCCATCTGGGCTTTGAAACAGATAACCCAGCACATGCCCAGGATGGATCTTCCTAGGCTCCAGTGGGTAAATTGAGGCAAATCCTGCTGTATGCCGGAACCTAAAACCACTGAGGACCCAGGCTGAATGTAGCACTGGATACCAACTGTTATTGAATTTCTGCCAAGCTACAGCTCAAGGACTGTGGTAAATGACTTCCCTTTTAAAATCCCCCTCCCCCGGCAGAGGCAGGGGGACGGAGTGATGTCTGATTGCTAATGCAGCCGGAACTGATGTTGCTGGTAACAGGGACCCAGGCGCCAGAAGAGTTCTCATCTTCTGTGGTAATTAAAAGGATCTCAGCAGGATGGCTTGAACGTGCATTTTCCATTTAAGAAGATGGTTTGCTCCCATCAGCCGCTCCATTCCCCTGGCCGTTACTGAGCTGGAAAGCTCAGAACGGTTCCCATTTAGTTTATAACAATCTGCCTTTGTTTTCTTGGTTCTCGTGTTTGTCTCATCAGGGCTGTACAGGATGTCGAATTTTCCTCGTTGACGACCGAGCGTGGGGGTTGGCTAGGCAATCCACAAGAGGGGATTCCAGTCTTTATCAGGAAACATAAAAAGCCATTTGAGCTGGCTTGGTACTTTGAAATTCCTCTCTCTTTAGCTAGAAGACCCCTAGCACCCTTGAGACAGTACCTCACTCAGAGAAGTCAGTCGACTTCCATGGAGCAGGGATTCGTGCCACTCCAGGCTCAGTTCACGTACAATTCCCAGCCAGGTCAAAGGGACCTGCCTGCTTACACGCATTCTGAAAGCCCAGGCTAAAGTGTGGGTTAAAATATGTACCAATCACATAATGAGCACTCCATATACAGGAAAAAAAAATCCACGTGTTTAAATCTCACCTCCTGAGGCATCCACCCTTAAGCAATTCTTTCTTACCAGCTAAGCAAGTGCCAGAAGGGACCTGTTTGTAGCAAGACAAACACTTGTTTTGTACAACCGTCCTCTCCGAAGCCATGTTTGGCTTAGTTTATGGCATAAGACGCACCCCAAAGACAGAAATCACTCAGAGCTGCCCTTCCATTTTACATCAGCGGGTCCAAAACCGAATTGCTGAACAAGCCAAAGGCAGAAAATCAGTCAATCCAGGTGACCTGTGTAAGTGATGACCAGGAAGCTTCCTTGACAGTGGTACGGCACATTCCATCTTCCTGGGGAATGGGAGTGAGTTTATGGAGAGCTTTCCCTCTCCAGGTAGAAAGGCATGAAAGCCTTCAACTTGGAGCTGGGTGCCTAGCTCGCCAGCTTCAAGTGCTCCAGGCGGTCAACTTGGAAACTCCTGGGCAATGAGCCTCCCTCACCTTGTTTAAAAGCTCACCCACACGGTGAGCTGAGCCCAACATGGGCACGCTCGGTCCCAGCCCTCTGCCTGGGGCAGCAGGCGTCAAATACCAACTCCTGAGCAAGGGGACCAGAAGGCAGCCCTGCTCCCAGGAACAGGGTCAGGGGAACTTTTCCCAGGAAATCAAACTCATTTGCAAATAATACCGAACCAAGCCAGGTATATTGTCCTCTTAAATGAGAATGACCAGCCCGCAGAAATATGCCACGCCCAGATTTGAAGTAACGTCCTGCCCCCTCCTCCTACCCCATCTTACCCGCCAGGTGTTTCCCATAGGACAGTGGCTGCCCAGTGATTGATCCGCTCCACCCACTCTGCAGCTTACCCATACCTTCAACCAGTGGGCCTGGCCTGGTCTAACCCAGTCAGCCCATCATCCACTGACTGAGCCCATGGTCGGAGCGGCAACCTGGCTCCAGCACCTCCCAGCAAGATGGCTCGGGCAATGGCAGCTGCTCTGTGGTGGCAACATATGTCACCGGCAGTGGGCCTGGTCAAAATACCCAGGACGCGGAGTATTTTGACTTTGGAGCTAATGATGCCAGATTCTGATAAATAGAGCCACCTGCTTAGACAGCCTTATAGCGTCATCTATAATCACTTCCTCACAGACTCAGGAACATGTAAAAAGTCCAAATTTATGATTTGCAAGATGCATATGCAAATTAATTTAATGTTGATGAAAGTAAAAATAAGCTGAATTTCATCAAGTGAAATAAAGAGGGCAGCTGAACATGCTTCAAAACAAACTGGCAGCTGCTAAAAGGGTTTGCGTAGGAGACGCCTTGATGTCGTTGCTCAGAACTAATGTAAGCGTGGTCACCGATGGCAACTAGGCAGCCGAGGAACGGCAGCAGGAATCCCAATCTCCCTGCTTCTGGATGGATACCCCCAGTTAACAGCTCAAAACCTCCATGCAGCCTAGGGCTCTCTCCTAGAGGGGCAGAGATGTGGGCAGAATGGGAGCCTGGCTGTCTGGGCTCAGCCCATCATGTGTCATCTCATGAGTCATTAAACCAGAAAAAGCAGGTAAACATCGGAAGAGAGAGCAAATGTATCTTCTCTGCCCTGTCGGAGAGAAACACTTCACCAGTTCTGGCAGCATATGCTCTGTGCAGAGCAGTGGGAAAATTAGTAGCGATGCCAAATAACGGACATGAAGTGCTCAGGGAGGGTGTTAAGGAGGGGATGAAGTGCTGATGAAAACAGAAGTACCTCCCGAGGTGCCCAGCAGGGACCCAATTGGTACTTACCCAAGGCAATGTTTGGCCCACTTCTTACACAGAGCAATCCCAAGGCAATAGGATGTGAACCAAAGTTTGTGGACAGTAAAATGATTGGCAAGGGATGGAGCGGGGTTCTGTAATGTTATCAACGGGCCCATTGCTGACTGTCATTTAGGATTAGAAAAGCAGTATGGCTCAGTGGAAAGAACAAGGACCCGGAAGTTAGAGGATCTGGATTCAAATACCGGCTACCACAAACCCGTTGTGTGACTTTGGACAAGTAGCTTAACTTCCTCGGGTCTGAGTTCCCTCATTTGCAAAATGGGGATTCAATATCTGTTTCCCTCCCACTGAGACTGTGAGCCCCATGTGGGACCTGATTATTTTGTATCTGCTCCAGCACTTAGTGCAGTGCTTGGTACATACTAGACACTTAGCAAAAATCACTATTATTACTATTACAATTTTCATTATTATTATTATCAGGAAACCTGTGAGTATTTTCAGGAATCACTCCCTGTATAGCAAATTGGAAAAATAGCTGTGTTCTTACTAAACATCTTGGATAGACTGCTGTTAGGAAATTAGGGAATATTCTTCTGACAGCTTGCATCTACTTGGGTAGAATGCAACTGTGATGTTGGACTATCAATCAGTCAGTAAGCCAATAGCATTTATAGTAGGCAGGGGTTGGGTCTACCAACTCTGTTGTATTGAGCTTTCCCAAGTGTTTCGTCCAGTGCTCCACACAGAGTAAATGCTCAATAAATACCATTGATTAAGCACTTTCTCTATGCAGAGCATGTCTCTAAGTCTTGAAAGAGTATAGTAATGAGACATGATCTCTGACCTCAAGGAGCTTACAATCTAGCGAGAAAGAAATGGCGATGCCTAGACATACAGCACCAGTCAAAGAGTGCATATTATAGTGTGAGGTTGCATCAGTGAGGGGCTTGTCAGGAACAGAACTCCTCACAAATAGGAGAAACGAGCGTATTATTCATGGAGAGTCTTTGTTCAGCCAGCCCTGGCAGCTGGGACCATTGCCTGCATTTGTGTAACTGACAAAATTGTAAACAACCTGCTGGCCACTATTGTAATTCATTCCTGGGTCTCCAGGAGAGCTATGCCTTTCTAGTAGGAATCATGGAAAATAGTACCGAGGCAAGAGTTATGATGAGTGAAAGTGGAAGAGATGTGTTCAGTGACAAGAAAGAAAAGACTCAGCCTGGGCTCCCTGGTAGAACTGTCCAAAGTCAACAGACAAATTTCAGAGGCAGGCCATTTACAAACAGTAACCAATCAATGAAACCAATCGTAACCCAGAAACTCTGAGACCAGAGAATAATGTGAATCTTCTGCACCATGACTGACTTAACACTGTCTGACTATTTCCAAAGCCAAGAGAAGGATCACTGAGACAATCACATTGATCAGGCAGCTTTTCCTCTTAGCTTTGATGGTTCTCTTTCACTGATGAAAATTTTCCATTGGCATGTGATGTCCATGCATCCCTCTCTACCCCCCATCTAAGGGCAGCATGGGAGAGGCCTTCAGAAGGATAAAGCTCAGTCTCACTCCACAGTGGCTAAGGTTAGGGGAAAACACCTGTGTGGTTCATCCCAAACCAGGTGGGTGCATGTCTAACGTTTTTTATTGGAGACAGAGCACTAGGATGGATGGACTCAGGACATACCAAATATAATAATAAGAACAATAATTGTGGTATTTTTTAAGTGCTTACCTTGTGCTATGCACTGTACTGAGCGCTGGGGTGGGTACAAGCAAATTAGGTTGGACACAGCCCCTGTCCCACATCGGGCTCACAGTCTTAATCTCCATTTTACAGATGAGGTAACTGAGGCCCCCAAGAAGTTAAATGACTTGCCCAAGGTCACATAGGAGACAAGTGGCAGAGCCAGGATTAAAACCAGGTCCTTCTGACTACCAGGCCCATTCTCTATCTACTAGTCCACTCTGCCTGCTTGGATTCTTAGGGTGAAACCAAGAGTCAGCTGAAAAGGAGGAAATCTGTATTTAAGCCACTCCCAGATAACAGGACCGAAACCCACTTTTGCCAGAATCAAATTCCCGGAATTCCCCATGAGGGATATCAGGGGGTTGGACACAACTCTTTGGACGGTAATAGCCATGAGATACAGGGACCATATTCAATTCCTACTTGTATATTTTCTCCCAGCACTTAGTATAGTAAGCACTTAATAAATACTATTACTATTACTAATAGTATTACTACTGTTAAATTCTGGTTTTATGAACCAAAAGATGCCTGTAGCTAACTAAAGCCAAGGACAAATACTTAGTTCTATCCAAAATGAACTTCCATTTATCTTTCCCTTTGTGCTTCACATGCTGAGATCCATGCTGAGAGGCAGTATGGAAGAATGAAAATAAAACTGGGAACTTGAAAAATTCTCATGGGACTAACACATTAGACATCAGGCTATGGATCAATCAATGGTATTTATTGAGTTCTTATTGTGGGCAGAGCAGTGTACTAAGAGATTGGGAGAGTGGTTTTTTTTAAAATGGTATTCGTTAATTAATCAATTGATCAGTGGTATTTACTGAGCACTTACTATATACAGAGCACTGAACTAAGCTCTTGGGAGAGTAGAATACAACAAAATTAAGAGACACATTCCCTGCCCATAATGAGGCTTACAGCCTTACTTAATCTGTGTACCAGGCACTGTATTAAGTGTTGGGGTAGATACAGATTAATCAGGTTGGACACAGTCTATGCCCCACATGGAGTTCATAGTCTTAATCACCATTTTGCAGATGAGGTAACTGAGGCAGAGAGAAGTGATTTGCCCAAGGTCATAGAGCAGACAAGTGGCCTAGCCAGAATTAGAACCCGAGTCCCTCTGGCTCCCAGGCCCGTGCTTTATCTTCTAGGCCTAGCTGCTTTTCCAGAGTTGGTAGACATGTTCCCTGGCCACAACGACCTTACAGCATGGCATAGTGGGTAGAACAGGGGCCTGAGAGTCAGAAGTTCATGGGTTCTAATTCTGGCTGTGCCACTTGTCTGCTGTGTGACTTTGGACAAGTCACTTAACTTTTCTGTGCTCCATTTACCTCATTTGTGAAATGGGGATTAAGACTGTAAACCCCATGTGGGACAGGGATTGGGTCCAACCTGATTATCTTGTATCTCCCCTAGTGCTTAGAACAGTGCTTGGCAAATAGTAAGCACTTAACAAATACCATTATTATTACTTGTTATTACAGTCTGGGGGGAGGATTACAGTCTAGCGGGGGAAATAATTGTGTTATTTGTTAAGTGCTTACTATGTGCCAAGCACTGAACTAAGCACTGGGGTAGACCCAAGATAATCAGGTCCCACATTGGACTCACAGTCTAAGTAGGAGAGAGAACAGGTATTGAATCCCCATTTTGCAGATAAGGGAACTGAGGCACTGAGCAGTTAAGTGACTTGCCCTAGGACATAGGGCAGGCAAGTGGCAGAACTGGGATTAGATTTGCAGGCCTTGTGCTCTTTTCACTAGGCCACAGTGCTTCCCTACTGGCTTTTCTTGGAAACCATCTTCCCTGCCAGGGAGGAAATCTGAAAAACTCCAGGGTCTGGCAGCTGCCCCTAGCACCCCTATCTCCCACCCAACCCCGAGAAATGTGTTTTTCATTTGTGATAAATTTGCTAGAGTTCCCTTAGCCCAGACTATCTCAAGTAAGCCTTCCCTGACTAACCTCATGAACCTCTCATCTTCCCACTCTATTTTCCCTCCCTCTGTGTCATCTATGCGCTTGGGTCAGTACCAGCTAAGCTCTTCGATACTCACCCTATCCCAATCCCCACAACACTTGTGGACATTTCCTTATTCTCTGTTCCTTCCCTTACCTGTAATTTATTTTAATGTCTGTCTCCCACACTGAGTTGCAAGTTCCTTAAGGGTAGGGATCATGTCTACCCACTCATATTGTACACTCCTAAGCGCTCAGTACAATCAGTCAATCAAGTACCTCCCTTACAGAATCCCTCCCTTGTTTGGGCTGGTTTTGAGGAATAAAGGCATGGTAAATAAGAAAGGTTTCTGAGCAAATGACTCCCAGGTATCTGTAATTTCTCAACTTTATCCCATACATTGTTTCTTAATAATGTTGGTATTTGTTACGCGCTTACTATGTGCAGAGCACTGTTCTAAGCGCTGGAGTAGACACAGGGGAATCAGGTTGTCCCACGTGGGGCTCACAGTCTTAATCCCCATTTTACAGATGAGGTAACTGAGGCACAGAGAAGTTAAGTGACTTGCCCACAGTCACACAGCTGACAAGTGGCAGAGCCGGGATTTGAACCTATGACCTCTCTCTCCAAAGCCCGTGCTCTTTCCACTGAGCCATGCTGACCTTTCCAGGTTAACAACAACCAGGGCATTAAGAAATTTAAAAAAGTCATTCAAGGCTTTTTCCAAGGATTGAAATGACAGGTTTAAGTTCAGTCAGACTAGACGTTTCACAGGAAACCAAATGTCTGCTCATGGGGAAAATATTCCTGTGCCAGAGAGCAGAAGCAGTCGGCAAAGTCTGGCTGAACCAATTATGACTTGACATCATCAAGCAGCATAGTGTCCCTCAGAAAGGCTGCAGAACCCACCAGCAGAAACTTCCTCCCTAGGTTTGTGAGACCTGGGCCGGGGTGTGAGGCAGAGGGGAAAGGCACCCGTGTTCAGTGAATACTGGGGGGGGGGGGGGCGGGGGCAGAGGGGCCTCTCAGAAGAATGCCATGGTGATGTAGGACTCAGCTTTACTTGAGCTGGTAGCTACTTGGCTAAACAGAGACCAAATAAAGACACATCCTCCCAGAGCCCTACACACACAGACTCTTACAAAGGCACTTAGGCTTATATTCCTTAAGCCCTTTCTTACAGCCCAACAACATTTCTCTACACATCCTTATTATCTGCTGCTTCTCCTGTCTGTAATTTATCTTAATGTCTGTCTTCATTAGATTATTAGCTCCTTGTGGGCAGGGAACACGTCTACCAACTCTGTGGTATAGTACTCTCCCAAGCACTTAGTGCAGCATTCTGCACATGGTAAATGCTCAATAAATACCACTGATTGATTGATTGATTGAGGCACACACCCCCACTCAGGCCTAATATCTTTCTCAGGACTGGAGATTTAACACTAGCTTAGAGTGTAACATTTTTCCAAGTAAAGTCTAAGATTAATAAGTGTGTCACTTGTTAAGTGATTTATTAGGTACGAGGCATTAGGCTGAGCTCACGGTATAGACAATAGAGGATGGATTCAATGCAAGTTTGCATCTAAAAGGTCAACCTGGCAGACTGTTGGATTGACCCCACCTTCTTTGATCCTTTCTCCTTCGCTTCTTTTGCTTCAGTGGAAGCTCAGAACCCTCCCACCCCCACCCATCCTCCACCAGAGTCAGAATCAGTCCCTTTTCCCCTATAAGAGAAACTGTGTTTCACTCTGATGAGCTCCACTCTGGGCTAATGGCAAGTCTGGTACAAGGGTCTGGTTTTCCCTTCTCCTCTTCTTTAAAGGGGATGAATTTCCCAAATTGGCTAGCATAAGCCATTTGGAAGCTGGATTCCTAGCACAGGTTCTGAGGGCCAATTCTGACTTCAAGGGGGCAGAGTTGGACCCATCCTTCCGCCCTGAGGAAAGGAATGTAGCATTAGGCTGTAGGTGTTGGACACTCACCCAGAAAACAGGACTCTGATCCAGAATAATAGCTGTGGTAGGTGTTGATTGGTTACTATATGGCAAACTCTGTAGTAAGAGCTGGACTAGATAGAGGATAATAATAACAACAATAATAATAATAATAATTCTGGTATTTGTTAAGCACTTACTATGTGCTAGACACTGTACTAAGCAATGGGGTGTATACTAGCAAATCAGGTTGGACACAGCCCCTGTCCTACGTGGAGTTCACAGTCTTGATCCCCATTTTACAGAGAGGAAACTGAGACAAACAAATGTTAAGTGACTTGCCCAAGGTCATTCAGCAGACAGGTGGCAGAGCTGGAATTAGAACCCACAACCTTCTGACTCCTAGGCCCATGCTCTATCCATTATGCCATTTTGCTTCCCATATAATCAGGTCCCATATGGGGCTCACAGAGCAAGTAGGATGGAGAACAGATGTTGAATCCCCATTTTACAGATGAGGGCACTGAGACCCAGAGAAGATAAATGACTTGCCCAAGATCAGACAGCAGGTAAATGTCGGAGCCGGAATTAGAGCCCGGGGTCTCTGACTCCTGGGCTTGCTCTCTTTCCACTAGGCTATGCAGCTTCCCAAGAAAAGACTAAGAGGCTCAGGGGTGTGAGCCTATTCAGGTCCAGTCCCTGGAAGGGCAATATTAGGGAACAGTTTGCTCTCTGAAATAAAGGGCACCAGCCCTCTCCCATCCCAAGACCTCGGTGAGTGAGGATGGTCATCAGTGACTGCAGGGAAACTGTTCTTCCCTCAGGAGACTGGTGCTCTTTGGAAGGAAGGACTTCATGACCAAAGGTCTCTGCTGTTATTCTGAAATACTCTCCAGCAGTCCTCTGATTGACTGATGCTCTGATTTGCCCCTCTGAACCCCTGAGGCTTCCCCCTTCTCTCAGGCCTTGGGCTTCTCTACCCTTCACTCACAATGCAGAGTGAGAAATACTTTTTCCCTTCCTCCGGCTTCTAGGGCCCCTGCATATTCAGTACAACCCACCACTCTGAACGCTCCTGCTATCCCAACACAAATGACATCCCACAGCTCTCCTGTTACAATAGGGAACACAAAGAATTAGTGTGTACAACAAACAGGCTGAGATGTGAATCGCTGAAGCAAACAGCATCTGATTTCAGAATGAAACCACATCTACAAATTATTTCCTCAGTAAGCAAGGCCAATGTAACCTACCACCTCCATTTCATAGGGACTATCCCACCTGACCAATCTAGACTTGGTTTACTGTAAACTATTTCTATACAAGAGCTGTGATCTTTTCCATGGAAAAAAGATCTAAGAAAAGTACCTTTTCTTAGATACTCTTTGTCATGGGAAACACTTCGGTTATTTTCTTTTTCTACCAAGCTTGTAACTTTGTTCTACCTAAAATTAATTCCCAATGAAACTGCTGTATTATCCTTCTCTTGATTATCTGACAAAACAATTTTTACAGCCATTTCACTCACAGCTGGCCCTAAAAACTGGCTGGGTTTAGTCACCATTTTCTAACAAGGAAAGAGGAGTTCAGTGTGTTTCTTTCTTGGGGGTCACAGATAACATTGCCTGACACAAAGACATACTACCACATAGTTTAACTCCTTGATCTCCATTTCCTTTATCTGCAGTAACCCTGACCTCTCTGAGAATATCTTTACTTTTGCAGGAATGTTACTGGAAACGGGAGTGGAACACAATCAATAGGGGAGCCACTTTCACTCCAGTATTCAATTTCCTGTGAAGAGTAAACACACACACCCATACAAACCCACAGTAACCCTCTTCTGTCTTTGAACAGATGACTGAGGAGGAATTTAACTCCTCTTTCAAAATGAATACACCCAAGGCCGGCCCTCAAACCTGGGAGAACCTGGTGGCCAGCTTTCACTCATTGCTGATTCGATCAAAAGATGTTTCCTCCTTCATTTCCCATTACTTGCTTCTCCTGAAGGGTGAACAAGAATGTTGTTGTTTCCCTAGCAAGGATAAAACTTGAGGGAAATAGGAAAGACTTGAAGGACAGTTTTCAAAAATGTCTCCAATTCCAAAACTGATTTATCCCTGGGAGAATTTTGCCTTGTCAGGGCCTGAGGCAGGTGTCTGAACCCGACCAGCTACTGGGAAGGTCCTGGTGGCTCATATGTCAGCACTTCAAAGTTAAGCATGTTCTCATGAGTCTTGATAGACCTTCCACCCAGTATTTAACACTTCATGTTCCTCATGGGAAAGTGCTAGTCTTGCAGAGTCAAGAAGTCATCCCAAAAGAAGAAATGGACAGTCTGGGACAGTTAACCACAAGGAGGGAGGAGTCACCTTTTAAGAGTGATGCTTCTTCACTCCGTACCTTCCTTAGATCCAAATGATGAATCAGTTTAACACCGTGAAAGCCCCTGGACAGACAATCTGTGCAGATAGGTACCAGCACTCAAGTGTTTTCTCACTGCCTTGATTTCCAGGCCCCTTCACCTCTAACCGCAACTTGAGAACTTGACTTTTTAGACTACCATCATTTTAGGGTTTTTTTTTAAATGGGGACCCCAAATATGTCCCCAGCTTCCACAGTCTTCCCTTGGCTTCCTAATCATAGTTTTTGCCTGGAAGTATGAGTTCTTGTGCAATGGCTGGAGGTCTTTTTCAATAGACCTGAGAAACCTGCAACATCATTAGACAGCCAGTTTTCCTGCATTGTCAAAAGGTGTTCTATTCAGGCTGTGAGAAGAATGTTCCTTAATGGAAGGCATGTGCTATGGGAGAATTAACTGTACTGTGAAACCAGGCCAGGGTGACTGGATTTCAAAATGTTTCGGGAAAATCATTTGGGCACCTCTCCAGGTATCTGCTGAATCGAGTATCACTAAATGGATTTCCTATGGTATTTACTTATGCTTCTCTAAATGGGATCCCAAGAGTCCCAGCACTCTGACTTAGAGACAGACTCCAACTGGAGACCTTGGGTCAGGTTAAGGTAGGGCTGAATCTTCCAGGTTCTGAGGCCAAAACCACTTTAGAGGCCTCATGAAGGGAGATGAAGAAGTCATTATTCTCTTGACTACTGCAATCTTGTGCAATAATCCCACAACAAAGTTGCCTGGGGACTTGATTGTGACTGAGAAGTTAACTGTTAGTTGCCTTTTTCAGGACTGAAACCCTCCTTCAGGTACCTAAACAGTGTCTGCTATATTTCAGGAAGTGCAAGAGTAGCCAGCTTCATTCTGTGTGGCTAACTCCACTTTCCAGTGATATCACAGGAGATGCAACCAAAGGCTATTCACATGAGTCTAGTCAGTAGCATGACACTATAGGAAATGGTCCAGGCATCTGTGTAGGAGGAATGAGGCTGCCTTCCATCCACCTCCAGCCAGAAGAGTGAGCTGTAGTTCACATTATTCCTGATAGGACTTTATGCCCTCCTCCCCTTCACAGCAACCCATGTGGGCCAGGGATGGAAATGACCAATAGCAGAAGGTTAACTTCCAATAACTGATTTGTCTAACAATTCACTTTCACAGAAGGACTGGATCCTAGTACCAACATACATTCAGAGAGAAAGTTACAGCAGCACCCACATTTCTGGATTTGATGGATATTCCGGGAGAATTCAGGCGCTATTTCTATCAGGGCCACTAAGCTTGGCCATTACATGTGGTCAAAGTGGTGGTGGCGTCTGGACTCCTTGGTGCAATAGAGCTTCTCTCCAGAAGCCAGCATGGCCTAATGGTTAGAGCATGGCCTTGGGAGTCAGTGAGACCTGAGTTCTAATCCTGCTCTGCCACATCTGCTGTGTAACCTTGGGCAAATCACTTAACTTCTCTGTGCCTCAGTTACCTCATCTGTATAATGGGGATTAAGATTGTGAGCCCTACGTGGGACAGCAACTGTATCAGATCTGATTACCTTGTATCTACCCCAGTGGTTACAACGGTGCCTGGCCCATAGTAAGCACTTAACAAATACCCTTAAAAAAAAAAAGACCAGGGGGTCCTGGAAGGCTCATGGGACCAGGAGAACTCCCAGTTAGGATCTTGGGTCAAGCTGGAGAGATCTTAGGACTTCTCTTTCTTGCCCTAAAGCAAAGCAGTGTGCTTGGGGGTGAAGGCTGTTAGTCTGGACCCTTCAGAGTTCAAGCTTATTTGAACCCTGAAGAAGTTCCCAAGCAGTCCTAAATCTCCAAGTAAGTCCCCAACCAGGACGTCTGTCTGCCTCAGATCCAACTGAGGGAGCCTGAAGGATCCTGAACTCCCAGAAGGCCTCGAGGTACCAGGAGCTGTGACAGGATGCAACAAGAGGTATGGGAGGTGGGTGGACTGTCAAGGTTGCCAAATGCCGCAGTTTAAATGGGGCTCTGGAGCAAAACCTGGCCCAATCCCATTTAATCATGGAGATCATGGTGGTTTTCACTTCTCATTCCATAATCTGAAATGTGGGTACCCTGCATCCAATGGAGTGAGTCATGGAGATGGGTCAATTCGTGGTCCGAATCAAACAAATGGGCAGCCTCCAGTGTCAATGACCCTGTGACTCTAAATGCACTCATGTCACTGGATGCTGATTCCCTTGTCGTGACATCCCCCAGACTCGACTGAAGGGTCGCAGAAATCTCCAGATTCCATACCAATTGTAAATATCAGGCTGGGAAGTGGTCTGAGTGTGTTCCCCTGCCCACTACTGGGATGGAGCTCCTACCCTCGGGCACCATGGGTGTTCCAGCCTCTGCCAGCAAGCCAGAAGAGGAAGTGCTGCTTTGCCTTGAGGTGGCTCTGAGCTCTCGGGAGCTGCACCTATTTCAAGAAATGTTGCCATGTAAGCCTAGTCTAATAAGACCTTTATCAAGAGTTTTCCTGAATATGATTGTCTGGCTAGCAAGCTGTTGCTAGAGCTATGAGTGATAAAAATGAATTATTCACCTGAAAGCAGCGATCAAGTTTCTCAATGTTCTTTAATACATCAGTCTCCTACCAATTTCCTTGTGCCATATCCTGAGGAGAGGTGATGGTCCAGAGAGGTTTTAAAAGGCATTAAGCTGTAGATGTGTCACTTCTCCCCTCCCCAGTCATCCTAGCACTAGGAAAGAAGCAATAGAACAGGTTTATGGATCAGTTTTATAGGCGCAAGATGCAAGTCTGTTTCCTTTACTGGGACTCTTCAAACAGACTCAATCTCATCCTTCTCCCAGTGAAGGGTTGTTTGCAGGGCTTAAGATACGATGCATTTCAGCTCTAGAACTTCCCCTGTTCTCTCAGCCTCCTTGCTGAAATCATTAAGAGGCTTCTGATGAATCCAGAGGAATCTGTCCTCAACTTCCCCTTCAAACCCCATAGGAAGAAAATAGTCCTGACCAATGCTGCCCCTTGCAGACCAGGGAGGACAAGAACAATTCAGGCAAATGTGAACAGGCTACAGAGACCATGCACAAATAAACGTGTAAAAAGGGCTGATATTTGCTCACTCTATTTAGCTCTATTTAGCTCTCACAGAAAGCCCATTCATCACACCCCACTAACTCTTCACGACTACTTTGTACATGATTTGAGAGGTTTTCACAGAGCAAATACAGGCTCTTTACCCATGATGTGATAACATTCCACCATGACTTTCTACTCTCCCGTCCCAAACAAAGCCCTGTTTTCGTGCCATCTCTGTGAGGCTAGAATCGGGTCAAATGTTAACAAACATGCTATTAAAATGAATAGAAAACAAGATTTAGAAAGAGCTTTACGAATTCACCTGCTTACTGGTTCTCTGTCCTTCCACACACACACCCACATATCCATCAAAGAAATAACATTTCAAAACAAACACAAACTCCCTGCCCCTTCTCCCAACACACCAAACCAGAATTGGCTCCCTTGTCTGAGCTCCAGTGTCCCTCCCTGCACGCCACGTGAGCTTTCTTTCACCCTTCCTGTCCTGGTTCTTCCTCACTGCACGTCTCCCAACCTGCAATGATTCCTTTGAGTTTGCCCTTTGCCTCCTGTCAGCGCTAGCCTGGGCCAGTCCTCTGCCAAGGGAAAGGATGAGTGAGTTGGCTGGTCACGCAGAAGTGACTGAAACCCAGGAGATAGAGTCTCAGGAAATAGCTCCCTGCCCCTTTAGGTCAAACCTATAAGCCACGGTACTCTTTATCACTCTTGACATGAATTTTATTTTAGATATAGTTTTTCATCATGTCTGAAAAAGAGGTTGAAAGATTTCGTCTTTTAAACTAACATGTTTTTCTTTTGAAACTAAATCCTTTTTGTCCTAAATGAAAAAAAATTGCTATTTTACCCCCTAATTATGCCAAAATGAGGAGCAATCCCTCCCCTACTAGAGACATCTTGCTAGAGGCCTGGGTGCGCATTGCTGGTGGGCAGCCCCGCTGCTCAATGTGGGGTTCAGTGCGAGGGTCGGAGCACAGTGCTTCTGCTTATGGCAAAAGAAGACAGAGAATACTGGGGGAGAAATTCTAGTTATGACTATTGAACATCATCTTTCTAGAAAAGGAAATGTTTTAATGTAATATGCCCTCTCTGCTCCTCTCCTCTGTCCTGGTCACACCGACCCATGGCAAAGTTCCACTTCCTTCTCCATGAGCTCGGTCTGGGGAAGACCTCCCTGGCTCTAGGATTTGGGATCTGTGCAACTCCTACTTAGACTCTTAGCCCCTGTGGGACCTAATTAGCTTTAGGAGCAGTGTGACTTAGTGGAAAGAACATGGGCCTGGGAGTCAGAGGACCTGGGTTCTAATCTCCATCCCACCAGTGGTCTGCTGTGTGACCATGGGCTAGTCACTTCGCTTCTCAGGGCTTCTTCTCTCTTCTGTAAAATGAGGATTAAGACTGTAAACCCTGTGTGAGACAGGGACTGTGTCCAACTGGATTATTTTGAATCTAACCCAGTGTTCAGAACAGTGCTTGGCACTTAGTAAGTGTTTTACAAATACCTTATATTATTATGAATATTATAGGGTAGTTAGGTGGGGAGGGGCCATTTACACTCCTTATATTGTACTCTCCCCAGTGCTTAATACAGTGTTTTGCACATAGTAAGTGCTCCATAAATACAATTAATAATAATTAATAAGAAACCTAAATCAGAATGTGTACATGAGATCAATCACTTGGTCATTAGTATTTTTTGAGCACCTACTATGTGCAGAGCACTGTACTTGGAAGAGTAGGAACATGACCTAGTGGAAAGAGCACACGTCTGGGAATCAGAGGACCTGGGTTCTAATCCCAACTCTGCTACTTGTCTGCTGTGCAACTTTGGGCAAGTCGCTTAACTGCTCTGTACATTAGTTATCTCATCTGTAAAATGGGAATTGAGACTATGAGCCCCATGTGGGACTGGGACTGTGTCCAACCTGCTTATCTTGTGTCTGCAGAGCTCAGTATGGGCCCTGGCACATAGTAACCACTTAACAAATACCATTTTTAAATAAAGAGTAACATAGATTAGTTGTCATGATCCCTTCCCCCAAGGATTTATAATCTAGCGGGGGAGACAGACAATTTACAGACAGGAGGAAGAATGTGAAGTGGATATGTTTGAGTTAGATATGAAAGTTGATCTGCAGAAAAGTCCAGTAGGGGAGGTTATGAGCACAGAAATGCCATGTTGATTCATTCATTAATAATAATAATGATTATGGTATTTGTTAAGCGCTTACTATGTGCCAAGCACTGTTCTAAGTGCTGGGTTATTCATTCATTCATTCAATAGTATTTATTGAGCGCTTACTATGTGCAGAGCACTGTACTAAGCACTTGGAATGTACAATTAGGCAACAGAGAGAGACAATCCCTGCCCAATGACGGCTCACAGTCTAATCGGGGGAGACAGACAGCAAAGCAAAACAGAACAAAACAAAAACAAGACAACATTATCACGATAAATAAAATCAAGGGGATATATATCTCATTAACAGAATAAATTGGAATAAATAATATAAACAAATGAGGACAGTGCTGGGGGGGAGGAGCAGAGGGTGGAGAGGGGAGCGGAAGCAGAGGGGAAGGGCGGTCCGCTGAGGGGAGGTGAAGGGGGAAGGGGGAAGAGCAGAGGGTGGAGAGGGAGCAGAGGGAGAAGGGAGGAGCACAGTCTGGGAAGGCCTCTTGGAGGAGGTGAGCTCTCAGTAGGGCTTTGAAGAGGGGAAGAGAGTTAGTTTGGCGGACGTGAGGAGGGAGGGCATTCCAAGACAGTGGTAGGCTGTGGGCCTGGGTCGACGATGGGATAGGTGTGAACGGGGGACGGTGAGGAGGTGGGAGGCAAAGGAGTGGAGCCTATGGGGTGGGCAGTAGAAAGAGAGAAGGGAGGAGAGGTAGGAGGGGGCAAGGTGATGGAGAGCTATGAAGCCAAGAGTGAGGAGTTTTTGTTTCATGTGGAGACCAATAGGCAACCACTGGAGGTTTTTAAGGAGGGGAGTGGCATGCCCAGAGCGTTTCTGTAGGAAGATGATCCGGGTAGCGGAATGAAGAATAGACTGGAGTGGGGAGAGACAGGAGGAAGGGGAGATTAGAGAGAAGGCTGACTCAATAATCCAGTCGGGATATTATGAGAGCTTCTATCAGACGATAGCCGTTTGGATGGAGAGGAAAGGCGGATCTTGGAGATATTGTAAAGGTGAGACTGACAGGCATTGGTGACGGATTGGATGTGTGGGGTGAATGAAAGAGCTGAGTCAAGGATGACACCAAGTTTGCGGGATTGTGAGACAGGAAGGATGGTTGTACCGTCCACAGTGACAGGGAGGTCAGGGAGAGGACAGGGTTTGGGAGGGAAGATAAGGAACTCAGTTTTGGACATGTTGAGTTTTAGGTCGTGGGCAGACATCCAGGTGGAGACGTCCTGGAGGTAGGAGGAGATACCAGCCCGAAGGGAGGAGGAGAGAACAGGGGAGGAGATATAGATTTGGGTGTCATCTGCATAGAGATGATAGTTGAAGCCATGGCAGTGAATAAGTTTCACCAAGGGAGTGAGTATAGATGGAGAACAGAAGAGGGCCAAGAACTAACCCTTGAGGAACCTCTACAGTTAATGGATGGGAGGGGAGGAGGAGCCCGCAAAGGAGACCGTGAATGAACAGCCAGAAAGATAAGAAGAGAACCAGGAGAGGACGGAGTCCGTTAAGTCAAGGTGAGATAAGGTGTGGAGGAGAAGGGGATGGTGAGAGTGTCAAAGGCAGCTGAGAGGTCAAGGAGGATTAAGATAGAGTAGGAGTCATTGGTTTGGCAAAAAGGAGGTCATGGGTGCCCTTTGAGAGATACAAGGTAATCAGGTTGTCCCATGTGGGGCTCACAGTCTCAATCCCCAACTTATAGATGAGGTAACTGAGGCCCAGAGAAGTGAAGTGACTTGCCCAAGGTCACACAGCAGACAAGTGGCAGAGCCGGGATTAGAACCCCCCTCTGACTCCCAAGCCCGTGCTCTTTCCACTAAGCCATGCTGTTCCTCTTTAATTCATTCATTCATATTAAGTGCTTACTGTGTGCAGAGCACTGTACTAAGCACTTGGGAGAGTACAATACAGCAATAAACAGTCACATTCCCTGCCCACAACAGGCTTACAGTCTAGAGTTGGGGAAACAGACATCAATACAAATAAATAAAATTACAGATTTGTACAAAAGTGCTGTTAGGCTGGGCGGAGGGAGGAGAAAAGGGAGCAAGTCAGCATGACACAGAAGGGAGAGGGAGATGAGGAAAAGTGGGGCTTAATCTGGGAAGGCCTCTTGGAGGAGATGTGCCTTTGATAGGTTTTCAAGTGGGCGAGAATAATTGTCTGTCAGATTTGAGGAGGGAGGCTGTTTCAGGCCAGAGGCATGGGCTAGCGATGGTGAAACAGGTGAGATTGAGGAACATTGAGAAGGTTAGCACTAGAGAAGCGTAGTGTGAGGGTTGGGTTGGAAAAGGAGAGTAGTGAGGTGAGGTAGTAAGGGGCAAGGTGGTAGAGTGCTTTAAAGCCAATGGAGAGAAGTTTTTGTTTGATGTGGAAGTGGATGGGCAACCATTGGAGTTTTTTGAGAAGTGGGATAACATGTCCTGAACTTTTTTGTAGAAAAATGAATCCAGGCAGGAGAATGAAGTATGGACTAGGGTGGGGAGAGACATTGATCTGGGAGGACAGCAAAGAGGCTGATGCAGTAATCCAGACTGGACAAAGAATAAGTGACTGTATTAACATGGTAGCCATTTGGATGGAGAGGAAAGGGTGGATTTTAGTGATGTTGTGAAGGTGGGACTGACAGATTTGGTGATAGATTAAATATGTGGGTTGAATGAGAGAGAGGAGTCAAGGATAATGCCAAGGTTAGAGGCTTTTGGGACCAGAAGGATGATGGTGCCATCTCCAGTGATGGGAAAGTCAGGGGGAGGAAGGGTTTGGGTGGGAAGATAAGGAGCTCTGTTTTGGCCATGTTAAGTTTGAGGTGATGGGAGGACATTCATTCAGTTGTATTTATTGAGCACTTACTATGTGCACAGCACTGTACTTACTAAGTGCTTGGAATGTACAGTTTGGCAACAGATAGAGACAATCCCTGCAGAGCTGTCTTGAAGACAGGATGAGATGCAAGTCTGGAAAGAGGGAGAGAGATTGGGCTGGAGATATAGATTTGAGTATCATCTGCATAGAGGAGGTAAGAACAGTGCTGGCACATAATAAGTGCTTAACAAATACCATCATTAAATAAAGTAATTGAAGGCATTGGAGAGAATGAGTTCTCCAAGGGAGTGGGTGTAGATGGAGAATAGAAGGAGGCCCAGAACTGAACCTTGAGGGACCCTCAAAGTGGGTGGCAGGGAGGATCCCAAGAAATAGACTGAAAATGAGTGGCCTGAGAGACAGGAGGAGAACCAAGAGAGAACAGAGTCAGTGAAGCCAAGGTTGGATAACATTTCCAGGGGAAGGGGGTAATCCACAATGTTGAAGGCAGCTGAGAGGTCGAGGAGGATCAGGATGGAGTAGAGGCCATTGGATTTGGCAAGAAGAATATCATTGGTGAACTTCGAGAGGGTGGTTTCTATGGAGTGAAGGGGATGGAAGCCAGATTGGAGGGGGTCCAGGAGAGAATTGTAGGAGATGAATTTTGAGACAGTGGGTGTAGATAACTTGCTCATGGAGTTTGGAGAGAATGGTAAGAGGGAGATGGGGCAATAGCTGGAAAGACCCGTGGGGTCAAGGGAGGGTTTTTTTAGGATAGGGAAGGCATGGGCATGTTTGAAAGCAGTGGGGAAGAAGCCACTGGGGAGCAAGTGGTTGAAGATGGCTGTGAGGGAGAGAAGAAGGGAGGAAGTGAGAGTTTTGATAAGATGTGAAGGAATGGGGTCAGATGCGCAGGTGGAGGGGGTGGCTTTTGAGAGGCAGGGGATCTCCTCCTCTAGCTGCTGGAAGGATGGGAGAGTAGAAGGGAGGACCAGGATGGGGAGGAACTGAATATGGGCAAGGGAGATTTTAAGGAGCTCACACCTGATGGTGCCAACTATCTTAATAAAGTAGTTGGCCAGGTCACTGGGGGCAAGGGATGGGGGAGGTGGGGGAACAGACAGCCTGAGGAGGGAATTAAATGTCTGGAACAACTGGTGAGGGCAGTGGGCATATGGGCATCAATAAGGGTAGAGAAATATGTGAGTCCAGACATACAGAAATGTTGAAATGGTATGGGGGGGAAGAAAAATGAGAATCTGGCCTTTTCTTTAATAGTATTTATCAAGCACCGACTAGGCACCAAACACTATGTAAAGTGTGGGGAAGTCACAAGATCATCAGATCTGAAAAACTTTGATTTGCAGGGAGCTGTGGTGTACTGCCTGATGGAATCCCTGTAAGAACAGACATATGAAGGGTGGGGGAGACCCCCGTTGGAAGGACCACAGTGATATTGCCCAGAGCATCCCCTGGGCATGCAGCAGCTGATACAGCTCAGATGGGATGACCATTTTTACTCCTAAAAACACAGGGATATAGTCTGAAAACACAGCCTCTGTTTCCCTGGGATGTCTTCTAAAAAGGCATTCCTTCTTCTCTTCCCCAGCCCAGCAGCCCTCCCACGGCCATCCTAGAACCACTTTCCAGAGATCTGCCTCTCCCGGGAGAGGAGGCGAATCCTCTCTGTTTTTCTTCACTGAGCCCTGGAGCTGGCCCTCCCAGCCCAAACAAAGCAGGCGCCCTCACTCCATAGGTAGTGACCCTTCTCAGCTTCTGGCAGACACACCGGACTTCTCTTGCAAGATGAAATCCCAAACAAACACAAATTAAAATGCCAATGTGGGGAACATTTACACAGCTAGAACCCACTAAAGTCTTTCAGATCTTGAAAAGGCCGGCTGCACCTTGAGGTGAACGTAAAATTAATCTTGAGCTACTGAATTTAATTTAATCAGGCTAAAAAAATGGATTGAACACGCAAATAGGATTTTTGCATTTCCTTGGGCAACAATATAGAGCAATCAATTCTAAAATAATTGGGGAAAATGTGTGTTTTGTTGAGAAGAGAAAAGCAAAACATTCATTCAACAGTGCCGTGTAGAATCATTTGCTTAATAGCATTTCTAATACACTGTGCATTTATTCAATCTACTTCTTTCTATATTAAATTGCAAAACAATTACCATGGACGTGAATCCTAGTAAAACAATCTAAGTTTCTGTTACAGCAGCAAAGGCAAAGTTAAGCCTTTGTATGATTTGCAGTTTCTCCTGAATAGACAGTGGTTACAGAGAGTTACGCTCAAGGGGTAGAAAGGAAAATATGAGCAATTTCTGATTTGGAAGAGAAATGGAAGTGGTTCCTGAAGCAGGTCAGTTAAAATATGGCACCTAAGGAAGAGTCAAACCTAGACAATTTCTCATCCCAAACTGGAAAAGGTGGACTATGTCAGCCTCTTTGCAGATACACACTTGGCTTCAAGTGTGCCTATAAGTAATTCTTAATAAAAAAGAAAAAAACAGTCATTCTACTAATAAGCTTCAAATCAATCTCTTTACATTTCTTTTTGTGGATTGTTTGTGTGCGTCTATCAGCCCCCAAGTAAGCATTTTCAAGAAAAGGCATGAGTCTTGAAAACAAAAGAATCCATGGTGATACGACTTAGCATGCTCCATTTTCCCGGGTTTGGGAATGGAAAACTTTAATCTCATCTGTGAGATGCTGAATAACTGTCTTGAATCTGAAATTTGGGGAAAGTGTTTTGGGCTCTAATTAAATGTCAAGGCCACATATTCTTTCACATCTAGTTCACAACCATTCTAGTGCAGCTGGACACCCTTGTTCAGACTGAGCCCAGCCAGGGACTTGGTCTACTTCAGGACCCTAGCCTCTTACACTATCCTGGGATCTCAGACTTAATAATAATTGTGGTATTAAGTGCTTACTATGTGCCAGACACTGTACTAAGCACTGGAGTAGATATAAGCATTTTGTGTTGGACACAGTTCCTGTCCCTCATGAGGCTTACGTCTTAATCCCCCTTTTACAGATGAGGTAATTGAGGCATAGGGAAGTGAAGTCACTTGCCAAAGGTCATACAGCAGAAAAGTGGCAGAGCTGGGATTAGAACCCAGATTTGCAGAGGGCATGAGTGGTTTTGAGGCAGTACCACAGAGAGGACTGAAGTCAGGTGTTGTTGTGGGTAAGGGGAAAATGGGTCCTCTTAAATTTCCATAGGGCAGTCGTTACAGGATTAGCAGAAAGGTCAGGAGGGGATGGATGGTATGTTTGTCTGCTCCCAACTCCCACAGTCTTCAGTGCAAGAACCTCCCAAAGTGTCCTTGTGCAACCTCCTTGGTTCCAGCCCAAGGTTGCCTCTCCTCAGTGAGGTATATGGAGGTATTGACCTGAATTGATCATTCCCAAAATGCCCCACACAGAGCTTTGAATTCTACTTCTGTCCTCGGTGGCAGATGGCTTCACGCCGGCCTGAGAGGCCCCCTTTGTCTAGCTTTGGTTGGAAGGCTGATTTTGACCCTTGAATCTAAATGGTGGACATTAACTCTTCTAAGATGACTCTTTTAATCTCTGCCAATGAGAGGCCTTGGTGAAAATGGCTTTGCTTTCCAATGCATTCTATCACAGGTCTCTAGCCCCCAAATCAATCAATCAGTCAATCAAACAAAAGAGCAAATATTTTCTGTTTTTGTTGGCCAAGGCCATTACCTGCCTCAACGCCCCCGCCCCACCTACCAAAGCTGAAGCCGAGCATCAGCTTTCCTGGGTAAAACAGTCTGCAGTTGGGGAACCTGGGGAAGAGAGAGTGAAACACAAAATATACAACCATTCAGAGCAACTGGCTTCGTGTCCTAAGGAGAAACACAACACATGTAATATTGCAGATGGGGACTCAGTTTTTAGAAGCCAGATACACCATTTCTTGCCCCGAGGAGTGGGAAATGCTTAAGCTATAGGAAAATTCAGAATTAAGACAGGCTCAGACTTCCAAGGCTTTGAATCAGCATCAGAAAGTACCATTTAATCCAGGGACACCCACTTGGATTGTGTGTGTGTGTGTGTGTGTGTGTATATAGTTGTGTGTGCTTTACAGGGTAGAGGAGAAGATGGGGAGCAGAGAGACCTCCCTCCCACTCCCTAGTCATCACTATCCTTGGGAGTGAAATGTGTCACTTCTTCATTCTGTACTTCCTAAATGCCTAGTACAGTCCACTGTGCCAAGTGGGTGCTCAATAAATATTATCAAATGATTGATACTCTGGCATTTTTCTGGACATCCCTTCTGAGTCCAAAAATAATAATTTAAGAAACTTCTTCCAGCTGTCAGAAGCAATTCTGCTATGTAATTCCTTTATAAAATGTAGCCTGAGTTCTTTCAGATCCAGGGAAAACAATGCTGTCGAAGCTCTGATGCTACCCAGTGCTATCAAACCTGACCTATTCCTTGCTGGATCCTTGGTGAACCCTTTCAGCCAGATGAGAGCTCAAGAAATAGCAGATATTTCACCACAACTCAGAAAGCAGAAAAAGGGAAGAATATTTTCTGATTAAGCACTGTATTTTAACAGTCTTTGATCAGATGAGCTCATGTTACTACCTTCCCAATAATGAAGCTTTAATACAACTTACTCTTTTCCAGGAACAGGAATAAAGGCAAATATAAAATATATGTGAAGTCTTGAAAAAGCCTATGCTTAACACTCACACACCAACAGTACAAAAGATACAGAGCAGAGTCAACATGTGATTGGTTTCTGGTTCTCTGTAACCACATCAATACAAAACTATTTCTTCATGATAGTGTTGGCAGTCCATGAGTGGATTCTTGATCAGGGGCTTCTGAATGTCCCAACCCCAGTCAAAATTTGGATTCTACCACATGGAGCTACTCAATCAAGAGAACAATGTGATGTGAAAGCTTTTCAGTGATCCTATTCCCAGAAGGTTCCATGGCCTACTGAAACAACCCTCCAGAGGATGTCAAAAAGAGTTTATTTGGAAGAAAAGAATAGGAAAAAGCACACTTTTCAGGGTATTTGCATGTCAAGTTTCTCCAGTACCTGATTTGATATTCCGCCTGATCAGGAAACCAGAGAATACACCCTTGTCATTCACTCTTCCATCCTATGGGGGCACCTTCATTTGAAATCAGATTCTAATTACTTTGGTGGAATGAATGGGTGATTCAAATATTAGTGATTCAATTCTGACTGGGCCTCTGGCATACAGGCTGCATTTCCAGGAGGTGGGCAGGTGAAGGGACAGGAGAGGGCCCCCAAGCACCTGCCCAGGCAATCAAACAGCTACTCAAGGTAGTGGGTATGGGTGGGGTGGATATGGATCAGCAGCCCTGACTCCACCAGCCCAGACAAGCATGTCCTAGGGGCTGGTATTCAATAGTCCCAAGAAATCCCCCAGGTTTAAGCTGCTGAGACAGGACAACTGTGGGCAGAATCCCCCTTGGTGTACACTTTTCAAGACAACTCCCATAATGCCAGCCCCTGTCCCAATGAATCAATCAGGCTATCACTCAATCCTATTTATTATCTGTGGTGTGCAGAGCACTGTACTAAGCACTTGGGATAGTACAATATAACAGATTTATTTGGTAGACACTTTACCTGCCCACAACATGCTTACAGTCTAGAGATGAGTTACAGTCTAGAGTCCCATATCTTTTCAGTTTTTCACTTTTTCACTTTGAATCCAGCAGTTTCATGGAGTTAACAGGGACCTCCCCCCACCTGAAGGGTGTAATAATAAAAATACTACAAGAGTCATTTGCAAATCTAAAATTTTGGAACAATGAAAATGTCAATATCCTGGCAGATATTAAAGCTTTGGGTGTTAAAATCATCTTCTCCTGGGAGTGTCAGCTAGTTACATGAAAGGAGAAAATGTCCTTTAGTTTCTGAGCATTTAGTTTCAATCTTATGATTGCAGTTCCATGGATCCCAACTCTGGTTAGAACTGTCGGGGTTATTTAGGTAGACATGGTTCCTAGTATAACTCTTGTTACTATTTCCTAGATTTCTACATTTTTCCCTGGATCATGTCCCTTTCTTTAGTCCTTATTCACAATCTCACCCCTTGAGATTTGGTTCCCCGGAAGGCATGCTATCCATGCTTTCTTCAACTGCACACGGCATTCCCTGTTTTCACATTCTAACTATGGAATTTGTTACACACTTATATGCCAAGAGTTGTACTAAATGCTAGGCTAGATATGAGATAATAAGACTGGAAAAAATACCTGTCCCAAATGGGGCTCACAGTAGGAAGGAGAACAGTATTTAATGTTCACTTTACAGATGAGAAAACTGAGGTACAGAGAAAAAAACTGAGGTACAAAGAAATGAAGTGACTTATCCATGGTCTTTCAGCAGGCAAGAAGCAGAGCCAGAATTAGAACCCACATCCTCTTACTCCCAGGCTGGTGGTCCTTCCATTAAAGCCACACTGCTTCAGCGTGATCTCACTTGACACAGCAAAGCGGTGACATTATTCAATAAAATGCCTCATATTAGAGCTGGGACAATACCAGCAGGGTCAAATTGACAATCAGGATAATGATCTGAAATGGATAATCCTGACCCCCACCTCACCAACTCCTGAGACAGCTCTAAGGGGGAGTGCTTGAAACCCACGGATCATGTTTCTGTATTGGTCAGCCTCACCCGGTGATGTCACCTTTACATTGTTGTATCTTTGTATAAGCTCAGGTACAGCCTCTAACCCTGCTATTGAGTCAGTGTGATACTCAGAACATGACTTTGGACACCCATTTCACCACCTACTAGGTAAAGGCAGCTCTGAATCCCAATCAGGTCAGCACCTCTTTTTTAATTTCATTTTTAATGGTATTTGTTAAGGGCTTACTATGTGCCAGGCACTGAATTAAGCACTGGAGAAAATAAAAGATAACCAGGTTGGACACAGTCCCTGTCCCACATGGAGCTCACAGTTTTAATCCCCAAGTTACAGATGAGGTAACTGAGGGACAGAGAAGTCAGAAGACTTGCCCAAGGTTACACAGCAGACAAGTGGAAAAGCTGAGGTTAGCACCCGAGTCCTCTGACTCTCAGACCTGTGGTCTTTCCTGCTTCACTGCTTCACATTGAGATTGCCCACTGCCCATGGAGACATTAATGAAGGCTTTATGGCTCCTAAAATTGCAAGGAGTTAAAGCAACAGCTACACAGGAATAACACAGAAAGGAAAGACATGCAGTCAAATGCATTGGCTTCTAGGACAATGCAGTGTGAGCCACCTGACCTATCCTTAGGACCCGCCCTTCCAACAAACTGAGAAAACACAATCAAGGAAAGACAAATTCTGGTGTGGAAATATCATTTGTTTTGCTAATCAAGTATAGAAATTGAGTTGATGTGCAGAGTCATTAATGAAGTGCTCAGTTGAGCAAAAATGATAATTAAAAGTAAATACAAATCAAGAATCCTTTCATAATCATAAATGACAGCATCACTACAAGCTGGTAATTTATAAGTAGGCACAGAGTACTTTGACTCATGTGGAACCCTGCTGAGAACCAAACTTTCTGTTGCACTCACTCCAAATAAATTTCTTCTGAGTAATTTCTGCTTGGTAAATTGTCCCTTGTCAACTTCAGAATACCAGAACTGTCACTGCATCAGTCCAACTCTGCTGGGCTTCAAATTCAGTTAAAAATTCTCCTCTCTGTTCATCATCCTTTCTGATCAGCTTTCTCTGTGGAGCTGCCCTGAATTTGTCCTTCTGCAACTGATGAGCAGCCGTAAAGGGAGAAAGGTTCTAAGATTCAGTGCTTGGAAAAATGTATTGCATTTCATTCAATATATAATACTTGGAAGAATTCATTTTGTTTTTTAACTTGAGAAATTTCCTAATTTCCTCTCCTGATCCTGCTAAGGGATCAGCATAGCTAAGCCAATCCTGGACACTCTGGGTAGATCAGGGAATGGGTTTGCTCCACATTTGTTGGAATCCATGATTTGGAGAGCGGTGAGACCCTATAGAAAGAGCACGGGTCTGAGAGGCAGGGGACCTGGGTTCTACCTGTGTCCAACCTGATTATCTTGTACCTACATCCACGCTTAGTATAGTTCTTGGCAGATAGTGCTTAACAAATATCACAATAATTCAGCATGTCATAATGGATAGAGCACAGACCTGGGAGTCACAAGGTCGTGTGTTCTAATCTTGGCTCCACCATTTGTGTGTTGTTTGACCTTCACTTCACTTCTCTGGGCCTTAGTTACCTCCTATATAAAATGGGGATTGAGATGGGGAGCCCCATGTGGGACAGAGACCTGGTCCAACCCGATTGGCTTGTATCCACCCCACCACTTAGTACAGTGCCTGGCACATAGTAAGTGCTTAACAAATACCACAATTATTATTATTATTATTATCCCCTGGTTTCTTGAGTTTCCATAGGCACCAGTAACAATGCAGGACCCAACAAGCCTTCATCTCTGCCCTAAAACAGAAAAGAATGGAAGTTCCAGAGGGTTCAAACTGGAGAGACTGTAAGCTAGACTGTAACCTCACTTTTGGCAAAAACTCCTCAATATTGGCTTCAAAACTCTCCATTACCTTTCACCCTCTTACCTCTCCTCCCTTCTCTCTTTCAACAGCCCACCTGGCACACTCCATTCCCCTGCCGCTAACTTCCTTACTGTGCCTCGTTCTCACCTGTCCCACCTTCGACCCCTGGCCCAAGTCCTACCTCTGGCCTGGAATGCCCTCCCTCCTCAAATCCATCAAACTAACACATTGTCCCCCTTCAAAGCCCTACTGAAAGTTCACCTCCTCCAGGAGGCCTTCCCAGAATGAGCCCTCCTTTTCCTCTTCTCCTCTTCCCCTCCCCAGTGTCCCAACTCCCTCCCTCTTCTCTACCCCCCTCCCTTCCCCACAGCACTTAGTATAGTGCTCTGCACACAGTAAGCACTTAATAAATACGACTGACTGAGAGTGGAATCCATCTCACATTGAGCCTCACATTGCTTATAAAATAGTCTGACCTGCTCTCTTGGTCCCATCACCTTTTCCTGCCAAGACTCCAGTGACTGCAGGCCCTGGGGCTGAGAACCTCATGTACAACCTGTGCTAATGAGCCATCAGTAGAAAAGCAACAGCTAGAGAATCATCATCAGTGTTCCAACATTCCAAGTAATATTCTTGGACTCTGGATTGTTGGTCTTAACAACTAAGGAATTAGTCTCCTGGCTTTACTGGAGAACTTGACCAAGACTTGGTCTGGATCCTGGTAATAACTGGGATCATTCATTCCTGTTCTGCCTTCTGATATTTCCCCTGTTACTGGGATACAGACCCCTAAATGAATTTAGGAACATGAGTAAAGATCCCTCCAATTGCCAGAAAAATGCATTTAAAACAGGGTCAGGAGCTCTCTGTTGATCAGAAATGTAAATTATAGGAAAGCAAGTGTGATCTAATGGAAAAAGCATGTGTTTGGGTAGTCATGGGACCTGAGTTGAACCGATCAATCAAACAGTGGAATTTATTGAGTGCATACTATGTAAAGTGCTCGGGAAACTCCCAGTTCTGGATAAGGTAGATTATAAGTCTCATGTGAAACAAGAATTGTGACTGATTTCATAACCTTATATCTACCCCAGGGTTTAGCACATTGCAAGCACTTCCTGTTTGGCATAATTACTGTTATTATTATCAGTTGAAGGAAACTTGCTGACCTCACATATTTTGGTTAGATCATCTTTTTCCCTTTAATAAACCTTTCGTAGCTACATAAGTCAGCAATGCTCTGACTGGTATAACAAATTTGGAATTCAGTGTGGGAATCGATGCATTAGCTTCCTGATTATTACAAGTAGGATACCAGGAGACATTTCCACAATTCAGTCCTAATACTCCCTGGAAAAATGAAACCAACTGAAAATTAACCCACGAAGCAACACCAATTTTGAATCTGGAATAACTACATGCAACCAAACTCTGAAAGCACTTAAAATTACTTTAGAAATCTGTTCAGATGGAAAAAAATCACTAAATCACATGTAATAACCCCACAGGATTATGGCACCGAAAATGAGCTCCAGATTACAAAATGAACACAGAAGTAGAAACTGAATATCTCATTCTCCTCAAATAATTAATGTTTTAATTGTTCAGTTCCTTTAGGAAAAGCACCTGCAAATGATTATATATAGCAAATACATGGAGCTTCCAGAAAGGCAGCACACTCAAATTGTGCAAACAAATGGGAGAGAAACTAGGGAAATGAAGGTTGTCCTAGCAAATACCTGGACATGGACACCTGGAGAAGTTGTTCCCAGAACAGCTGTTCCTGTCTCTCTTTTCACAAATGGCCAGTAATGCCCTTATGATGGGGCCATCTGAATGCCATGAAGAGGTAGCTTGGCTCTCCCAAGGTGGGGGGAGATATTAAATTGTATCATGGGAAAAGGAAATTGGAGAACTTCATCCAAATGAGAAAGATGGTGCCATTCTTTAAGGAATGATGAGGTTTCTGAGAAGGGGCACAGCTTCACCTGCTATTCAGTCTTGACCAGCCTGAGGGCAACTCTTTTCCTGGGATGCCTTGAGGAGTCTAGAGATTCATCCCCCCAGGGGGAGATCTGCTAGTGGTCAAGTGAGCAAAATGCAGTGTGATGCAGTTATTCCCTCCCCCAGGGGGAGCCAAGCAAATCACTCCTAATTGAGTACCCTGCCTGGCCCTGCCCTGCTTCCATTCCTGCCCTCATGCACTGCCAGGCCCATGTGTAACCCACGACTGCTGGGACACAGATGGGGGTGTAGAATCTGGCAAATGGCTGGAATACCCGTCAAAGTTGAAACTTGAAATCAACAACAGAAATGGGCTTGTCTTACTGCTACTTACTTTACTGCTCTGTCCCGCAAACTGTGGGATGTGTCCATAACTGTTATCCATGCCACCCTACCCCACATCTTTGGGGTGAAATGAGAACTCCTCACATTGCTTTCCTACAATGCCCTGCAATTAGAGATTTTACCTACCTTCCTCCAGCAGAAAACATTATATGCCTTTGGCTTCCCTCAGGCAAAATCTATGTCCAAAAGCCAAATAGAGAGAAGGAAGGCACAGGAAGAATTTAACCAAATAAAAACAGGCAAACATCAAAGTAAGATTTCAACCTCTCAAAGTATTTCAAGTGTCAACACAAATTCTAGACAACAGCTGAAAAACGACCAAGTAAATGCTAATGGAAATGCTAGTTTCAAAAGCAGTAAAGTAGCAAAGAGCCAGGTGGTAATTGCATTTCTAAAGGAATGTAGCCTGGATTTTGAATAAAGACATAGTTGAACTCTTTTATTGGCAGGGCTCAGCAGATGTACATACAGACCTCTGAAAACTAGAAAAAAACTTCCTTCTTTGACAGATGCCCACATTTCAGAACTGGTGACAAATCAGAAGCATTGTCAGCTCACCAGGGCACTATCCTTCTTGTCTCACAAGCCCATAACCGGCACTATCCTCAACTCATCTCTCTCATTCAACCCATATATTCAATCTGTCACCAAATCCTGTTGGTTCTACCTCCACAACACCTATAGAATCCACCCCTTCCTCTACGTCCATACTGTTACCAAGTTGATCTAAGCATTTACCATATCCCACCTTAACTACTGCATCAGCTTCCTCACTGACCTCCCTGTCCCCTCTCTCACCTTATTCCAATCCTTCACTCTGCTGCTGCATCATTTTTCTAAAGAAACTACTCAGTTCAGGTCTGCCCACTCCTCAAAAACCTCCATTCATTTCTGCATCAAACAATTCTTAGTATTTATTAATAATAATAGTAATAATAATAATTGTGGCATTTGTTAAACGCTTACTATGTGCCAGGCAATGTTCTAAGCACAGAAGTAGATACAAGGTATTTGGGTTGGGCACAGTCCCTCCTGTTCCAAATAGGACTCACTATCTTAAACCCCATTTTACAGATGAAGGAACTCAGGCACAGAGAAGTGAAGTGACTTGCCCAAGGACACCCAGCAGACAAGTGGCAGAGCCAGAATTAAAACCCAGGTCCTTCTGACTCCCAGGCCCATGCTCTATCCACTAGACCACACTGCTTCTTAAGCTCTTACCATGTGCAGATACTAAGCGTTTGGGGGAGTGCAATACAACAGAGTTGATAGACATGTTTCTTGCCCACAACAAACTTACAATCTAGATGGAGAGAACATTCTAGACATGATCTCTGCCCCCATCAAACAGAAACTACTTACCATCAGCTTTAAGGCACTCAATGAGCTCTTCTAGATCAAGAATCTCCTACTACAATCCAACCTGCTCACTTCACTATTCTAATGCCAGCATTCTCACTGTACCTCAGTCTCGATTTTCTTAGTACTCATCGCTTGCCCACATCTTCCCTCTGGTCTGGAACCCCTTCACTCTACATTGCCAAGGACCACAACTTTCTCCATCTTCAAAGCTCTACTAAAATCATATCTCATCATTTCCCCTATTTGCCCTCTCTTCTGTGTCACCTACACTCTTGGATCAGTAACCCTTAAGCATTTTGATATTTACCCCACCCACAGCATTTATGTACCTATCCAGCGGCAATAATAACTGTGGCATTTGTTAAGTGCTTACTATGCACCAGTCACTGTACTAAGTGGTGGGGTGGATACGAGCAAATTGGGTTGGACACCGTCCCGGTCTGACATGGGGCTCACAATCTTAATTCCCATTTTACAGATGAGGTGACTGAGGTGCAGAGAAGTGAAGTGACTTGCCCAAGGTTACCCAGCAGACAAGTGGTGGAGCCAGGATTAGAACTAGGTCCTTCTGTCTACCAGGCCCATGCCCTATCCATTAGGCCATGCTGCTTCTCTGATGTACTTTACCGTCTGCCTCCCTGCCGAGACTGGTAAACTCTTTATGGGAAGGGATCATATCTACCTACTGTCTTGTGTTATACTCTCCTAAGTGTGTAGTTGTACAATATTTCTGCACAAAGTAAGCACTCAATCACCTGATCAATCAATAGCTCACTGAGGGCAGGGAATGGGCCTTTCAACTCTGTTATATTGTACTCTCCCAAGAACGTAGTAAGCACTCAAAAGATATGATTGAGCGATTGGTATTTATTGAATGCCTACTGTATGCTAAGCACTGTGCTAAGCTTTTGGGAAAGTATAATACAATATAGTCAGTAGACTTAAGCTTTTCCTACCAGGCACCTATAGTCTTGATTGCTTGCTAGGGCAAAGCCAGGGTTTGGTATTATTCTCCCTCCAAAAGTTAAATGATTCTGATGATTCCTCACTCTGAAACAAAGTAGACCAGAATCCCCTGGATTACTGGGCTGGCACAGCTAGGCCTGCGCTTGCCACCCAGAAGAAAACTATTACCACAGTTAAGGGCAGCTGTCTGGTAGGGGAGGGCAGCAATGTCAGATACAGGTGACTGGACTGGGAACATCGGCATTCCTTCACTCATGGGGAGCTTAATGAAACCAGAGCTAGAAACCAGAGTAAAGCGAATGCCTCCAGACAGCTGTGCTCTCCATTCACTGGGCACAGAGGCCTGGGGTCTTCCTCCAGGAGCAGAGGTGATGAAGCTGAAACAACATGGTGGGTTTAGTCTTAATAAGTGTCCAATCAGAATTTGTTTTGGCCCTGGAACATTAGCCAAAAGGAAAAAATTATATTGCATGCTGCAAAAGAAAAGAACTGGGTTTTTCCTGTACATCAGAAATCCTAGCAAATGCAAATGAGGCAAATCATGCCCAACATAATTCTGAATTGCAAACGTATTCACCCTAACATTGTGTATGTGTTTGTGTGTGTGTCTGGTAATGTGTATGGACTAAGCCCCCCTTTTGTTCTGCTCCCCCTACCCTCCCCATCACCCCGCCCCTCGCTCCCTCTGCTCTACCTCCTTCCCCACCTCACAACACTGTGTGTATATACGTATGTATATATGTACAAGAAGCAGCATGGCTTAGTGGAAGGAGCATGGGCTTGGAAGTAAGAAGTTGTGAGTTCTAATCCCACCTCAGCGACTTGTCAGCTGTGTGACTTTGGGCAAGTCACTTAACTTCTCTGTGCCTCAATTACCACATCTATAAAATGGGGATTAAGACTGTGAGCCCCACGTAGGACATCCTGATTACCTTGTATCTACCCCAGCACTTAGAACAGTGCTTGCCACAGAATAAGATCCTAACAAATACCATTATTATTACATATTTATAATTCTATCTATTTTATTAATGTGTATATATCTATAATTATATTCATTTATATTGATGCTATTGATACCTGTTTACTTGTTTTGATGTCTGTCTCCCCCCTTCTAGACTGTGAACCCATTGTGGGCAGGGGTTGTCTCTATTTGTTGCTGAATCATACTTTCCAAGAGCTTAGTACAGTGCTCTGCACACAGTAAGCGCTCTACAAATATGATTGAATGAATGAATTAATGTGGCTGGTTATGTCTCTCTCCTTTACTGATGCTAACTTACACTAGACAATCTGTCAAAAAACTAGGCTCTAACCCTGACTCCACCACTTATCTGCTGTGTGACCTTGGGAAGTCACTTTACTTCTCTGGGCCACAGTTACCTCATCCGTAAAATGGGGATTAAGACTGTGAGTCCCATGTGGGACATTGGTTGTTTCCAACCTCATTACCTAGTGTTTACTCCAGCACTTAGAACAGTGCTTCCGCATAGTAAGCAGTTAACAATTAGTACAGTGCTCTGCACACAATAAGAGAACAATAAATATAATTGATTGAATGAATGAATGAATGCATATAAAAAAAGTGGGGTGGAAATAACTGCAATAGCAGACACTGAAAAACTGTTCTTTTCAAGCTTAGGGCTATAAGGTAGCTCTGTAGGAACAGCTGTGTCTTCCAAGTGCTCACCACCTCTAAATTGGCCCTTTTGAAGTGACCTATCTACTGTATTGCCGGGAAGCCATGTTGCAAGGTAACTGCTGCATTTAGCCATTTTATCACCATCTCCCTAAGCACTGAAGTGGGAACAGGAAGATTGCCAAAATCTGATGTTTTGCTCTTCCTTTATGCCCATTCTCACTCGGCTATTGGATGTCCACTTCACCAGTGATACAAAATGCTGCTCTGGGGACTAACCCACTGAGATATTTTAAAAATCCCAAGTTATAAAAATGCCCCCTGTGAGCTGCTGCAAAGGCCATCAGGACCAGCAAGAGAAATAGATTGAATGGAAGCAAACCCATTTCTGTTTTCAAGAGAGCTAGTTCTCAAAGATACACATTTTTCCAAAGAGGCTGCAGCACGGGTGCTTACAGGGCTACAAAACTCATCATCAGCCTTAAATTTAAAAATCCATCCAAAGATTTTTCATTAGGTTTGAATAAAAATAGCCCGTCAGTAACTGAGGCATAGCAGTGTTAATGAGGCTCCAATCACCCAAGTTTCTTTTCAGATGTATCCTTTTCTTGACTGTAGACAAGAGCTCTTGGACAACTAGTAACAGTAGAAGCTCAAAAAGGGAAATTTCTATTTAGCTGATCAAGGAGAGATATTGTTATTTCAGCCACCCTTCATTTAACTGACAATCATTTTCACTATCTTTCTGGTTAAGACAACTGGCCAATTTACACTGCATTGTAAATTGCAATTGTAAATTGGAGTTGAAGAGGATATGGTTGCTTCTTGCTCTGAAAATCGCCCCTCATTCAGTGTTTCTTTGGGGGTTTGCAGTTCATAGTGAAGATGGGTGACACCCTGTTTGATACTTTGGAATCCAATGGCAATCCATTGCCACCAGACCAAAGATGAGAAGGAAACATCCACTGGGTGAGTTTCAGGGGCATGCATTTAAGTTATAGGTAAAGACAACTGTTCTTTATCTGTTTGAAGAGAGACATAGAAAGAAGCAATTAATAATGCATCTAGTAGCAACATAACTGACATAGAATATTAGCCCTCTAAAATGTTGAGAAAAGCATCCCAAAGAACCAACATGTTTCTCTGGCAACAAACCCCAGGGTTTCCATTCAAATTACTAAAACATTACAATAATGAGTTAAATGATCATTTAATCATTTAAATTAATTTAAATGATCATTCTGAAACAAAGAAGAAATTTGCTTACTTTCCCATTTAAAACTTATGAATCTACTTTATATATGCCAATCCAGATACTGTTTATTCTGAAAATACTTCTGCAACTAAAATTGGAGCAGCATGGCCTCATGGAAAGAGCATCGGCCTGGTAGTCTGGGGACCTGGGTTCTAATCCCAGCTCTGTCACTTGTCTGCTGTGTGACCAAGTGCAAGTCATTTAACTTGAGAAGCAGCGTGGCGCAGTGGAAAGAGCACGGGCTTTGGAGTCAGGGCTCATGAGTTCGAATCCCAGCTCTGCCACTTGTCAGCTGTGTGACTGTGGGCAAGTCACTTAACTTCTCTGTGCCTCAGTTCCCTCATCTGTAAAATGGGGATTAAGACTGTGAGCCCTACGTGGGACAACCTGATTCCCCTGTGTCTACCCCAGCGCTTAGAACAGTGCTCTGCACATAGTAAGCGCTTAACAAATACCAACATTATTATTATTATTCTCTGTGACTCACTTCTCTTATCTGCAAAATGGGTATTTAATACCTGTTCTCCCACCTACTTAGACTATGTACCCCATTTGGGATCTGATTATCTTGCATCCACCTCAGTGGTTAGTATAGTACTTGACACACAGTAAGCACTTAAATGCCAGAGTCATTGTTATTATTATTGACGGTAAAAGGTGAAATTACTCTCCAAAAATGTTAAAAAAAATAATTGAAACAAAATTCAAAAAGTATTGATTAAAGAAAGTCATCTCCCATCTAGCACCTCCATCCATTCCCTCAATAAGCAGGGCTGTGAAAGTAGGGTGGCAATTTTGAGTGGTATTTTCTGTGATGTACCTGTCAGTCATAAAGGACCAGAGACCAGAGTTGCCAGCCCTTGCCAAGAGATTTAATCTCCATTCCCCAAAACAGTCTGGCTCTAAATGTGGGGAGGGGAGAAGAATAAATTATTCTTCTCTCTAAATTATTCTCTTCTCTCTAAAGTGGCTCTGCCACTTGTCAGCTGTGTGACTGTGGGCAAGTCACTTAATTTCTCTGTGCCTCAGTTACCTCATCTGTAAAATGGGGATGAAAACTGTGAGCCTCATGTGAGACAACCTGATTACCCTGTATCTACCCCAGTGCTTAGAACAGTGCTCTGCACATAGTAAGTGCTTAACAAATACTAACATTATTATTACTATTATTAAATTACTGAGCACCTACTGTGTGCAGGGCACTGGAGTAAGCCCTTGGGAGAATACCATAGAAATAATGGGCATGATCCCTATCTTCAAGGAGTTTACAGTCTACTGGGGGGAGACGGATAAATTACCCAGAGTGGGAGGTAATAGAGGATGAAGATATGTGTATAATTTCAAAGGAGAGACAAAAGAAGGGAACATTCTGTTGGCTGTGTTGTAAGCTCCTCAAGGGTAGAAAATGGATAATTTCCTCTACTGACCTTTTTGTACATGATAGGTGCTCAGTCTAGTGCCCTGCAAAGAGTAGACATTCAGCACACACTGCCAATATTGATGCCAGTGTTTCAACAGTCCTTGACAGAGAAGCAGCCCAAATTCCCAACTGAAAGAACATACAAAATTACTAAATGGGAAGAAAACAAAAATAAGCCTCCAAAATCATTTCACATAAATGGTATAAGTTAAAAGGTTCTGAGTTTTCCAAGACATGGAAAGAGTCCCTATTGTTAAGCTTTCCCTTCGCCAGGTCATTTGAAGAAGTATGGGCTTTCCTGTCCTGTTGAAGAAAATGAATGAAATCGACCACACTAACTTCTCCACGTAGCTCTCACCAACACAGTTTAGCAAAACCAGGAGTTACATTCAGTTTTGTTTTAACCACATAATTGAACACAGGTGTTTTGCACAGTTTTCCTGTTCATCCAGATCCCTTTGGGCAAAGTAAAACCTATTCTTTCCTTTAAATAGACAAAGGTAAAAGAAAGTAGCCTTACAGGGCTTAAGTAAACGTTCTTATACTCTTCTTTTTTCTCTATCCATAATTTATTTTAATGCCTGTCTCCCGCTGCGGACCGTAAGCTCCTTGAAACCAGGCATTCTATCTACCGACTCTGTGGTATTGTACTTCCCCAGGTGTTTAGTACAGTACTCGGCCACAGCTAGCACTCAATAAATACCATTCATGGATTGATTGAGAAGCGGATGGATTTATCAGGTTTTTCTTCAAGTCAAAGTCCCTTTATTTCTAGTAATAAAGGAACAGGTTTGATCATGGTGTCCTTTGCTGGTATTTGATTGGCCCATTGTCAGCTGAGTGCATTTAGAAAGTGTTGATGAGGTAAGCTTTTCCGTTATGCTTTACTCATACATCCAACTTGAAATGTTGGAAGAGGCAGAAACCCTGGCTGCTTTGGGAGCTAAGGGAGGGTAGGTAGGTATCTTCGCTTCTTTGAGTCTTCATTATTATCAGTCTTCAAGCAGAGTATAGATGAATGTATCTGAGAATGAAAAAGAATGGCTCTTGGAATAGCACTGAACTGATGAGGTGCAGATGTAGATGGATGAAACGGGGGGAACTGAGACAGTAGTTTGGACCTTCAAAAAATCTTAGGCCTGAGAACCATGGCCAGCCCTTTCTGAAAAGAACAGAAAAACTCTAGGGGGTCTTACAATATGCCTCTTCCAATGCCTGAAGCAGCTTTAATTTCAGATCACATCTAGGTCCAGGAGAATGCTCCCTCCTTACCGAAAACTTGGGAGTGAGTTCAATAACAAGAGCCCCCCTGCACTGACCACTGAAGAGAAAGGGCACCCCCGGGGGTGATTCAAGATGTTCCGCATCTCTGAAGACAGAATTAGTCATGTTTCTGTCTGTGGCACGTCTCAGCGATATTTACCACCATCAATGAAGCATCGACTGCAGCTCATTATCTGTAAGCCCGGGAGCATGAAATGTAAGGCAGTATGGAACATATTCATTGTAGGGTAAGGATGATGCTATGCCATTGTGAACTTTGGAACTGTCAGATGTTTGGAGAAGAAAATAGTATTGTAACTCTAGTACGCACATTTGGAAGCAAAGTTTTCTACCACGCAATTTGGAATGGAGGTTTAGGTTATCATCATGCTGCTTGCCGGCCTTTAGAATTGCTCATATTTCAGGTATAACAATATCAGTATCTATTGAACAGGAATACTATCTAAATGTAGTTGTTAATAGAATAAAGGCCCTTTTTCCTGGTTCCCTGTAAGTAATCTTCAGGTTAAAAAGATAATCTCAAATTAGACTGGGATTATATGCTATGTGTTATTCATTTACATGAATGCCTGGCTTCCCCTCTAGACTGTAAGTTCATTATGGGCAAGGAACGTGACTACCCACTCTGTTGTACTGTACTCTCCCAAGTAGTACTCTGCACACAGAAAGCACTCAATAAATACCACTGATGTTGACTGTGTTTGGAATGTCAAATTAGGCTTTATTTATTCTAATCATAAAAACATTTTTCTTATGAAGAATCAGAATGGCCTAGTAGAAAGATCATAGGCTTCGGAGTCAGTGAAGCTTGTTCTTATCCTGGCTCTGCTATTTGTCCGCTATGTGACCTTGGGCAAGGCACTTAACTTCTCTATGCCTCAGTTCCTTCACCTATCCAATCCATCACCAAAGCCTGCTGGTCTCACCGTCACAACATCACCAAGATCCGCCCTTCCCAAGCACTTAGTACAGTGCTTTGCACACAGTAAGTGCTCAATAAATATGATTGAATGAATGAATGTCCTGCCTCTAACTTGGACTGTCCTCTCTCTTCATTACTTGTTAGAAAATTACTCTCCCAACCTCCAAAGACTTATCAAAGGTACATCTCCTCCAAGAGGCCTTCCCTGACTAAGCCCTCATTTCCTCTTTTCCCACTCTCTTCTACATCGCCCTGATTTGCTCCCTTTATTCGCCTCTCCCTCAGAGCACTTACACAAATATCCTTAATGTATTCATTTTTATCAATGTCTGTCTCCCTGTTGAGATTGTAAGCTCGTTGTTGGTAGGGAACATGTCTACCAATCTGTATACTCTACTCTCCCAAGTGCTTAGTATAGTACTCTGCGCACAGTAAGTGCTCAATAAATATGATTAATTGATTGACAAAATAGGATTAAATCCTACTCCCTCCTATTGAGACTGTGAGCCCAGTGAGCTACAGGGCCTGTGTCTGACCTGATTATCTTGTGTCTGCCCCAGTGTTTAGTATTGTGCTTGGCACAGAGTAAGTGCTTAACAAATACTACCATTATTGTTATTATTATTATATAAATTACTCATTTAGAATTGTAGTTGTGGAAAGTATGAAAGAAAAAAAGTGAGGAGAGTAGCAACACTATCTCCGAAGGTGACTTCTTGCAAGAGGGAAGAGAGAAGGGGAATCGCAGAAAGGAAGACAGATGAGGCAGTTGATAGAAATTAAACGGAATTGTGGAATGGGTTTCTTTTAAGTAATATTCCAGTTCCTTTGAAATATTCAGCGTGATTTCGGATGTCTATCTCTCCTATTCCAGCAAGCTATTGCCACTTGCAGACTTTGCTCACCAGAGTGTCCCCGTTGGTTTCCACAGAGGAGCTTTGGCAGGCCACAGTTCAGCCACCTCCAGAACAGGCCTGGCGGGCCAAAAGTCCAAGGAGGTATTGATAGTGGATTCTCAAGGAGTCACTACAATCCCCCAGCGCTTCCACACTTTCAATGTTGGGTTGCTGAGCCCAAGGCAGAGCCTCAAACCTTTTCCTTGCTAATGACTTTCTTCTTGCTCATTTCAGGTCATGCCTCCAATCCTGCAAATGCCCCTCAGTCATGGGATCTGAAGTAAATACTCCTAAATAAATGAATCACTTAACCACCTATGGCCTTCTACCCATACTTCATCTTCACATTGCCCATCAATTTTACAGAATCAAGGAGACAGTGACCTTCATTTTTCCAATGTGCACGGTATTTTTGGACAGTGCAATTGCAAAGTTGACACTTATTTCCAGGAAGAAAAACTCCATACATCCATGGCATTCATCATTTGACAAACACAAGCATTTTCCTTATCAATCAGCTCTCACTGAACCCAACGGCGGCGGCACCTGCAGAATCCTTAAGGGCCTGCTCAATTCCTGAAGAAACGAGCTAAAATGAAGGACATGCCACTCAGACTATATTTGCTGCTGGGCCTAGCCATCACGGTCCTGGTACAAGCTGCCGAGAAGAAAGCAGACTGCCCTCCAACGTGTACATGTGAAATCAGACCTTGGTTCACCCCTAAATCCATTTATATGGAGGCCCCGACTGTGGATTGCAATGATTTAGGTCTCCTTAATTTCCCTGCTAGATTGCCTGCTGACACACAGATTCTACTTCTACAGACGAACAATATTGCAGAAATTGAATACTCAGAAGACTTTCCAGTGAACCTCACTGGCCTGGATTTATCTCAAAACAATTTATCCTCTGTCATCAATATTAATGCTCAGAAGATGCCTCAGCTTCTGTCTGTGTATCTGGAGGAAAACAAACTTACTGAGCTGCCTGAAGAATGTCTGTCTGGCCTGGACAGTTTGCAAGAACTCTATATTAATCACAACCTGCTCTCAGCAATTTCTCCGGGAGCCTTCATCGGCCTCCGTAATCTCCTCCGGCTTCATCTCAATTCCAATAGATTGCAGATGATCAACCGCGAATGGTTTGAAGCTCTTCCTAATCTAGAGATTCTAATGATTGGGGAAAATCCTATCATCAGCATCAAAGATATGAACTTTAAGCCTCTTATCAACCTGCGCAGCCTGGTTGTTGCCAGCATAAACCTCACCGAAATACCAGATGATGCCCTGATTGGCCTCGAAAATTTAGAAAGCATCTCATTCTACGACAACCGCTTTGTCAAAGTGCCCCAAGCAGCGCTGCAAAAAGTCATAAACCTGAAGTTCTTGGACCTAAACAAGAATCCTATTAATAGAATCCGGAGGGGTGATTTTAGCAACATGCTACACCTGAAAGAGTTGGGGATAAACAACATGCCAGAACTGATTTCCATCGATAGCCTGGCAGTCGACAATCTGCCAGATCTGAGGAAAATCGAAGCTACCAACAACCCGAGGCTGTCCTACATCCACCCCAACGCTTTTTCCAGGCTGCCCAAGCTGGAGTCCCTCCTCCTCAACAGCAACGCCCTCAGTGCCCTGTACCAAGGAACGATCGCATCCCTTCCCAACCTCAAGGAAATCAGTATTCACAGCAACCCAATCCGCTGCGACTGTGTTATCCGCTGGATCAACATGAACAAAACCAACATTCGGTTTATGGAGCCCGAGTCCCTGTTCTGTTTCGACCCTCCGGAATTCCAAGGGCAGAACGTGCGGCAGGTGCACTTTCGGGAAATGATGGAAATCTGCCTCCCTCTGATAGCCCCAGAGAGCTTTCCATCCACCCTGGACTTAGCAACCGGAAGTTGTGTTTCACTACACTGCAGGGCCACAGCGGAGCCGGAGCCTGAGATCTCCTGGATAACCCCGTCGGGTCGCAGGCTCTTGCCCAATACCATGTCTGGAAAGTTCTACGTCCACTCTGAGGGGACATTGGACATAAGTGGCATAACCAGCCAGGAGGGTGGCCTGTACACTTGCATGGCCACGAATCTGGTCGGGGCCGACCTGAAGTCAGTTCTGATCAATGTGGATGGCTCCGTCCCACAGGACGGCACTGGCTCTCTGAACATTAGGGTGAAAGACATCCGGTCCAGCTCTGTGCTGGTATCCTGGACAGCGAGTTCCAAGATTTTCAAGGCCAGCGTGAAGTGGACAGCCTCCGCCCGAGCCAAAAACCCACGTGCTGCCCAGAGTGCTCGAATCCCATCTGATGTGAAGGAGTACAACCTGACCCACCTACACCCTGCAACCGAGTACAAGATCTGCGTGGACATCCCCACCATCTACCAGCAGAGTAAGAAACGCTGTGTGAATGTTACCACCAAGGGCCTGGACCATCCCAGGGCAGATCACAAGAGCAAGGGGACAGCAGCGATTGCCTGCTTTGCAGGCCTGCTGGGGATCCTTAGTGTGATGTGTGTCTTCAGCTGCCTCTCTCAGGAGCTGAACTGTGACACACACCCCGGTGATGTCAGGAATTATTTGCAGAAGCCAACCTTCCCCTTCAGTGAGTTCTACCCTCCTCTCATCAGCCTTTGGGAAGGCAGCAGAGAGAAAAGCACAGGCCTGGAGGTACAAGCGACGGTTATAGGGGTCCCGGGCAGTGTGTCCTAAAGCCACCGCAGCACAAAACTTGCTTTCTGAGAAGAAAAGCACAAGACTTAAGTTGTGCTAAGTGAAAGGCAGAGAATCTGGGCTCCTTAGGAGGGAGAAACCAGGGTTGGACGGGTGATGCCGGTCCCAAGGGGAAATCGGCACAGCCTCAGCATACGATGTACACCTAGCTGGATTCGATGGTTACTGTGCCAACCAAATAAAACAACTCAATTTTCTAAACTCCCATGTGACTTTGCTGTCTGGAATACAGTTCAAGTGGACAAGAGCATTTTCTGTATTTGGTTTTTTAGTATGGAAGAGTAGTGATTGCACACTACCTCCTCGTGGGTTGCCACACGCATATTAGCCAAGGGTTTTGCCAGTACCGGACAAACTTGAATTGGCAGGTGGTGTAACGAAATGGACAAATTCTGTAGAGTAGACGCAGTGAGTATGTGAAACTTTTTTATGAGGAAAAATACATTTTGGATTAAAATCAATGGCTTTTGTCCTGTTTTCGTTTCTAAATAAAAGAGCATTTCTGGGAGACATGATCTGACAAAACCCAAGTCATTTACCGGCCGATCGAAGAGCATTCTTTCCTGCTAAATGGTAGGATCTGATGGGTTTAGAAACCTGATCTTCGTTTCTACCCCTCTGGCCAACTGCCCACACACCCAAATATGTTTCTGAGGTATTGTACATAGTAAAAGCAGCAGTGCACCTTCCTTTTTTCCCTTTTGCAAGGAAAAATATCCTCTCACGAGGGAGAAGGGTTGTCAGGATGTGATCGCCACAGATTGAGGCCTAGATTTAATCGTTTGCCTCAGACCATGTAAATTTCCTACTTAAGTGGTAGAAAGAGAATCGGTGAATCTCCATCTTGAAAGCTTTTCCATTCTCTGCAAGCTCAGGCAGGGTTAAAACATTATTCACTCAGCGGTTTCATCTAACGCTCCTGCAGATGGAACCTGATGGTTCGGAACATTTCCCATTTCAAGACAGAGGGAGTGGAACCAAATTCTACATTAAAGAGCAGAAGGTCATTGGTGGGAAGTGGGGAGGGAGGCAGTGCAGTCTGTGCCAGATCCTCTGTTCAAATCCCATTTCTGTCTCTTGGTTCTGGGGCTGTATTGGTCCCAGACCCGGGGAAATGCTGACTGCCTGCAGTGCCCCCAGCTGCAATCATGGCTCCTCCTGACAAGTCACGCTGTGTAGGCACTTGGAAGTGATGGCTACACTTGCACACTACTTGCCTGATTATGGCTAGCTCTCCTGAGGCATGATTTACTTCAACTACTTCACTACTTAAAAACAGTGAATTAGTCAAACACAAGCATCTTGTCTGGGGGAAGTGTTCCCAAAATCTTTGCTACTAATTGGACTTCTCTGAACTATGGGTGAAAGCAGAAGAATGAGACAGAGAAAGAAAGGGAGCAGTGTGGTCCAGTGGCTAGAGCACGGGCCTGGGAGTCAGAGGACCAGGGTTCTAATTCCAGCTCTGCCACTTGTCTGCTGCAGAAACTTGGGCAAGTTACTTCACTTCTCTGTGCCTCAGTTTCCTCATCTGTAAAATGGGGATTAAGACTGTTAGTCCCATGGGGGACAGGGACCGTGTCCAATCTGATTACCTGGTATCTACCCCAGTGCTTAGTACAGTGCCTGGCACATAGTGCTTAACAGATATCACAATTATTATAATTAATAAAGAAATAGAAAAAAATAAAGAGAAGGAAATGGAGAGAGAGGGAGGGAGGGAGGGAGAAGAAGGCATAGGGAGAGAGCAGGAGTGAGAGGAAGTGAGGAATAGAGAGAGGAAACATGGAAGGAAGGTTGGGAGGCAGAGTGGCCTAATGAAGAGCCTGCATCTGTAAGTTAGGGGATACTAATCCCCACCTTTCCACTGTCCTACTGTGTGGATTTAGACAAGTCACGCAATGTACCCACGCCTCAGTTTTCTCATCTACTTACCTCATAGACTGTGAGCAATGTGGCTCAGGGACTGTGTCCAAACTGATCTTATGTACACCTTCTCACTTAGTGTGCTTGGCACTTATTATTATTATTATTATATTTTAAGTGCTTACTATGGGCCAAGCATAGTTCTAAGTGCTGAGGAAGATAAGTTAATCAGTTGGGACACAGTCCCTGTCCTCCATGGGGATCACAGTCTAATTTAGGAGGGACGAGTATTCAATCCCCATTTTTACAGATAAGGTAACTGAGGAATGAAGAAGTTAAGTGACTTGCTCAAGGATGCACAGCAGACACTTGGAAGATTGGGGCCTGGAACCCAGGTCCTCTGAGTTCCAGGTCTATTCTTTTTCCACTAAACCACACTGCTTCTCATGTAAGTACTTAGAAGTATTATAATTATTAGCGAGACATAGTTTGTGTGAGTGAGAGAAAGAATGTGTTTAAAAGAAAACTGGTATGAAAATATAACTTCAAGACAGCCTGTCAAGAGACTTTAATCAAGAAAAAGTCTTCAACCTAGTAGAAATCTGGGTGTAGGGACAAAGCAGAGAAAAAAAGATTGAGCAAGGTATGGCCACCCAGGTCAAAGATGAATGAAGAACTGGCAATCGTCTAGCACTTCTGGGTTACTTGGGGAACCAAAGAGATTAATTCAGATCCCAAAGAGAATGTTTACATTTGAACTATACAGTTTGTTGATCAACATCCTCAAATTGGTCAGTTAATTTCCACCTCTCTACTTCCTGCAAATTGGACAAACACAAAGGGCAGAATGTGTTGGAACACTGAACGCAAGGGCCCACTGAAGGATATAAGATTGTACAGTTTTCAAGGTGAATGCACTTATTTTTCACTGGTTAGATATAGTTTTGGGGTAGAAACCCACCTATGATTCTCTAGAATTACACTGAACTGAGTCAGCAAGAAAGTGTAAATTTTAGTAAAAGGAATGATTGGATGTAAAAATTGCAGAATTAAAGTTGTAAAAATGTGAATTCTTTGAGCATCTTATTTAAGAAATGAAAAATACATTCAACGATTTTATTTCAGCGGAAAATATCCACTCGATTAAAGGAATTTAGTCATACACAATTACCAAAAGAAGAAAATGATAAAACTTTATTCTTCTCTACAACTATTATGGAAAAATGGCAACTGCAAAGGACAATTACAGATGATGTATGTTGGGGGAGGCAAACCCTCACCTCTGAAATGCTACAATATTTCAGGTTATCTCACCTTTTGCATAAAACCAGACATTTAACTTTTCTACTGGAAGCCTGCTACTGTCCTTCAAAATGTCACTGGATGGTAACACTTCCAGAACAGCAGAGCCATATCATTTCATCTGCTGTTAATGAATAGTTTGCTTTCACAAAAGAATTGGCGATTTCTGATTCTGAAGGCGATTTCAGCTATTTTTTGACACTCTCCAAGGTATTTAGTAGTAGTTTTATAAAGCAGTCGAGAAGATAGACCGTGTTAATTTTAACACTCCCCAGATTTGGACCTTACAAATTCAATATGTTTCCTGAACACAAATTCTACAAGCTGATGAATCACCATCACACACAGGCTGACATTAGAATTTATCAGCTCGACACACTCATATATCATGAGAGGTTTCAGCACCGCGGACAGAGCTTTTAGAGTAAGGCTATTTGTCAAAAACATGGGAACTGAAATATGACCTATTACAAAGCAGGTACTGTATAGGTCAGCAAGAACTTGCTCATGTATCTTGTATGTTTGTCTTTTGAACCTAGCTGGATTTCTATCTGGTCACAGATATATCTGAAAACCAAGATTTTCATTTATTTCAAGCAGAGTCTTAGAAAAGGGGGGTAAAACCAAATGAACACCTAATAGGAAGGAATGACCTGAAAAAGCATATTTGGGAGGGTTTGGATGATTACATATAACTGCTCATAGGAAGACATAATGTTATTTACTTCACTAAAAGTCTAATTTGGATTTTCTAAGGAAGAAAATGCATTTGCTTAATAACAAGAATGATATTTCATACCTCCCCATGTAACCTCTTAAACCTCATAAAATTATCCAGCTCTGGTCAAATCAGTCAAAGCATTTATATTCAGAAAAAGGTTTCCATCTGATGAAATTGGAAAATATCTATTTTACTCCCAACTGTAATGTAAGGTATTCCATCTATAACTAATAAAAATGGTTGTAAAGCATATAGCTATACAAATGCTAAACAATAGCAATCCAACTTGTAAAAAAGAAAATACTGCTTTCATAGAAGCATATTAATTTTATAACTTTCCAATTTTATTATTTTATACTCAATAAAATCAGGCCAAGATGCTGTGATGGTAAACAATAAACTAATTTGTATTTAATTCCATAGACGATGCCCAAATTGATTAAGGCAATAGAATAGAAGCGTCTGAACTGTACAGTAATATCGTAGATCTGTCCCTCCCATTCAATGATGATGGTGTTGGTATTGGGGTATTCGAGACTTGAGTGTGTCATAAGGGACAGATGTAGGATTATTTCTCCATTCTTCTGGTAACTGCACACACACACACACACACACACACACACACACTCACTAACACATGTAATCCAGTCTTGAAAAAAAAGTACATATTACTGAGTCAATAAATGAAATTAGTCACTTTTATCTCCTCTCTCCCAGACTACCAGAACTGCACAATGAATCCAAAGAAACTTTTCTGTTTGGGGCATACTATTAGGGCCTCCTTGAGATACAAGTTCATCTTCTGTACAACTTCTGACCAACTCCCCCAACTCTACCAGGTTTAAACAAAGGGGATAAGATATCTATGGGTCTATATTTCCTTGCTGCTCTGGAAAGCTGACTAACCACTGACAGATGAGGACACCTCTGGCAGCTATTTGGGCTGGATGACCCTTTCCACCACTCATTTGCTTAGAAGATCCTCAAAGATATGGACTATCTCCCACCTGATCTCCCCCAGTGCTTAGTGGTTGGCAAAAAGTAAACACTTAACAAATACCACGATTATTATGATTATAATTAGGGACAATTTTCCATCAGTAAGGGCATTTATGGAAAGGTTCATGTAAATTAGTCCTGAAAGAAAAAATAGTCACCAGACTGAAGAGTCACCCCAGCCCATCATTAACCAAATCTGCCCACTATGTTGCAGTCTCGGTGGCAAAGTGAAACGCCTAGAGTAGATTCAACTTCCCTGAGCACAGCTACTAGAGGAGCAAGTGTGAAGAAAAGACCAAGGTACTAATTCTCCAGGTGGATCAGTACTTTAGACTTGAATTTGTAATAGGAATCAGGGAGCTGGAAAACTTGAAGAAAAACACAAATTAGATTAGTTGCTCCTAATGATTGTTCTCCACTGTCATCGTGATTATAAATAGCAGGATAATAATGATTTCAAATGACAAGATAAGAAAATTATTTGGTCTCAGCCTCATATAGGGCTTTCAGGATTGACTGAAATTCCTGAAACTCAGAATACCTAGAATGAATTTCTTTAACTCAGATTCACATCAATGTCTTCATCATCACTGTCGATATCATCATCAGCAACCCCTTGCTGTGAGAGACGGCACGCACACAAGGAAACAAATATGAAGGTTTGGGCAGGTCGTTCATAATGGGTTTCTCTAGGGAAAGAAGGGAGTATGGAGGGGAAAGTGTTTGGGGTACTGGATAGACTGCCCCACACAAGAGGAGGGATGTCAGGGAAGACAATCATAACATGGTTCCTTCAAGTATCCTGGTGCCAGTGTTGAAGACAAGAGCCCTGGGCTGAATGAACTGCAGGTCTGACTCAAAAGCGGTCCTGCTCATGGTCTTATGGTTTTATTATTACTGTTTGTATTTGGCATTTTTAAAGCTCCAGTGAAAAGCTTGGGTCAGTACAACTGGCAGACACACAGGGTTTCTTAGCTAGAAAATCGGCTCAGATTACAATGTTTGCAATCTTTTTTTCCTAGCTCTAACATCCCAATTCCTCACATGGTGTTTTTCCTGGCTAATCCGCTGCTAATTGGGTTGTGACTTAGGAACAGTGTAACATTAGGACTGGAGAGACAGACAAGCCCAGCATCAGGCAGCACAACCACAAAAACCCCTTCTAGCAATAACAGAGAAAGCAAGCATTGGGGGATGTTTAAATCCAGCGTCCTGCAATGGAGATGCATCAAAGAAATGGAGGCAAGGTAAAGACTTTTTGAGAGTGTCAGGATCACTAGGTACCTCTGACCTCTTTCCTCCAATCCTAGCATTTCAGAAAGAGAAGGACGAACACCAGATCGTGGTAAGGAGTCTGTTGTCTAAGGCCGCGTGTCCACCACTAAGGACACTTGGGTTGGGGGGTGGCAGAGGAGGAGAGACTCCTGGCATCCTCCTCAACTGGGCAGAAAGTGTCACTGAGAGTTTGTGGGGGAACTGGCTAGGAATCGTTTGTGGGATTTTTCTTGACCCATGACAGAGGCAGAACAGGGGCTACAGACAGTTCTGGGATTTCTGGCAATTCCATTCCAAAACGCCAGGTGGCAAAACACTGCTCAGAGGTGCCCCTTCTAGGGGTTCCAATTGAGCAGCTCAGATCTTGGGTAGGTTATGCAAGAACCTAGAGCTTAAAGTGGATGCATTTACTTCTGTGTACCTCATAAGACTGATGAGATTGGCTGGAGAGCACAAGCACTTGTTTTAACACAGGATTCATGTTCAGCTCTGCATGGTGCCTGCTGACTTCCAGGACAGGACACAGAATGAGGTTGAAGCAAGAAACCTTCTCCTTGGCCTTGCACCAACCCCCATTTCCTGTGAGGTGAGATAAAGGCAGTGATCACTCTAGATATTCCCCCCAACCCAACTAAACACGTCCCCTTCCAAAAGAACTTCAGGCTGTCTTCGGTTTTGCCACTTGATTACCAGCAGGAAAGCAATGAAGAAATTTTAACCATACCACACAGATGCTTCCTTGCATCTGTTCCAGACAAGGACTATACAGAGCTTGACAGCCATGGGTCCTAGCTCCATGGTTTTGTAAACAGAAATGATGTCTACTTAGATAGCAAGCGTAGCTCGGTGGAAAAGAGCCTGGGCTTCAGAGTCAGAGGTCATGAGTTCGACTCCCGGATCTGCCAGTTGTCAGCTGTGTGACTGTAGGCAAGGCACGTAACTTCTCTGTGCCTCAGTTACCTCATCTGTAAAATGGGGATTAACTGTGAGCCTCACGTGGAACAACCTGATTACCCTGTATCTCCCCCAGCGCTTAGAACAGTGCTCTGCACATAGTAAGCGCTTAACAAATACCAACATTATTATTATTATTATTATAGATGAAGCAGTGTTGCCTATTGGAAAGAGCATGGGTCTGGGCGTCAGAAGACCTGGATTCTAATCCTGATTCTGCCACATGTGTGCTGTGTAGCCTTGGACAAGTCACAATTTCTCAGTGCCTCAGTTTCCTCATTGGTAAAATGGGGATTCAATACCTGTTCTCCCTTCCCCTTAGACTAGGAATCTCATGTGGAACACAGAATGTGTCCCACCTGATCATCTTGTATCTAACTGAATACTTAATATGGTATTTATCAATCTCCCTGAAGCCTCAGCTCAAAGAGAGCAATCGCTCTTTTGATTTATCACATGCCAGGCTGTTGTCTCCCAGCAGCCTTACTCAGAAACACATTATTTGAGACAGGCCTCCTTGCACACAGTAGTGAAGTGGGTATCAATCACTTATTGATCTCTTCAGTCCCACCTATAGGTAGAGATTAGATCTCCCTCTGTAGCTGTGTTTAAATACATTTCTCTTTGGCAGTTTGGTGCCTTGTTTTTAACCAGAGAAAAAAATTATAAACTTGATATCTGCCCCCAGCCTCCAGCCCCAGTCACATTCATTCAATAGTATTTATTGAGCGCTTACTATGTGCAGAGCACTGTACTAAGCGCTTGGGATGAACAAGTCGGCAACAGATAGAGACAGTCCCTGCCGTTTGACGGGCTTACAGTCTAATCGGGGGAGATGGACAGACAAGAACAATGGCAATAAATAGAGTCGAGGGGAAGAACATCTCGTAAAAACAATGGCAACTAAATAGAATCAAGGCGATGCACACACCCAACCCCTAACAGACCATGGAATGGCTTTCAGTTCCTCTGGTCCAGTGGCCTGGGCCTGGGTTCTGCAGAGCTGCCAGGTGGTGATGAGGGAACAGCGGCTCCTTAAAATCCTCCTCCGTCTCCTGATCACTCCTGAGCCAAAGTCCTCTCCTGTTGGGTTAATGAGCATTTCTAGAGCTTCTACTGTCTGTCTTCCATGTTCTGGTGTGATCCTACAGAAACATGCCCAGATTGAATGTTTAATACCACCTTACAACTGCCACCCTGGGACTAACTATGGCTCAGATTTCCACTCGCCAGGCAAGTTCCTCATCTCAAGGTGAGGTGAGTCCATGGTAAGGGACTGAGAAGCCCCTTTCCAAGAGATGAAGAGGCTGGGGCAGCACAGGTGTCTGGCGAAGACCCCAGATACTTAGTCCAATGCTCTGCACACAGTAAATGCTTAATAAATGTTACTGGTTGATTGACTGATAATAATAATAATACTAATAATGTTGGTATTTCTTAAGCACTTACTATGTGCAGAGCACTGTTCTAAGCTCTAGGGTAGACACAGGGTAATCAGGTTGAATCAGGTTGTCCCATGTGAGGCTCACAGTCTTAATCCGTATTTTAATAATAATAATAATAATAATAATAATAATGTTGGTATTTGTTAAGCGCTTACTATGTGCCGAGCACTGTTCTAAGCGCTGGGGTAGACATAGGGGAATCAGGTTGTCCCACGTGGGGCTCACAGTCTTAATCCCCATTTTACAGATGAGGGAACTGAGGCCCAGAGAAGTTAAGTGACTTGCCCACAGTCACACAGCCGACAAGTGGCAGAGCTGGGATTCGAACTCATGAGCCCTGACTCCAAAGCCCGTGCTCTTTCCACTGAGCCACGCTGCTTCTCTGAGTGATCACGCGGCTTGGCTCAGAGACCTCACAGAATCTGAGCAAAGTCACTGCCTGAGTCACTCAATGTAGTCTACAATTCTCTGGGAAAGAATCTTTATGAATTGAGCAAATTCTCTCTGTCTTTCCTCCAGGCAAACACGAGCTGGATAAGAGCAACTACTGTAGCAGAGTTTCCATTCACCCCAGGTTTGAAACAAGCCCTTCCTGACCATTATAAAGCCAGTGCATTTTAACAGTATTCTGGAGTTCATTTGTTTCTAAGGATGGAGCAAACACTGTGTATCAAGCATCAGATGGTATCTTTCCCCAGTATCCATCGCCACTGCTGTAGCTACCAGGATATCTCATTTCCTTGAGGAGGACAGGCTGACTCAATGATGTGTGTGAGTGTGTGTGTGTGCATGTGTGTGAGTCAGTTGTATTTACTGAGCACTTACTGGGTGTAGAACATTGTACTAGGCACTTGGGAGAGTACAATATAACAATAAACAAATGCATTCCCTGGCCATAGTGACCTTACAGTCTAGATATCAAATGTCCAAAGGTCACAGATGCAAGTTCACAGATGACACAGAAGGGAGAGTGAGCCAAGGAAAAGAGGGCTTAATCAGGGAAGGCCTCATGGAGAAGATGTGACCTTAATTGAGCTTTAAAGAGGAAGGTGGGAGGGTGGGTGGCGGGGGCCAGGAAAGGTAGGTATGTCCCTATCTTTGCCCCTCAACCCTCCTGATCTATAGCAAGTTTCCATACTCTGCTCAGTCATTAGGGGCCATGGAAAAGGAGGGTCATGGTGCCAACTCCATTTGAAGCATTGATAGTACTGTTCTGGCCTACCATTCATTCATTCATTCATTCATTCATTCATTCATTCGTATTTATCGAGTACTTACTATGTGCAGAGCACTATACTAAGCACTTGGAGTGTACAGTTCCGCAACAGATAGAGACAATCCCTATCCAATAATGGGCTCACAGTCTAAACGGGGGAGACAGACAACAAAGCAAAACAGAACAAAACAAGCAGTCTAGCGTAGACATCATCAAGATAAATTGAATCATAGAGATATACACATCATTAACAAAATAAATAGGGTAATAAATAATATATACAAATATGCACAGTGCTGAGGGGAGGGGAAGGGGGAAGAGCAGAGGGCGGGAGAGAGGGAAATGGGAAGGGGAGGAGGAGCAGAGGGAAAGGTGGGGTACCGTCTGGGAAGGCCTCCTGGAGGAGGTGAGCTTTCGGTAGGGCTTTGAAGAGGGGAAGAGAGTTAGTTTGGCGATTGTGAGGAGGGAGTGCATTCCAGGACAGTGATAAGATGTGAGTCAGGGGTTGACAGCAGGACAGGCACAAACAGAGGATTGTGAGGAGGTGAATAGCAGAGGAGTGGAGTGTTCGGGGTGGGCAGTAGAAAGACAGAAGGGAGGTGAGGTGTTGGAGAGCTTTGAAGCCAAGAGTGAGGAGTTCTTGTTCGTACGAAAGTTGATAGGCAACCACTGGAGGTTTTTGAGGAGGGGAGTGACATTCCCAGAGCGTTCCTGTAGAAAGATGATCCAGGCAGCGGAATGAATAATAGACTGGAGTGGGGAGAGACAGGAGGCTAACACAATAATCCAATCGGGATATTATCAGAGTTTGTACCAGCACGGTGAACTTTAAACAATTACACTTGTATAGCACTAATAATAATAATAATTATGGTACTTGTTAAGTGCTTACTAAGTGCCAAGCACCATTCTAAGCACTGGGGCAGACACAGGTTAATCAGTTTGGGCACAGTCCCAGTCCCACACGGGGTTCACCCTCTTAATCCCCATTTTACACATGAGGTAACTGAAGCCCAGAGAAGTGAAGTGACTTGCCCAAGGTCACACAGCAGACAGGTGGAAGAGCCAGGATTACAACCCAGGTCCTTCTGACTTGACCTATCTGACTCCCAAGGTCTTGTTCTATCCACTAAGCCAAGCTGCTTCTCAATCAGGTGCTGGAGAAATGTTCTCCTATTTCTCTTTCTTTTAAATGAAATTTGTTAAGTGCTTGCTATATGCCAGGCACTGTACTAAGCGATAGGATAGATGGAAGTTACTCCAGCTAGACATAATCCATGTCCCAGGTGGAGCTCATAGTCTTAATCCCATTTTACAGATAAGGTAACTGAGGCACAGAGAAGTGAAGTGACTTGCCCAAGATCACACAGCTGACAAGTGCAGGAGCTGAGATTAGAATTCAGGACCTTCTAAATTCCAGGCCCATGCTCTATCCACTAGGACATTCTGCTTCTCAGAAGCAGAGTTTTTAATCAGTGCTGAGATGAAATGGCTAGTGATTTGTTTCAAAGAGTAACTAAACTGGGCCCCTCTCAGGGTCACATCTGGAAAGTTTCCAGTACGCTGCCAGTGACTATGTGAAGAAGAATCAAGGAAAGGCATATCCATTCCATTCCTAGCTTGGGCAGTGGCTAGTGAGTGGAAGACAATCTGCTACAAGTCAGAACTCACCTGTGCTGGGCAGCAGCAACGTGGGAGAGAGTCAAGGGTGGAGACCCAAATTTACTGTGCAGAAAGAGGCAGTGGTAGACCACATCCATATTTTTACCAAGAAAATTCTAAGGATACACTACCAGAACTATTGCAGATGGAAGTGGGGTGCTCTGGGAGAGATGTGTCCATTGCATCACTATGGGTAGGAAATGACTCAACACGATAAGACAAGACAAGACAACAAAATGGGGAGATGGGCTTTAAACTGTAGCCTGACTGTTTCCTGACAGGTAAAAAAAAAAGGAACACAAAAGCCAAGTATCTTTCTTCATGTGCTTATTAAAATTAATTTCCAGATTATACTCTCACACCACATTTTTCTAAGAAAGACAATGCAAATGTAATCACGCTTGATAGAGCCATGAAGCCAGGCATATAATCGGAAGAAAACCATTCAGGTTGAGAATTAAAGATAATAAATTACCACCTCAATTTGGGAAGTGATGAAAGTACAGTGTCAAAAGTAGTTTGATTTCGTGTCCTTGATCCTAAGTGACATTTCAACATCTCTACCTCACACTTAGGTTTAATGGAATTGGTGCTGCATTTTCTGAAGAGAACTTTAATAAAAATGAATGAATATATCAAACAATCGGGCTTCTTCATATCAAAATTCAGCAAGAACAAGTTTGCATATTTTTTTAACCCCAGCGAAATATTCTTTGGCACCCTACCTTGTTTAGAATCCGACCACAGACACCCAGTCAGGTGGGCAGGGCCTCAGAACTCTGGATGAAAAGACTCCCTCTAGCAAAAGGATGTTTCTTCCTCTTGACTATTCAGCATAGACTCCAGGGTGATGGATTCAGAGAGGATGCCCTGGCTTCTTTCAGTAACTTTACAGAGGCCCACCACTCCCCTGCCTTATTTTAGACTTGTGGCCACTGAAGGTGAGCAAGAGGGAAAGGATAAGATCTCTGGCTGTGAAGCTGAGGATGCAGTGTGCATCTCTAATAATAATTATTATGGTATTTAAGTGCTTACTATGTGCCAGGCACTATTCTAAGCACTGGGGTAGATACAAGCAATTTGGGTTGGACACAGTCCCTGTCCCACATGGGGCTGACAGTCTCAATTCCCATTTTACAGATGAGGTAACTGAGGCCCAGAGAAGTGAATTGACTTGCTCAAGGTCACACAGCAGACAAGTGGCAGAGCCGGGATTAAACTCATGATCTTCTGACTCTCAGGCCCATGCTCTATCCACTTGGCTATGGTACTTTTCAATGCCCAGAGCCTACACTGATCATCAATTCTAGCATATGTATATGCAAATTTCTCTTCCACACTCCAGGTGTCTCCTTTTCCTTTGTAAAAATATGCAGAATGGATCCTGGGAGCATTCAGGAAGTCCAGGTCAGAAAAATGGTGACCCAGAGGGCCCTTTGCTTTGACCCAATTCCTCAGTTGGCTTTAGCTCTCAGATGCTTTAGGTGCCATCGTTTTTCTGATTCACTGGGCACAGGGGAGGAGGGACATGGTGAGGCCAGAGAGGTGGGTGGCAGCATTGACAACAATAAACAGTAACAAACCAAATCGGTAATATAGCAACATGATATAGTATGATACAATACAATAGTGCTAATAAGCGGGCGATGACCAGGGTCAGGGGTAGGCTTGATTAAGGGCTGACCTGATCAAACTCAAAGTCAAGCGGCTGGTGAGGCCAGAGAGGTGGGAGGCAGCACTGACGACAATAAACAATAACAAGCGAAATCGGTAATATAGCAACATGGTACAGTATGATACAACCTCCTCCCGCCCGCCCCTTCCTATCCTCCCCTTCCCCTTCCCCTCTCTCTCTCAGCTCTTTCCCGCTATCTCCTCTGCCTCCTCCCCTGCTTCTCTCCCCCGCCCTAGAACCAGCAGCAGCAGCGAAGCAGCGTGGCTCAGTGGAAAGAGCACGGGCTTTGGAGTCAGGGCTCATGAGTTTGAATCCCAGCTCTGCCACTTGTCGGCTGTGTGACTGTGGGCAAGTCACTTAACTTCTCTGGGCCTCAGTTCCCTCATCTGTAAAATGGGGATTAAGACTGTGAGCCCCACGTGGGACAACCTGATTCCCCTATGTCTACCCCAGCGCTTAGAACAGTGCTCGGCACATAGTAAGCGCTTAACAAATACCAACATTACATTACATTAGCTGGCCACTTTCCCAGAACTGCTTGGTATTTGAGATTTTTCAAGGAGCTGAAGAGTATCCACAAGGCTTCTGGGAGAGAGAAACCTGTCTCCAATTACTTGCGCCAATCTAAACAACCTCAAAACACAGAAATTGGGATAGTCTAACTTTTTCCCAGCCAAAACTTCCAAGTCAATGCACTTGTGGTCTCCACATTTTGCTAAACACAATTGAACTAGGATAGTGAGAGTGAATGTCTGCACAAGAACAACCAAAAATCTTTGTGAGTCCCCTGAGTTTAGCTGCTTTGGTTCTCCTCCTTTTGTCATTTGGCTCTAAAAAGTAGAAACTTGGTTTTACTGACCTTAGCAGGGGAAAACAAAGACATTGCAAATCACACCTTCCTGCATTACCTGTTCTCTGCCTGCCTCTGACTGGCATGTTTACACCCAGATCCCAGAAGCTCCTTTGGCTACCAAGTCCTTACCCTTACTGACAAAAGCAGGCCAGTAGGGAAAATCACATTTAAGTCCTCACTCTCCTGGGACTTGTCCAAAATTTTCCCGCAACCCAAAGAAGCAGGATCCAGTCCCTTCTTTCCTCCTTTCCTCCCTTCTCTCCTTTATAAGCAAAATCCATAAGGTTACAAGCTATTTAGAGGGGGGAGTGGGCGGTTATGAACTTATTTACCCACTCTGTATTTATTTATTTTGAACACTAGTTGTAGATATTTTTTTATGTATGAATCCCTTGTTACACTATAAAGCTCTTTGAGGGCAAGAAAGGTGTCATTTGATTTTTCTGAACAGCCCAAGCATCTAAAACAGCACACTGCATCTCCTGGGTACTTCATAAGACTGAGAGGCTGCAAGACAGAGGCTGAGAAAGACAGAAAGGTAGGCAAAGTGTGACTTCATTGTCATGTAAAGTAATTTTTCCATTATGAACAGTCAGATTCTATGGGTTGGTCTTTGATCTAAAGTCAACATGAAGCAATTGCTTAGGTTCTTGGGTGTATAAATTTGTCTCAATTTCAGCTGTGAAGCATGGCCTAGGGAAAGACCGGAGGCCTGGGTGTCAGAGGACCTGGTTTTTAATCTTGGCTCTGCCACTTGTTTGCTATGTGACCTTGGGCAAGTCACTTCTCTGCCCCTCAAATACCTCATTTGTAAAATGGGGATTCAATACCTGTTCTCCCTCCTACTTAGACTGTGAGCCCCATGTGGGACAGAGACTGTGTCTGATGGTATCTAAACCAGAGATTAGAACAGTGTTTGACAAATAGTAAGTGCTTAACAAATACAATAATAACAGTAATTATTTTTATTATTACTACCTAGTTTCCTTATATTGAAAATGGGGCTTTAAATCCTATTCTCTCCTACTTAGACAGTGATCCCCATGTGGATAGGAATTGTGTCCATCCCCAGCATTTAGTACAATGCTTGGGACATAATCAATGCTTAACAAGTACATCATTATTATAATTTCCATTCAGTATTTCTATGTTTATCCTCTCCTTCCCGAAACTTGACCCCACTGTGGCCAAGGACTATGGCTGAATACCTTTCTCCCTAGAGCTCACACACATGGTATGTGCTTAATCAATACTAAGGATTACTGATCAACTGGGCAGATTGCTGGAAAGGAAAGTGCACAGCAGAAATAGTGCTGAGATACACCAGTAGATGCTGAGCCATAAATGTGGATTGTAATCTGCTGGATTATAAATTTCTTGAGGGAAGGGATTGTGTCTACTCTCTTTACTGTACTCTCCCAAGCATTAGAACACTGCTCATCTCAGAATAGGCACCCAATAAATACTATTTATTGATTTAAATGATTAACTTGGGCAAGGTGTTGGACAACCAGGAATGATCTGCATCGAAGCAGCACCTGAGGACCAATTCACAGGGCTTCAAGAATATTTTTTTGTCAGAAAAGTTTTCTTCTGTTTTTAAATCTTCAGTTCCATTAAACTTAAATTAGAACCTCATTTATAGAAACACAGGGACTCCAGGCTACCATAACCCTATTAATATTCTCTAGTCCACACTGCATATTGCTATAAGCACCACAGTGTTAGTAAAATGCTGTTCTCTTTCATACACTTGAAGAAAATACTGTGCGACCTCTGGAGTTGAATATACTTGGAGCACAGATATGAATGAGCAAGTCTCTCCCCCTCCATCCCTATATCTCCCTCTAGTGATCCAGCATCACTACTCATCCACAGATCTAGGCAAACCACCTAGAGCCAGCTGATTGCTTCCGTCTGCACAGCTTCTTGTGGTAACAGATTTCATGGGCTCATTCCTCTCTAAACGAAGAAATATCTCCTTTTGCACCTGTCACCTTCAATCAGTAATCATCAAAGAGTGCCCCTCATCCTGGTGGGGTGGGATTCAGAAGGCCCTGCTAGGTGACCTTAGGCAAATCACTTAACGTCTCTGTGCCTCAGTTTCCTAACCCATCAAATGGGTTTTCCCAGATTAAGCCCCCCTTTTCCTCAGATCCCCCTCCACTCCCCATCGCCCTATCTTGTTCCTTTTGCTCTAACCCCCCTCTCTGTCCCACAGCACTTGTATATATACAAGTGTATATTATATACTTATAATTTTATTTATTTATATTAATACTTGTTTTGATGTGTACATATCTATAATTCTATTTATTTATATTGATGCTATTGATGCCTGTTTACTTGTTTTGATGTCTGTCTTTCCCTTTCTAGACTGTAAGCCCATTGTAGCCAGGGATTGTCTCTCTTTATTGTTGAATTTCACTTTCCAAGCTCTTAGTACAATGCTCTGCACACAGTAAGCACTCAATAAATATGATTGAATAAATGATTGAATGAATGTGTGAATGAAATGGGTACTAAGACTGTGAACTCCACGTGGGCCAGGAACCATGTCCAACCTGATCATCTTGTATCTACCCCAATGCTTAGCATAGTTTCTGGCACATAGTAAGTACTTAACAAATATCACCCCAAAAATAGAAGCTGCTCCCTTCCTGATCATTTTAGATTACCCCTGCTAGCCAGCTCCTTTCCCTGGGCCACTTCAAAGGGATTCTAAGTTAGGTAGGAGTGTAGATAAGAAGCCCTACCTGCAGGGATTGCTGCATTCTACCCAGTGAAGAGATGAGGGCTGTCCACTCCACCCCCAACAGCCTATTTTCCTTCCCTGACAATACTGAGGTAAAGAGGGGAAACCAGAGATGGGCAGACAACCCCAGGATGGAAGCCCACTTTTCTGGCCCAGGCAGGGGATTACCCTTCCCCAAAAGTTAAGACAGCCATAGAATGGATCCACTGTCATGGATAAAAGATATCTTGAGGCTATCCAAAGAAACTCTCACTCAGGACATGTGACAGACTTAGCCACTACAACTGACAAGCTCTGTCAAAGAAGGCAAAGCTCTATGGATCAAACAAGGATGTGGACGAAGGCAAGAATGTGTGTGGGTTATTTTCATATGTAGCGAAGCAACATGGCTTAGTGGAAAGAACACAGGCTTGGGAGTAAGAGGACATGGATTCTATTCCCAACTCCGCCACTTGTCTGCTGTGTGACCTTGGGCAAACCACTTGACTTCTCTACGCCTCAGTTGCCTCATCTGTAAAATGGGGATTAAGACTGTGAGCCCCAAGTGGGACACCTTGATTACTTTGTATCTACTCTTAGATACAGCTTAGAACAGTGCTTGGCACATAGTAAGTACTTAAAAATACCATAATTATTAATTATTATTATTATTATTGTTGTTCAGTGGTGCACAATGCATCCACAAAACCAACAGCCCAGAGTTTCAGATTGGCACAGGTTGGGGACCACTTTTCATCAGGTATCAGGGCAAGTTAGCATCACGATGTTCAGTGAGATACTGCAATCAGTAACGATCAAACTCAAGGGGAGCTTTAAGTTCTCGGATCCCTGGGTCACACTGCACCTGGCATTACATAAGGATAGAGCATGGTCTTACCCGAATACTTTCTAAACTCAATCAATATTTCAAGTTTTGCACATTGCACATTTTCCTCCCATTTCTTCAAAATTACACTGGTTCCGGTAGAGATTCAAGGGGGTTGGGGAGGAAATGAAGGGTTAAGAGAATCGATTCAGACAGATTTGGGGTGAAGAATTTGCTTCAGAAGGAAAACATACAAGACAGGAAGAAAAGTAGGCAAGTTGGCTCCCATCAGCTCTCAGACTGGTTTTGCTGTCGAAAAGCCAAGGGGGCCAAAAGCCAGACTTTCTCTGGTAAATTATGGAGATCATTCAAGCCCCCAGATCAATCAATAGAACACTTATTACCACTCACAAAGTGCAAGATACTCTACTGTGCACTGGGGGGTAACACATGGATACTGATTGAGACCTGACCCTTGACCCATAGAGGGCTCACAGTATAAATGGCAGGCAGGAGGCCAGGGAATGTAGTGAAAAGAACTGACACAGGGAAAGAGAGAGCAACTCAAAAGCAGTAACAGTAACAAACACCACTGATTTCTCAATGGGATGGGCAGGAGGTTAAGGTCCTCCTTGTCCTCAGTTTCCCACAGGGTCAGCCAGTCCAGTGTGCCTGCCACAAGCAGCGTAGTCTAGTGGAAAGAGCATGGGCCTGGGAGTCGGGGTCCTGAGTTCTAAATCCTTGTTCTGCTGTGTGACCTTGGGCAAGTCATTAAACTTCTCTGTGCCTCAGTTACTTCACCTGTAAAATGGGACTTGAGACTGTGAGTCTTATGTTGGCCAGGGACTTTGTCCAAACTGATTAGCTTGTATCTACCCCAGAGCTTACTATAGTGCCTGGCACATAGTAAGCACTTAACAAATACCATTAAGAAAATAAAAATAAAAACTTTCCAACCTTCCAAACAAGATCCTGAGGCTAGACCCAGCCTAAGTTCTGGCAGGGGTTGGGGTTCGATTCCCCCAGGAACCTGCAGGGGGAATCGAACAAGGGGCTCTAGGCTGCTTGGGTCTCAGCTTCACTTTCATCCATTGCCCAGGTGGTCTTCTGATTTTGTGTGGTCCCCAAGGTTTGGCTTCTTGGATCCGGCCAGCTGAGAAACCTCAACTTTTGACATAGAGAGTGATTATCTCACCCCCACACCCTCTCCTTATGAGTCCAGAAATGATCATCTCATTTCATCCTGAATGTGCCATTAAAAAGTCTGATCTGTGATTATTTCAACTGCTCCTTAAAATCCTATGATGACAGTGTAGAAAAACAAGCACACACACACACGCACTCCCAAGGGCACTTATACTTCTATTCTGTTCAGTATTTCCTGCAATTTCAAGCTGAATTCACATTTATCCCTTCAGATTGGAAATAATTCCTCATATGAGGAGAGTAGTTACCTAGCCACCTGCATAAATCTACAACTTGACCTCATGGCAGGGATTCTCTCAGGGGCTTTCTGAGCCTGGGAAAGTGCAGACATAAAAGAATCGTGCAAGAAGCATTTTAAAAACCGGGTAGCATTTGGGGAGCTGCATGCCTGGCCCTGAAATGCTAGTCAGGTGGAAAAAGTTTCCTTGAGTGAAATGCCAGGATCATAAACAGGAAAGACAACCACAGATCCAGGCAGTAAAGGCAAAATCCAGGAGGCCAGCTTCTGGGCTCATCAGGAAAATCTGGGAAGCAGCATACCCTAGTAGCATGGCCCTAGGAATCAGAGGATAGGAGTTCTAATCCCTGCTCTACCGCTAGCCTGCTATATGACCTTGGGCAAATCGCTTAGCAAATCAGTTACCTCATTTTTAAAACCGATTGGATTACTCCTCCCTCCAACTTAGACAGAGAGCCCTACGTGGGACAGGGGCTGTGTCCAACCTGATTATCTTATATCTATCCTAGCAATCAGTACAAGCATGGCAAATGCTTAACAATTACCAAAAGAAAGGGAAAGAGAGGGAAAGAGAAGGGGTTGGCAGCCGGGGAGTGGGGGAGAGAGAGAAGCTGCGGGATAGAAGCTGGATCTGCCAAGGGGAATTGTGGGGCCTCCACCCCACAGAGACACCCATCTGTACAGGATGGGTAAGGTATTCACTGGCCTGGAGGCAGATGGCTGGAGCAAGTGACCTCTCAAGTTCTCCCCAGGCCAAGGGTTTGGGGATTCCAGGATACAGAAAAGAGATGGAGATTGGAAAGGAAGCCATAGATTCTGAGGATGTGCTGGAGGAAAAGATGTCAGGACAATAGAGTGCTGCTCTCCAGGGGTGTGAGTGGACATTGAGGTACTCAGTTAAACAATGCAAAACAAACACTAAGTATCACTGTCCAGACAGTAGTCCACAGTAGTCTATAGTAGCCAGTCAGTACTCAGAACTTCAAGGCAGAAGTATAGAAGGAAGAAGCATTGTCGCCTACTGGAAAGAGCAAAGATTTCATAGTCAAAGGAACTCCGTTCTAAAACTGGGTCTGTCACTTGCCTGGACAAATCACTTAACTTTTCTGTGCCACGGTTTCCTCATTTGTAAAATGAGGATTCAATACCTGTACTCTCTTTTACTTAGTTCCGAGCCCAATAAGGGACATGGACAGTGTCTGACCTAATCAGCTTGTATGTACCCCATTGCTTAGTACTATGTTTGGGACATAATAAATGCTTAACAAAACCTACAGTTATTATTGTCAGTGTGCTCAGAGACACAAGACTGATAATAATAATAATGTTGGTATTTGTTTAGCACTTACTATGTGCAAAACACTGTTCCAAACACTGGGGTAGATACAGGGTAATCAGTTGTCCCATGTGAGGGTCACAGTTAATCCCCATTTTACAGATGAGGTAACTGAGGCACAGAGAAGTGAAGTGACTTGCCCACAGTCACACAGCTGACAAGTGGCAGAGCTGGGATTTGAACCCATGACCTCTGACTCCCAAGCCTGGGCTCTTTCCACTGAGCCACGCTGCTTCTCTAATATCTGATATCAGATACACACAGGAATATAAGGGCCAGAGAAAAGTATCCATAAACGCACATGGTTCAGAGCTCCACATGAGCGCTGAGATTGGAAGACTGAAGGGAAATGCGGTCATGTGACCATCTTTCACATCCTGGGGATCAGCAAGGAAATCTGACAATTATTCAGTTAATTTGGACCATGGTAACTGCTAGACTAAGTGGACCTAAGAGTATGTTTTTGTCTTGAATGGTCCTATTCAACTCCACAGGTGGAATTCAGGAGAGGGTGGCTAACTCTCTACTCCTCACTGCTAAGCAAAAATGGCTACTGGGGTGGTTTAAGCAATCAATCAATCTGTGGCATTTATTAGTGCTTACTGTGTGCACAGCCCTGTACTACGCACTTGGGAGAGTACCATACAGCAGTGATGGTAGACATGTTCCCTTCCCCCAAGGAGCTTATAGTATAGAGGGCAGTGATGTTATGAAGAGCAACTGAATAATGAAGTTGAATGGAAGTAACAAAAAGTCCTAAACCACCAGTTACGGGACTCGCATTTCTAATTTCCACATCATTCTGTTCTGGCTGTTTTCTAATCATTTTTACTTTCTTAATCAATTTTGAGATGCCAGTATGGTCTCTCTGCAGAGTGCTACCAGCAGAAGCTGAAGGCCCTCTTTTCTGGTATCTACTGAAAAGTTATTCCGATCTGCTGTCTGGGCTAGAAGTTGCTGAGAAACCCAGCAAGTCCTTTCCTATTTCTCCACAGGCACAGGAGCTCTCTGGAGCAAAAGTATAACCCATAACTGTTCCCTGTGAAATCTTAAAACAGATCAGACAGCCATACAGTATTATTATTATTAATAATAACAATAATTCCTTTCTGATCTCCCAACCTCCTATCTCCCAACCTCCTGTCTCTCCCCAGTTCAGTCTATACTTCACTCTGCTACCCAGATTATTTTTCTACAGAAGTGCTCTGGGCATGTCACCCCCATCCTCAAAACTCTCCAGTGGTTGCCTATCAACCTCCTTATCAAACAAAAACTCCTCACTATTGGATTCAAAGCTCTCCCATTACCTTGCCCCCTCCTACCTCTCTTCTCTCCTTCTACAGCCCTGCCCGCACACTCCACTCCTCTGCCACTAACCTCCTCACTGTGCCTTGTTCTCACCTGTCCTGCCGTTGACCCCTGGCCCACATCCTACCTTTGGCCTGGAATGCCCTCCCTCCTCACATTTGCCAAACTAGCTCTCTTCCCCCTTTCAAAGCCCTCCAGGAAGCCTTCCCAGACTGAGCCTCCCTTTTCCTCTGCTCCTCCTCCCCTCCCCATCGTCCCCACTCCCGCCTTCTGCTCTACACCCCTCCCCACCCCACAGCACTTGTGAATATTTGTACGCATTTATTATTCTATTAATTTTATTGACATGTATATAGCTATAATTCTATTTATCTATTTTGATGCTACTGATGCCTGTCTACTAGTTTTGTTTTGTTATCTGTCTCCCCCCTTCTAGACTGTGAGCCCGTTGTTGGATAGGGATTGTCCCTGTTGCCAAATTGTACTTTCCTAGTGCTTAGTACAGTGCTCTGCACACAGTAAGTGCTCAATAAATAAAATTGAATGAATAATAATTTGGCATTTATCATTATTAGTAATAATAATAATGGCATTTGTGAAGTGCTTACTATGTGCCAGGCACTGTATTAAGTTCTGGGGTGTATACAAATCAGGTTGGACACAGTCCCTGTCCCACATGGGGCTCACAGTCTCAATCCCCATTTAACAAATGACAGAACTGAGGCCCAGAGAAGTGAAGTGACTTGCCCAAGGTAATACAGCAGACAAGTGGTGGAGCTGGGATTAGAACTCATGACCTTCTGACTCCCAGGCCCATGATCTAGCCACCATGCCATGCTGCTTCAATGTTCTGTACTAAGCACTGAGGAGGATGCCAGCAAATCAGGTTTCATACAGTACCTGCCCCACACTGGGCTCACAATTTTAATACCCATTTTACAGATGAGGGAACAGAGGCACAGAGAAGTTAAGTGACTTGCCCAAGGTCACACAGCAGATAAGTGGCAGAGCCTGGATTAGAACTCAGGTCCTTCTGACTCCCAGGCCCATGCTCTATCCACTGGGCTATGCCGCTTCTCAACATAATATTAGTAGTAATAGCATGGGAAGCAGCAAGGTGTAGTAAAAATAGAGCATAAGTCTGGAGTCAGAAGGTCATGGGTTCTAATCCTGGCTCCACCACTTGTTTGCTGTATTACCTTGGGCAAGTCACTTCACTTCTCTGGTCCTCCGTTTCCTCATCTGTAAAATGGAGACTGAGACTCTGAGCCCCACATGGGACAGAGACTGTGTCCAACCCAATGTGCTTGTACCCACCCCAGTGCTTTGTATAGTGTCTGGCACATACTAAGTACTTAAATACATAACTATTATTTTTTATTATCTATTAAGCACATCATGTTTGTAGAGCACTATACTAAATACTAAGAAACAGTACAGCAGTGTTAGCATTTACTATATGCTTACTGTGCCCAAACACTACACTAAGCCCTAAGGAAAAAAAAACCACCGGTGAGAATTAGTCAATCACCTGGGACCTCCAGAGGCTCACCATTCATTCATTCATCCATTCATTCATTCATTCAATAGTATTTACTGAGCACTCACTATGTGCAGAGCACTGTACTAAGCGCTTGGAATGTACAATTCGGCAACAGAGACAATCCCTGCCCAATGACGGGCTCACAGTCTAATCATGGGAGACAGATGGACAAAAACAAGACAATCATGATAAATAGAATCAAAGAGATGTACAACTCATTAACAAAATAAATAGGGTAATAAAAATATATATATACATGAGGGGAAGGGAAGGGAGAGGGGGAGGAGCAGAGGGCAGCGTGGCTCAGTGGAAAGAGCATGGGCTTTGGAGTCAGAGGTCATGGGTTCAAATCCCAGCTCTGCCACTTGTCAGCTGTGTGACTATGGGCAAGTCACTTAACTTCTCTGCACCTCAGTTACCTCATCTGGAAAATGGGGATTAAGACTGTGAGCCCCATGTGGGACAACCTGATTCCCCTGTGTCTACCCCAGCACTTAGAACAGTGCTTTGCACATAGTAAGCGCTTAACAAATACCAACATTATTAGGGAAAGGGGGCTTAGCTGAGGGGAGGTGAAGGGGGGAAAGGGGAAGGAACAGAGGGTGGAGGGGGAGCAGAAGGGGAGCAGAGAGGGAGCAGAGGGAAAGGAGGTAGCTCAGTCTGGGAAGGCCTCTTGGAGGAGGTGAGCTCTCAGGGCTTTGAAGAGGGGAAAAGAGTTAGTTTGGCAGAGGTGAGGAGGGAGGGCAATCCAGGACAGCGGTAGGATGTGGGCCAGAGGTTGACGGCGGGATAGGTGTGAACGGGTGACAACTATCTACAGCAAGGGTGGGAGAAAGAGATTTGGCTCCAGATGCATAAGGAAAGATGAAAACAAACTTAAAAGACAAGCCCAACAAGTCCAGTGGTCAAATAACCGGTAGGGATTTCTGAGCACTACCTCCCAGGTCATATAGAGCCTGGTCACCATGGAAGCTTCCCAATATTCTAATTTGGTAGAGGCAGAGCTGCTGCAGTTTGTGTCTCTCACAGTCCACAAGGCACAGGGCATGCTGGGAGCCAAGGCCTGGGATGATCAGAGTCTGTATGATCAGAGTAGTTCATGTTTCACATCTCCCTTAGGAACTAGTTTTCATTTAGTCCTAACTGAACGTGTGCATGTTCTTCAATTAAATATCCACAAGTACCCCATAAAACCAGCAAAAAGGAAGAGTTGTGGTACTAACACAGTTTCACAAGGCCCAACGGTGCCACGCTTTCAAAGTGACCTGCAATGAAATGACAATTTGGCACGCAGTATCAAGGTGGAGGGTAGACAGAGGAGATGGATAAAAAGGGTGTTAAAGAACATTCCCAAGGGCACTACAATTTAAAATGAAATTAATCAATCAATCCAGAAATGGTTTGACATATTGCATTACTGTCTCCTCTGAAAAATTGCCCCATCCATTTTTTTACCACATAATTGTAAGTAGTGTGACCTAGTGGGTAGAGCACAGGTTTGGAAGGCAGAAGGACCTGGGTCCTAGTCCTGGCTCTGCCACTTGTCTGCTGGGTTGACCTTGGGCAAGTCACTTCATTTTTCTGTGCCTCAGTTACCCCATCTGCAAGATGGGGATAAAGACTGTAAACCCCATACAGGACACAGACCGTGTCGAATCTCACTACCTTGTATCTACCCCAGCGCTTAGAACAGTGCCTGTAATGTAGTAAGTGCTTAAAAAATACCATTAAAAAAGCAATAGCTGCAAGCATCGGAGGAGAAGGAAGGTGAGGGAGAGACAATGCAGCAAGGAGGACTTTTTCCACTAAGTGGTGACCTCTTCCCCTCTTTTCTTTTTCCTTCTTCATTTTTTTCTTCTCCCCTTATTGGTATACTTAACTATTACATGACCTGCATAATTGCCCCACCCATAACAAAAACTGTGCTAAAAGGTGGACTAGCTGTGCAAGTAAAAACTGAATACTGGGTGCCTATGAGTGAAAAGCACTCATCAAAGAGTTAAGGAGAATACACAGAAGTAAAACACAGTTACTCTACTCTCAAAGAATTGAAAATCAAACTGGGGGAGAAAGAGAGACCAAAAGGATTTACAGTGACTGGGAGAAGGAGGGAGAATAAAGATATAAAGGAAAGTAGTATAAATATGTCAGGATGAAATAGGTGAACAGTTAAAAAACACAGGCATATCAATCAATCAATACATAATATTTATTGAGCACTTACTCTGTGCATGAAGCTTCTGGGAGAGCACAACTCAACAGAACCAGTAGACATGCTCCCTGTCTGAAACAAGTTTACTTTATAGAGAGGGAGACTAACATTAATATAAATAAATAAACCAATAAAAAGTAAATAAACCAAAATAGAGTGGTGATGTGTTCCTCAAATATGTATCATATGGATCATGAACAGTTGAATAGTGGGGTATAGCTGCTGGTTCCTTAGGAAGATAAGGGACAGGGCTAGGTTGTAATTCCTTCAGGCTCTGGAGTGCTGTGAATTTCCCAATTTGAATCTCTCCAGCTTAATGGGAGAAAGATTTGGATCTCTGCCCAACCGTACTGTTGCTGAATGCAGCAGTTGCCCACGCAAAGCTTTCGGCATGATTTACTTACCCAATTTACATCAAAAGCAGAAGTCACAGAGAGCAGGGAGCCTGCTGGACCACACCACCAAAGCAGTGGCTTCCTGGCCTCAGCAAATTCTATTAGATGTAGTTTCAAATAACGAAAGGAAAATTGGATAAAAGAAGTAGGTCCTTGCTTTTTTTTATAGTATTTGTTAAGCACTTATTATGTGGCAGACACTGTAATAAGCAACGGCGTAGACATGAGCTACTCAGATTGGACACAGTCTAACCCAAGCCCAAGGTCACACTGCAAACAAGTGGCCTTTGAAAATGGGTCCTTGTGGCATGACTTAGGGAAGGAAAATATTTGTGAAAGAAAAAGGAAGCAGATCCCATAGGACTTAAGTAAATAGCTGCAACTTATTTATTTATAACAATTTTTGTCTCCCCCTCTAAATGATAAACTTGTTGTGGGCAGGGAACGTGCCTGCCAACTCTTGTATTTTACTCACCTAAATACTTAGCACAGTGCTCTGCACACAGTAAGCACTCAATAAATATCACTGATTGGCTGATAGCTCTTCTAGTCAATCCTGTCAGCGCTGGTGGTCTGGTCTCCCAGCAGTTTGTCATCCCAAGGAATTTGGAGGCTTGTCCCACTTCTGTGGAGCCACCACCTCCTTTCCCGAAAGAAGCAGCAACCACTGATTCTATGTTTCTTGTTCTCTATTAGAGGATCCCAAGCTGCCATGGCCACCACCTGCATTTCTGGAGAGTCTCCTGGCAGTCCATTGAGAGCTTAGGCTTAAGTAGATGCTCTGCAGATCTTTACTTACTTTTATATAATGAGTAATTGTCTCTACACTGGGGTTTAGCGGGAAACAACTTCTATTTCTGCTACGTATTGTCAGCTCAATCAATCAATGGTATTCACTGAGCTCTTACCTTATGCAGAGCACTGTACTAAACAGTTAGAGTAGTTCATTCATTCGATCATTCATAGAGTTCATACATTCATTCATTTATTCAATCGTATTTATTTAGTGCTTACTGTGTGCAGAGCACTGTATAAAGCACTTGGAAAGTACAATTCAGCAACAGAGACAATCCCTGCCCAAAACAGGCTCACAGTCTAGAAGGGGAGAGAGGCATCAAAACAAGTAAACAGGCATCAATAGCATCAATATAAATAAATAGAATTATAGGTATATACTCATCATTAATATAAATGAATAGAATTATAAATATGTAAATATATAAACAAGTGCTGTGGGTGGAGGGGAAGAAGTGGGGTAGAGAAAAGGGAGGGAGTCAGTGTGGTGGGGAGGGGAGGGGGAGCAGAGGAATAGAGTTGGTAGACATGGTCCCTGCCTTCAAGGAGCTCACAATCTAGGGGATTGATCTGGACAGCAGAGTGGAATATGGCCTGGAGAAGCGAGTGGCCAGAGGTGGGAGGGTCCAAAAGGAGGCTGATGGGTGAGTCCAATCGGTCTATGACGTGCCAGGACTGATAGGGTGGCAATCTGGATGGAGAGGATGGGGTGAATTGGGGAGATGTTGTGGAGAAGTATTTGACATTAATGTATCTTACTCTGAGTTGCAGAGAATAGCTCATCCGCTCTCCACACCAACATTTCCTCCAGTCCACACTGACACCAAGAAGTCTTTCCAATTCCCAGGCACAAGGGCATAAATTTGCAGAAGTCAAGAAGTCTCTGTCTGATTGCAAAATGGGGATTTCCAGCAACTAGGGACAATAATAATAATAATAATAACTGTGGTATTTGTTAAGTTCTTACTATATCCACTAAGAGCTGGGGTAGATACAAGATAATCATTTTTCACATTCTAAGTAGGAGGGAGAACAGGTATTGCATCACTGTTTTGCAGATGAGGGAACTGAAGCACAGAGAAGTTAAGTGTATATGCCCAAGGTGACACAGCAGAATAGTGGTGGAGCTAGGATCTGACCCCGGGTCCTCTGACTCCTAGGCCTGTGCTCTTTCCACTAAGCCACTCTGCTTCCATGCTGTCTAGAGGGGTAGACATACATTAAAATATATTATGGATATATACATGAGTGTTGAGGGTGGGGTGAATAAACTGTGATGCAGAAGGGAGGAGGAGTAGGGAAAATGAAGGAAAGGTCTCTTGGACGAGATGTGATTTGAATAAGACTTTGAAAGAAGGGAGAATGATGTCTTTTGGATATGAAGTGGGTGGGAGTTCCAGGTCAGAGGCAGGTTTTGGGCAGCCAGATAGAAGAAATCCAGGTACAGTGAGTAGGTTGGTGTTAGAGGAGCATGTGAGTGTGCTGGGTTTCTCACTTGTTTTTCAAATCTGGGGACCCCAAACATAGATCTATCAGCATGGATTTACACTTTGCCGAGGTATTTTCTTGAAACAGCCAGGTTTTTAACCTAGTGAGTCTTTCTGGGACCAACAAGTGATAGCCAGTGCAGTTTTAAGAACAATGGAATAAAGAAATCAACTCTGTAGCATTGCAGAAAGGGAGCACTCTTCTTGATTCCACGAGGCAGGCTCAAAAGTAGAGGCAGGCTCAGTGTGTAACAAACCCATCAGTGCAGCAAAGAATAATAAATAGTATCCATGACATGCTGTTTTTTAGTCACACCCCTGCATTTCAAATCCAATAGCAAAGCTGAATGATTCCCCTCTCTTCAAGAAATTCCAGTGGTCACCCATCCATCTCCGCATCAAACAAAAACTCCTCACCATTGGCTTTAAAGCACTCAATCACCTTGTTCCCATCTACCTCACCTCACTACTCTCTTACTACTAGCCACCCCATAACTACTAACCAGCCCATACACTTCGTTCCTCTAATGCCAACCTCATCACTGTACCTCGATTTCATCTATCTTGCCTCCGACCCCTCGCCCACATCCTGCCTTTGGCCTGGAGTGCCCTCCCTCCTCAAATTCAACAGAAAATTATTCTCCCTGCCTTCAAAGCCTCACTGAGGCACATCTTCTCCAAGAGGCTTTCCCTGACTAAGCCTTCCTTTCCTCTTCTCCTACTCCCTTCTGTGTTGTCCTCACTTGCTCCCTTTATTACTCTCCCCTCCCAGCCCCACAGCATTTAGGTACATATCTGAATTTTATTTATTTATATTAATGTCTCCCTCCCCCTCTAAATGGAAAGCTCATTGTGGACCTGCAATGTGTCTGTTTATTGTTATATTGTACTCTCCCAAGCACTTTGCACAGTGTTTTGTACATAGTAAGCACTGAGTAAATATGATTGAATAAAAATAATAATAATGGTATTTGTTAAGCACTTACTATGCGCCAGGCACTGTACTAAGCGCTTGGGTGGATAAAAATGAAGGTATTTGTTCAGTGCCGACCTGATGCCCAGGCTAAAAATGACACTATAAATACCTCCCTCCATTATTAGGTGTCTTCCTGCCATCTTGTACCTTGAACTTGACTCTCTCTTCCCCTCTCTCTCCACTCCTCAGCCTCCAGTATTTTTTTTTTAACTTTGTTAAAGCAACAGCTGTTTCCTCTGTATCTTTTCTATCTGTTCCTAACACTATATTCTGGCAAGGGGCGACAAGTGGAGCAACCAGCTGGCTCTGAGAGGATGGGGCTGCCCAGGACACAATCATGGGAAGAGAGGATTCATGCTAGATGCCATACCTGGGAGAGGGGCAGGGGAACACGTGCTCAGTGGCATGGTGTCTACGCAGAATGTGAGAGAGGCGGCAGGACCTGGGTGGCTTCTGGAGGCATGTGTGGCTTGGGGTAATGATGGCTCCTGCCTATTTAGCTTGTGGCCCCTGTGGCTCGTGGCAATGATGGCTATTAACCATTTGGCTTGGGGCAGTGGCAAGCAGTGGCTGGAGAGATTTCTGGCAGCAGCATGCCATAAGCTAAGGTAGGTTGCAATGATGGCGCCATGTCTGTCACCAGTTTAAAAATACTGGAACGTGGAGTGGGCAGGATGGAGAGAGGAAAGGAAAGGAGGATCTGAGAAGGGAAGGGTGAGTTCATTCATTCATTCAATCATGTTTATTGAGCACTTACTGTGTGCAGAGCACTGCACTAAGTGCTTGGGAAGAACAATTCAACAACAAATAGAGACAATCCCTACCCACAACGGGCTTACACTCTATAAGGGGGGAGTTATAGGAGGGGAAAGCAGAGTAGGAGGGAAGTGAGGCAAGGGAAGGAAGTAGGTGGGAGATAATTGACTACTCTGTAGTGATTTGATGTAGCATCAGGAGCAGAAATCACAAATCTCAGGGTATGTCAGCAAACAGTGTGGTCTTTATCTTTGGATTGTATGTACTGTGGGTGTCTAGAACCTGGTGTACTTGTGTATATTTTACAGACATACACACAGTACATTAACTTGCAAGATAATTTTGAAGGTAGTTCTCCACTTCACTTCCCTTTATTTTCAAATAATGTGTCTGGTAGATAACGCACTTATAAAGAGTTTATTTTCAATTTGTAGCTTTTTAAAAGTGTGACTTGGGTTCAAATGTAAAACCACATATGCGGTACATCCTCAGAAATGAGTGCGACCCTAAGGAATATACAGTTCTTCAGGTCAAGTACCCCAGTTCTACATCCAAGATATTACTAAGCCACATTTTGTAATTTCCTTGTGATCACAAACAAACTTTCGACCTGTCATTCTGCCCCCTCAACTGTTTATCACTCAAATCCAATAATGTAAGCTGATGGCTTCACCCTCAAAGGTTTTTTTCACGGTATTTGTTAAACACTTACCATGTGCCAGGCACTGTTCTAAGCACTGCAGTAGATACAGGGTAATCAGGTTGGACAGAGTCCATGTCCCACATGGTATTCACAGTCTCAATCCCCATTTTACAAATGAAGTAACTGAGGCACAGAGAAGTGAAGTGACTTGCCCCGGGTCACACAGCAGAGCTGAAATTAGAACCCTGGTCCATCTGACTCTCAGGCCTGTGTTCTATCCACTAGGCCACACTGCTTCTCTGATAGGTAGGTGCTCTGGATGCCACTCTCCTTCTTTCCCTCGCCCACTTTCTCTCAAGTTTCAATGTTTTATTTTCAGCTGCTGAACCCAGCCCCAGCATCTGCCCTGGTTAGTAGGAAGAGGCTCCATGATGAACTGGGCGGCCATTCTCATGGCCCTTTACCTCTGCAGAGGGGGTTTCCCAGCTCTCCCCTGGAGGTCAGGTGAGTCTAAGGCACAACCTCCTGAGCTGGCCATGCCCCTGCAGAGGGTCCCCCTCTCCTCTTGGGCCTCTGCCACGGGAATGGGCTAGCCTTTCCCACAGTGAGTCTTCCAAGTGATCTCCAGGAAAGACTCGAGACTGTGAGCTCACTGTGGGCAGGGATTGTCACTCTTTATTGCTGTATTGTACTTTCCCAAGCGCTTAGCACAGTGCTCTGCACAAAGTAAGTGTTTAATAAATACGACTGAATGAATAAATGAGTGAATGAAGACTCTGGCCTTTGGGGAAGGTACTGTGTCAGCTCACATGGAACCGAGGATCTGAGAAGTGAGCTGTTTGCCTTTCTAGTCTCTCTCAGAAAACTTCCATCTCCTGAACTGGCAGAGTCGACTGGGACATTCCCCAGATGCCCCGTGTTCCAGGAAGCAATGGGAGCTATGGCCTCTTTTACAGATACAGTTTCTTTACCAATTTCCATAATTAGTTTAAAGCAATTAAGCACCTTAATTAGTTTGATCTTTATGGAATCTCCAGCATATTTTTGTTTTGAATTCAGTTCTAAGATTGAATGTCTGCCTAATATCCCTTGTAAAATCTTACTTTAGCATTTATCAGCACTGTTTACTTCCCCTGCAGAATGGAATTATTTTATTGTCATAATTTTAATGTGCATTTGACAGAGGTGTAATGCCCGGCACATTGCTTTATTAGAGATATTGTGTTTTCTATCTGCAGATAGCATGGGGTTAAGCACAGTGTAATGACTTTTGGGAAACACACAAAAAAAAGAGCTCATTTTAGACACCTAAGTACAAGATTACTCCATCCTGCACACAGATTCCAAGGTCACACAGCAGACACGTGGCAGAGCCAGGATTAAAACCCAGGTCCTTCTGACTCCCAGGCCCATGAACTATCCACTAGGCCACACTGCTACTCATTCAAAGTTCCAGTACTTTATTCAACCATTGCATTCTAGAATGTCTTTCCTATATCACTGGGTAATCTTCCTTATTAGCATCTTTAGATTCTCATTCTCTAAGTTTCTGCTCATCCTTAGGCTCTGTCATCAAGAGATAAGTGTTTTACTGAATCCCACATTCTCCCATCTTTTATAGTGCAATTTCTCAACTTCATATTCCCCTTTTTCTATGTCCACTATGCTCTCCTCCTTTAGAATTGGCTGATTTCCTCCTGGTATTTTTCCTAGAGCCCAACGATATGAGAGCAGACTTCTTTGAAATGTATACCAGTCCAAGGTCTATTTTTAGTGTATCATTGTTTCCACAGAGATGTGAATAACCAAATCTCAACTTATTTACAGATTTCCCTAGCTTAAGCAAAATAGGCAAACATTTTAATGTTCACGATGCTAATATGCTGCCTTTCCTCACAGACTTAATCAAATCTCTGAATCACTACTAAGATCAGCAATTTTAAAGTTAGCATTCTTCAGAATGATAGTTAGAGTTCTAATTTGTAGAGAGAATAAGAAGCATTTTTTCAAACTAAGGGTGAAAAAAAAGCAGCTTAGCAACAGAGCCCTGTGCTAATGCTGAGACTGAATTAGTCAGACGGAGCCTGGGATAGGAAACAGAATATTCTGTCCTTCCAGCGAGGTCTAGAACAAGAAGATACTAGACAACATGAACAGACCAAATATTGAGGCTTCCAAGTGGAAGACAGCTGACTTTTGTATTCAAAGGTGACTCTGTTGAAAGTGAACTATGTCCATGAGATAAAGACACGGTGACTGACAGCCCTTTCCACAATGGATAAATGGAAAGATTGTCTTTTGCTCGCTGTCACATTGGCTATTTGAGGTTCCTGGTGCCATTTTAAACAATTCCGCTTTGCTCGCTCCCAATCTTCCTGATGCCTCTGCTCAAGGAGAGCTGTAACTTTCTTCATTAATAAATGTCTCCCTGGCATGTCCGCAACTGCTTCTTTCCAGCTGCCATCAGCCAAACTGTATCATTTGAGGTTGTGCTGCACTGTATCGTTACAATGTTTCTTCTGCCCTTCCTGCTGGTTTTCACATACTGTTTTACAGCTCACCACACAGCAGCTGCTTGGATCACACTGTCCTCCAGTCTCCTCGAATGTCCGAGCAAAGTTGTGTTGTGTTATAATGAGCCTTGCCTGAATGCTGGAAGGCTGAGTGCATTCCAGAGTCATAATGTCAGTGAGTAATAATAATAACAATAATAATAATATTGATAACATTATTTGTTTACTCTTTGCCATGTACTGTGCTATGCAGTGGGGTAAATACTTGATAATCAGATTGAGCACAAACCCTGCCCCACGAGAGGCCCCAAGTCTAAGAAGTACATAGAGTTTATCCCCATTGGACAAATGAGGAAACTGAAGCACAGAGAAGTTGTGACTTGCCCGGAGTCATACAGTAGGCAAGTGGTGGTACAATTATCATTATGGTACCAGTTATGCACTTACTAGATGCCAAGCATTGTACTAAGCACCGAGGTAGATACAAGATAAACAGGTTGAACACAGACCCTGTCCCACAGCAGAGCTCACAATCTAAGTAGAAGGGAATAGGATTTAATCCCCATTTTACAGATGAAGAAATCGAGGCACAGAGGAGTTAAGTGACTACCGGCCTGACCCAAGAATGACATCCGTAATGATCTTATGCTCTTAAGGCCAAACTCGAACAAGATGGGCTCAATGACTTCAGCCCAGTTATGGATTATCCCTATTCCTAAGAGCCCCAGGGATACAAATAGTTTTCTTCCATCCCTTGGCATGACACTGAGGCAATTACAATTAGCATTTTTCTTTGATACTCCATATATTTAGAATTTTGCTGTCTTTCAATCTCCTCACATATCCAGCCCAGCAAAGTTGTGTTGTGTGAGTGTTGCTTCAAGGCTGGTGAATTCCATGCATTCCAGGATTTCACTGGTATCAACCTAGTCCTGCCATTCGCTGTCAAGTATGATTGTAGCTTATAACAGCCTCCTCTAGCTCCTTCTCCTCACTCACCTTGCCCCCTCCTACCTCACCTTACCTCCCTACTACAATCAGCCTGCATACTTGGCTCCTCTAATGTCAAGCTACTCATGGTACCTTGATCATATCTATCTCGCCACCAACCTCTCACCCATATCCTGCCTCTGGACTGGAATGCCCTCCCTCTTCATATCCGACAATCACTCTCTCTGCCTTCAAAGCTCTGATGAAGGCACATCTTCTCCAAGAGGACATCCCCTACTAGGCCCTCATTTCCTCTTCTCCCACTCCCTTCTGTGTCACCTTTGCACTTGGATCGGAAACCTTTATTCACCCCTCCCTGATTCCCACAGCACTTACATACCTATCTGTAATTTATTTATTTATTAATGTCTATCTCCCCCTCTAGTCTGTAAGCTCCTTATGGGCAGGGAACAGGTCTACCATCTCCATGATAGTGTAGTCTCCCAAGTGCTTATTCATTCATTCATTCATTCATTCATTCATTCAAACGTATTTATCAAGTGCTTACTGTGTGCAGAGCACTATACTAAGCACCTGGGAAAGTACAACACAACAATAAAAGGTCACATCCTCTACCCACAACAAGCATAAGTCTAGAGTGGAGGAGGAAGATATAAATACAAATAAATAAAATTACAGATATGTGCATAAGTGCTGTGGGGCCAGGAGGGGAGAAGAGGAAAGGAAACACGTCATGGCAACGCAGAAGGGATTGGGAGATGAGGGAAAGTAGGGCTTAGTCTAAGACAGTTTCTTGGAGGAGATGTGCCTTCAATAAGGCTCTGAAGTGGAGGAGAGTAATTGTCTGTTGCATCTGAGGAAGGAGGGTGTTCCAGGACAGAGGCAGGACTCGGGTTAGGGGGTCTGTGGCAAGACATGCGAGATTGAGGCATAGTGAGAAGATTAGCACTAAAGGAGTGAAATGTGTGGGCTGGGTTGTAGAAGGAGAAAAACAAGCTGAGGTAGGAGAGGGCAAGGTGGTGGAGTGCTTTATGGAAAATGGTGAGGAGTTTTTGTTTGATGTGGAGGTGGATGGGCAACCAATGGAGTTTTTTTGAGGAGAAGGGTGACGTGTCCTAAGGATTTTTGTAGAAAAATGATCTGGGCAGCAGAGTGGAGTATGGACTGAAGTGGAAAGACATAGGAGGCTGGGAGGTCAGCATGGAGAATGATGCAGTAATCCAGATGGGATAGGATGAGTGATTATATTAATGTGGTACCGGTTTGGATGGAGAGGAAAGGGAGGATTTTAGGAAACTTAGTACAGTGCACGGCACATAGTAAACACTCAATAAGTTTGACTGATTGATTGACTGATTCGAAGGAGGCTCAAGCAATACTATACTCCTAGTCCTGGTTTCACAGTCAATTCAGAGGTTGGTCACCATGACAGCTATATAGAACTTGAACTTGGAAAGAGGTTTGATTCCCCTTGCTGCCCCATTCTGCTGGCAGTGTGCTGAAGACCATGTTGATCTTTTTGATTTGATTTTCAATCAAATCGTGCAGCATAAGAACTCTGCCTTGTTAGCAGAAATTGGTAAATGTTTTAAGTTCTACTTTGCTAATAAAAAACTTATATTGTTTATAGGATTTTACAGGTACATGCTTGTACGTAACTTCTATATTCTTCAGAAGTAGAATCGGACCTAAGCATTGTGCCAAATCTACAAAGTGATTCATCATCTTTTAATGGCTTCTTGGGTATATGCCTCCAGAACATTGTCTTCTGCATACAGAAGATTCTGTTCTACTGTTTCAGAGACTTTTGGAAGTGCTTGGGGCTGTTGAGATGGAAGAGTTTCCCAGTGGTTTGGAAGTATATTTTGATTTCAGCTGGCCAGGGCCTCCTTGAGTCCTTAAGCACATTAGCATGAGATAGAAGTTTTATTTATAAGATGGTCAACCAGCAGGTTAAACAAAATCAAAAGAAACACTGAGTTTCCATACAATCCATTTAACAGTCCTTTTCAAGTGATCATTTCAAATGTTGAAGAATTCAAATGTTGAAGGAAACCAAAAGGAAACCTTGATGGATGGTTCAGGACTATTTTCCCCAGGGCTTCTGGTCTAATCATGCAGCCTCTTTTATTCTCTATCTTCACAGAGAGTGTGAGTAAGAGAGACAACTGACTATTATTGTCCACAGGTAACAAAGAGACATTTTAAGATTTACTAAAAATGTATATCAAAAGTAACAAATAAATCTCAAACTGTTTATTTTCTTTGTGTTAGCTTAACAATAAGTGCACAAATTTCCACAAGTTACTTCGACTAAGGCACTGTAAAATCAATTGTTCTCTGAATGACCACTCATATCTACTCAGCATGAATTATTGTCTTATTAAATCCCAGGAATATTTCCCCCTAACTGCACACACCATTGTACTTAATCTGGAGAGATGAAGCAGGAAAAATTTCATATTTTCTAATGCTTATTCAAAATCTTTGAGCTAGAAATCACACTGTCAGTCTACAGATAGTTCATTGAGTGATTCTCCCCGTCAAAATCTGACCAAGAAATGTCTTATGCTTCACTGAGCTGACACGTTTTTATTAAAACCAAAAAGGATCCCCACAAATTTACCCGAACAATGAGTCACTTGCTACTTAATCTCTCTTCTTTCACAGTTTAGTGAAATTACGGACACCCGTACCCTGTTCAACTGCATTATTGTTTTTGACTGCTGGTTTTAAAAAAAGATATATTTATATAAGGATAGATATACATCGATGCCTATCTTAATGTATCTGAAGATGTATTATTCTAAGAGATGGTTTTCCTGAAAACGTTTGGAAACTGTGTATATTCAATCAATCGATTAATCAATCCATCATATTTATTGAGTGCATGTCATGTGCAGAGAACCTCACTAAGCCCTCAAGAGAGTCCAGTATAACAGAGTTGGTTGACATGTTTCCTGCCCACAAGGAACTCACAGACTAAAAATAATAATGATGATGATAGTAATAATAGTAATAACTATGGTATTTAAGTGCTTACTATGTTGAAAGCACTGTACTAAGCACTGGGGTAGATGCAGGACAAGTAGGAGGGAGAACTGGTATTGAATCACAGTTTTGCAGATGACAGAACTGAGGCACAGTGAAGTTAAGTGGTAGTACAGCAAGGTGACACAGCAGACAAGTGGTGGAGCTAGGATCAGATTCCAGGTCCTCTGAATCCTAGGCCCATGCTCTTTCCACTAATAATAATAATAATAATAATAATGGTATTTATTAAGCACTTACGATGTGCCAGGCACTGCCAACTGCCAACGAGAAGCAGTGTGGTTCAGTGGAAAGAGCCTGGGCTTCGGAGTCAGAGGTCATGAGTTCGACTCCCGGCTCTGCCACTTGTCAACTGTGTGACTGTGGGCAAGTCACTTCACTTTTCTGTGCCTCAGTTACCTCATCTGTAAAATGGGGATTAACTGTGAGCCTCACGGGGGACAACCTGATTACCCTGTATCTACCCCAGAACTTAGAACAGTGCTCTGCACATAGTAAGCGCTTAACAAATACCAACATTATTATTAACCTGCCAACCTGCTTCAATGCTGTTTAGAGGGGTAGACATACATTAAAATAAATTATGGATATATACATAAGAGTTGATGGTGGGGTGAATAAACTGTGATGCCGAAGGGGGAAGGAGTAGGGGAAATGAAGGGAAGGTCTCTAGGAGGAGATATGATTTGAATAAGAATTTGAAGGAGGGGAGAATGATGGTCTTTTGGATATGAAGGGGGTGGGTGTTCCAGGTCAGGGGCAGGATTTGGGCAACCAGATTATAAGATTAAGGTACATTGAGTAGGTTGGTGTTATAGGAGCTAAGTGAGTGTGCTGGATTGTAGTGGATTGTGCTGGAGTGTGCTGCATTGTGTTAATATAGTCCCCCATGTTATCTTGGAACTTATTTCCTTACTTGTTTTTCAAATCTTGGGACCCCAAACAAGTCTCTCAGCATGGATTTACCCTTTGCCCAGATATTTCCTTGAAACAACCAGGTTTTTAACCTAACAAGTCTTTCTGGGACCAAGTGATAGCCAGTGCGATTTTAAGAACAGTGGGAATGAAGAGCATCAACTCTTCATTGAGGCACTAGAAAAAGAGATCAACAGGTTATGGTGCACAAGGAGAAATCCATTTAAAGACAGACTAGTGTCTAGAAATTATTCATGTCCATAAGTTATTTTAATGTCTGTCCCCTGTAGACTATAAATTCCTGGTAGCAGGGATTGTGGCTACCAACTCTATTGCATTATAATTTCCCAAGTACAGAGTAGAGTGCTCTGCACACAGGTAGTGCTCATTAAATATCATTGATTGATTTATAGGAAGAATGTCACAGAACAACAGAACAAACTTTTCCCATCTCTCTGTAAAAGTGACAGCTCCTTGGTGATATATTTCACCCAGTTCCTGTTAGCTAGGGCTTCAGACTTCAGTCTCATTCTTTGGGTCATGATAAGGTGCAAATATTCCAAATTGTTGATGATTCCAAATGGAAGGGAATGATTAGGCCACCATTTAATAGAATGAATAGTATTTATTGTGTCTACTGCCACAGAAACTGGGAGAAAATGTCTGGATGAGAATCCACCGAGTTCCAGGTCCTCAAAGGGCTCACCATCTAAGAATGAAGGAGGAGAAAGAATGTGGCAACAGATACACAACGAAAGATAAAACAGGAAGGGGTTTGACAACAGACATGGAGAAAAATGAAACAATAAAATGATAATAACGAAACAATAATATGACAATGGGTGTCGTATTAAAAGAGTAAGAGCATCCTGTGGCTTGAGGAGTGGCGCTCAAGGCTGGTCAAAGGTCAGTGTCCAACATGAACAACAGACATAGGTTAGGTCACAGTAACTGCCACAGCAGAAGGAGGGGATGGAGGTGTGGAGAGTCCTGTGTACTGATGGAGTGCAGCTTCCCAATGTGCTAGAAGGCCGTGGGCTGCTGGTGCCTTGGCTCCTTTCCCAAGCTGGAGCAGGGGCTGATGGGACACCCTAATGGTATGGGGACTGGGCAGTTTCTCTTCCGGGCTGCCGGCATCAGCGGGCGAGTCAGAAAGGAGACTGGCAGGGGCCTCGCCCTGCTGATGTTTCTCCATCTTTCCCGGGCCATCCGAGTAGCTCAGGGTCAGGGAGGGCCCTCTCCCAGACATTTGGACAAAGTAGCCAAGTAGAGTGTTGATTCAGTTCCTTAAAATCAATGGTCAGGGGTTTCTGCTTGAGGTCCAGGGCAATAGGCAATCACTGGAAGAGTTTTGAGGAGAGGGGAGATATTTGCAAAACCACATTTTAGGAACCTGATCCAGGCAATACTTAACTTACTTAATCCTCACTTCTGTCTCACTACAACCCAGATCACACACATCACTCCTCTACTGCCAATGCACTCTTTCCTGTGAGCCCAATGAGAAACAGGAGCAGCTTCATTTAGATACTTTGTTAATGGCATTTATTAAGTACTTACCATGAGCCATGCATAGAAGCAGCATAGCCTGTTAGAGCATGAGCCTGGAAGCCAGGAGGACCTGGGTTCTAACCCTGACTCTGCCACTTATCTGCTGTGTGACCTTGGACAAGTCACTTAACTTCCCTGTGCCTCAGTTACCTCAACTGCCAAATTTGGGTTAAGACTGTGAGCCCCATGTGAGACATGGACTGTGTCCAACCTTATTCCCGACTGAATCGGCCACCACATGGACTCAGGAGCTCCTCTCCCTTGTAGCGGAGCCTTGGACCGCCTGGCTCCTATTCCTGGCTAGCTCTTTGGCTGCCGATTGCCGACTCATCTGCGCCGGGACCGCCTCTCCTGGGAGCTGAGCCTTGGGACCGCCTGGCCCCTTGGATCCATCACCACGTGGGCTCGGGATCTCTGCTCCCTTGGAGGTAAGCTCTGGACCACTGGTCCCCTTATTCCCGACTGAATCGGCCACCACATGGACTCGGGACCTCCTCTCCCTTGCACCGGAGCCTTGGACCGCCCGGCCCCTATTTCCAGCAAGCCCTTGGCCTGCCACTCGCCGACTCATCTGTGCCGCGACCGCCTCTCCTGGGGGGCTGAGCCTTGGACCGCCCGGTCCCACGCCCAGCCGAACCTCTCGCAACCCGGACCTCTGCACCCCTGCTCAAGGACTCTGCTACTAAGGATCTCCACCCCTCGCCCCCCCCCCCCCCCCCGCCCGCCACAGACCCCCAGCTACCAGCTCCCATTGTGCTCCCCTGCTCGGGCCCGGGGACATTGTGCTCCCCTGCTCGGGCCCAGGGACATTGCGCTCCCCAACCGCTCTTCCCCCACTCCGCCCGAAGCAGCCATTTTGGGAAGCCCTCACTCCCTCTTCCCCTGTGAGGTGATTGATTTTCCCCCACCCCCGGGCAACAATGTCCTTGTTCTCACTGTGTTACCTTACCTTAGCCGCCGCCTATGCCCGCAACCCACCCCGGACATCCTCAGGGGTCCCGCAGCAGCCTCAGAGACATTTGGACATGAGCCCCAGGACTCTCCTTGCCACTAACCTTTTGACTTTGATTTTGATCAGGTCGACCCTCAGTCAAGTCAACTCCCGACCCTTTAGTAATACTATTCTATTATATCATATTGTATCATGTTACTATATTACCGATTTCACATGTTATCGTTAATTGTTCTCAGTGCTGCCACCTACCTCCACCGCCCCCACTCCATCTGCCCCTCCCAATCCTCTCCTTCCTCTTCCCTTCTCTCGCCCAGCTCTTTCCCATTCTCTCCTCTGCCTCCTCCCCACCTCCTCTCCCCTGCCCTAGAACCCCACTTTACCAGCGGCACCCTCTTCCCCCTCCCCCTACTCTCTCCCCCAACAAACCCCCTCCTCCCACCCTCCCCCCTTCCTTCTTCCCCACCCACACCCCATCCCAGTCCTCCTGTCCCACTGCCACCCCTCCTCCCCCTCTCCCCGTCCAGGGCCCACCACCTCGTTCCCATCCAAACCCTCCCCTCCCCCCGCTCTCCCCCATCTCCTCTCCTTGCACCCACAGCTACTTTCAAGTGTGGTCGCTGGAACACCCGCTCCATTACAGGTCAACTACCTTTCATCCATGACATTTTCCTTTCCTGCTCTCTCCTCCTCCTTGCCCTTACAGAAACCTGGCTCATTCCTGATGATACGGTCTCCACCACTGCTCTCTCCAGAGGAGGCCTCTCCTTCTCCCACTCCCCCAGACTCACCGGAAAGGGAGGAGGCATCGGCTTCCTCCTCTCATCCCATTGCCGCTTCCACACTATCCCTCCTTGGAAGCCCATATCATTCTCCTCTACCACTCCCTCCAGACACTTGTAGCTGTCATCTACCGCCCTCCTGGTCCCACCTCCGACTTCTTCAACCACCTAGACCCCTTTCTCACCTTCCTTCTCTCCTTCTCTCTGCCCACTCTGATCCTTGGAGACTTCAACATCCATATGGATGTACCCGACGACTCCTCTGCCACCCGCCTGCTATCCCTCCTCGACTCTGCCAACCTCCTGCTCCATCATACCTCGCTCACTCACCGACTCGGTCACACCCTCGATCTCGTCATCTCCTACCGCTGCACTATCTCCTCCCTCACCAACTCTAAAATCCCTCTCTCAGACCATAACCTTCTCACCTGCCTCATCTCTCACACTCCCTCCCCCTGCAAATCTTTGCTACTCCCCCACAGAGACCTCCGCTCTCTTGATCCCATCCATCTCTCCAAAAGCATCTCTCCTCACCTTGCCCCCATCCTCTCTTCCCACTCTCAATGATCAGGTCACCACTCTCAACACCACCCTCTCTACTCATCTCAATTCTCTTGCCTCCTTTTCCCTCCGCCGCTCTCGCTCCACTAACTCACAGCCCTGGGTCACTGCCTCTGTCCGCCTCCTACGCTCCTATGCTCGAGCTGCGAGCGCTGCTGGCGAAGGTCCAAACACCAAGCTGATCTTATCCATTTCAAAGTTATCTTTTCCTGCCTTAACTCTGCCCTCTCCTCCGCCAGGGAAAACTTCTTTTCCTCTCTCATTGGCACCCATGCCCGTCACCCCCGCCAACTGTTCCAGACCTTTAACTCTCTCCTTAGGTCCCCTGTTCCTCCCCCTCCCCCATCCTCACCCCCAATGATCTGGCCACCTACTTCATCACAAAAATTAACACAATTAGGTCTGAGCTCCCCAAAGTCACCCCTCCCCCTCCTGCCTCTCCCCACCCCAACCCTCTCCCCTACTTTCCCATCCATCCCTGCAGTATCCTCAGAGGAGATCTCCTCCCTCCTCGCAAGTGCCACCCCCTTCACCTGTGCCTAGGACCCCATTCCTGCTCACCTTATAAAAACCACCACCCCTGCCCTCCTCCCCTCCTTTACTTCTATCTTTAACCACTCACTCTCCAATGGCTCCTTCCCCTCTGCCTTCAAACTTGCCCATGTCTCCCCCATCCTAAAAAAACCCTCTCTCGACCCCACTTCCCCTTCCAGTTACCGCCCTATCTCCCTACTACCCTTCCTTTCCAAGCTCCTAGAACGAGTCGTCTATACATGCTGCTTAGAATTCCTTAACTCCCATTCTCTCCTGGAGCCCCTCCAATCTGGTTTCCATCCCCTCCACTCTACCGAGACTGCTTTCTCTAAGGTCACCCATGACTTCCTTCTTGCCAAATCTAATGGCTCCTACTCTATTCTAATCCTCCTTGATCTCTCAGCTGCCTTTGACGCTGTCGACCATTCCCTTCTCCTCCACACCTTATCTCACCTTGGCTTCACGGATTCTGTCCTCTCCTGGTTCTCCTCATCTTTCTGACCAATCATTCTCTGTCTCCTTCGCAGGCTTCTCCTCCCCCTCCCATTCTCTAACTGTAGGGGTTCCCCAAGGGTCAGTTCTTGACCCTCTTCTGTTCTCCATATACACTCATTCCCTCGGTGAACTCATTCGCTCTCACGGCTTCAACTATCATCTCTATGCAGATGACACACAAATCTACATCTCTGCCCCTGTCCCCTCCCCCTCCCTTCAGGCTCGTATCTCTTCCTGCCTCCAAGACGTCTCTACCTGGATGTCTGCCTGCCACCTAAAACTCAACATGACCAAAACTGAGCTTCTCATCTTCCCTCCCAAGCCCTGTCCTCTCCCTGACTTCCCTATCACTGTGGATGGTACGACCATCCTTCCCATTTCTCAGGCCCGCAACTTCATTGTCATCTTTGACTCGGCTCTCTCGTTCACCCTACACATCCAATCCGTCACCAAAACCTGCTGGTCTCACCTTTATAATATCGCCAAGATCCACCCTTTCCTTTCCACCCAAATGGCTATCTTACTGTTACAGGCTCTTGTAATATCCCGGCTAGATTACTGTGTCAGCCTGCTCTCTGATCTCCCTTCCTCCTCTCTCTCCCCACTCCAGTCATTCTTCACTCCGCTGCCCAGCTCATCTTCCTGCAGAAACGCTCTGAGCATGTTACTCCCCTTCTTAGAAACCTCCAGGGGTTGCCTATCAACCTCCACACAAAACAAAAACTTCTCACTCTGGGCTTCAAGGCTCTCCATCCCCTTGCCCCTTCCTACCTCTCCTCCCTTATCTCTTTCCACTGCCCACCCTGCACGCTCCTCTCCTCTGCCGCCCACCTCCTCACCGTCCCCCGTTCTCGCCTATCCCGCCGTTGACCCCTGGGCCATGTCTTCCCGCGGTCCTGGAACACCCTCCCTCCTCACCTCCGCCAAACTAATTCTCTTCCCCTCTTCAAAACCCTACTTAAAGTTCACCTCCTCCAAGAGGTTTTCCCAGACTGAGCTCCCCTTTTCTCTCTGCTCCCTCTACCCCCCCTTCACCTCTCTGCAGTTAAACCCACTTTTCCCCCCTTTCCCTCTGCTCCTCCCCCTCTCCCTTCCCATCCCCTTAGCACTGTACTCATCCGCTCAACTGTATATATTTTCATTACCCTATTTATTTTGTTAATGAGATGTACATCACCTTGATTCTATTTATTTGCTATTGTTTCAATGAGATGTTCATCCCCTTGATTCTATGTATTGCTATTGTTCTTGTCTGTCCATCTCCCCCAATTAGACTGTAAGCCCGTCAAAGGGCAGGGACTGTCTCTATCTGTTACCGATTTGTACATTCCAAGCACTTAGTACAGTGCTCTGCACATAGTAAGCGCTCAATAAATACTAATGAATGAATGAATGATTCCCTTGTAACTACCTCAACATTTAGAACAGTGTCTGTTTTAACAAATACCACAGAAAAAAAAGCACTTTGCTAATCACTGTGAGACTGATTGATTGTTTGATCGCTAAAACCTCCAACAGAAACAGGATAATCATCTTACCCTGTGCCACAACATCCATCACAATCTTAGAGATAGTGAGAGCAGGCATCTGATCCCCTATTTTAATGACTAAACAACCAAAGCCCAAAGAGGTTGAGTGACCTGCCCAGTGTCACACAACAGGCTAGTGGAAGAGCTGGGATTAGAGCCCAGATCTCTGGACTCCCACTCTTGTGCTTCTTCTATTAAGCCATGCTTCCTCCCTGAGCGATTGTGAATGCATGAGTTTGTGGTACACATATATATGCACTGCTGGAAAATAAATTAGTCCTATCAATCTCATTATGCAAGAATGTTGCTCACTCATTTGTTTCTCTGAATGTCACACAGTATCTGCATTCTGGCATTTTTTTTATCATACCCAGAAATCCAGCCCCATCCTGCTTTATGGTGACAACCTGGCCCTTATTTCTGCTAGCGATGACCAAGATACAAATCAGTGAAACACTTCTTTATAGTACAGCAGCAAAGTGTGTTTGTTGGACCCTAAATATGCCCACTGATTTAGGTTGTCAGAATGCTTTGGAAATGGGCAAGCAGGGGCAGGGAGAAAGACCTAGCTAAACACCAGGCATTAAACTATCACCACTACACTTAGCAAGGTGTCTGAGGTCTGATGAACCCGTCATTGGGCAGGGATTGTCTCTATCTGTTGCTGAATTGTACATTCCAAGCGCTTAGTACAATGCTATGCACATAGTAAGTGCTCAATAAATACTATTGAATGAATGAATGGTTGTCCAGAAGGGTCTCTCCACCTATAAAAGATGTTTCTGCTATCTCTCAGTATCTGGATTCTTATTAGTATGGTCTGGCACTTGTCTGCTTTCTGATCATGCAGCCTCTTTAGAAACGAAGATTTTACAGACACCAAAGTGCTCCAGCATAAAATCAGGGAATTATGAAAAAAAGATTACTGCTGTGTGTCAAAGATAATTAATTTGATCATTTCCAATTGTTCAGATGAGCCCCTCATTTTTTAGTCTAAGCAATGTGCAGTGCCATAGACAACAAACACAAATCACTTGGTAACTATTTTAAATTATATACTGTAACCCATTGTAGAGCTTCCTACTAAATGTCATTTGCTTCATAAGGAGACTACTAGCAATTAAGCTGTGAGGTAATTAGGTACTTCTACAATTGTTAGTTCTAGTTTAAGAATTAAAAACAGCTATCAAATTCAAATCCAAGTTCTGCTCAAAAAACCCCCCTCATTTTAAGAATCTTAGGCTCTGTGTTGTTTTTTCTCTCATAGCTAAATCCACGGGCATCATGCAACTCAGTTATCTCAAAATAGTTCACTGTGAGGTGAATTTCATTCAGTAAAACTTCACTAAGGGTTGGGGGTCCAATATGAATTAGTGCAAATCTGAATGATAGATTTTTTTAATGCAGTATTATTGAAATGTGCATGAACATGAGTTGGTGCTTAAGTAAGAGGGTATGCAACATATATACATGAGTGTTATTAGAAGTTGGAAGTACACAGGTGTCAAGTGGTTGCAGAAGTGCCTAAATGGCAGTTTGGGGATATAAACTAGGAAAAGTTGAAAGATGTCTTTCTTATATTAGGGGGAAAGTTCAAAATTTAGCTTCTTTCTTAATTAATAACTAGTAAGTAAATATGTATTAAAGCACACTGTATTTACTTGCATAGTTAACTGTTCTGCATAATTTTCTCTCCCACCCTGACTTCTGAGGAGGTATGAAAATATTTGTTATTGGGTACCACATGTCTGGAATTGTAAGGATTGAGAGTATTTGTGCCAGGGTAAGAAGAGAAGGGTCAGCAGATGCTGAAGGGACAGGTTCATTGTGGGGAAGGGGAATTTCTTCTTTATAATGGGCACACTCTGGGGTTGGAAGAGGAGACAGAGGGTGGTGGGGAGGGAATTTACTATACTTCACTGAGTGCCTATTTTATGCAGCATTTGACAGAGGGCAATAGAAGTAAAAGGTGCTGTCTCAAGGGCTTCCTGCCTTTTCTTTCTTCCTTCATTTCCTCCTCCTTTTTTTATATTTTTTTGTACCCTTTATTGCCATGATTCAATCCCTGTGTAATGGCCCCTCCCTATTTTGGGGGTTGAAAACTAATGCAAAAAGTGGGGCAATTACACAAGTCAATATTGCATATGAAATCTCACTCTCCCCAGAAAACATTAACTCATATATATATATTTAATTAACTAAATGAGGCTCAACTCATTTGACTCTTGAGGGACAGAGATGGTGTCTTTGGTGACAAATTGTCTGGTTCAGCATGGGAGTATAAAAATAACAGTATTGTCTCTGAGTCTCTCACTTGTCTAGGAGGAACCTGGAGCAGAGCTGTTTCCCTCAGATATCCTCCATGGACTTACTGAACATGTACACTTTGGATACCCAGAAGCATCCACTGGCAGAATGTGCCCCATTGGAGGTGGAGCATTTGGTGATGTCCCTGCCTCCAAACACTCCACTGAGAGTGAGACAGAAGGAGGTATCAACCCCCCAGGCAGCTCAGGGGTGGACTGCTGTTCCAGGGAGTAAAGTCATTGCAATCCACAACTGGATTTCCTTTCTACCTTTCCCCTGAAGAAGCTCCCTGACCATGAATTTGGAGGAAAGTTGCTAAGATAATATAAAGTGCTCAACAATAATCTTCCTTTTAAGAGCCAGAAATTTTGAAAAATGGTCAAGTCCCTACTTAAAGCATACATTTTCACAAACTCACCTAAAAGACAAGAATGCAGGATGCCTATTGGCCACTGGGGAAATTCTTGATGAAGTGAGTGCTCTTTGTTAGGTCAACTGAGAGTAATTAAATGTCAAGACAAATTTTGTCGACCATTACTATTAAATCTCTGTTTGTGTGCTAGGCCAGCAAACAGAATCAAAAGCATCCATTACCAAGATGGCTCTCCTTGCTTTCTACCAGTGCTATCAATAGATTTGACAGCCCTTGTCAATGGTGCAGCAGTTTACCCCATTTACTTTCAAATACTGTTTTCATCTAAGAAAAATGCAATCCAAAATCCAAATTATCTTTCATACTTCTAATTGAATATCCCCCATCAGAGCTCTAAGCCTTGTTTTAGTCTCAGAGAGGGGGCAGTGACTGTTTCAAGACCTGTTTACATCAGGAATTTTTAACTAGGGTTTCTAATTCTTGACCCAACAAAATTTTCAAAGGCCTTGCCTTCAAAAGAAAATAGGGGACAATAACAATCATAAGAAGAAGGATAGGAACAAGAATATCACTTGTTAAGCATTTATTATGTGTCAAAAACTGTTCTATGCAGTGGGATAGATGCAAGTTTATCAGGTTGGACACACAAGTCCCTGTCCCACATGGGCCTCACAGTCTAAAGAGGAGGGAATAGGATTTAATCACCATTTTACAGATGAGGTAACTGAGACACAGAAAAGCTAAGTGACTTGCCCAAGTTCACACAGCAGACATGTGGCAGAGTCCACTGACTCCCGGGCCTTTACTCTTTCCACTAGACCATGAACCATGTCTAAAATTGCTATGACCTGGGAAAGTTGGCATGTACAACAAGGATACTAAGTCAATCAATCAATCAACTGTATTTACTGAGCAGAGGACTGTACTAAGTTCTTGGGAGAGTACAATATAACAGAGTTGGTAGACATATTCCCTGCCCACAACAGGTTTAGAGACTAAAGGGTCTGGAGGTCATCAGTTATCAATTAATCTTCACTTAAGGAACAGCTTTGGGGATGCCATCCTGCCCTAAACTGGGTGCTCAAGCTCTACTGGTCTCTGACAAGGCATCGCCCAGGCCAGCGGCTTTGTTGACTCAAAGGGTCTAAGGCAGCAAGGTTAGAAACACAATACAGACCCAGAAGGAAAATGTTTGGGCATACCTGAAGAAGCTTAAAGAAGAAGTGTAGCCTAATGGAATGAGCACAGTCCTGGAAGTCAGAGGGCCTGCTGTGGGACCTTGGGCAAGTCACCATAACTCCTCCATGTCCCAGTTTCCTTATTTATAAAATGGGGATTCAATACCTGATCTCTCTCTTACTGAGACCGTGAACCCTGTATGGGACAGGAACTTGTGTCCAAACTGATTAACGTATAACTAATCCAGTGCTTAGAACAATGTTTGATACAGAGTAAGCACTTAACAAATGCCATCATTATTATGACTATTAGCTGGACCCAAGAAGCAAGATGGTTTATAGTTAAAAGTGAGACACTAAGGAAATAGTCCACTGAGTTGACTCTCTCTGAACACGTTCAAATACTGGCTGATTCCAAGAGGAATGCTGACATTTGGGAGAGAGATAGCTCAGTTACATTACACAGTTTTTTTGAGACTTTTTTTTAACTCACCATTTCCAGGATAGAAAAGGCTCTGAAGATTGTCAGCTTCACTCCAGAAATGCTTATCTAGTGAAGCTCATTAGGGGCCAGTTTGAGTACAACAGCTTAATCCTGGCAGATGGACGCAGCCTGAACTGAATGGTTCCCCAACTGCCTCAGAACCTCCCTTCTCAAGCGGACATTCCCTTGGCCCACTTTAGCCTAGCACCCAGTTTGTCTTGCTGGCCTAGCTCACCTTGGACTGACATCTCAGGATTCCTGCTCCATCCTCCTTGAGCTCTAGGCTGGAGATGATGCCAGGAGAAGAGATTTCCTCCCTGAAGTCCCCAGTGGCCCAGGGAGAAGAGTCTCTGGGGGCTCTGGCAGGAGAGTCCCAATAACTCTGGAAGAAGAGTCCCCAGTGGTCCTGGAAGGAAAATCTCTGGGTGCCCTGGAAGGAGAGTCCCCAGTGGCCCGGGCAGGAGAGTCCCCAGTGGCCCAGGCAGGAGAGTATCCAGTGGCTCTGGAAGGAGAGTCCCTGGTGATCCTGGAAGGAGAGTCCCTGGTGGCTTGGGAGGAGAGTCCTCAGTGGTTCTGGCTGAAGACTCAGTCTGAGTGGTTCTGTCTGGGTGCTCTGGGTAGCCCAACCCCAATCTGCAATCTTTTAATGGAATTGGCTAAAGAAAGGGAAATACAGGATATCCAGGAAGAGATTAGTCAACAGATTCAATCATGCTTAATCTCCACTGTCTAGACAGCAACCTAGAAGGTGCAAGCTAATCCATTAGTCTCAAAAGGATTTAACTGGGCCAAACAGGAAAGTGACATGGTTCAGCCTGGACAATGAGATGGACTGATCTGGAAACAGCACCAAGTCAGGGCAGCTTTAAAGCCTTCCAGTCTGCACCGGTTACTTTCCATCTCTCCCTGAGCTGATGGGCCAAGCAACACAGAAAACTCTCTGGGCAGCAGGACGGGATCAGCTCTAACATGTCTGGGGAAGGAGAATTTAGCAAGGTGGGGGCAGTTCCAAGCCCAGCAGTTCACTCCTGACCTCAGGTAGAGCCCTCCGGCAGCAGTTTGGAAGACCCCAACCCCTGAGGCTCTTCTCAAACCCTGGTTCCAACTCATGATCCACTGCCTTTCACCTCCATGGTCCCTCTGAAGCAAAGACAGTGCATTCATTCATTCAATAGTATTTATTGAGCGCTTACTATGTGCAGAGCACTGTACTAAGCGTTGAACAAGTCAGCAACAGATAGAGACAGTCCCTGCCGTGTGACGGGCTTACAGTCTAATCGGGGGAGACGGACAGACGAGAACAATGGCAATAAATAGAGTCAAGGGGAAGAACATCTCGTAAAAACAATGGCAACTAAATAGAATCAAGACAATGTACAATTCATTAACAAAATAAATAGGGTAATGGAAATATATACAGTTGAGCGGACGAGTACAGTGCTCTGGGGATGGGAAGGGAGAGGTGGAGGAGCAGAGGGAAAGGGGGAAAAGAGGGTTTAGCTGCCAGGGGGTGTGCTGCTGAGGCTAAAAAATTAACACATTGGATACTTACACAACCACCAGGCGGCTGTTTCAGGGAAGGAAGAAGGATGCAGGGAGGAAGAACCTGAATTTGGAGGGTGCTGTCGAGTCCTGCATCTCCCCAGAGAGCAGGTATCATACACCTTCTTAGTACTGATAATTGTAGTACTATTAAGCACTTACTATGTGTCAAGCACTGTAATAAATGCTGAGGTATTTACAAGATAATCAGGTCAGACTCCATTCCCACTCCACATGGAGTTCCCATTCATTCATCCAATCATATTTATTGAGTGCTTACTGTGTGTAAAGCACTGTATTAAGCACTTGAGAGATTACAATACAGTAACAAATAGACACCTTCCCTGCCCACAACAAGCTCACAGTCTAGAGGGGGAGACAGATATTAAAACACATGCATAATAAATAATAGATATATACATATGCCCAGAATGGCCCAGGCAGTCCAAAGCCTCCTGAGGCAGAGAGTGGCCAAGGGCAGAGTGAACGTACCTTGAATGGAGCAGCCTCTAATCCTAATCCAGGGAACTAGAGTGGGTCAGGGAAAATTTGTGGTTGGGGGCTCTCTAATCAATCAATCAATTAATCAATGATATTTAGTGAGAGTCTACCCTGTACATAGTATTGAACCAAATATTCAGGAGAGTACTATACAATACTCTAGAGGGTGAAGGGAGGCCCTCTCTTCACATCCATAGTAGCAGAGGAAGAATGGCAACTGCCACCTATTTCTTCCTTAGACTCTTCACACCTCATCAAAACCACACATGTTCACATTCCCCCAGCAATAGCAGAGGTGTAGGCTGTGGGTGTTGTTATTTTTTATGGCAGTTGTTAAGAGCTTACTATGTGTCAAGCATTGGTCTAAGCACTGGAGTAGGTACCAGTCGATCATTTTGGACACAGCCCCAGATGGGGCTCACAGTGTACATAGAGGGGACTGCAGGTATTGAATTCCCTTTTTACAGTTGAGGAAACCGAGACCCACAGAAGTTTAGTAACTTGCCCAAGGTCACACAGCAGAAAAGTGGAAGCACTGGGATTAGAATCCAGGTCCTCTGATTCTCAGGCCTGAGCTCTTTTCACCATTAGACCATGCTGTTGGACTGATCCCCAGGAGACTGCTCTCAGATTTCAGAATAAATCCATGGTCCGGATGGAGGAATGAACCCTGATGCTTATATATCCTAGACATGTTCTATCAGCCACTAAACCAGTCACTGCCAAAGCCCACAGATGTAGAAAAGAGCCATTTAGATCCAACATTTTAAGAATAATATGTTTAAGGTTTGCTGCCCTTCATTTGCAGGAGTCCTGCACGTCCCCAGGGAAGGAGAAAAGGTCAACCACAGATTTATACACTAAAGATTCAGTATCTAAAATAAGACACATGAGATATTTATTCATAACGCAGAAGGCTGAGGATAACCAGTCCCTTCATACCCAGAGTGAACTCATTTCAACTCCTCAGGCTGCTTCTTGTCCCTCTCCAGACAAGCACATAACATGTGCAACTTGTAATCCAGAAAGATTTTAGCCTCCTGGGAGTGCTCAACAGAAAATGCAAGAATTCCTAACTGCCAATCAGTCACTGATAAATCTGCCAATTCCAACCAGCTCAGAGGTAGTGTTTACTAATGTCATTTAGTAAGCACTTACTCCAAACACTGTGTTGAGCACTGGGGAAGCACTGTCCCTGTCCAAGTGAAGTTCAAAATCAAAGAGAGAGGAAGAGTAGGAATCTAATCCCAATTTTCCGGATGGGCGAACTGGCCCAGAAAGTTTAAGTGACCTTGTCTGAGGTCACACAGTTAGCCAGAAGCAGAGACTGAAGAAGAACCTGGGTTGCATGATTCCCAGTCCTACACCCCTCTTCAAACTCGTCGTAATGGGGGGTATACTTGGGCACTGGCCCTGAGGCAGAATTTTTTTTGTTTTATTTTTGGTATTTATTAAGCACTATGTGCCAGGCACTGGGGTAGATACACGCTATCCCGGTTGGACACAGTCCCTGTATGGGACACAATCTAATCTCCATTTTACAGATGAGGAAACTGAGGCACACACAGCAGTGAAGTGACTTGCCTAAAGTCACGCAGTGGTGGAACTGGGATTAGAGCCCAGGTCCCTTCAACCTCCAGGCCTGTGCTCTATCCACTAGGTTATGCTACTTCATTCAATAGTATTTATTGAGCACTTACTATGTGCAGAGCACTGTACTAAGTGCTTGGAATGTATAGTTCAGCAACAGATAGAGACAATCCCTGCCCAATGATGGGCTCACAGTCTTCTACATTTGGCTTTTGGTCTGTCAACTTCCTGGTCTCTATAGGACCTCTATAGGATCACCGCACTGGCACTCTCTCAGCTTCCCGCCAGCTCCAGAAATAAAGAAGACTGTTCGTAGCTTCACTCATCACTGTTTCCATCAGAAACAGTGAATTATGTACCAATCAGACACAGGACCTGTTTTATCCCTTTTCTTTTTTTTTCAACTTCCTGTGAATAAGGACTCACCCTAGATTGGGCTGAACACATATCCCATGTTTTACTGGACACCCTGTTTTCTGGACATTTTCTCTTCTTGTGGTCTGTGAAAAATCAATATGAGATACAGCTTGTCCTGTAATTTTTTAATAAAATAAACATAAGCAGGTTCACCCCTTGCTGAGCTGGTCCTACAACCATAACAGGCCCCACCCAAGGTTAAAATCTTGTCTTTAGGAGATTCCCAAAGTCCAGGAGGTGGGATATGTTGGATCTGGATGGCCTAGGAGTTTACCACTTCCCCACCCTCCCCCTAACACCCCCAGTCCCACACCTCATGGCTTTGGTGGTAAGAATTCAAGTTCAGGGCTCCAGTATGTGCTGGGGATGAAGGTCTCAATTCGCTGAGGGCAAGTGGGGACAGGGCTGAGGAGGGGGCAAAGGAGAAGGATATTAAGAGTAAAGAAAAGTATATGCATTTTAAGTATTTCCTGGTTCATATATGGGACTTGGTAAATTTATACCATATAGCATATGCAAGTGTTTAATAAATATGATTGAATGAATGAATGAATATAAATATGTATGTCATATGTATACATAGATATATCCACACACATATACAGTGCTTAGAACAGTGCTTGGCACATAGAGAGCATTTAACAAATACCATAATTATAATTATTATGATTATGTAAAGAAGTAGTGTGGCTCAGTGGAAAGAACATGGGCTTAGGAGTCAGAAGTCATGGATTCTAATTCCGGCTCTGCTGTGTGACTTTGGGCAACTCACTTGACTTCTTGGTGCCTCAGTTACCTCATCTGTAAAATGGAGATTAAGACTGTGAGCCTCAAGTGGGACAATCTGATTACCCTGTATCTACCCCTGTGCTTAGAACAGTGCTCAGCACATAGTGAGCACTTAAAATATACCAACATTATTATTATTATTTTGTGTATATATATTTCAAAAATTTTTCAAAGAATGATTTTTAATTTCTTAATTTCAAAGTAATAAAAGCTCCTTAAACTTGTAAACAATACCATTTCAAGAAGAAACAATTCCTTCAATTGACTGATGGGGTCACCCTGGGCATGACAGTAAAACTCTTTGAAAAAGAAAGACCTTTAAAATGTAGGTCGTGAATAACATATGCAGCGAAGGAGAAGTCCCTGGGTGTGGCAGAGATTCCATTGCTGGTCTTGGCCTGAAGAGAAGACAATTGGTCTTCCTAGGAGATTCCCTCTTGCTCCTGGTTTGGGGACTAATGAACAGTGGGAAGAGCCAGGGAGGAGGCCAAATGAATCCAGGGAGACTAGAGAGGGAAAAATGTAAAGGATTGGGACATTCCCAAAATAAAAATAATTGTGGCATTTGTTAGGCATGGAGGAAACAACGTGGCCTAGTGGAAAGAGTATGGATGTAGGAGTCAAAGGATCTGGGTTCTAATCCCAGTTCCACTATGTAACTGTTGTGTGACCTCTGGACCAGGTCCTCTGACTCCCAGGCCAGTGATCTTTCCACTAGACCACACTGCTTTCCCATAACCTTAGAGTCATGTAGGTGTAGCAAGCATTGGCCCTAGTTGCTAAAGCTTAGGGAGTCAATTCACTTCTTAATGACTGATCCACTCCCTTTTTCCCGAATGTAGTCTCTAATTAAAGCCATGACCCCAGGGATCTTCTTGTTTCCTCTACATGAAAGACGGTGAGCATATTTATCAAATGGTTTCTTCTCCTGATTAACAAAATTTTATTTCTTTTTGAAAATTATCTAAGGAAATATATGGACTCAGAAATCACTTTCCACTCCAGCACTCCAGCAGAGTGGTCCACATGGAGAGAAAGTAATAACCAACTGTAAGGTCAATAAAAGAAACATTCCACTAGTAATGAAAAAGGAGGTGCCGCAAAGAAACCAGGAGCATAATCCAGAAGTAATAAAACCTGGGCTATGCCTATAGCTGTCTCGGTTCCTTGGCTCTCCTGCTTCAGCTTTTGGGCCTCAGGGTGAGAAGCCCTTTTCCCACGGGTTTTAGAAATCGGGCTATAGGAATGAATGAGGATCAGGGCCTCCGGAATCAAGCAATAACGATAATTGTGGTATTTGCTAAGTGCTTACTATGTGTATTAAGTATCCGGGGAGTTACAAAAAAATAATAGGATTCCAACCCTGTCCCGCATGAGGCTCACAGTCAAAGTAGGAGGGAGAGCAGGTATTGAGTCCCCATCTTACAAATGAAGAAATTGAGGGCCAGAAGTTAAGTGTGAGTAGTACTCAGCACTCACTACCCAGTACTCAGTGAGAGAAGCAGCATGGCATAGTAGATAGACCACAGGCCTGGAAGTCAGAAGGTCATAGGTTCTAATCCCACCTCCATCATTGATCTGCTTTGTGACGTTAGGCAAGTCACTTCACTTCTCTGTGCCTCAGTTACATCATCTGTAATGTGGATTGAGACTATGAGTCCCATGTGGGACAGGGACTGTGTCTAACCCACTAAGCTGGTACACACCCCAGTGCTTAATACAGTGCCCGGTACAAAGTAAGCACTTAACATTTACCATAATTATTACTATTATTATTACTATTCATTTAGCATCCCTTGTCAGAACGACTGCACACCAAGACTCACTTGGTAGACCAGTTCCTGCTAGCATTAATAAAGCATCAATTAATTAATGGTACTTATTGAGCCCTTATCATTGTCAGATCACTTGGGCAGACCTTGGGAAGTGGACTTTTGGATTTCTCCAAATATCTGTGCTCTCTCGCCCACTCCCTGAGAACTTAGCTGGGTCCACACCAATAGGCTCCCTACAGAAATCACTTCATCTCCTAGATTTTGGACCTTTCTGAACCCACTATCAGCCCCTCCTTGACCCAGCATTGTGTGTCCTGATGACTAAGTGGAAAAGTGGAAGAAACCCATCAAGCCTTAGGTTTCCATGAGCCTTCACCTTCCCTCTGAATTCTTACACTATATTTCTGTGTTCTTAAGGCAATGTCCCTCTAACACAAAGAAGATTATATGGTGGGATGTTCACTAGTAAAGCAAGGTGCAGAATGGAGAATAAAAAAACACTTTGCCCTGAACTCTCCAGATAACTTAGCCACTCATATATCCCATTTGATGTTTTTTAGAATGTCTGTTCAAATGCAATAAACACAGTTGGAGCCAAACACACTTCGATTCAAGTTTATGCTGTATTGTTGCGCTGGACAATTGAAAGCATCTATTTACCTTCCTCCCTACCTTCACACCACCCGGCTAGGCTGCAGAGTTCCTGGTCAGAACAGGCAGCCCCACCACTGTGCTTAGTGCATGATTTGCAGAGTCACTAAATGGGGTAACACTCAATAGGCAGCACTACTGTCTGGCTCCCGACACAGGAAATCAATGGCATTTAGGTGACACTGTAACCTCCCAGTGGCAGGTGGCTATGCATAGTCCACCAATCAATAATAGACAAGTAATGAATTTCCTCAGAACTATCCAGTGGCTATTAGAATGGACTTTATGGAGATTTTTCAGTGATTAACTGCCCCCAGCTTCCTTTAAATCATGCCCTGGTCTACTCAGGAATGACTCGAGTTAACAAATGGAAAGACCGAAGATGCAGTAAACACACAATAAACACATTGCATTTATGTTTGAATGTATGGCCTTCCAGCAAATCGATGGAGGAATCACATCCATTTAGGGAGAGGGACCGGATTCAACAGAAAATCTTAGTGGATATTTAAAAGCCACCAGGTTTAGACCGGAGTGGCTTTAACCCAATAGCCTCCAGAAGAAATCGTCACTGACCCCACCTTCCATCCTGGGCTCTTTTAAGTTCCACTCTAGCTCCAAAGGGACTCGGGGACATTGGATGCAATTGTTGCTTTGCACTTATTTGGACCACATACCCTTGGATAATCCTTTTTTCATTTTCCCTCCTGGTTGAGACAGATTATACAATCCCCTCCAGACTCCCTGTCAGCCCACATTTTGACAGATCTTCCAAAGTCTTAA